>NW_026535823.1:24440714-25053035 GCF_028551555.1 Melozone crissalis | reverse complement strand
ATGTCTCTGAGTGTAAGCATCCTCCTTCTGGCTCACTTAATTAGTGACTCTGCTAAGCATGGGAATTTGATTTTCCATTAAAAACTTGGAAAAATATTTGTTTTGTTTATTTGTTTTTCACAACACACAAAGCAAAAGCCAAACCCATCATTTCTACTCTGGTTTGTTTTGTTTTCTTGACAAGTGAAAAAATCAGCAATCCTAGATTGGAAGCGTTTTGGGAGCTGATCTGGAAAAGGTGCCAATGCAAATAATGTCATCGTTTGTGCAAAACAACATCCAGGGAAAAAAAAAAAAAGAGAGAAGCATTTTTTATCCAAAAAGTACTTTGGAAAATCAAAGCCCAGTTTTCAACTCGCTTCATTCTCAATGTGATTGTTATTAATGTTCCTTAATTTCCTGTGTGCTCAGCCATCACGGTGTCGTGTGTCACTGTGAGCCACTGTGTCACAGCTGGCTGTGGGCACACCATGGGGATAAGTAGGGCTGGGGGCAGCATGGGCACATCAGGACACACAGAAGACCCCATAATCAGCAGCAATATAAGCAGTGGGAAAAGCAATGGCTTGTCACCACTCCTAAATGAAGGGAAAGTGAGGCAAGGCAGGGAGGAAAATGGATACAGGGGTTGTAGTACTCCCCTTTCCCTTATTTAGGCCAAGGCTTTCTTTATCCCATATGCATCAAGAAATGCTCACCAATCTATTCAAAATCACCCCTCTCCAGAGCATTGACCACAAAATTACCATCCATTTCTCCCAGCACACAAACACTGCCAGGTAGAGGCACTCATGGTGCTCTTCCCTGCTGTCCACAGTCAGTGTCCCCAGCATGCCAGGAGAAGCTGGCTACTCCATGTGAGCCACAACCAGCTTCATTTTTCCCTGTTTGTGTCACTTGTGTATTTGGTTTGCAGAGGTGGGGGGAGGAAAAGTGTCTAATACAATTTATTTTTTAAATTAACCTATTTAAAACTATGGATGCTGACTTTTCAGTAGTCTACTGGGGGCTGTTACAAAGGGGCCCTGGTTGAAACCTATCTGAAGGGAGTTAACCACAGCCCTTTGCTTGCACATGTGGTATAATGTAGGCTCTTTATTGCTTTTCTTTACTCCCCACCCCCCCACACACATTTAAGATATGCAGAGTAGAGCTTTTCTAAATATCTTACAAGTGCTTGAGTGCGTGTGCACGCTGGATTTATGGCAGAGAGGGGAACCTAATTCTGCCCTCAATTAACAAAACCCACGAGCAAGAGGGACTCAACACCAAGCTCCACAAAAGATCCCAGGAGGGGGTTGCTGGAGCAGAGTGTAACACAGCCTATGAGACTTGGAGATGACAAACACCCCGGTCTTATCAGCAAAACAGAGTTCACAGCCCAAGATGTCAGGAGAAAACGAGCCAGTGCACCAGGGCAGGAGGCCAAACTCAAGTCTTGTACATCTTTCATAAAGGGAATGGCCTGCGTGTCTAAAGCTCAGTCCTGCAAAGAACCAAGGCTCAGATTCACCTCAAGGCTTTGGGCAGGCAGCTGAGGCCCACAAGCTGGGAGCAGGGTTACTGGGGCCTCAGAACAGAAATCAGCTCCCTCAGGCCCTAGAACTCCTCTCCATCATCTGCTGAAGGCTTTTGTGCTTCTCTGCTGCCTGTCCAACCTCAGGGGCTCAGGCTGGGTTTTTGCAAGCCCAGCTGCATGTCCTCCTCTGCACCAGGCCCTGCTGCAAGACAGGGCTTTGGGCTGTGAGCAGGATGAGCCCCACTTCATCTATCACAGCCAAAGACAGAGCACTGGGACAGGAACACTCAGACCAGATGGCATCCAGGAAAAACGTAGGTGTTGACAATGACATTTGAGTTTAAGAGTGATAAACAGCTCAGGCCACCTACTAAATGGTGATGCCAGATTCTGGCTCCTTAACCACAGGGAAGAGACAAAGAGCTTTGCTTTAATCATCTGCTTTTAGCACCTCATTGTCACACCCACTTCTTCCCTGTGACCATCAAGAGCAGCCAGGTCCAGAATCACATCATGGGAGATCAGCTGAATATCTGCTCCTGTCACACCAGCTGCCCTGAGAAGCTCCTCAATCCTCTCTAGCCACCCCTCACCTTAGTGTCATGATTTCCACCAATTTTCAAGAGCAGCTTTTCCAGATGCCTACAGATGTCCCAAGTTGGGAGGCATCATACCAGGACAGCATCTCAGCTGGTGTAAATCAGCCCCAACCAGCTGAATCCACCAGTTGAAGATTTAGTTCAAAGCTGGCATCCCCATGCCTGAGATTTCACAAACTGCAAATCCAACCTCATTTTTAACCTTGTGGGTTTTTTGGAGCTCTGATTTGCTGCACTAATGTGCTTTTAACGTTGTTTTTTCCTTGGTATGTGTGTTATATTAGCACACATGCACCCTGTATACGCAGAAAGTCTGTAAAACAGGGCACTCGTATAATTTTAAAATAGACAAATCAGTTTAAAGCATTAAAGTAAATCTGGTAAAAGAAAATCTCTCCTGGGTTGACATTTTGTTTGCCAAGTTTTAGCTTGGAATGAATTTTTATGACCGAGTTATAAACCCTCGAAAATAGTGGTTTATAATGGAAATCTTGACAAATCCTTAACACAGGCCCCATTGTAACATATTCTGTCCATATCCCATTGATCTATGGTAATAACAAGTTTTATATAAAATATTTTAACCATGGGAGCGACGTGGTTATCTTCAGGCTTCCAAAAATATTTTTCAAATAAAGAAGTGGCTTTTTCAACTAGGCAAAATCAAGGAATTGAACATTGAAAATGACATCTAAATATTAATCTGTTTAAAAAGAAAAAAAAAAAAGAGAGAGGGAGGAAAAAAAGTAAAACATCACAATAATCCAGAACCCATGATGTTTCTTTGGCTGAAAAGCAGCCAGTGACTAAGCAGCAATTCTGCTCTGATATAACTCCCAATGCAGGATGGGGTATTAGCCATGAGCAACAGAAATTACTTTCTTAGAGGATTAGCTGTAGGCCTGAAACAATAAGCAACTTAAAAAGCAAGCCATTCCCTCAGCAGGCAAGATGATAAGAGTGGGATAGAAAGGATTTGTCTGCCTGGTCCTCAAACCCTCCTTCTCTCCCGCAACACTTGGTGCTTTTGCCCCAGCAGCTCCTCTGAGCTGGGCTTAGCCCAGCCTTGGGCTACCTGCATTAATAACCCAGAAAGCACAAGTTTTCAGCTCTGCTGAGGTCAGGGGTATGATATCCATGGGGAAAAGAAGCAGCTGGAGCTCAGCACTTTATCTGGCCCACGGTACCACAGTGGTGACAATGGTGCTTCAAGGATGGGACCAGGTGAAGGGCAGGGCAGGTGCCTTTTCCCAACACCTCCTACCCTCAAAACCATCTTTGACCACCACCACCATGCTTGATTCACCTCTAGACTCCAAAATGCAGGAGTGTCTAGGCAGGCAGCCTCCCTGGGAATGGAGAAAGGCAAACACTAATTTTCAAGGCAATTATATCTGAAAAAAGTTTAGCCCATTGACTAGAAAATGCTGAGACAGCAAGTACACAACTCAAGCAGCAATAAACATTGTCCTCTTTTTCTTATTCCTAATAGTATTAGAAGCTCTGTCTCTGAAATATTTTTAAACCATCACTCTTCCCAATATCTGAAAAAATCACAGCCATTATTATTTAGCATTACACCGTTCTCATTAGGTAAGGAGGTTCCAGTTCACAAACAAGAAACTGAGGCACATAATTATGAGAAACTATGGGAATTTGGACTTTTTGAAGATATTTAGATATTGAACCAGATATGCAACCAAGATGCCAAGAGTTTTTTATGGACAGGAGTGCAAACCATTGGTTCCAGAGAAGAAGCATATACTGTGATTTTGCTTTAATGTATCGCATCTTGTCTAAGCAAGTTTTCCAGGCTCTCTTTTGAATTAATTGAAGAAGGCACAACATGAGAATATTGAGACCATCCTAAAAGAGTCATGAGGAATCCCTCCCTGGACATTCCTATCTGCCTTTTCCCTAATACAAAGGTCCCTCAGGAAGCAACCCTGATAAGGCCCCTGGAAGGAGTTGAATGGCTTGAGCTGCCAAAGCAAGAATTTGGACTTGTGCCTCCATTGCCCTCGGCAAGCCTGAAACTACCTAATTTACATGCAAATAAAGGGGAAAAAATTAGTATTTTGAGAGTATATAAATGGGCATATACAACTTAATGGACTTAAAGGTCTTTTAATACTAAACAATTGTCCAAAATAAAGCTGCTTCTATGCAGACAGATGCACACTCAAGGAGAGAAGTACAGTTGCCACAAGCCTGATTTGCCCTGACTTACAAAAGCAACTTCCTCCTCACCCAGTCATCCCAGACCTGAATCCCTGCACTTGCATCCAAGGGAGCGAGTCATTTCCATCTCTGATGCGCTCCTTTTACTTCCATTGAAACCAATTACCACACTGCCGCTTTAGCATGAACATAAATTTTTCCGACTTAACATGTTGCTTTAGGACTCGGTTCCACTCGACAGTAGACTTCCATATGTGCTGTAATGTTTGTGTTTCTAAGCAATGCCTCGGCAACCACATCAGGGTTGCCGAAAGACGAAAACGAAAAGCCTGCTTTTTAATTTTCTTTTGCTGGCGATCTCGGTTGGAAACTCAAAGAAGGTCATCTATCTTCCCCAGAAGAAATGTAGCCCATAGGGCCAACATGTTGTTAACACACACCAAAAACGTTTTGGTGGCATGCATCTATTTTAGGAAAAAAAAATAAAATACACTTCACTGGGATTAAGTTGGGAGAAAAAAAAATTTAATTTGCTAACACGTGAGAGGCAAAGACAAAGATCTTTTTCTTGTGGAAAATGCCAGCAGGTGCTGTCTGGGGATGTTTCTTTCTTTTTAAATGCCAGAGTAGTTCCACACAAGCAGGCCTGGCAGCATCCTTTTGCATATTTTGTTGAATGCTTGACAAATTAGCTGCATAAACTTGCATAAGTTCCATTTCGCAGCCATTAATGAATAAGAAAGAGTTTATTCAGATGCCTTGACCACAGAGGATAATAACTTCACTTTCCTTTCCCCTTTTTTCCTTTTTTTTTTAAAGACTGAGATCTAAATCTCATTGTAGTCTATGGAGAGACATAGATACTTTAAGATCATTATGAAAATCTGGTCTGACACATACTATAGAATGTCACTCAGCTACCCCTGTAGCACAGTGTAGAATTTATGCTTGACTGAAGACCAGCCCCATTATTTTGCTAGGCTATGAGAATCAAGCATTTATGCCTTAGTTCTAGAAAGCATTTAAACACATGTTTAAGTCCCTCCCTAGTCAATAAAAGCACTTAAACAAATACTTTGTTCCTGCTGAAGTCAACTGGATGTTGACACAGCAAGTACCTTGCTGAGCAGAACAGGCTGCTAACGGAGAGCCTCAGGGAGCTGCGCTACTGTACTTTGGAGCTTAGAAACAGGGATGCACTTCTTCATTTTTATAGCAACCACACAATAGGCTTTCCATCCATTGTGATGCTCAAGGATGTTAAGATTTGGTCTTGCCTGGAGCTGGGGTGCAAAGTCAAAAATAGGTATAAGTGTGTATATTTCAGTGAAGAACAAGTATTCTCAAAAGCTTCATGTCACTCTTTCAACAGTGTCCCTCAGCCAGGCCACAAGCAAGTCTCTTCAATGCTTCTGTTGGGAGATATTTATAAGCAACTCAGCCTCTGCCATTGCCCAGATGACCCCTTTCCCACATCCCTCCTCACTGCAGACACTCAGATCTGTCTTAGGCAAAGGACACCCAAACTCCCAAAACATCTGCTTCCACAACACTGAATGCTCCAGTGAAAAGTACTCCCCTGGTCCCCTCCATGTCTGATGGTTGTCTCCTGTCAAGAAGAGCATCCTTAAGCAAAGCCCCAGCTCTTTGTCCCACTGCCCCAGAGCTGCATCTCACAGCACTGAACCGGCTTCTCCACACCTCAGCGAGGCTGCAGGATGTACTGGTGGCCTCTGCCTTTCCTCTTCCCCATTTAGAAATTTATTCTAACCTCAAAAGTTAGGGGCACTTAAGAGCCAGTTATGGCTCATTAGAGGCTGTGCTGGGTTAGTGGGCGGGAGGAGGATGCTGAGAGCTGCTACGGCCAGGTTCAGTGGCATTTTCTTCCCCCTCTCAATGATATCTGGATTAAAGGGGACAGCAAGACCTCTGGGAAAGAATCTAAAAAAGAGCAGACGGGTTTTTCTGTGGTCCACAGCAACTGTGACATCTCCCCTTTGAAGCCCAGCAGCAACAACCCAAACCCCAAACGCTGCTCCAGGGAGGGGTGGGCTCTGTGCACAGCCCCCAGCACCCACGTCTAGGGCAATCAGGGGTTGCTCTGCCCGTGTTGCTGGGCAAAGTCCCACGAAATGGAAGTTACTGTAATTATAGTTTGCCTGAACATATGGTTTCAGGGATCTTTCCGCGTGTAAAATGCATGAATATGCATCAAAACTAGATGTCACTGCTTAAGTTACATAATCCTGCACAAACATATATTTAAGAGGGACCCGACATCCTCTGTTTTTTAAGGGGCTTTAGCTGTGATTAATTCTCTGAGCTTATTAATCACAACATGTGTTAGTGTTTGATAAATTGCCCAAAAGTTGCATTAGCTAATAAGTGTAAGAACAAAACGAAATAGTTTCATCTGTTTTTATAATAAGACAAAAAGCATCATGGGAGCATACACGGTGGTCATGAATAAAAGAGAAACATTCATTTATGATAATTGGTTTCAGCTCCCCGTTTGGCTGGTTCTTGTGACCTAAATGTATCCAGTTGTTTCCTTTCTTTCCCGTTGGTTTTTGGGTCACTCCTAATGGTTTAATTCAACAAAAAATGTCTACCATTTCCTGTAACCTCTGTCTTTTTTCATTCCTCCTTCCAAAATGTTTTTTTTCTGTGCAGCATCTAGAGAAATCTCCCTCTCTCTCTCTCCCTCTGTTTCCTTCCAAGTGAACAAAGTCAATATTGTTGACAGAGAAAAGGTTTAACTCCAGGCAAAAGGGAAAAAAAAAGTAATAGTCATTTATTTGTCTCCACTTCTGAGTTCACAAGGGTTTTTTGTTTGATCCTGGCGGTCAAGACTTTGACACGGAACATGCCCCCTCTGACCATGAACAATTTATGGAGGGAGAAAGAGACAAAAATCCTCATTCATGTTTAAGAAAGCAAAGGAAATGGCTGTAGATTAATATTTGTGCATTTGTAGCAAAATTTCTGATAGGTCTGTAACACATTCAACCACCCTAGTTGAGAAACACAAGAGGCAAAACTCAGCCCTGGAGAGTTGAGTTTTGTTACTCTTGGACACCTTTCAAAACATCAGCCCTCATTCTGCTTTTCTTAGGGCAGCTTTTTCCTCCAGCAGAGAGTGAAAAACGCTGTATGGCATTTGCAAGGAGGCGGCGCACGCTGGCAGGGGTTACCTCGAAGCACAGGCAGGGAGCACTTGCCATGGTCTTTCCATTTGCACTCATGCCTGATACTCCCTGAACACTGCAAAGTGCTTTTACATCTCCCATTTACCCTGCTCAAAGTGACAAGGAATGGATTTTCTAGCATGAGGCCCTGAGTTTGAGCTGGTGGGAGATTGGTGCAGCACAGCATTGGGATGCGAAAGGGCGTTAGTCAAGATGCCCTGTGCCATCAGGAGCCCCTGTTTCACACATTAAAACTTCTGGGGTTGAAATTCTCCTTTGCCAGGTGTCTGCCTCCAGCAGAGTTTTCTAGGAAATCAAGGAGGGTGGGAGAGGGGTAGGCCTGGCAGTTTTCCAACACAAGATTAGAGAAAAGTGCTTAGTCGATATAAAAATTCTAACAATTATTTTTTTGGAGTCGCTCTCACGCCTCCATCTTCTGGAAAGGAGTCTGGAAATTTGGTGTCACCCTAGGAACAGGGATGTGCCTTTTACATTCAAATGTGGCAAAGTGAAAAGCCTTTGAATACGTCCCACTGAAGATTTATTAGTCTTTGGGAGAAAAATCTCTACAGATTCTGTCTGCCTTGATCTCGCTCCATTTTGGGGCTTCTAGGGCTTGCTTCTTCTGGGGATTGCTGAGGACTTTCCTTGCTATAATTCCCTTCTTGGCTGCTGGACATGACTGTGGCTCTGGGCACCAAAAGAGAGACCTAAAAAGCCATCCCTATCATCTGAGGCCCTGGACTCCCACCAAGTCCCTCACTACACAAATCAAGCAAAGAGAAAAGCAACAGAGCTGAAAAGCAGTAGCAATGGGGCAAGGACCAGGGAGAAACCAGGCACAAACACCTGAGGGGAGAGAGGGATCCCAAAGGGATGCTTGATATGACATCAGGGAATTGGGATGAGGCAGAAAAATGAGCCAGGATAGTCTGGCAATAATATACAATCAAAGCATAGATACAACATAAACACAAGGATGGCAACAGACAAGGCCTTAATTCTCATGTGTCAAGGCTTCTGAATTTCAGCTTTAATTTCTCATGTAAAAGAACTTGTGCCTGTTATCATTTCTAGAGTACTCCAAGCTCTCCACCCAAACAGACTGGGAAACCAAAAATCAGCAAAGTCTCACTGCTACACCAAACAGCCACTGAAACAGCTGACAGGCTAAAAAAATGGCAGAAAGATGTAATGAGAGGGCAGAGATAGTCAGATTAGAAAACACCATAATTTTGAGTATGCTGATGGTATGCATGAGGTGTAGTGAACTGCAGCAGTAAATCAAAGTCTGCTCTTGAAACTCTCTCACAGCTGCTATCCAGAGACCCTCTGGCTGGAAATCATTTCCCCAAAAAATCATGGGTATAACATAAATATTCATGTGATTTTTAACTATACAATAGCTAGGAAGTGTTTAACCCTTAAGAATCACTGTACCTTGGCAACAGAATTTCTAGCTTTCTGTTGCTGAAATCTGTACTTGCTCATTGCATCACACACCTCAGAAGCTGAGGCTTTCAGAAAAGAAATCCCAATTGGAGAAACTCCTGCTGAAGTCATGGGCATCACTAACACTTTGCAAACTGGCAGTACCCATTCTTAAGCATGGGAGGATAAATATGCTCAGGATGTGATAGGACACATTTGGAGAGGACGGCTCTATCTGCAGCTAGTAAACACTGAGGTCTAAGCACAAATTGCATCATGTGCAATTGCTGGAGGACCATTGCTGTCAGCTGGGTCCAGGACCTCTCCATCAGGGCATCTATTGACCTCTCCATCAGTTTTTCTACTCTCCAGGGAGGCTGCCCACAGCCCAGCTCTTTGCAACAGCCTGGATCTGGGATGACCAACCCTCAGCTCTTGGGAATCACAACTTGGTGCCATCACCAAGGGCTGTGCAAAGACTCTCCTGCCTGCAAGGGAGAAGCAGCCACTGCCTTCCCTGAAACAGTCCCACCTTGGCTGCTGTGGTTTGGGGATGTATTTGACACAATCCCCCTGCTCCCTGCAGCATCACCCAGCACAGATACAGCCTCAGAGAATTTGGCTGCAAATCAATGCACCTCCCCTACCACTACAACAAAGCTTGTGACTGCAGGAAAAACAGCATGAGGAAGGGCCAGAAAACTCCTTACACATCAGAAAATTAAAACCCACTGTCTAGACAAGAGATCAGGAATCATCTTAAATTTCAAGCGGTGATAATTGACCAAGCGGAAGGGGAAACAAAAAGGAGAAAGTTTTTATTGAAAAAAGGGAGGATTCTTTTTGGGTACATCATACCAATAAGGGAAAACTACATGATTTCCCTGCCAGTGCTGCTAAAGGATGACTGCAGCAAGTTTTGTTCCCAGTTCTGCCTAGTTCTTGCCCACAATGAAAGGCCCATGTGTTTTATTGTGTATGGTTCTAGTGCCAAAACCTCTCAAAGGAGACAGGTTTGTAACTGCACAGGACACCTGCTTTGTGTCTGCAGGCAGGAGTTACAAATGAGCACATGATTGAAGGGAACTGCAAATCTTAAAATATGACAGGCATCAAAATGTTATTGCATCCTCTCAACAGCTTCAGAAAACTGTTTTTCTCTAACTTTATCAAACCAGGGATGACAGTCGAGCCAACTTCTACTGGATAATCACAGAAAAACAACTACACCACAGACTTTCCAACAGAACAGACTGAGTAGCTTTGTGGAGGAAAACTAGCACAGTGCAGAATACTCAAACACATTATGGATAAGGTTTAACATCTGAATCTGCAGCTACTCCAGAAATACAAAGATATACCTTTAGCAATACACTCTAGATCAGTCTATCCCACTTATCTCAAGAACAGTTTAAGATGGTCTGCATTCTACACAAAAGCAGGCGTGACAGCAAACTTGGCACTGCAAAGCACTTCTGTTCCCTGTTTTAGATGATCACATCTCATTCTTGAATGGTACCTTTACAGATCTCTCAGCTGTACAGAGGTTCTAAATAGCTGTTGGTGTGTGGGTTTAGCTTTAGTGAGAAGTGACTGGCTTTAAATCTTATCAAATTATTTCAATTGCATTAATTAAGCAGTTTCCTTATATCCCCAAACACCCCCAATTAACCATGCAGCTGTAGGAGTACTGGATTTCCATCTTTAGAGATGCTGAGGTGAAGCTTTCCACTCACACTGAATGCACCATGAAATAAAAAAGCTCACCCTTTCCTGAAGTAGAAATCAGACTACTGTAAATAAGGCTTGGGCTAGATCTCACACTGCACAAGGCTCTGCACAGTCCCTCACATCTTCAGCTTACACACACTAACAGTGAGTGTATGAAGACAGCTGTGCCATTTTTCCATGTCATTCCACTCAGCCACGTGCTTTTGAAATGGTTCCATTTCATTACATGCCTGAATATGCTTTCTCCTCTTTCTCTGTTGCACCAAATAAAACATACCTCTAATCTAAAAAAAACCCCAAATCCCAGAACAAGTGACTCTTGCATGAACATAAGAGCACATTCTACCATATTCCTTTTATTTTCCCCATTTATTGAACTCTCCTCTGTGCTTCCCAGTTGACTGAAGGGTGTGTTAACATGCACAGCATGTCAGTGCCATTCCATGGGTTGGGATTTAGGCAAGGTTTTGCATATGAGAGTAGGAATTGCTCGCCTTGCAAGCTATGGGGATGACATGCCTCTCATTGTGACAGGGTGAGAGACAACCTGCTCTGTGCCCAGCTGCAGGGTGCTCCAGGCACATTCCCTTCCTCCTGCCAGGGGTTGGGCCTTCTCTCACAGGTGCCAAATGGCAATTTGGGATGGTTCACCTAATGTTTCCAAGTCTAGCATCCGACTGTGGTTGTCATGACCCTGTGAAGAGCAGCTCTGCCAAAAGGCAGAGGGACCGGATTTATAAAATATCTAAGAGAAAAGAACTCCCAGAAGTGGCACATGAACCACAGCCAGGTCTGCTTCAGCAGGGCAAGGCAGAAAGGTGTGTCACTGCAAAAATGCCCCTAACAAAGGTCTCACTTTGGCAATTTGAGGTCCTGCAATGTGGTTGCTCTCCTGGAACTACGGCCCCTCAGAGACTATCCAAACTGAAATGTCATTCATAGAAAGGAACACCAAAAAATATGCAAGTCCTAGAGAAAACCTCTCCCTCCTTTCAAGAGACTGCTGTGTGGGATTAGGGATACCCCCATTTCACACCCAGCACTGTGTTTCAGGCACAGGGAGGGGCTGCAGGAGGGACCATCCCACAGCATCCTGAGCCAGCTGCAGGTGCAGAACTGGCTCAACTCAGAAACGGGGTTAGAGTGCAGAACAAAGTGCTGGCCTGGTGTCTTCACAAGATCTGTTTTAAAGGTCTGCAGTTTTCACACCTAATCCAGGCAGGCAGCAATGCCAAAAGATGGCCGTGCAAACTCCTCTTGCCTGCTGTATGGAGGAACTGGGATTAACACAGCACAGGATAGCAAAGTGCCCCAGAATCCTACAGGTAGAGGGTGAGAGATGGAGGTGACAACCAAGAAATGGTGGGGTTTGCCACCTTACTAACCTCAAGTCTAACTTAAAACCATATTCAAAAGACTAATGATAAAGCAAAAGCCTCTGCCAAAAAATTTAGGCAGGACATTCTTGCCAGAATATATGTTAAAGAAAGACACACAATTATTTTTTAGAGTTGCTGGCACAGTGCTTTCAGGAAACCTTTCCCTTTAAACACTAAAATTAAACAAACACATGAAATGCCCGGAGAAATGTAATTACTTTATAGCTTGACTTTGGTCTATTGCCTCGAGTATCCAGTTCCTTTTCTTAGTGATGTGGAAACTCAAATTCCCCCCTAACAGTGTCATTAATTCCTTGGCCTGGAGAGCCCAGCTTTCCTGCTGCATTTTGCATCAGGAAATCCCAGCTGCCCGCACCTTGCTCTGAGAACAGCTCTGCAGGTGAGAAAGGAGCTCCTGCCCTGCTCCCAGCACAGGAAGGGGGCAGGAGGGCTCCCCTATCCCCCCTGAAAAGGAGGGGATTAAAACAATTGGGTTGCCAAAAAAACAATTAGAAACCCAGGCGAAGATCTAGCTCCTGTGACCTCCAGCCCTCCCAAAACTCCCCTCGCCTGCCAAAAAAAATGACAAGGGGTGTCTATTTCTGCTTGCCTTTTTCCTAAGAAAAACACCTCCCTCTCTCCCTCCTCATGCTCCCCCATGGCTCTTCCTCCCGCACACAGTTGGGGCTGGCTAAGGTTCATGCTAAATGAACACCCAGTCCTGAAACACACCCGGGATGGCATCCAAAGGCTACCAGAGGCTGCCGAGAGACTCCCACTGGTGTGGGCAGCTCATGTGCCCCCCACTGACCACCCGCCCTCAGGCCAAGAGCAGCTCTAATGCTCTGGAGAGAAAACAGAGCATTACATATGTGGGGGAGCACAGGGAGCCCCGTGGGAGCAGAAGCGTCTCCCCCGTGCTTACCTTCCCCCTGCCTTGCCTTGTGGGATGCTGAGGAAATCCTCCTGTACTCTGTGCCAGCCTGACCAGACAGCCAGCCATCCCAGCTCCTTGCCCGTGCCCAAGCAGCTGCTCCTGAGAAAGGTTTTCCTGGGAACTGCACAGAACATCCCAGCTCTTTTCAGACTGAGATCCATTGAGGTCGGTCCTGGAAGCAGCCCTGTAGCTGCCTGCCCTTTGCAAGCTGTCATGCAATTTAGCAGGAGCCCAGGCAGGCTGAGTGAGTTTATATCCACCCTGTGACACACACACACACACACAGACACACAGAATGTGCCTGGCATCTGAAGCAGCCGATGCTGGATTTATCCCTTCCCTTGTTGCCAGTGACTGACATAAGTGCTGGGAACTCTTGGTGGAAAACTGCTTATGAGCTTTGGGCCTGATCCAAACCCCACTGAAGACAAAGGAAAGGCTTGCGATTGCTTTGGAGCTGGCTTTGGATCAGTCCCATTATCTCTGCCCCAAGAGCAGTGCACAAACAAAGCAGCAAGGACTGGGGCACTGCGAGCCTGTGCCCGGGGGCCCATCTCATCTGGGGAAGAGAGAAGCAGGGAGATGCATCTGAGCCTTCCTTAAAACATCCACCCAGGGCCCTCCTGGGAAGGGACTAGCCTTTGGAACTGCACATGATCACAACCCATGGGTGGAGATGCCCTGCTCAGGAGCAGACACAGATTTCTCTATTCAAGATTGGTATCAGCCACACAAAACATCCAGAGCCAGACCTACATCCAGGCTTCAATTGTGCAAATCATCCACCTCGCAGGCTGAGTCTGCTTTTATCTGTCAAACACCATCAGTTTGCGCACTCCAACACTAAACACATTCATGTGTTTCACAGGACACGAGTGTCCCCATGAGCTCTTCCCATTCCACGAGAGACTGGAAGAGTAACACTCTCAGACTCCTTCCCACCTAAAAATCCACAAAAACATTTGTTTTGTGAACAATTAAGCAGCAATTAGCATTCTCCCTGAGTAAGAGGCTGCCGGAGAACTGAAAAATGATTTGACACTATTTCATTCCACTTTTCCTGGCAGCACTATCTTTCCTTAATTTACTTAAAAAAAAAAAAAAAAAAATTGTTAAGTCATGTTTTTTCTATTTTAAGGCATTTTTTGTAACAATACAAAACATTTTTCCCCACTGGGAAAATAAATAAGAACCATGAATCACATCAAACTTACCTAGCAAAAGTGCAAAAACAATTATCTGTCCTGGGATTATAGAGTTGATGGCTCATGACCATTTCTTGTAGGGTTTAAGCTACACAACTTCTGTAGCAAAAACTGATTTCCATTGGAGGCAAAGGGGTTTTTAACCAACACCTTCCCACTTATGCCAATCCTCAGTGTGGATACAGTTACACCACACTAGGACAGCTCTTCTTGGGAAACTGGCAAACAGCTTCCTTTCGCCTTGTTTAAAAACACATTTGAATTCCTGCATTTTAACAGACTACCATGTGTCAATGGAATGACAATAAACAGCAGTGTGGGTGTCCTTCAAAGGAGAGGAGCAAGAGCCAAAATGAGTTGCCCTTGGCTCTTTGTGCAGAGGCTGGGGCTGTGATCTGGCTTGTGTCTGAGGTGGGCTCAGACCCTGCAGTGATCACCTGGCTCAGCAGTGGGTGGCAAGGTGTGACAATGCCCTGCCCTGCCATAGAGCCCACCCCAAACAGTGCTGGCCTAAGGCTGGCACAGCTTATGCTGTGCTCAGATACCCTAATGAGGGTAACTCTGGGGAGCAGAGCAGCCCCGACAAGTTTCAAAGCCTGTTGACATTTTTGTGATGCCAAACTCTGAAAATCACAGCTGGTGTTGAGGGTCAGGTAACCCCGGGCTCGAAACACACAACACTAAGTTATTTTTCAATCCTGGCTTGAACTGTAGCTTTGCAAAAGCCTGAGTCTCTAGGATTTCCCACCCCTCATCCAAAGAAGTGGAGAAGAGAGAGTGAGGATTTAAAGGGAAATAAGTTAAACCTCATAGCATGCAAAATGAATTCCCTAACCAGAAGGGTCTCGCCACATCCTCGGAATGGTGTCACGGCTTGAAAACATGCCTTGTTTCTAAGCTCAGTTATTTGCTAGGAAAACTCAGCCACTAATATGTCTTAAAGAAATCCCTAGAAAGGCATCTGCAAACAGTTGCACTGAAATTTCAATTGCTGAGTGTAATTCACGGCAGAGCGAAACCCTGGAATCTCTGAGAGCGCAGGGCACAAATAGCTCAAGGAGGTGTTTGGTACGAAGGAAATGGTGATGCTTCTTCCATTTCCCATGAATATCATATGCACTGCTTCAGCCATATGTTGTGTTGAATCTGCCACATTCTTCAGTGGTGGGCACAGATGTGGACAGATCTGACAGATCAGGGTCTTAGGGTCACACAGGAGTAAATTGGGGGCAGATGATTTGAGCGTCACAGCTTATTTTTAGAAAAAAAAGGGGGAAAAAGATTGCTAAGAATCATTTCTACCATGTGTCTGAACAAGAAAGGCATTTATCTCACCTAGTAAAAACAAAGAAGAGTTTCTCTCCAATGAGGAGTTTGTTTAAAGAGGCTAACAAAGATTGTTCTATGCACTCTATAGATCACAGGTGCTGCAGAGAAACATAGACTTTGCCATGTATTTCCGTGCTTCATTAACATGTATTATTTTCAGACGGTCTCCAACAGTGTTCCAGCTTTACAGGCACAGAAGTGACTCCTTTGACAAATAAGCAAAGTTTCTTCTCAGTTGCCAGGCTTACACTATTCTCTGGTTATTCCTCAGATTAGTGCTGTTTTGCTTACATGTGCACTGTGGGTGATAAAAGACATCAAGGAAATGGAAAACACTTTCCCAAGACTATAACCACTGCTAGGAGATGGAACAGAAAACAAGGAAAAAGGAAATCAATGCTTATTCAAACCCTATAGGCCACCAAAATACAGCAAAAATGTAACAGATTCCTTCACGTCTATTATTTATGCTCATAAGAGCATATTACACACACAGACACGTTTTCTGCCTCCTGCTGTACAAAGTTTAAAAGCAGAGAGTGAGGATGAGGTCACATTTCTTCACGAGTCCCACAAACTGCAGTTGCCCAACATTCACTTGTACAAGGTGAGGCTCTGTAAAGCTAAGGCAGAACTCAAACCCAAACTGCATTTGCCAAAGGAGGAGAGAAGAGTGTTTCACCACACTGCCTGCCACAGGACAGGCCTTTCAAAGGCTTCTTTGAGAAGGAAACCAGAAGAAAATGCTGGATTGCACTAGAATGGTGAGTTCAAGGTGCTGATGGCAGGAGTGTCCCAGCCAACCCAGTCACATAAGTCTTTGTGTTATGGTCATGCCCAATCACCTGCAGTGGATTTTTCCAGGCCATCAGCTCAAATTACTAATAGTCAGCAGGGGACATTTTAGTTGTATCAAGCAGACATTTACCCTGCTATGAACAAACCAACCCAGGCCCCAGACAAGCTGGAAATTGCTCAGAGAACAATGTCACCCCTTTGCTACCCAAGGCCAGTGCTCTCCTGGACCTGAGCAGGAATGGGGTGAAGCCAATCTGAAAGCAAAGCTGGAGCTTTTCCATTTCCTCTTACAAGTCACAGAGGAGTTGTAGGTGCAATCAGTCATATATTTTTTCCTATGTTTTCCCTGTCTGTTTGGCTAAGAATAAATGGCCTGGATTGATAAAGCCTAAACTCTACTGATTTTCCTTCCTGCACCTTGAGGTTTCACACGGGCTGCTTCTGGTTCTTCAGAGGAGTCACATCTGCTGGCAGAAGGAATCAGATGGGATTTAAGCTGTGTGAGGCTGGGCCAAAACTGTGTTAAGTGTAGCTCAGTGATTAAATTGTTGGAATAGGGATCAGACAGCCCGGTGTGTTAGGTAAATATGGACATTTCAGCCCAGCCATCCAAGCTCTGAGCAGGGATCATGCCCTTTAAATCCTCTTGCCAGCCAAGATTCACAGTGCTGAGGAGGTGACAGGCAGGTGGAGAAGGCAATATTTTGCTGGCCTCATGCTTTGGGGTCTCCATGAGCACACCAGAGCTGTGTGTTGCTCAAACAATTGGCACTGAGCATTGGAGCCCAGACAGGACTGCTAGAGCAAAACAGAAGCCAGACAGAAGATGGGATGCTACAAGAATTGAAGACACTTGAAGCTAACTTTTCTTGTTCTGTGGGATTTGTTTTTAGCTGGGTCAGCTTCCTGACCTGGCTAACAGAATATTCCATATAAAAGGCAGAGGACTAGAGCATATACCCATGAAAAAAAATAATCACTATTTTCAGAGGCAATATGAGTTTATTTCAGATGAAACCAGCCATTTTAATTGAATTTGTCCCTATAACCTGGTGATTAGAGCAATTCCCATCAGGCAAACAAATAACCAGGCAATTTCCCTCCTGGAGAGATTTTTACCCCATGCAGGGAGGGCAGAGACTGGGAGAGGAGCTCATGAATCCCTACCATGCCTTTCAGGGCAGAGCTGCTTCCTGAGAACTTCAAACCAAGCTAAGGTTTGGAAGGAAGTTTTTTCTTTGCTGCTGTTTTTACTCCCTGACTCCTGGTTTCCATCACTTCTGTGTTCAGTTGCTTTGTGTCTTATCAAATAAGCAAAGGTTCCCTAGAAACTCCTGCATCCATTTTTTTCTCTCTGCTTGGAAAAAAGGCTACCAGCCTCTAAATGCATCCCCTGCTGGCAGAGGAGAGAGGCAACATTTTATACAGCCTCACCTCCCCCATATGGTCATACCTGACCACTTCTGGATATGTGCAAACAGCATCACAAAATTACAGGATTTTGCAAGATCTGGATTTTTCTTGCCCCCTGAGTGCAGACAAACAGGATGTGACAGATACCTGACAGATCTGCTTTCAGGATCCTCCTATGGTAAATAGAAGCCATAGTCCCACTCACCTTCCCAACAGAAAGGTTTTCTCCCCTGCCTCTCCAGTTATGATCCAAGCTGCCCATCCCCTCTGCTGTGCTGCCAAACTGCAGAGAGCAATATTTCCTTTCCCAGTGGGATAACCTGCTACCTATGTGCTGTTTTCTTTCTTTTTCTTTCAAGATAGTGAGAGAGGAATAAAGATATAAAAGATAAATAAAGATATAAAAATAAAGTAGGTGGGAAAGGGGAGAAGCAAAATATAAACCATGACAGAAACATAGGACTTGTTTATGAGGGACAACCAAGTGCCTTTCTCCTACAAATGACACCATCCAAAGGCTGTACTGGCACTCTTAACAGCTGAGGGTGGAAGAAGGGGTAGCTCAACTCCCAGTTCTGCCACAAGCTTGCTTACAGATCTTGAAAATAAGTGTCCATACTTCAAAATGCCTCAGTTTGGGTCAATCTGCTGCTTAAAGAAAAAAAAATCTGCTTCATAGGATTGTTCAAAGCTTAAATGAGCATTTGAAGAGCTCTAGTAGAAATGAGATGAAGGGCACTCTCAGAGAGACAAAGCATTATCATCATCAAGTGTAATCTTGATGTTTTTTATGGGCAAGCGTAAGATTCCAGCAATAATCTTTAAAGCAACATGCATTATCTGGAAAATTAGCTTTCAGCTAATGGTCTGTTACAGGTCACACTTGGTAAAACTCCACACACATTTTCTTCCCTTTTTCCCTTAAAAGCACTTGGAAATCCTGTGACAGCTGCTTGAGGGGAAGAGTAGAGCCTGGCTGGCTGATGGCACACAGTGACATAGAGAGATGAGGAAGAGGATGCTCCCCTCACACACCAGGTGAATCTTCAGCCTGTGCACCATAAACCCCTCCAGATGCCTCCACAGGGCATCATCTCACAGCCACATCTCACCTGGCCTGCAGGGCTTGCTGGGGCCAGGCACTCTGTATTAGCACTCTGGTTGGGATAAGGCTCAGTCTTAGACACCTCCTTACCAGGACACTTGGGAGGCAAAAAGCAGGAGGTGGTGTTCTCCACCAGAGATTTCTTTCACTTGAGATTCCCTGAAGAACTGCATGAGCCAAAGTGCCTGGGGTGGGGGATGAAACCTCACCTAGCTAGGCTGAGCCCCTCAGCACCCTTGGTGCATTTACTGCTTCTCTTTTCAGAGACTGTGCTCTCCTAGGTGAGAAGCTCTGTGAAGACCACAAGAAGATAAAATGGGAGTCGAAAGCACCGAATTTCCCTCCAGCCTCAGCAGTTCAGCACCCACCTCCCTCCCAGCAGCTGAACCTGTGTGGGGAGCAGCCCCTTCCCCAGTATCACCTGGAAATGCCCCACTTCACAGCATCTTTGCTCCAGGGAAGCCCACCCCTTGCTGTGGCCACCTTCTTTCTCCTAGTACACAGAGAGACTGGGAGGACCTTCCCCACACCACACAAAGACCCCTGTGCTTTGTGCCCACCAAACACCGACAAGGGACCCCAAGCAGTGGCCACCCCTGAAGAAGGAGCAGCAAAGCACAAGTCAGGTGGTGGTCTCCCTGTGAGTCCTGGAGATCCATCTCTTCTCCTGGAAGAACAAAGAGCTAATTCACTGACACCAGCGTGCGAAGCCAAGAAATAGAACTGGGGCTACTCAGAGAGTAGGGAGCCAAGCTCAGCAGCAAATAAAAGGAGAAAAGATGACCAAAGATGACTATTCCTATTTAACAACTTTGAGGTTGTGCCTTTACTGAGCAGAGGCAGCAGCAGGTTGAGGAGCCCAAGGGCCCAAAGGGCTGAGCTGAGGGACATGGCCATGCTCCTGCCAGGCTCTGCCCTGGGGAACAGCCTGGCTGAAACAACTGGTTCATTTGTTGGGGCGCAGAGCCAGCCCTGATGTTTTGGTATTAATGGCTTTGAAATATCGTTTCACAGTCAGCAGTGCATGGCTCAAAGAGCACAGTCCATGATGGGAAAGTGGGAACCTCTACACCACAGCAATGTGGGTCTGGGTCTCAGCTGAAGAATATTCCATAGTGAAAAATATGGATAAAAGGGAAAATGGGTGGGGTTTGGTTGTTTGTTTGGTTTTTGTTTTTTTTTTTTTTGCCTGAATTAAAAGAAATTTGTTCTTTGTTTTAATGGTTTTTGTAATTTTATGCCATACTGGCCAAAACGTTATGTCATGATTCTAGAACCCAGCCATTTTAAGCTCTTGCTTGCCAAAAGCAAAGGAAGCAAAGGATGTTTTTACAGCTTTCTAAAACCAAAGCCTCATGGGGGAAAAATGAAAATTTTAAACATGAGTTTTCCCCTGCTATTTACTTTGCTAAAAAATTACTTTCTACTGGGAAGGTGATTAAAATTAAAACCAATTGTTGAGTCACTCATCCAGATATCTCATGAGTTTGCTGTAAACTCAGCAGATATAAGAAATCCCCCTCATACTATGAGGGGTCTTTCCAATTTTCTGAAAGTTTATGGCACTGCAACAGAGCTGACACTGTTTTTAAACAAGCTGCAACTAAATCCTGGGTTTGAAGGCAGCTGATAGACAATCCCAGAGGAAACAACACCGCTTTTGTAAAGTGCTATTTGCTTCATCCCTCCAAGCTTGGATTTAATGATTTATTTACAATATGAAGAAGTGAAGTACTTTCCTTTATTATAAGGACAAGCAAAGCCCTGGCTGCAGTGTGAAGGCAGCCTGATTTCTCCCCAGCTCTTCCAAGGATTACTTGGGTGGACTGGTGGCAGCTTTGCCCCATGGTCCCAGGCTCTCTGCAGCAATGTCAGGGTGAAGACACCCATCCAAGCTCCTTAGGGAAATCCACACTCACTGTCCAGGTAGAACTGAAGGGCAAAAATTAATAAAGTTTTCCAAATTGTATCCCTTTTCCAAACCCACTGCCTCATAAAACTTTCATACTATGAACAAATGGAGAACTACAGCAAGACCTCCCATAAGAAGTGGAGTAATTCCAATTCTGGTTGCAATGTAATGAAGTTTATACCATGGCTGCTGGCTGACACTGGGAAAAGAAAATGAAGGAAAGACACCCAGGACATTTCCATTTGGGTGAGCCAGGCTGCTGCTTCATGCAAAGCTTCTGAGCCTCAGGGACTCAGTCTCAGTTTCTCATGCCTGTTTTGCCCAAGGAGAAGACAGCTAAATAGCTAATGGTCTTGATACAAAGAATGGCTAAGCAGGCCTCTGGCTGGAAAAAAGATACCTAAGATGGAATATGAATTGTTTGTACAAAATCCTGGTTTGGGCAAGATGCAGTTGTTCACAATGACTCCGAACACAAGAATTTGAGTTCTTAGAGCAGGAATATCAAATTAAACTTTCAAAGGTTCAAAGGTGGTAGGTTAAAAGCCAACACAAAGAAATATGTTGGATGGTTCAAATGCAGCTTGGAGTTAAGCTGTGGCTTAACTCTATCCCAAGATGTACAATTAACAGAAAAATGGAGACCAGCACAAGCTCAAGGGGAAAAAAAAAGAAAGAAAAAAACACTGAGATTTGTTAAAAAAGCTTAAACCACCTCTAATCCAGGAAGTCATTGGGGGATGTGGAAATGTATATTTGGAAGTGTCCTGCATGCTTGCTCTGCACCTTTCCTCTTCTGTTTGTACCCGCTTGCAGCCTCAGCCAGAGACAAGATTCTGTGTTAGACAAATATTCAGGGTGTCCACCTCTGGATATGAGATCAAAGTGCTGAGATGCTCTGTGGAGGCATTCCCAGGCCTCGGCTCCCTCACACCTGGAGATCCTCCCACTACCTCCAGAGGGGCTGCCAACTCCAAATGACGGGCAATGGGAGTTGATGTGTTGAGGATGTAGAGCTGCCCCATGTCCTACTGACAGACATGGACCTGCACAGAGCCAGCCACCAGATTCCTGACTGAGAGCTTCACAAACAACAAGCCATTTAAGATCAACCATACCAACTATTGAACTTTTCCTATAGTTAAAGTACCTTTTTTGGGGAAAAGGACAGCAAGAAAATAGCCCTGAGTATAAAGACACTCACAGAACACTGCCAGAAAACTGTCTCCACAGACATGCACATGCCTGCCTCTCCAGGGTCCTTTCAGGTCCTAGACTTCACTGCAAAACCATTCAGGACTGCACTGGGGACCATGAGGATTAAGGCTTTCATGGCCTTTGTGTTCATGTGTTGGAGGGAGAACCAGATGACATTAAAGCTTTGACTTGTTTCCAGTTTAGCTTCCTAGCGCAGTCACAAACCAGGATTAGCAGCCTGAATATACACGCACAATCCCCCAGAAACATCTCAGCTGCAGTTTTTAGCCACAAATTATTATCCCATTGCTACTCAGCTCCAGGTCACGGTGCTTTCCTCAAGACCCCATTCACTAAGCCACACAAAAGGCTCACTAGAACTCAAAGCTGCTCTGGGTATCTCACACTTTGCCAGCACAAGGGGAAAGGAACAGCAGGTTATGCATATAACACAGCTTCCAACAGGGCTTGGCCATGGAAGGTGCATAAAATGGTATTAGCAACAACTGGGTGAAAAGGAGCCATGTCGGTGTCACTGAGCACAATGAAAGTGTAATTGGTTACAGCTGACAAAAACAGAATTGCATTAAACAGAACATTCGATGCTGGGCTATGGTTTACATCAAATTGTCAATCTCAATATGGCAATCCCCTAAAAGGGCCACTTTTTTTTGTAAACCCTCAGGAAACATAGCAAATCACGGCAACATGTTTATGGTCTTTGAATGCCACACAAGGAGCCGGATACGCATCCTTTACTGTGGGCTATATTGGGAGGGTGTTTCAGCGTGTCCATACTCATTTTCCAAATACATTTCACAGCTTTGTTAAGTCTTCATGAATCTCGCAGAGATCAGCTTTTAGGTGAAGCTATGGGGTGGACAATCCTCAAGGCCAAACTCACTCAATAAAAACGAGATCACTTGCCTTATCTCTGTGTTGTTTTCTATCTTCAAGTCTGGCAATGAGGGCTGCAAACAGCAGCAGCAGCAGCACATACATCTTTACAGCCTGCCCTGAACTTCTCTGTCTGCTGCTGCCATATCAACTGCCCTTGGACTTTGGCACTAAACTTGACACCAGCAACCACAGTAGAAGGTCGATGATATTTATGTCCAAACAAAAGGGGGTTTTTTTTTCTGTGCTTATTCTGGCTGGAATTCAAGTTATTCCAAGATGGTTTGTGGTTCCTGCACCTATTTACATACCAGATCCTCTGGGGAAGGGGCAGGTGTGCATGGTGCCTGCCACAGCCAAGTCCTGATGCTACCTGAACATTCTGTGGATTATCCTAAAACAGAGGGGCAGGAGGAGAGAGTGTGGCTTAAACAGAGAAGGCACCTCAGACACAGTAAGAACCATTCTGTGTCTGGGAAAATATACCAGGTCTTGCTGCACTTAGAGCAAACCCTGCCATGCTAGGATATTTTGTGAGAGGCAGAGCCTGTGAAATACATTGTCCTGAGATGTTTGTGCTTTAGATTCTCCAGTGTCTAGTACTCAGGCTGAGATCAAGCTGAAGGTCTGGCAGGGGAATTTAAGAGTCTCTTTTCTTCACCCAGCTTCAGGTTTTCATGAATCTGGTGAGCAGTTTTTTAAAGGTATTTTTAAGACCTTCAGCTAGGTGTCAGTTTTTCCACCAAATCCAACAGGTCAGTGGAAATGAGGACAAACAGATAGACTACATACTAGAATAAGGTAAACAAACTAAAAATCCACACAGTTTAATTTTCAACTTCAGAAGAACAGAACAACTTACAGCAGGAAAAAACACCTTAAAAACTAAAAAAATCTGCCTAAAATGATTATCCCATTTACCTACTCAGTAGATGACCTGCTATGATATCAGCATAGCTTCAAGGTTTCAAGATAAGGAAATACAACACAAGGCAGATCTTTACAGCAGGGTGGCAGTACCCTGAGTTCATTCAAAGTCCTGGTTTACTACCATGAGTACTCAGATAGCCTTACAGAAAATAGCTTTGAGCTAACTTTACTGAAGAACAAACAAGAAGAAGAGTCAACAAAACTGTTCTCTAAGTTTTAAATACCAGAAGGGGAGGAAGCTTTATTGCTTTATGCTACTACATTACACAGATACAACAACAGATGTCAACAATAATATTATCTGTATTACAGCAGAGATCCCAACTGAGACTAAGGTCTCATTGTGCAGGACACTTATAAAAAACAACTAGAAATTCACTGCAAGAAACCACCCTAAAGAAACTCAAGACTAAGCAGGCAAGAGGGAAATAATGGGGGAATTGACATGACCCTGCTTTTACAGATGGGAAACTGAGGAATGCCAAGGATAAGTGACTTGCCAGAGGCTGAAATTAAAAGTCTGTGGCAGAGCCATAACTGGGTCCAGATTTTCCAAATCCCACTCCAATACCACCCAAATCCAGTAGAAGACTTCCCTTTAAATTAGTCTTAATAATGTTACAGTTGGATCTCACCTGTTATTGAAATGTAGAAATCAGAAGTAGGTACATATTTTTAGGAGCGCTCTAATTTAGTCCACAGCACATTTTGCTCAGGACTATGAATTCTTCATTAAATGGGTCCATTGTGTCTAATTTTCTCTGCTTAACATAGAGGCTGCACTTTTGGTTGCTGTGCCAGGCACAAACTTGTTCCAGCAGAACTTGGTAGAACTTTTTCCTAATGCTCCTGTACATGCTCAAGGCTAACAAAGCCGCTCCCTCTGAAGCATCCACAGGAGATATGAGAACATTTAATACAACTTAATACACTCCCAGCACGTTTCTGTGAGTGGGAAAATCCTGAAGAAATGCCACAGCCCTGTAACACAACGTGTTGGATGAACACTTAAACTTTTGTGGTTAACAAGAGTCAACACAGTAATTCAGTGTTAGTTGGAGTTACCACAGTTGGATTACCCATTTTTCAACTTCTCCTGTTCCTAAGCCATCTTAGTGGCCTTTATTCACAAAAGGCACAAATCTACCCATTTCAAATTGCCCCTTTGTGTAAATACTGTCAGGACAAATAAAGTAATTACTGCCAAGCCCTCTGAAAATGATCAACACACTTCACTGCAAAGTAAGCAAAGAGAAGTCCATAACAAGATAGTAATTTGCACCTTTTTTTTCAATTTGAGGAATAATTTACTTTTTTTGGTGCATAAGTTAAGCATGGAACATATTATTTAATCCTAATGCAAATCACACCAGCAGGAAATGTCGTAAAGAAAAAAGTAATCTTCTGAAGGAAAAATAAATTATCGACCACGTTAAGAAGGAAAGAAACATTCTCAAATAATTTCTTTCTTTGTTGGTATTGGCTGGCAGCATAATCCTTCCAAGTAAATTGTAATTTCCAAATTAGATTATACATTATGTCATATTAGTTTTATATTAGAAAAACAAACTGACTGAAAGGAAAAATGCCAAAGTCGACTTGCCTGGTAATGTAAAATTTTTGTGTTTCTGCTGTGAAATGCTAATGTTTCTTTTCTCTTTTTTTTTTAAACAAGTTTTACAGCAAACATAAAAATTAAATTAAGACAAGATATTTACTTTACTTGACCAAGCCCTGTTTGAAAAATAAATAGAAAAAAAAAAGACCAAACATTTTGAGGACACCACATAGCCATAGCAACAGTTATCTCTATACATAAATACTGATACTGGCATGGAAACTTTTATGAGTTATACATCAATCATGAATATAAGCACCTATTGCATTCAAAAATAACTTATATAGAGAGAACATTAAACCTGCACAGGTCAAGTGAAATGAAGTCAGGAAATGGTGGAATTGAGAATGGCTGTGTAACTTTTGTATTGCTCGTGTCTATGCTTCAAAAGCATTTAAATACACCACACTCTATCAGGTTTTTTTCACACAATTCCTGCTTCAGTCACTGTCCAGAATGGATGGTGTTTGCTGGATACATGGCCTGGGACATTAGTCCTATGAGGAACAGCTGAGGGTACTGGGATTCTTTAATCTGATTTTAGGGGGGAAAAAGATGAAGGAAGATGCTTGGCCCCAGCCTCCTCTACAACGTGTTTCCCCAACTCCCAGAGGGACTGCAAGCCTGCTTTTCCCCCACTCATCTTTCAGAAGATGTCAAAATGCTGCTAGGAAGAGATAACACTTGAGCTTGGACACACATCAGCTGGGGTGCAGAGGGATGGGATGACCCAGGAACCAAGACATATGGCAACAGGGAAGAAAGCAGGGTAGGTACAGGACCATGGGGATGATGAGACTGAAGATGTCCCAGCACATGGGACTTGCTGAAAGCAATCATTTGCAGAAGGTTTTGAAGACAAATAGCCAAGGGTAAACATGGAAATACTGTAATCTCTTCATGACTGTTAAACTGTCCCAGAGCACTCTACTGTCACTACAATTTTGCAGTAAGTTTAGACAGTTAAAAACAAGTTATAAAAACAGTCAATCTTGGCTGCTTCAGGAACTAAAAGCTCATCAATCTGTTTCTCCAAGGAGCTGGCTGCAGATGATCAGGAAAAGTCCCACCTAAATGTACCAGCTGATGAGTACAAAATGCTTTGGTATTAATTAAAGACATTGGAAGGTTGAGCACATCAAGTGCGTCTTCATACACACAAAGGGAGAATAACCTCTAATGTCAAGGAGATGTGAGAAAGGAAGAGGCACCTGTGCATCCTAGTCCAGCAGACTGACAGTGCCTACAGACCCTAACAGCAATAACCTTGAAATAGTGGATGTTTATCATCCTGGAATTACCTTTGCCACAAGACTTTTCCCAAATGACAAGACTACAAATGACTGGCTTTACCCTCCCAGTGCCCAAAGGAATGTCTGGACATGGGATCATCTTAGATGTTTAAAGAAACATATATGGATATCTTAGAGAAAAATATGGCCTCCAAAGACCATTTTGAACTCAAGTTTTTAATGAATCAAAACAGAGGTTTAAATGTAAGTTCCCATTTAATCTCAGCAACAATCTCACACCTCCCATGATATAATACCATAAACTACAAAAGGGTGGGTTTAACTCTAATATTTTTTTATATCATCACAGCTACAGCAACATTCCCATTATAAAACAGACAGATACACAGACATGTCTATCTCACTTCCTGCAAAGGTTATATTTAGAACTTTTTATAAGGAGCCAAGAGATTATTATTATGTGTGGTAACGTGGTGATGAACACAAGCACCATGAGGCTCAGACCATTAAAAAGCCCTTAGAAAAGTCAGCTCTAAGCTATGGTTCTACACAGCTTGGCTTTGTAGAATCACAAATTTCTTGGCTTCTCTAACAGTTTGTGATTTTTTTTAAAAACATCTATAAATCACCTGGTAAACCTTAGCAAACACTTCTAAGTGGAATTTTCATAAAAAGCAACATACACACATAATCTTGGGATTTGTGCAAGACAATCATCCATGGTAGTGTAAAGCAAATGAGGAGCCAAACTCCATGTTATGTAGCCCCATTTTTATATTTGATCACATTTGATTATGGATGTCATAGTATATCTATTTGGATAAATAGATGTACCTTTTTTACCATTTTGGTCTTACTGCACTAAATCTCTAATGATTTATACAGCCCCATTGTTCTCATTTGATCTGTTAGATATATTATTTGCATTTAGAGGGCTAGAAACGGCAAAACCCTGTGATTATTTCATGTTTCAAGAATGGCCAGACAGATTTATTTTATCTAAATCTCACCAGGAATGACATACAGACTTTATAGAAGAGTTTACAAGTTTTTTGGTGGGGGTCCATTTTTTGCCTCTTTCCCCACCTCAAATTTGCACAGGAAGCCACTTCACAGAACAAGAAAAAGACATGCTGGCTTTGTGTTTCCTTTCTTCCATAACATCTTAAAAGAAGAGCAGTTGATTAGCATGTGAATTTGCAACATGTTTACATGTTTTATTTTTTGACTCCTTACTCCACTAACCTATGGGACTTCCTCTGCCATAACATCACCTGATCCAAGAATCACACTAGATATGAGAAAAGATGACATCTGATGAAAATTTTAACTCCTCCATGACAGATGCAATCCCTTCAGTCCTCTATAATGCAATATTTATTGTATGTGAGCACAAAATTTCTTTTTCTCATGTCTTGATACAAAACTATCTGCTATGGATTTTTGAACTTTACCTCTATTATTGGTCTCAGTCAAAGAAAGGACTAAATGGATCATGACCTGATATGATGGGTCTCACCAACCTGCCCTCTCTCATGCAAGAAATCAATATTTGGCTTCGGTGTGAAGTATCTTTTCAGGCTTTCCCTCCCAGGCCTGACCTCGGATATTTCTTTCACCCATGACTTTCCCAGAGAGGCAATTGAAGTAAGATACACATTGATCAAAACATCTTTTTTCATCTATTTTTTTCCCCACCTTTTCAGATGGAGCTAACAGGGACTTGCTGGAGGAACAAAATGCAAGTTGCAGTTCTAAACTCGACAGTCAGAGCACAGCCCTTCAGAAAGCCTTTTGTGACACAAAATGCAACCAGCAGTTGGTGGGGGGGAGGGAAAGAATAAAAGCAACAATTCTGAAAACCAGCAACTCTCACAATTAACTGGTGCACATAAAACAGCAGTTTCAAGAGAGCCGGAATCCCAGGCAAGAGAGACAAGACACAGATACATGTACATATACATAGACAAAGAGTGCTGGAGACCATGTCCAGAATGATATAATTGGTTTGCAGGCACACTTCAATCATTCCTTCATTTTATAGACTGCCATTATTTAGCTTAATAGGACCTCAAAGAAAGGAAGGCGGAAGTTAAATGAAGTAATCTCCCACCCAGCCCTGATGTATTATCCTGGCTTCCTTTATACTGGCTCATTTGTACCTATAGAAACTGTTCTCAATGACACAGGGACCAGGGATTATTATCAATAAAGGACCTGACTTGACCATAGTCATCCATTACCATGAATGCCACTCAACAGCTTCTTCTATTAAGAAAATTGATTTTGAAAAAAAAGAAAAAAGAAAAAAATTCTTTTTTTAACATAGTATTTGTTGCCATTGAACTCTACTGGAAATATATATACTGCAAACATCTGCTTTTACATACAGCCTTTGCACACTGATTTCAGAGGAAGCCTGAAAGGCTCCCTTCAAGGTTTTTACCTAGGGATGCATTATTTAAATGAAGGTCTTTAATGCATCATGTCAGAAAGGCCATCTTCATTCTGTGATTCCAGGGAAGTGGAGTGCTCCACTGCAAAGAATTTGGCTTCTTACAATCATAAAATAAACAGTTGCAATGCCTGTGGATCTCAAAAATAGTAGCAAGGGTTCTTTTTTAATAATCCTGTTTCAATAGCTAGACTACACATCACATCTCCCAGCACATACAATACAGCTGCTTTATGTTGGCCTTCTAGCTGTTCATTATTTTTGCTTTTATAATAAGAAATGTATGGAAACAAATGACCCTTTCAAAGTGCCGATCTGTTTAAAGAAATAGCAAACAATCCCAAAGCCACACAGATTCTTCTACTGGCACAAGAATGGTGGCCCATCGTCATTTCAAGCCCCAAATGAGATAACACTTTGAAACAACATTCATTAATGTTTGAAATCCCAATACAGAGCAATTTAATTCAAATGGCTTTGTTCTTCAGAAGAAACCCAAAGGGGAGGGCGGGAAGGCTGAAAAGATAGCTTAAGTCATATAAACTTTCACCAAAGAACAAATCAAAACATCTGAGGTTCATTCAGTAGGGCTGACTGGCCTCAGTGAGAAGATGACAAACAAAGGAGCATTGTATTGTTCCACAGAGTGAGGCTTTTCCAGGAACATCCCGTCAGATGCTTTCCAAGAGAACACCATGCAGCTGAGAGTAGGTGGATGTGAAACAGCACAAGATCAATAAAAATCCAGCTTTCCCTTTCCCAGGAAGTCGACTGTTAAAACAGTAATGTACTTGTCCATAGCATGTAAAACAGAAAGGCCACACAGAGGCTGGGCATTGGGTTACTGCTCAGTGTGTCTCAATAACACAGCACAGACATGCTGAACATCTTCCCTGCCACAACCTGAAACCTCCTTGTGCCAAACAGTCCAAGCCTTTTAAGCAAATTAACCTCTGATAAAAGGCAGAAACCAACTACATTTTCTCAAAGAACAAACAATTCCATTTCCTCCATTAACCTTGTAGAGAACTTCTTAATACCACATTTTGTCACCCTATCCTTCATTCCAAAAGCTCAGATACATGGAGAATGGAAGATATCAGTAACAAGGAGCATCACTGATGGTACTCTGACTCATGGGAAGAGAAAGAGGTGGGAAGGGCAGCATGAAACCAACCACATTCTGATGGGCTTAGACGTTTTTATTTATTATAATATTATAGACTTATTACAGACTGCTTTGTTTTTTCACACAATTTGTTCTTCAAAGTTACGAGTGGAGAGAGAGCTGAATAAAACCCCCTTATTAAGATGACTTACATGCATCCACATTTAGACCCAAAACATGACAAGCATGATCCAAGGTCTTGAATGGCGGCTGCATGAGGCATGATTCAATATCTTCTCAAATTAGAAGATATGACTGAAATGGGATGTGACAGAGATCAGTGGGATCCTGGCCACAATGAGTAGGGATGAGCTGTTTACTCTCCTTTCCAGCACATCCTGGGAAACAGTGGAGAAAACAACAAAGAGCAGACCAAGAAGAAATGAAAGCAAACAGCTCTTCCCAGAGCACTTGGTGAAGCTAAAGAATTCCTTGCATGGGATGCTATAAAATGTATGTGGGTTCAAAAAGTGATCAAACAAACTCCTCCGAGAAAAAATCCCACTCCCTTAAATGTAAAACACAACCTTTGTCTGATGCGTGTTTGAGCCTTAAAATGATGACGGTCAAAAGAGTGATACAGGAAAAACATCACCAGATGCTTGCCCTGTTGCTGTAGTTTTTTTTGACCACCACCAGTGCCTGAGTTACCATGCTAGAGAGGTCTTTGGCACTACCTAGCACAACCAACCTGACATTATGTGAACCACCACAGCAACAGCCTGTGTGTGTTCCCAGCCTGCAGCAAACATGAGGTAATTTGGATTAATTTAACCCACCCAGAGGGAGGTTTAAACTAAGCTGGATTGTCTCATGTTTGCCAGTGGTCAGAATACACATTTACAAAGTTATCTCACAGGTAGTCAGCAGGAGCCAAGGTTCTGCTGAGCCCTGTGGCAGAGACCACTGACTATGTGGTACAGGGTTCACCTCAACACTACAGGACAAGATTTTTCTGTCTGATCTCCTCACAGATCCCACCCAAGTGACAATTTTTCAGTCATTATCTGATCTTTAGGGTGCACCTTCCGGCCAAGAGATCACAAGGATACCCCAGCCAATGCTGAGAAGGTTCTAACCAGTTTGTGTCTTGTCTACACCACTGGTTTGGGAAGCAAAGACTTCCCCAGGGAGGTAAAAGCAGAAATCAAGTCAGCTTTCCAGGTTAACTAATTTCCAGTTCCAGTTTAACATTTGCAGATCCCAGCTCAGGCATCAAGTTCAGTGAGCCCAGCCTCTGGTTTCAAGATGAATTCAGCATTGCTGCAGCTTCTCAAAGGCAAATTGCTAGCCTAGCCTTCCAGGTTTGTCATGTGAGTAAATGTTCTTGCTTTTGAGGGATTAATCAGAACTTCAGGGCAGCTTTTTTTCTTACTCTGGTAACACTGAGGCAAGGAACCCACACTGACATTGGCAGTCTCCCACAGGAATGCTGCTGTGGGAGCATCTGCAAGTAATTAATAACTAGAAAAGAGCAAGACAAAAAGGTTCCAGTTGGTGGTGAAGCTCCAATGGATGCTGCTGGGGTGTCAAGAAGATATTCATTTAGTCTTCTTCTCATTTTTTGCTTGCCTTTCCAGTACACAGACATGAAGAACTGCCTGGAAGAATGAGTGGGAAAGAACAGCAACCCCAAGGAATGGAAATTAAGAGGCTGATCCTTCAGCATCAACAGCCAGGTCTGCAAGACCTTGTCTGTGAGTTGCATGGATATTCTTAATGGTAAGGGGAACCAGATGCTCATTAGTCAAAGATGTGGCTGATATTCAACCAGCAGCACACTGCTCTAGCTTTTAACCTGTGGGTCTCACTGCCTGCAGAATGGCAGTGGGACCCTCCAGCAGGGCTGTGTGGGAGTCAGGGACCTCAGCACAGATGGATTTGTGCAAATTTCTGGTTGGATTGCTTGACTCCTGGGTTCTGCAATTCAGGTTGGATCTGCACCTGGGGGCAACAGAGCAGTTCATCTGGCGAACATGGAATCAGGCTGACTTCCACCAGAGGAGGTGGTGAGGGGTTGAAATAAAGCCGTCATTTTAAGCAATCAAAAACTTGAGTTTCTCATGGAGATGGATCCTCCAAGGCCTCTGTGGAGGGAATTCCCATTGACTTCAACACACAAGGAGAGCTTAGAGGAGCAGACCCCTGAACCTGGGTCAAAGTAATGAATGAAACCAAGTTCTGCTGCAAACGACATAAATCAGCCACATTCATTCCAAACCAGGCCCTGCAGCATGACCCTTAACCAACCTTTCAGTGAACCTGAGATATGGTTTTCAAATTTGTAATGAAACCTGAAACTAAGTGATTTTCACCTGGTTCTGGCTTTTACAGAAAACATTTCACAGCAAGCTTTATTCCCTAGGTGTGATCCCCTAATTTCTTTGTTAAATCCAACCAGTTCTTTGAACTGACAGAACCAAAAAGCAACCCTGTGACAACTATCTGAAATGCATTAAAATATGTGTAAGTATACGAGCTCCAAGTGGATGCCTTCCATAGAGTTCCCCAAGGAAATTGCAAGACCTGTCTTTTCAAAACCATATGCCTTAAAAAATATTAAAAGGATAACACTTGTGCTAGACTTTCATGTAAAAGTTTCTGCAACCAACAGCACCTCCAAGTTGTATGCCTGAGCAGGGACTAGTTAGGGATGAAAAGATAAGGAAAGAAAAGAATAGTATCAGTCATCTTGAAAGCTAATCCCACTAGGACAGTGATGGTCTGCAGAAGAGCTATTGTAGAAAACCCCAAATCTTGGACAGGCTTTGTGCCATTAATGTGGGAAGGTTGTCGGTTAGCAAAGACACCTTAAATGTCCTTCCTGAAGAAGGATTGGCAGGTCCTGTCCAGTTGAAGCCCATTAACTGCGTATATCTCTGAAGACAAAATGGATCTGCATGACTTAATTTGTCATCTCCCCAAAGTGCATCATCAAATACCTAAAAGAGTCAGGGGACAGAGCATTGAACAACTCAACTGCAGGGGCAATATCCTGATTGAAAAGTGAGGCAATAAAACCCAGCAAAATTTATCCCTTCTAAGAATGGTGCAACAAACCACTGAGGCCCCACATTCAATGCCCCCAAAGTTTTTCTGCTTCAGATGTGGCACAGAGGGTCCCAGACCGTCTCTGAGTATTTAAGTCAGCTGCTCAGAGATTAATTCCTAACTACACAACACATGCAGGTGCCCTATCATCCCTGAAGACACAGAGAGAGGAGGACTGTGGGGTAGTGGGGAACTGGTGGGACAAAGTCATTGCATTGCTGCTCTTTCCCTCCCCTAACAGATCAAGTTGTGATGGTAGAGCACAAGTGTGAAGGAAGTGTGCAACTAAACATCCCTTTATAGCTCTGCTCACCTCAAAAACATCACTGGGCAGAATCCCCTCTTTTGACTGGAAATGTAACATGTGATTCTGGAGCCATGTGGGGACAGAGTTACCAGCAAGGGAGCTCATCCTTTGGGGCCCAGCTGCATCGACAGTCACATAAAAGAAAAGATGCTCCAGCATTCAAAGGGCTTTGCATCCCACTTGCTCTGCTCAATAGACATGATCTGATCAACCACCCTTTGATCAGTGCATGTTTTCCTTCATGCTGCATTTCTAGACAGGTAGCATTGCCTCATGTTTGATAATATCCTTGTTCTAAAGGACACAAACCCATGATTTACTCTGCAAAAAGCATAACGCTCACTGAAAATAGCCTAGGAAGGATATAGCGTCATACCTAACACTACATTAAGTGCAAGCTGAGAACCTGATATATTTTAGGAAAATTCAGCACACTCTAGACTAATAAACATTTTACAATATTATTGCACATGTTCATTTCACTTTGTACAAATAATCATTCCCTTCACATCTAATAAGTCTGCTTGACACATTTGTGGCCTTATAAAAACACCTTCAAGGGTCTTGTTTTGAGGCATCAATCATTTATTTATACAAAGCTCAAAGACAATGACTAACAATTCTGATTGTATAAAAGCCTTCAGCTGTGATCTTTGTCATGCTGTTTGTTATCTTGGAACTCTAAAATTATTTGGAGGGGATTTTATTTTAATAAATTAAAAAAAAAAAAAAGCTTGCTTTTTTCCTCTGGCAGCAACATCAAATCAATCAAGGCGAAGGAAAAGACCAGAGCTATTTGCCTTTTAGTGTGTTTCCAGAGCTGGAAATAGAGTGCCGTTTGAAGCACTTGTTTGCAGTTTGTGCTGTCTACACAATCACTGGGGGTGCCAGAGGCTGGGAAAGCATGGACTGAAAATCATTCTTCCAACCATCACCTGTGGGGATGTTTGGAGTTGACTTTACCCATTGTCCCAATACAGAACTTAACTTGACCTCACTAGAAATAAAAAATAGCAGATTCTGATAGTATTTTGACACTTTTCTAGTTCTAAGTGTAAAAGAGCTCATGAATCTAGTACCCCAAAGCTGGTGCACATTTCTATCTCACTCTCTATTGCAATTTCACCTGCTTTTTCTTTCATCTACAAGCAAAGTCCACCTGCCCATCCGTGCTGGGCCAGACCCTCAAAGAGCAAAATCAAGACTACCATGGCACAGACCCATGAAATCACACCAATTTAGGGTAACAGAGAAGCTTATCTGCAGTGGCAGTTGTTCCATGGTATGTTATGACACAGCAGTTCTGCACAGGCAGAAGGGAACTGTCACTGACTTTTTTTTGTTGCAAGCACTAAAATGACAATGTTTCCATTAAACTTATGATAGCTGATCTATGTTCCAAAGTTAACCAAAAGCAGAACCTCCATTCCAGTTATGACCTCAGATAAATGTAAATTCAAATGAGGTGCCAAGGAAATACGATAGAAGTAGGAGAATTATAAGCACTTACGTAACAATACAAGCATTCTGAAACTTGGTTTACTATTAAAATAGATGTATAATTGACTGCATTTTACTAGGCCCAGATTATGTTCAAAGCTCACTGAAGTAGATTTGCAGATTTATGGAAACACATGTTAACTAGTTGTACAAGAACAGGTTTTCCCCCAAAGCCAACTCTCCCTCATGCTTTGTTACCATTGCTTTTAACATCACATGATGCCTGACAGCACAATATAAAAATTAAATGCTAGAAAATAAAACAGCTGCTGATTTTAGAACTCTGGAAAAAACTCATGGCCTCTGTTTAAGACACAGCAGTGGGGTCACACTGCTGTTAACTCAGCTTTCACTTTCTCCCAGGCCCAGAAAACTTATTCAGTTGCTCCATGTACATCTCCAAGGGGTAAGGCAGTAGAAAAACAGCTATTTCTTAGGAGGAAATTTCCCCTTATAAAGATATCCTTGAGGATGCTCCTACTCAGCCTTAGTCCTGTTTCCATCTTTTTGGAGGATGTTGCTCTCAGGGAGGTTGGTCCATACTGGGAGCAGCTGGGACTGCCCTGGAAATGCAACAAACCCTCCCCAAGTGGTGCTGGACTGAAAAACTTCAAAACCTCTGGGCTCATTGTGCACTTGAAAAGACTTAAAAGGCCATTCTAGCAGATTATTATGGATCTGCCGTTCTTAAGGATCTGCTCTCACCATGTTTACTCAGCCTTCTTTTTTGTGCTTGTACCCACTTTCATTTCCATTGGAAACTTACCAGAAAATGTACAAAACCTGTATATCATACTAAAACCCATTAAAACTGAGATTAATTTAGTCTTAAAGGTTAGCTCCATTTTCTAACCACTATTTCTGTCTGCAATCTGTCTTCATCAGACACTAATTAATAAGCAGACACAGCTTTGGAAAACTGCCTTTAATCTTAGGAAAGTGTAAATGCTCATGGTTACTAATGCAAAATCTCAGTACACAATTCATCAGGAGACTGGAACATATAATTTTCCTTTATAACAGCTTACTGATTAAGAGGACTAAAAGCACAGGTGAAGCTGAAAAGAAATATTACTTTAGAAGTTTAAATTATTTTGCCTTTTTTTCTCTCTCTCTGCAATGCCAATGCAGTTGTGCTTTCCTAAGACATTTTCATTTTTTTTCTCAGGCAACACGATTAGATCCTCCTGTATTTTACACCAAGAACCTTTGCTGGAAGTCAGGGTTTGTTACTCCTGATTTAGAAGAGTTGAAGTCATTTGGGGATTAACCCCGACCAGAACTGTGTGCAGAAAGAGGGGAGGAAGAGGGGAAGGGGTCTTGTGACAACTAGGAGGTAAAATACTGCTCTCCAAATTATATTTTTAATGATCACTTCCTTTCATAATGATGCAAGATTATATATTGACTGTGAAGAGCTATTTATGTGCCATGACTAAGATACGTTTTCATCAAACATTTATTTCTCCTGCCTAGAACTAATTTGTATTTGATTAAAGGTTTTCTACACATTTACAGGAAAAGATTATTCACATTAGATTGCTTTTTTCAACAAAACAAAACAAAAAAGTTTGCAAGTCCTGCCAAAAGAGCAGTTTTAAATACATCTCTTTTTACTCTGTGCATCACAGTAGGGATTTCTTAATCAATACCACACTGGCTAGCACAGATACACTGGCAGCTGGGCTAGACCACAGCAGCAAATGACTGATGGTGATCCCTCTTTGGAATTGCCCCCTTTAGCTGGACCTGAAATTGCCATCTGTAGGGTACACCAAGATCTACAGATCCACAGAGTACAAATAAGAAGATATTTTAGGACACGTTTCCCTATCAAAAACAGGGGAAGGGAGCGGGGGGAAACACGTCTTTAATTCTTGAAGACTTCCAGTGATGACCAATCATCTCCACCCCAGCTATTCTGACAGGTACTAGCTGTTCTCTGCTTTCAGCCTCTCTCCACGGTTTCTTGGGGAAACAAGCCATGCTGGTTTTCCAAACCATATCTGATAGGCTGTGTAGGCTGTAACATTTTCTTTCTCCCTTCAAGATGACAAAACTTGGAGCTAAGAGGTGGTTTGTTCAAATCACATCTGCCTGGTCAGGCTGAGCAGAAAGCATCAGTGCTCCTTTCTGCACAGAGCAGATTGCCAAATAATATCTCTGCAGTCAGTCTTAGGGGAGGTTGGGGTGAACCCAAAACACTCAGACACACTGCCCTCAGCACCTGACCAAGCACTTGGACTTAGAGCCATCTACTTTTCTTCACTTTCCCTAAGAAACTGGGAAAAGCAGGATTCATCTCCAGTGACTGCAGAGGTGTCAAATCGAAACCTAGTTATTTGGGAGCCCACAACAGCCAGAGGGGAAAAATACATTCCTCAGAGCAGCTTCAGGACACAGGGTAAGAAGAATCACCCTGTGGAGCTGCAGTCTTTCCCCACTGACTGTAGGGGAAATCCAAACTAACCAGGGTCAATCCAAACTAACCTCCAGCCAAGTGTCTCCAAATCTATGCAAGACCATTCCCACTGCAAACCCTTCTGTGCCTCAGTTCCTCAGACAATCTCCACAAAGACCAGAAAGGTTCAGAAAATCAACACATCCAAGGCCATGATGTACCTGCAACCCAGACGGCATCACATAATGTGGGTGCATACCAAAAACCCAAGAAATGGGCAAGTCCCATCATTTTTCCACTTCTTGGTTTCCCATTGTTTTTATTTTTCTCTTCTCATCTCTATCATCACTCCTGCTCTCTGCTGAAGGAAAGCTGCAATATGTCAAGCACATGGGGAAGGATTCTCTGAAGCAGCATTTAAAAAAAAAAAAAAAAAAAGAGGAAAAGCTCCTCTGAAAAACGTTTTAGTTATTAAGACACTTGGATTTTTCAGTATAAATAAATTTATTCGTGAGAGCACTTAAGACAAGTTCTAAGGTTAACAAACACTGCACTATGCAACTCACAGCTGTGACAAATATTTAAGAAATCCGATACAGCATGCCTAAAAATTATTCATTTGCAGGCCTCGTTGCTTTTGAAGATCAACTGTTTTATTTGTAATTTTTGACATTTTCCTTCTTTTCCTGTTTGGCCTGTGAATTTGAAAGGGTTGTAAACACGTACTCCAGCTCTCTGCCTGAGGCACTGGGCTGTTGTCAGCATGCCAAAAAGAAAAGGAAGCTGATAGGTCCTTTGGTACATACCGATATGAAGGGCTTGTAAAGATAGTATTTGTTTGGTTTTTTTGATCTGACTTTGAATCTGGCTGTAGTACCTACCCTTCAGGGAAAAGCAACTTTTAAATAAATGCTTCAAGATTGTGCAAACATTTCAGTAGTTTCAGAGTCCTGGTGTTCTGGGTCAGGGAAGGAAGAAAATACATGTCAGTCAATAGAGATGGAAATGATAAAAAATGGTTAGAGCCACAGCCATAATTTTTTCTGGGCTGGGTGACGGGTTCTTTCGACAGCACATCACGTGCTGCCTCACTCATGTGCCTTTTGGCCAGCCTATAAAACACACTGTGGATTTTATCCATGTGCATACACTTGGAAACAGATTAAAAATACACAGTCCTTTCAAACTCATCACCCATCAATCCCACAACTGCTAGTGCTGCAGGATCAGGAAAAAAATAGAAGCTTGCTAGTTTTTCTGTTCGTCCTCTGAGAGTTCTGAAATGGTTCTTTCCTTCTGTTCCTTTGTTTTAGCTACATTTCTGCATTTTTTAAAAAATCCTTTATTTATTACCTAGCTCCTGAGGGTCCCAGCTCTCTGCACATGAGTTGCTGCACCAACATGTAGGTCCCAACAACTCCCAAACAGGAGTTTAGGGCTGTGGGAGCTGATCCTGCTGAAAAAGCACAAGGCAGAGACTGTTCTCCTTGGAGAGCTCATAAGCTCGAGGGCCAAAGAGCAGGAGGAGGAACAGAAGGAAGTGAAATGGCTCATTCAAGGCCACAGAGCAAACCAGTGATAAATCTGGGAACAAGACCCACATCTTCTGGACCTTTATTACAGCAGAATAAATCAGCCATTTCTCATTCGCCTCCTGTACTTTCCTGTTACTTCCCAACCATAACCCTTCTATCTTTCTGCAAATTGCAAGGTATTCTTACAGGAGGGGGTTTTTTTCAGGATGAAAGAATTTGCTTCTGCTTCTTACTCCATGGGTGATGCTGGGAGAACAGGGTCCACACTTGGACACAAAGCAAGGAATCAGAGCTGCTACATGCACCTGCGGAAACATAGCTCCCAAAATACTCTATACCAGGCATCAATTCCTTGATTGCACAATTTGATTTTTTTTTCTTTGTGGATCTAAATTTTTGCTGTTGATGTTTAATACTGAGAAATTAGAAGGGCTTTATCTGTTGGTTGGGTTTGATCTGTACTAGAAAACAGCCCTGGAGCTTACACATCTGAGTTAAAAGCATAGGAAACTGAGTTTTGATCAAAGTAGCAGGACAAGGAAGTAATGACCAGCTTGTACCAAAATACACCTAGTCTCACAGATGTCACCTGGTGCTAAGTCCATCATATTAACAACATGCACTTTTCCCTAGGGAAAACCAGCCCTGCGAGTCCTGAGAAATATTCCATGACACAAGCACATCACAGAGCCTTCTGCTCCCAGAAAACTTGCAGTTGAAGAGAAACAGAAACTGGTTCTCTGAGAATCTGAGAGACCAGCAGTAAGGCAGAGATTTAAAGTGGAATAGAGTTTAAGCAAGTAGAAAAAGGAGGAGAAACAGAGGTGCAACAGTTAATGATTTTTCAAATGCCAGAGAAGTGGCAGGTCAGGGTTTCCCAGCCCTAAGAGCAGATCTCCCCTCTCTCCCTTGGCAGAGGAAAACTGCCCTTTTTCCCCTTGTTGGCAGCTTCTGAACATGAAAACACTGGAGGCCAGGGCAAGGAGAGAGAGCAAGGGGAGGAAGGAGGACAGCTGATACATCCAGCACATCGTTCCCTGGCTGGGAAGCACGGGCTGCTGCCAAGGGGCCAGCACAGCCTCCAGGGACCCACCAGCCCTACAGCAAACTCGGGGCACTGAGTAAAACCCACAGCAGCCCAGGTTGCCACACTGCTGCTGGACCACCAGGCCAGCTCCGGGGTGTGTTTGAAGGGAATCTTTGCACGCAATAAAATCCTCAGGCCGTTATTCCTTGGATGCTTGGCAGAGCACAGCTGTCACGTTTTCATGGCAATAGCAGCCTGCAGGAGGTGGGATCCCAAATGGAGACAGTTATGGAGCTGTTGGATATTTGTGGCATGAGTTGGGTGGGGTTTTGTTATCCAGCAACTGACAGGGCACTGTGTCCTCTCCTCGGCCTGTAACTGCCCCATAGAAAGTGCTGCTCTGCTCTCTCCCCCCCTTGCCTCTGCTGCCACACATCCATCCCACCAGTGGCTGGGGTTTGGGGGAATTTGTCTCCAAATGGGAACCAGATTGGAAAACGGATTAGCAGGAATAAGATAAAGAATTAAACCCAATCAGCAGGCGACCGCGCTTTTAAAAGACACAGATGCGCGCGATTAGCTTGCCGCATGTGTTCCAGTCAGATCCCAACATCAGAGATGGGCTTGGAGAAAACCTCAAATCCCTGAAGAGCTCCCCGGGGCCCCAGGACATGCCTTTGCACGTCAAGGGCTGGGCACATCCCCAGAGTCATGCCTGGGAAGCACAGGCTGGGGCAGCCCTTTGGTTCCTCCTCCCCCCAAACACATCCCCTCGGTGCCCTCCACAGGGAGGGCAACCCCCTCTGCTCTCTCCAGCAGCAGGAAGGCATTTCCATGCCCCCAGCATTGCCTGTGGGAGACAGGCTGAAGAGGAGATGGAGAAAAGCTAATCCCAGTCTCACAGTGCCTGAATAAATCCCAGACTCTGTTTGGGGAGGGGGGGCTGGAGAGGAGAAGCAGATATTTTTTTCTCCTCCCCACCCAGGTCACTGAGTGAATCAGGGGTCAAGGAACAGGGGTGCTGGTCCAGCTCCACCCGCTCCCTAAGCAAGGCCAAGGAGGGTGAGAAAATTTAGGGAAGGGCTTCCCACCTCCAGCTGGAGGAGGTGATGACCGTTTCATCATGTTGAGAAACGCCCCAGCATCTCCTGGCCTCACGCTTACTTAAGATCCATCTGAAAAGTAAATATTGCCAAAAGACAGAACAGCATCTGCACACTATCAAGTTTTCCAGGATCCCAGGCAGTTCTTGGGCTCACCAGCTTCAGGGGGTGGTTTTCCATTGAGTTGATGGGGATGGGATGGGGGAGATAACAAGGAAAGAGGGGGAGAAAGGGATTGGGTTCAGTGGAAGGAAAGTTCTGATTTTTTGGGAAGCCCTTTCTTGCTGGCAGAGAATCACCATCAAGTTCTTGTTGCTTCGACATTTGATACAGGTTCATGAGTTCAGTAGGAAAACATGAAACCAGAAAGGGCCAAATCCTGACCCCAAACAGGCAGGGAAAGCACTGGCCCAGCCCAGGGAGTACTGTAATTTAGCAGACAGACCACCCTATAGTTTGTAGAACAATAAGATAATCTTCATTCTACAGAACTAAATCCCAAGCCCAGCATGGCTCTTTCCAATTGGTGACAGCAGAGTTGAGCTGTGTGGTTTGCAGCCCTATCAGCCTGGGAGCTCTGAGTATTTTGCAAACATTAATTCAAAGGCAAAAGCTAGCAGTGGGAGAGAGGGGACATTTCTTTCACTGCTTCACAGCTGGGGAAGCAGAAGTCAAACATCAACCTGAGTTCCTGTGTGTTAAAGCAGGCTTTCTACTGCTTCTGGACCTCACCTGGGCAAAGCCAGATTACAGCCCCCAGAGCTTTGCCCAAGTGATGATCGGGGCAGATTAACAAGCAGCTGTGTGTGCTCACCCTTTGTCCAACCCCCTGCCCTGACCGGGGTCAAAACCACCTGTCTGAAAGGACAATGTCAAAAGAAATGCCCTGGAAGTGGTGGAAGAGGGGCCCTTTACTTGCAGGATTGTTTTCCCCAGCTCTGGAGTAGAACTCCAGCAAAGGAGGGTTTAATCCATTGCACTGGGTCACTAGGCAGGTGTGAAAAAGGGCAACATTGTGGTAAATTGCAGCATTTCATCTCCAAACTTGCCACAGCTTTGCCATGTTTGGTCAGGGGTTTATACTTCAGTCCACCCCCTCAAAAGTTACAGGTATTTGGAGCTTCCTTCCATGATGTCTGCACAGCCTCATGTGCACACGTGGGATCATCTCCAGTGGGTTTTAGTCCAGCAGTTAATCTCAAACACATCTTTACCCATGGAAGAAGACCATACAGGTTCATCATACCTATTATGATGCCGTCTCCTGTTTTTAATTCCTTACTGCAAACAGATGGTATTGGGCATGTTTTAAAGAAACTGAGTCAGATAAGTGCATTCTGAATGTGCTCATCTCTCTCTACCCAAAAAAAGGGGTCCTGATTTGTTTTTCTTTTCTTTTTCCTTCTTTTCTTTCCTTCTGAGATGAATCACACCTCAAGTTCCTGTAAGTTTTCTAAGAATTTTCACCCAGGAGCCTCTGTGAGGTTAAGGCTCAGCCACCAGCAGGCACCTGAGATGCCTTTTGTGTGCTGACCCTGGAGCACCAGCCTCCAGGAATTTAGGCCTCTGGTTTTGCTGCTCATGAAACAATTTTCTGGCACTGACAACTGGTATGCTGCACAACAGCAAGATTGCACATGGGGTGGTCTGAGGAGATAAGCAAGGACAGTTTTGAAGGGAGAGAGAACATCAGTTGTAAAATAGGTTTGATTAGGGCAAAAAAAAAACCCCAAAAAAACAAAAAAAACCCCACAACAACTCCATTGTAACTCTGGATATTCCCAGAGAACTTTACAAACATCTACTTTCCCTCCTGCAATGAGTCCCCCAGGTAATCAATCCTCTGAGAGCAGCAGGACTGGATCCTGCATTCATGATCTTGCTGACTCTCCCTTTCACCCAGCCAACCCTCATTCCTGACATGACAACCATAGAGCCCCTAACACACGTGGTCTTACCCAAACTCTCTGATTTGAGGCACAAGACTGGGGCAAACTGCCCCTTTCCCCCTCTCCATCCCAGAGCCACCCCAAGTTCCCAAAACACTCTCACCCCCAGTGAAAATACTCCACCTCCTGGAGCCCACGCAGCCGCTCCAGCCCCAGTTGGTCAAATCCAAGAAAAAGATTTGTTTAAGCTTTTTCCAGGATACATTCCACACCAGACATTGCTTTTAATAAAGGCTGCACCACAATCCTTTTCATAATGGCACGGAGCAATCTAGCAATATCCTCCTGTACTTAGAGAGTGAGTTAATGAAGGAATAGGTTAATTGAAACCGACTTCAGTATGGAGCACAAGCGGTCGAGCTGAAACGTGGCATAAAATAGAAATGAAAAGAAAACCCAGCTTCTCAACCCAGCCTGTAGCTTTCTGGCCATACACGGAAAAGAATTATTATTTCTTCTTCGTCTTCTAATATGTTCAACAGTAAAACCACCAATAATATGAAAATAAATTACACCTGGGGCAACCTTATATTGCACTAACAGTCTGGCTCTGATTAGCCTTGCCTTTATCATGCATGCATCGTATTAGTCCGTTTCAAAGAATTCGTGGAGAAATTCATACTTCGACCTTAAAACAGAGAGTAAAAACACAGCTGAATTTAATTACCCACTGACCGCATGCACTGGGTTAGGTAATAAAATATAGAAGCAGTAAGATATGTAATGCTTTATTAAGCTATCTCAGATACAAGAGCATGCCTGGCAATTATGCCTGAAGGCTACTGAAGGCTACTCAGAATCTCTGGCGGACCACCCAAAGAGAGGAGCTAAACAGAACCTGGTCCTCGCTGCACGGCAAAGACATCCATAAATAATACAGCTATATGCAGGCAAAGTGCCTCCTTGCTCCTATCTGCCTTCAAGTCCATATGTTTATCAAACACACATTGCCCTGGCATCCATGAATTCTTCTCAGCCTTGCTCAAGATGTGTTTTTTTAACGCTTTCCCGGTGCACTCTTAAGCCCAGCTTAGGCCCCAAGTTTATGAACGTTTAAATAAAACAGCTAAAAATTAAATAAAGCCCAGAAATGGCAGCATGGGAAAGGAAAAGCCAAGCCTGTCTCCCTTCCTTGCTCCGAAAAGGAAACCTTGGATGCAGTTACAGTGGATAGGTGAGAAGGGAACCAGTTCACAGAAGCACTCCACAGATAAGTAAAATATTTGGGAGAGATGAGAAGGCAGGGAGGGAGGGGAGAGAGCAAATACTATCCTAATTCCAAAATTAATGGCTTAAAGAAACCCAGAAAAAGACACAAGCTGCATATACTGATCTTCCCATGTCCATGGTTTCAGGCAGTAATTTTTTAATCAAAAAAAGCAACTCTTTCTTTCTGTTTTATCCAACTTTATGCTGCCCAAAACACGTAAACTCACCCTAATAGAACAAAAGTATACAATGAATAATGAAAAGTCGTGATAAACAGAAGAAAAATAAGCCCATTGAAAGACACATTGCCAGGGAATTGTACTATAAACTGGATAACCCAAGTTTATAAAGAGATTCACATTTTCAGGCCCCTATCCAGACAAGGGGCCCAGGTTCTGGGTTTCCAGGGGAAAAGACAGTTGTCTGTCTTCCTGTTCCTGCATCATTCCCATAACACGGAGTCACAGGGTGCCACCAAGAGCTTGTTACCCCAAATCCCAGCAAATGCTTGAAGGCTGGAGACCAGGCAACAGGATCAGCACAGAGGCAGCAGAGCCAAGGGCAAGGTGAAAAAAGGATGAGATTTGCAGAGATCGAGGCAGATTCTCTGGCAGGAGGGGAGCCTGAATCAAAACCTCATGTCCAAACCTTCCTGGTGACCACCCCTTTTTCTCTTCTTCCATTTCCCTTCTCAGTTGTTGTTGGCTTAGACTACAGACAATTTAGGGTAGGAACACTTTTGCGTGTGGCTGTGCCATCCCTGGAGACACCACACTTGGTTGGAGTCTACAGGCTGTATATAAATATAATCACTGCCATAAGAATCAAATTAGAGAGGGATCCAATATTCACATCTAGGCCCTCTTACTCGCAACCAGCTGAATTCAACTTGCAGATCCCAGAAAATTTCCACCTCTGGCAACCTTCTCCCCTGTGCTTGCCATGTAGGTCTGCTCTCCTCTTTTCCTGTGACGGGAAATCTGTTTCTTTGTGTACTTAGGTTTAGGGGTTTTTAATTTTTAATAGGAAAATAGGTCCAAAATTTGAATCAAATCTTTCCAGAAAAAAAAAAAAATAACCAGAGAAAGAAGAAGCAATCCCAAGTCTGGGTCACTTTTTCCTTTCCCATATGCCCTGGCGTTTGTTCATCTGTTGCTCCTCTCCTTTTCAAGCTATGTGGCCAGGATCAGAAGCTGACTTTCTTAAACATATTGTGGTGTGAAAGGCTGCTCTGTATGGATTTCTGGCCACCACTCTCAATGCAGGATGAGTTGTAAATCTCCAAATAGAGCTAACTCTCAAAGACTTCAACAGCAACGTTGGAGGGGAAGCACAGAGCTCTGGAAAGTGGGCATACTCTTATCTCCAGGGGCTCATGAACATTCATGGTAAATGGGAACTGAGCAGCAGCTCTATCAAAGTGACACCTCTATGGCTGGATCAGTATTTACAAGGATCACATTTTGCTCTGCTGCGCCTGTTAGCAAAGTTATCAGTTAAGTTTCCTAGTCCTGAGCCAAACAGACAGAGAGGGACCACTCAAATACCTTGCCTGCAGATGATGGAGGTGAGAATCCAGGGGTCTACATCACAAAACTACCCTGTTCACACCAGAGCTTGGGAGTTTCCTGGGGTGCTATATTTAACATAGGTTTCCTGAAATCTGTCCCTAGTGCTTCAGAGCAGGGGGTTCGGAGATAAAAACCAGAACTTTGTGCGCCGGATCAGGAATTCTTGCAGACAACGTCTGCACTGAGCGCCCTCGCAACAGGCAGCAGGGGAGCCCTGCTCATTCACATTCTCTTTATAAACAGTTGTTTATTTTATTATCTTTATTTGAAACAGATTATGCAGCAGAAGACTTCTGGAAAAATCTTTTCCATCTGACTACTATTTTTGGCAACATACGGTACAGGATAGAAATGCTCTTGCTCATCTTTGTTTATTTGTCTTTATCCTTACGGCTGCAGACAGGGAGAAAGATACATTGGAAATAACTTCAGGGAAAGCCTGTGACTGTCAATGTAAGGACTAGGGTGCAAATCAAAAATCTTTACATAGGGCCATCTGTGAACCATGCACACAAGACAGAGTTAATCTTTGATATTTCATTTTTGCCTCATCCTACAGCCTGAGCTTTCTGCAGGAAAAGAGCTCAGAAAAACCAACACCAAACCTGACAATCTCCATGAGCAGAGCTGAAGGGGCTGCTGCAGCAAGGAGCAGAAAACTGCGATACTCTGATGGGAACTAAAATGAAGGGTGACAAAGACATCTCAAGAACTGCTCTACAGTGATATTCCTGCACTACAAAGAACCACCCTATTGAATTAAAAACATTAACAACTTTTTCTAAAGAAATCATCCAAATCAGCTGCAGAGAACAATTAAGATAATATTTAGCTGTAAGTGCAGTTAAAAGCCCTGATTCATCTCTGATGTAAGAAATCAGTAAGCCACAAGGACACAGGAAATATACATTACAAAAGAAGCTGGAAAAGCTTAAGAATGACATAATAAAAGTAGTTGTAATACCAAAACACAACTGTGCATTACTATGCATTTCTCTACATGTGCAAAAAAAAAAACCAAAACAACATAATAAAATTAAGGGTGGGGATTACTTCGCTTGAATTGATCAATTACTTTTCTTAAGGCCTCAAACACTAATAGTGGATTAGCTGCAGTTCACAGGTAATTTTCCTAGGCATATTCAATCTTTCCCATTCAGCACAAAAAAATGAAGAAAACACACAAGAACAAAAAATACATTTTTAAGAGAATTGGGGAAATATTGCTCACACTAGAAACTTTGCTTTGAGAGAGGGAAAAGGACTGAGTTTCTGTCCAAAACATTTATAGAAAGAAAACTCCAAAAGCCTCAGGGTTCCCTTTCCCACACTCAACTTCTGAACCTGTCTCCATGATGTAGAATTTCTTTATGGAACATGAACACATGCATCCGTAAGCCGTCAGCAAAGCTTCCACAAAACCTGCAGTGCCCGTAACGTCTCTATAAAATTTTCACTTAAACATTATTCATTGATCTGCTTGTAAACTTCCCAAACAGCACGTCGCCTAATTAATCATTTTTATACTAGATGCAATTGTGAGTTTAAGCTGCAGAATGGTTTGCTGTGGCTAATCACATCCATGCACTGAGCAAAGATGGAGCTGTTTGACAATTGAATATGAAGGTTTAATTATTCTATTCAGAAACAAAGTTTTCATTAGAGAATCCCAGAGCAGCTGGTTACGGTAATGATGTCCCTAGTGGAATTACAAACAGGATGAAAAGGGTTGGACAATGTTATTTGACTCACAGCATCGCGATGTTCATTTTGAAAGCCATGAAGGATTGGATAAGATTCTTTAAGTTTTGTGCTGCTGGTGCCAAAACTCAGCTGGAGCGTGTTTTCACGACACTATCCACTTCCTATTGTTTTGCAAAATGCTTTTTCCACCTTCTGAAAAGGGCTCAGAAAACAATACACCTCAGAGTGAGGATTTTCTGCTAGGAGGAGCTACTGAGCTGAGCACAAACTAGATGTCCTCTGGATCCCCGTTTTCCATGACCGCATGGAAATACAGCGCGCACACAGCCTCACTTTCCCACCTCCAAACTCTTTTAGGGAGCAGAGGAAATAGGAGAAGGTACAAGTACCATTAACACTGCCTAATATGGCACGTGTTCCCCTCGGTGCAACCTTACCCGTGTCATGCAAATGTGGATATTAACTGTTCAAAGATGTGTGTGCTGGGGCACGAGGAAGTCCTCGGTGTAAGTTGGACTGGCTCCAACCCCACATCACATACTGCCCTAATGACTTTATTTCTCATTGGGAGTGAGAGAAAGAGGAGGGGAACCAGTCCCAGTGGGAGGGAAGAGCCCATTACACTTTGCTCTGTTTCTTTGCTCTGCCAGGAAAGAAAAGGAACCAAACAAAGCTCCCTGGTCAGCTACATTCAGATTCAGGACTCTCAATGAAAACCATGGCATTCAGAGGAGCCTTCCCAATGCCATCACAAGCACTCCTCACTATAATAAAGTCAGCTCAGCTTGTCCTAGTCTTTCCTTTTAGCAAAGGTGATAAAAAAATGAAGTTCTAGACTTCTGTAATATGTGTCCATCTTTCCAGAGGACAGACGGAGGAAGGAAATAAGGGGTTAGTGCAACAACATAAAATATCATGAGATCCTTTTTTCTGTAGAAAAAGCTCTTTTCTCTGCACAGTTCCCTCAAGTCATATGTGCTACTGTCCAGAATTAAGTCCTAAAATATACCATCTCTATTGAATTCTCTCCCTTCCTTGTTGCCCTCCTTCCAGGACTTTCCTAAATAATTCATGTCCCAAATGTAAGCCCACCATGAGAAGAAGAAAAAAAAAAAAATAAAGAAAAAAGAAAAAAAGAAGGGGTTAAAAAACCCTCATGAAGACATATATCCTGCTGAGCCACCAGAGAATCTCCAGGAACATCAAAAACAGAACCAACTCCAGTGAGTTCTGATGTGGTTTCAATTTTGGATTCTGTCATTGGGAAAGTAATCAGGTCAATCAGAAATGTGGTGGAAACCCAGCTGAGAACATGAATTACTGCACATTCTAGACCACCCAAGACCAGAAAGGGAAAAAAACCCCATAACTATATCTTAGTAATACTACAGCTTTTATCATTAGGATTAAAATTAGAGTTGCAGTGAAACTAAGGAAACAATACAGATTTGTAAGTGCTTGCCACTGAAATCTTCATTAATTTTTTAGCTTGTGTGTCCTACTGCTGTATAAAACTACTGAGAAAGTTCAGTTAGGGCTGAGGGCTGGGGGTCACATCCTCAACAGATGCAAATGTGGAACAGCTCCAGTGCTGGGAGGGTTCAGCCCTTTGTTGAATTAAATTCCAACTAGAGACTGGATATTTTTTTTCTCCCTCAGTTTACAGAAAAGTCTATTTGGGGCATTTGTGTAAGTGGATGTGATTCCTTTTACAAGGATGTTTGGAAATGAGAAACTGAAGCACTGAAGAGGTCTCTCACAAGATTTGTTAGTGTCCCTTTTTTCCTCCATAAGCAGCTGTGAAAATAGTCTAGCTGGAACAAACATGTGGATTAAAATGGAGATATTTCACAAGTGCAACCCTCTGTAGCCAGGCTCTGCTCACCATTTCCTTGTCACAAGTCCCACTGAATTCCCAAGAGCATAACAGAGGAAAAAAAATGAGTAGAGGAGAAAATTCTTTCTAGGCAATATGAAAAGCTTGGGTAGGGCCCACAAACACCCTCTACCACATGCAGATTTGTTGTAACCTCATAAAACAACTGAACCACACTTCAGGTGAGAAGAAACAGAAACGATTCCTCTCCGCTGTAAAGGAGCTGTCAGTGAAACTGGCCCAGTGGAGGCTAAAAATGTTGGAGAAAAAGGAATCTGAGATGCCTGAAATGCCAGAGGTAAGTCAAAACCTGTGTCCCAGGGAGCCAGATTTCAGGCATTAACATCAGCCACAGAAGTGTGAGATTGTCACTTTCAATTTGGCCTCCACAAAGAGAAGCCAAGGTATGCAGTGCAGACAGCACACAGCTACATGAGCCAAAACCTGAGTCCACATTTCACTCTCTCCAATTTAACCCAAAGAGAAACCAAAGACTTTCTTGGCTTTTGGTGAGGGTGGTCAAGCACTGAAACAGGTTGACTAGAAAGGTCCATCCCTGGAGATACTCAACACCCAGATGGGCAATGTCCTGGGCTTTAACTCCATCTCCAGAAGGGTTTTCAACATTGACTGTTATGTGTAAAGGCTTTGCTTTGGTGCTGCCTCTAAAATAGGCTAAAGAGCTCCCTCCTCTTGAAGAAATAGGCAAGAATATTCTCTGAGGATATAAAATGACCAGCAAGCTGCCTCCAGACTGCATGGACAAGTGAGGAAATGCAAATCCTCTGTGCCATAAAATTAGTAACACAGAACCTCAAATATTGCAGCCTCCAGCTAGATGCAGCTTGCCGAGCTCCAAGGACTAGAATATGTGGAAAATTTCTTTTTTCTTTTTTTGTCTATCTGTTTTTAGACAGGAGCGTGGGGAACTGAGTAGCAGGGTCATGCTCTTTTCATCCTGTGGTCTGCCTCAATCTAAACACTGGCCACAGTGGAGTCCAAAGCACGTTTTGCTGTGGTAATAAAAAGATTGTGGTAATTTCAAAAGCAATTAAGGTCTCATAATCGATTATGCTTTTACCACAGCCATCTTCGCCCTTGAAGCACACACCCAAGTACAGAGGAACTGATGGACATTTTCATATGCCCTGCATGCCACTCTAGAAGCTTTTCTTTCTATTTCTGCCTAGTCAGATTCCAAAAATCTTTAAAGCCAAAACATTATAAAGTCAAAACCCTAAGAGAGGATTGCTTTTACTGTCTCACCACTGTCACAGAAAATGAGAGGGAGAAGGCTGCAGTGGTTCTAGTCATTCATAGCAGGGATGTTCTCATTAGGAGAGGATTGTGCCCTGTGGCCAAGATCAACCAATAAAGTTGGGGTTTGAATCCATGGACAGGGCAAATTCCATTAAGGCACATCATCCTTCTTTCATATGGGTGGTGTGTGCAAGCAGCTGCCATCTCAGAGGGCAGTGTGGTGTCTTCACAGCTGCTTCCAGGCAAATGGAACCATGTTCTGTCCATGCTTGGTGCTGAGACAGCAATAGTGCACAGGACCTCCTTGTTCAGCCAGTTCTCTCTCTATAAAGCACCAAGTGAAAAAAAAAAATCCCTCCCACTGCATCCCAGTCCCTTGGCAGAGAGACGATCCTTATTTTTTCACCCATGGTGTGGCAGGTAGCAAACACTTACACTAATGAAAGTTGACAACAGATTATTTCCTGCCACTACAGCAACCTCAACATATTGGAATGTTTGTATCATATCTCACCATTGTTATTTTTTTCCCTAAACTGAACCATTTTCTCCCACCAGGGTTGCTGCCTAAGGTCCCTTCATGCAGCTGATTTCTCCTATCATACCTTATCCTTGTCTTCACAAAAACATTCCCCTTTCAGGTTGTGCTTTGCCAAACTCTCTTATACCTCTAAGCTGGCCTCAGCAGCTCTTCAGGGACAACTCCAAAATTAACAGCTATGTTGTCCTTCCACCATGCCAAGTGGTAAGGAAAAAATTATAGAGCAACAAGTCCAGAATAGAGCCCTCAAGATCTCCCAGCCTGTAGTGTGAAAGCTTGAGATTGAAATTATGATAATCAGTCCCTGAGTATTCTCTCGAGCCAGCCTTAGAGTCATGTTAGAGAAGATTCACCTCAGCTCAGCTTCCCTAGCTCAGTTGCAAGGCAACAGAGTTCCTGTTTTCTTTCAAAACCTTTTGAAAATGATAGTCAATACAATAGTCTTAGCCTTAAATTATTATATATACATACGTACATATATGTACCTAAATAAAATAATCAGAGAGGGAGCAAAAGTTTGCCAGCAGCCTGAGTCTGCCCTCTCTCCCCTCTCTGAGTACCCAGTTCATTTCCAGTAAAATTCCATGGAAGCCACTGGCATCCCACTGGGATGTGCTAGGCACATATTAACTTGCTAAAATAACACGAGATATTTGCATGAGTTCTCTGTAATCTATCACTTCTCTTTTTTTTTTAATAGTCACTGTGGTATCAAAGCAAAATACAACAGCATGGAAATTCAGGGTCACAGGCCAGCTTGCTCCTGCTCAGCATCCTCAACCTGCTGTGCTGGGTCCCCTTACACTCAGCTCATGTGGTTTGAAATTTCTTGGCCTTAAAAGACTGTAACACCAGCCTTCAGGACTTCTCCTCTGTTGTCCTCTCCCAGATTTGGGGTCTCACAGCCATGAAAATCCTACAGCCAGTGTGATGCATTGCTTGACTCCCATAAGACAGAATACATCCATTCCCAGAGGCTCCAAACCAGCATCCAGGTGGATGCTTTGAGAATCAATGCTCCTAAAGTTCTTAATTTGAATAAAGAATCATCAAAGCTTAAGAAAGTAAGTCATTAGCATAATACCTGCAACAACCTTCAGCTTTCCTTTGGTTCATTTTGTCAGGAAGCAGTTCCAGCAAAGATACACACCATCCACAGTGAAAACAGACTATGTTATTAACAGAAGAGCTTAGAAACAAGCCTGAATCAAAAACCAGCTCTAGACACCCCTAAAAATTTTGTGAATGCCCCTGAGAGGCTCACACCCAAGCTGCATGGCTCACAGTCCCTGCTTTTGACCTCTGCTCCCCGGTGACGAGCAGCAGCCACCAGCAGAACATCGGCCAAGTGCAAAGCGGAGCTGGCTGCCCTCGTGAAGAGCCCCTGCCTGGGACTCTGCCATCTCCTCCCACTCATTCATGCCCTCCATACTGCAGCCTCATCATCCCAGACCTCTAATCACTTCATCTACACGCTGTCCATAAATTAGGACACATCACAGTGTTATTTGGGGCACTGAACAAGATTACTGTGCAATTACACCAACGAGCCACCTTTATCTCCAGGCTTGAAATCATGCCTTTACTTAAAACACTTTAAATCAATAAAATTATACTGTAGCCATAGGCAGTACATACAGTTTTGCTTGCTGGAATGACCCCCATTATGTTCAATGGGAGATCTGTTTCTGCCTGATTCAAGCACAGCAAACAGACTTCAAGTAATGGCAAATGTCAAGTGGTTTTAGGAGGAAATAATTATAAATCATTCATGACACCCTGCTATGTCCTAGCTGTTGGTTGGCTTATTCCTCTTGATTAGTGCTAATTTGCATACAACTCAGACCAGTGCAGCAGTGACAGAGGCTCATCCAGAGAAAAGCAGGTACCCTGAAGCACAAAGACAGATGGACGGACTATGATGGGAGAGACACATAAATTGTGAATAACAGAGAAAGCACATAGGGAGTGATCTAACCATTGCTTCCTACTTAATAATCATCAAAGAGACCCAGCAGGAAGCAGAATAAAGGGAAAACAGACAAACACCCTTCTCCATGTGGTGCATAGGGAAGCTGTGCAGCTCCCTATTGCCAGTGGCTGCACATCCAGAAGGTTCCTAAGAGCTCTGAGTCCATCTCCAGGGCCAAGGGGTGACAACCCACCTTTGAGGGCAGCCAGAGCAGAAGACAGGGAGGGAGGGCTGGGCTTCTCTTTGTCCACAGCAGCACAGATACACACAGGTATTGTTCACAGTCTGGCCTGAAGGCACCACTGATTCAGCACTACTCAGCAGCACAAGCAAGCAAGAAAATGAGCTCCTAAGTCTGGATGTGATGGAAAAGTGAGGACCAGCCTCAGGGAATTTGTGACTGACTGCAGGACTGCCACAGTGGTGGCAGGCAGAGGACCTGCTCCTCCTCAGGAGGTGGCCTGGAGCCCCAAAGCTACATGTATTACATAGGGCCAGAGCTGGAGTGGGACAGAAAGAACATTTCCAAAGCAGAGCATGGGGAATCCAACCCCATCTTGAGTAACTTAAACTCCCTCTGTAGCTTTATTATGTTATCCCAGGAGACAGGAAATTTTCAAGCAGCTCCGAGTCAATGGGGATTGTCTGACACAGTGACAGAGCCCTGATTTAACAGGGTGCTAATTAACTTCATGCACTTCAAGTCTGGCAAATGCAGAGCATCCCTGTTGAATCGGGGCCTACACACAGCACTGAGATAGCTTAAGCCTGGAGAAGTAGGCTGGAAACATCTAACAAGAAGAGGATTTCCCATGATAAATCTGGTACTTCCTGCTTCTGGCTGCGCTGGGTTTACCACACAAATCGTCTTTCTCACAGTCCTTCGGCGCTGCTCATTTCATTCTCAGCTGGGCTCCAGACGCACAGAGGTGCAAGGGAAGGAAAATAATGAGACAAAGTTGGGATAGGCAAACATTGTGATGCTGGAGGCTGTTCAAGGCTCTCAGACACTTTGGTGGGTTTACAAACTGGGATAAGATTGTGAACCACTTCTTTTTTTCCCAGTAATTTGAAATGCATGCTCTCCCTCGTGTGCCACCAAGGGTGGCTCAATTATTAAAGGCACAAACAATTTTTCAATTTTTTTTTTCTGGGAGACTCAACTGTGCCCGGGAGAGTGAAGAAACCTGGACCACCTACCATAAGCTGAGTAGGCAGAATACTGCACGTAGTCCATACCCCGTGCGGCCTTCCCATGTCAGAACTTCCACTCTGGTGCCCATCTGCCATTACAGCATCCCCATAATCACTCTATGCCAACATTTCTTATTTTTCAAAACAGAGATGATCCTTGAGTTGTAGCACTCCAGGAAGTCACAGTCTGGAAGTGATCTGGATTTTCCCTAAAGCCTGGCATTTCAATTCAGGTCCTTTGTTCAGAATGACCATGGATTAAATTAGACCTTTGATCTAAGACTGAGCTTCAGAGTGCCACTAGATGAAATTCATCTACTCTTTATGCTGCTGCCTGCTCCAAAAGATTTCTCTTTATCCTTTTATACATCTGCATCCATAGGAATTTCTTTCTTATACCTGCATCAAGTTCATCTTTAATGACTCCTTTTTCTTCTTTTGTAATTCATCCAGAGTTTTTCAACTCTGTTTTCAACAGCAGTGATTGTCCCTTTGACATTAATTTTCTTCATAGGCACTGCGTCTCTGTTTTCCCCAAGGGTCAGTCCTCTGAGCTCTTTAAACATTACCTGTTCTCTAAAACCTGACTCACTGATATCTTTGTCCAGCACCAAGATGTCAGTGCTCATTGCAATCACGTGTACAGAAGCTTAGTGGTGGGAGGTCTGAAAACAGCTATTTTGTTCCCTGCCTTTGGCATTGTATTAAGAACTTGGATTTCATCTGCTGTTCACCATCACCTCGAGGTCACCTTCAGAGATATTAGGTTTCCAGGTCCCCCATCTCTAATAGTACAAGTTAAGATTGCTTTCAATTTTCATTTCCTTCCTTTTGATGGCTCCACCCCACTCTTAACGTGATTTGGACATGAGTTGTTTTTCAGGCTTCCTCCACACATCTCTGCTGACCAGTAACTGATTATTTTAACCCACATTCACAATATACAATTCTGAAAGTGAGACTAAGTACGTGGACATTCATTAGGAACAAAGAGAATATATTAGCATCCCCTGACTCATGCTTATACCCTCACATCTGGCCATTAAGTGCCTCGGTAAATCAAATTGGCATAAAAGGACGAGGAAAACTGTAGGGTTGCAGCAGGCAAACACTGTCTCTGCTCCACTGAGAGTTTATCTCTAAGGAGTCCTGACAGCCAAGCCAGCATCAGCTTTGTTGACTTTCTGCTGGTCCAAACATTTCCTAGCCTTTTCCATGTCACTTTCTCCATCTGCATTCCTTCAGATGACCCTTCTCTGCTCCTTCTCAAACACTTCAGTCCTTCTGATTCATTCATTGCCTGCAGCATTGCTCTGAAGGACATGAGGAAGCCAAGCATGGGGCTGGACACAGCATCACAACCACCCAGTGCAGTATTTCTGGCCTCATCTGTGACCACATGGCCTGAATGGAGCTCTAGCAGCTGTTCTGTCCAACACCATCAGACTATGGAGCAGGCTGAAGTAAGAGATTGATTCCCAACCTCCAGCTCCACATTTTGCACCCCCAGGTTATGGTTATAAATTTTTACCCACAGAGATAGCTATAAAGTTAAACTGGGTGCTTACCTCCCCTTCACTGCAAAATTTTCTACTTGATATACTTTATTATAAAGAGCAAATCTCTCCACTAACATTCTTTTGATGGGTATTAACACATTTTATGACTGATTCTGGATTTTCTACTAATGTAACCCATATCAGATCTGAACAATTGTACTTTCAGAAGATTTTTTTTAATCTGTGCTCTGATTATTTCTTAAAGAGGCAGAACAGTGTAATACAACAAAAAATACTTTTAATTTTCAGCCTTAATTTATACAGATTTAGGCCAAATCATGTAATTTAAAATAAGCATAAAACTCTTTGCCTCAGCTTTTCTGCACACAAGTCTATTGAAAAATCCCTGGGTCAAAAATGAAAAACCTTTCTAATTTAATGACCTTTCTTCTTTTAATTTGTGGAAAGCCCTGTTTCTCCTTGATCATTCTGCTATTTTCTCCTGTTCATCTCCACCAAATTTAAGCATTTTGATTTTTCTCCAACAGTTGAACACTTCAATTGGCTGTGCTGTTGAATATTTCCTTTTCTGGGTCCCTGTTAGCATCCAAGCGCCATCAGTGGCCATGTTTTCCTCATGGAGCCCTTCAGCACTGCTGTGAAAGTTCAGAAAGAGCACGATGAGCTTGAGGGTGAGCTGGCTGCCTCACCAGGGCTGCAGACCCTTGCAAATACAGCCCCTGACTCTCACATTAAGTCAGCAAGTACAAACCCATGAGCAACTGAGAGCTCTTTGATGACAGCTGAGAATCTCTCTGCCATCCCAGGAAGTCAGACAGCTAAATCAAGGCTATAAAATAAAGCCAAGAGCTGGCCTTAAGATAATAAAAACATAAAATAAAAATGAATTATATCAACTAATACAATAATATGAAGGTTTTATGGAAATAGCGACCTAAACTCGTCAGAAACAGCAAGTCTGTTTTATTGCAGTACCACCAACCACACAAGCACTTTTCCTTTCCACTTGCCCTATCCTGGATCCGTGTTTGCCCAACAGCTGCCTCTGCATTCAGCCTGAACAGCCAGGACACAGGCCATGGAAAAAAGTTCCTTACACCTGTGGCTGTCCTGGGAGCTTGGACCAACAGCCTAACAAAGGCAAATCCAGAGCAGGAAAGAAAATTTGCCACAGGCAGAAAAGAGTTTGGTAAATGTCACTCAAGTGGCCTGGGCAAAGAAGGAAGAGCAGCTGATTGCTCAGACCCCTGTGCAGTCCAAAATCCAAGGGTTTCAATAAGCTCCACACAGGCAGGTTGGCAATTCCTGCAGAGCCTGAGCAGCAGAGCACAGGGATAGGGAGTCCTAGGAGAAGTCACTGGCTGATTTACTGGGCATCACCTCAGGATCAAACTTGTGTGAGATCAGCATGGTCCAGGCAAATTTATGGAGAGTTTGTTCCATCCCCCCACGGGAGCAAAGAGACAGGGAGAAGGAAACTTGCCCACTCCTACTAATTAACTACAGTGCAAACTTCATAAACGTGCTCCTGACCTCCGCCACAGCGCACACACTTGAGTCATCCCAATAAAACAGGAAATGACACTTTGCCACAACATTACTAAGTCCATATCCCATAAAACCATTCAGGGAAGAGAGGAGGGGGGCAAAAAAAGAGAGAAAAGCAAGAATAAAGCCAGCAATTATCTGTTATTAACCCAGTCCTCAGTGGTATCACATTGCTCCTAAAAATAATGACAGGGCAACAAAGCTTGTTTTTGTCTCCCATGTCCTTTGTGTGTTCCTCGTTATTCTAATGAGCTGCTGGAAAATGCACTTCAGATACATCCCCATCGAACATCTCACTAATCACCCTGCTTTCATTTCCACCTGGCACCACAAGATGTTTTACAATTAACACTTTGATCCTTTCTTTTTCTTTCCTTTTTCTTCTCTGGGTTTTTTTTTTTCGTTTTTTTTTTTCCCCACCAGGGACAAATGCGCACACACACTCTCTTTGGGAGGAGCTGAGAAATCTGGTGGATGAGGCTTCCTCCACGTTTTGTGCCAGACTGTGGGGCGGCCAGGCTGGGCACGGCTGGCAGAGGCACCAAACATCCTCCTCTGCTCGCGTGACTCCGCTCCCCTGCAGCTGGTGCCACAGAGAAACCAAAAACAGCTCAAGAATAGATCTGCATATAATGTCTGCCATGTGGAGCAAAACAGGCCAGGGATGGAGGAGGGCAGCAGCACAGCCATTGCACGAGCAAACAGGCTGTGGCTTGGTGGGTTTTTTCTGTCTCAGTGACTCACACCACTCATTGTAAGTCGCAGTCTGCCTTCTCTCATGTGGAGAGGGGGGGAAAAAAAAGAAAAATCTTATTTGTTTCAACAAGCTCTCCTTGCCACCTTTTATTCCACACTCCAGAGTCATTATTCAAATTGTTTAAAGCTTCAAACAGCTGAGATGGAGCTGGAAGGCAGCACGGCTTCCAACCTCTGCTTCTCCCCTTCCTCTTCTCCTCCTGCTGCACCTCTCAGGTCCCTGGATAAGGAGGATCCATATCCAAGGCCATCCTTGCTTTGGGCCACAGGGAGGTACCATAAATTAAATACTGCCTCTTTAAGAGACAGGAATAACTACAACTGCTGGGGAATGGAGCTGCATGTCACCCAGCACGAAGGGGATCAGACATCACAGAGCAACAGAGGAGCAGGGAGATGCAGTTCACAGTCCACCAGCTAAAGCCAAAGCAGGGAACTTACACTTTTGATATTATCAGGTCTGACATTAGCCTCTGCTGAAATTTAGACAATTAAATGCATTTTTTGTCCTTTTAGCAACAAAAACTATTTTCTTGTTATTGAATTGTCTTCTCTTCTACAGAAGTGCTATTTTACCTTTTTTAAATTTCAAAATAATTTGAAAAAAATACAAAAATTGCTATAAAATATTTTGTGCACTCCAAACCTCCTAGTTTTAGGATAACTGGGGGGAGGGGGGGATACAGAAAGCAGATTTTGTTTTTTAAAAAGTCACTTAATCCAGTCTAGAAAGGGCTTGAAAACAATTTCACCATTACAACTTTTTGTTAGGAAAGCAGATTTTCAGTTGTCTTGAATATTAGAACTCATCAAAAAATATTGAGAAAGGATATTTGTGCCAAAGTTAAGTCTTTCTCTGCAAACTTGGTGATTTATAAAGACATTTTACTGAATGGGGGGAAAATTAAAAGAAAACACTTCTGGAATGTCATTACATGGGGTTTTTTGGGGTTTTTTTTTACAGTTATAATATGTGTTATTTCAAACTAATAATGAATGTTATAAAAAAACTGAACATCAAGATGAAATGCTTTAGGTTGTCTAAAGAAAAGCTTAAGAGAGCTTTGAAAATTTTGTGCAATTGAAAAATCCACATTTTGGCTCTGTGAGGCCAATTTGGGATTTTAGAACCTTGATTCCTTAACATTTGGCTAGGAAAATGCTGATTCTTACAACACTCATGTTTGAGCATAACTTTGCTGCAGTTGTATTTGAATGAGGGTATTTACAAGGGCAAACTCACGCTCACATTTGAGTGTTGACAGGATCAGGGCTTCTGGTAACTCGCTGACACTCAGTACGACCTATAATGCTGTACAATGCTCACTTTATGTACACCAGACTTTGACCTTATTCATCAAAATACCCTTCTGACTTTGTTCCAAGGGCTTTTATGTCCTCTGAAAACAATAAAAGTTCCCTTTTATGACATTACAGCTTTAATTTCAAAGTGTGATGAGTGAATGTGGTGTTGTTTTCTTTATTAAGGCACAATGAGCTCGTACGCCAGCGCTCAAATTATTTTTACTCGGGCTTAACATAACCCTGATACAACAAGCAGCAGATTGGGGTCCAAAGTACAAATGCAGGGCACACACAGGCTCAAACCCCACCTCCCAAGGTGGGAGATGACTTTGACCTCTCCAGCCACAGCCCATGGGGAGGGACTCTTGCCTAGGACAACTCCTCCGCACAGGGAAGCGATGGCTCTGTGGCATGTGGGGCTGTTCCACCAGCCCTCAGATCCCACAGCCACGTGAATGCAGGCAGCTCCCACCCAGCCTCCTTTCCAACATGGTTTTCTAGAACTCCTGAATGCAATGAAGCCTTTAAAACACAACAGTCTTTAGTCTAGGCAGCCCTGATACCAAAGTGTCTTTTCGAGGGGGTAATACTGAGCCCTAAATTCCTACATAAAAAAAAGTGAAAAAGAGCCTGGGTCACCATTAAACCCAATCTTGGCTTCTTTCATTTTAGCATGGATTCACTCACAGAGACTATTTATGTTTTTCACTGAAAAAGATGCTAATAAAAAAAATTGTCATTATGAAAAAACACACATGTAAGAAGCTGCACAGATGCTCTGGCTCAAATTTTAAGCACACCAACCTCCTCAGCACAAGCCTGAACAATGCTAAGTCAGTTCCAAGGCCAAAGCTGTGTTAGTAATGCCTTACTGGCACTGCTCTTGGACCCACCTTCCTCAGAACCAGCAAAAAGGATGCTTCCGCTGGGATAATTTATTCCAGTTTCCCTAAGGAAATCCCCTGTAACAGCAAAAGTGCTGTTTTGCCAGGATAAGCTATAACATTTATGCAGCATTTGCCAACACACATATATATACATATATTTAAATTTTTTTATGAAAAGCCATTCCTCTCTGCAATGCTGTTCCACCAGAAATGATTCTTTGCACAGATTTGGCTGGGAGTGCCAAGTGCAGATACAAAAGGCATTATTATATGAGACTGGGGACTGGTTCCAAGCCCAGTCAAAGTAATTGAAAATAGGAAATGCTGAAAATCTAACTCATGTACACAATCCAGGAAAATGTTGCAAATACTGCAAGCCATTTCTTTGAACAGGGGAAGTAACCCAGTCCTGAACTGGGCCCTTAACTGGTGTGACTGGCATAGCTCCACCAATGCAGACATGCTTTATTGGTGTGCACACAGCCCTAAGTCTTCCTATTTTGGGGGTTTGTTTTGGAGTTTGGATAGAGGCTACCTGCTATCTCTGGGAACTCCTGGAGTACATTCAGATGTTATGAAAAAAAAACCAAAAAAAAACCAAAAAAAGAGAATTAAAGGAAAAAAAGGAAATTCTAAGCTCCTAGAACCTCATATATGATGAAATGGAACCAAAGACAGAGGTATGACCCCAGAAAGGGCATATTTTTCCATGTGAGGATGACCTTTGGTCCACTGTGAGCAAAGAAAAAAAGAACAAGAGAAAGAATGGTGGGGAAAGATGGAAGAGAGCAGTCAAGTGGAGGGGACAGATGGTGGGGAATTCAGAGGGAGGGGGGAAGTGGGGAAAAAACCCAAAGGGTGAAAAACCAAGGCAGATTAAGAAATAGGAATCAGAGGCAGAGGAGAGAGAAGGAGAGGGATGGGCAGTGATAAAGGGAACAGGGTTAAAATGAGCAAACAGAGAAGGCATAAAGAGAAGGGCTGGGGTTAAAGGAGCAATTGCCCTCTGGCAAACATACTGCAGTGTAAATGGAAACACATATGTCAACAAGGAGTGTCCTGAGATGGGCTGGAGAGGAAATAGTTTATGTGATGTGAGCTTCTGCTGGGAACCACCCCAGCCTTCTCCCCCCAGCCCCCCGTCAGTCCTTTCAGCAGATGCTGACACTCCTGGGGCTGCAGGGCACTGCCTTTGGGTTCCCCCAGCCCAGCCAGGACTGTGACTCTGCCCAGCACTGCTACTGGTGGGGGTAAACTCCCAGATCTTCACAGCTACAGCTGCCACCCCGCCTCACTCAGGTCAATGAGAGCTTCATCACAGCTCCTCAAGGTGTAAAAACATGTGGCATTTTCACAGGTAGCTTTGCACACTCTTGAACCCAAAGAAGAGCTTCAGAAACAGCTGATAAGCACACGTAAAAGTCTCCTGAGCAATTAAGGCTGAGACCAGCGCCTAAAGCAAGCTCTTAAGACCAAATTCCTTCATTTCACTACTTGAATTGCACTAGTCAGGACCTGATGCCTTAGAAACATTTTCTCCTGGAAGCTAAACGCACACAAACCATTTTTCCAATTCCACTCAGCTTTTTACGCAATCCAACCATCCAGTTACACCTTCAGACATTTCCCAGAACACTTCTGGTGATACTGCTCTTCATTCTTCAGGAGAGAGCTTAGGGCAGACTGCAGCAAGACATCAGTAAGAACCAGGAACATTTTCCATAGACAAGGGGGAAATCCTATGATAAAGGACAAAAGTACAACAGAAGAACTATCTGCAGAGTTACCATCACTGCTGCCCAAGCCTTTGTGCTGTTCCTTAGGGATTTCTACACTTCCTGGGCATCTCTATTTGTCATGCCATACATTAAGGAAGGTCTAAACCCCAAATGTTGCCTAAAACAAAATCTCCAGACACACTGAGCATGCACAACAGGGCTCTGCTTCCTCATGCTATTGGACCTAAACTGCCCAGAGCTTCCAAGGAACTCAAGATTTGAGAAGAGAAGAATCCTGTGTAAACAAACTTTTTCTCTGCTATGGATTCAGCTTCATTGCCAAATGGGCATTGTATGGAGCAGTTTCTTTGGCCAGTGGCATAGAGGGAAGTGAAATGACCTGTTATTTATGCTCAGATTCCCTTTTTTATGCCCAGTAGCATATAACAAGTCTAGAGTACAGCTCAACAAAAAGTGTGTCTAGGTCACTGCTTGCTTTGGTGATCCCTGATAGCAGCTACTTCTGCTGCTGGCTCACAGCAGCCCATGGGAACAGAAATTTCTACCTTGGTGTTAGTCATAAACAGAGCACCGCACCACCTCAAAAACCCAGCAGGACTGGGTTAGATAAATTATAAATAGATATAATTATCTATAAATAGATAAATTATTGGCACAGTGAAGTCCTTTGGCTACTACAAAGATGCTCTGAGCACCACCAAGGAACTGACAGCAGATCTTTTAGCTGTAAACATTTACTGTGGAGAAGCTGACACGTGGGACCTTCCACAGCACTAAACTCCTTCCTAGACATGTTTAATACACAGCACATCATGTGTTGCAGGAGGTTGTTCAGCAGCCATTCATCTTTCTTCACTTGTGCTGTTGTGACTTCCCCCTGAAGTGTTAAGAAACACTTTTCAAATATCTTCCATCACCTTGTCAATACAGATCAGGACACATGCAACCAGGATCATTAATGACTCCATACAAAGACCTTTTGTCTATTAAAAAAGCATTCTTTAAGTAGACAGAATCCAAATCTTTGCATGAAGTCAAGCCTGAAGACAATACAGAGATGAAGGGCTTCCTATAGCTATAAACCCAGAAGACAGATGAAAGTTCAATCACAGACACTGAATCTTTTTGACATTTAAACATTTCCACTCTGAAACACATGACAATCCTTCAAACAACCATATTGTTCTGTTTTTATACAGACACCAATTAGCCTGTGTTGTTTAGATTGGTAATACTTGCAATGTATAAACTTTCTTAGCACATGGCAAGTGAAAACAAATAACCTCCATCAGATATGCATTTTCCATGTCAAAAGGATGAAGGAAAATTAAGTGGCATTTCTTAGTTAGTCAGTAACAGGCTGACTCTAGACTTTTTTCCCCCAGAATCTAGAGAGACATTCAAAAACAGAAGAAGAATTTTACTGACCCAAAAATAATTCTGCAGAGAATACTTTCTCCCAGTGAGTTGTGTTGCTGTAGCTGTGATGGTCTGAAAATAGAGGGACAAGGTTTCTAAACAAGAATAATTTCCTGGATCAGCTGATACAGCTAAAGAAAACAAGCTTTGGGCACACAGAGTTTTCTAACCTCTGTTCACAGGAAGGGCCCTTTTCCTTGCACAGCCTTGATGCCAATTCTTGTACCTCTCCAACCACCAAAGTTTCCCAACAGTTTTCTCCTGCTTTTGGCTCTGCTACCAACTACCCAAGCATTCCTGAGAGGGTGGCCTCAAAGTTCAGGAGACCAAGATCCAATTCCCTTTAGCCACAAGCTGCTTGTAGGATTTTAGGATAGCTACATGACATCTCTCCATCTCATCATCCATTTCCCATCACGTATAAAGCAGACTAAATGCCCTCTCACCCCCTTGGGTAAGGGGGAATAGAGAGGCAGAAATGCAAAAAAAGGCAGATAAGCCACACCAGTGCAGGTTGGTTTTACTTCAGATATTTCAGCATCATTGGATTTTTAAGGCAACAGATACAGCAAAAACTTCTGTGAAAAGGAAGCTAAACAGCCACTGTATAAGCAAGGACAGCCATAAGCAATATACACAGGTGCTCATTAAATAGCCCATTTTCTGAGCACAAGATGTTGGTCTCTTCTCAGAAACTGTGTGTTGTGCTAGAGAACTGTTTCAAAGACAGATGCAGGGAGTTGTTTGTTCAGCATTCTTAATCCAAACAAACAGTTGCATACTCTTACCTTCCACACAAGTCTCTCGTCTTAAGGTTCTGGCCAAGAAAAATATTTTCCTAGCTAGTCTGTTATGAAAATGTTTGAATAAAAGAAACAACATCAATAACTTATGTAAAAACTTCAACCTCTAATCAGCTGAGCTTTAATAAGGTTTGAGATAACAGCACATGCATTTTGCCAAGAGTATAAAATAATCATAAAATATTATAATTGATGCACTGTTCTGGTTTATTACATCTCACAAACTAGATAGCTGAATACATGGAAGAAAACATTGTGACCTCATGTTAGCATATTGTAATAATTAATAGCCATTATTTGGATTTGGAGAATTTCAGTGTGAGGTTTTGTTTGTTGGGGTTTTGGCGGGGGAGGGAATTTATTATTTTTACAGCCTGTACAAATTTGGCCATAGACTCAAATGTCTCTGAAATTAAATGAACTATTTATGACACAAAAGATTTGGCCCATAGAGTTTTGAAAACAGATGATAAAGCTTTAGTGCTGCTCAAATTAAACTCTCAAAATAGAGAATAAGAGGGGGGGAAAAAAGGCACCAAATTGCAAATAAACCCTTGACAATAAGTTACACCGAATTGTTTCCTTTTTGGAAGGTAGTGAGCTGCAAATAATTGCTAATAAAAGGTTCACTGTGCTTGGTGAATACAAATCTTTATTTAGTGGCTGCAGAGCAAGTCTTTTTCTTGCTCTCTTGACAGTTTAACTACACACCAACAATATTTGCTTAAAGTCTTTGGCTCCATTAATCTCAAACCCTGCTACACAGATTGCCAGAGCTGATGACAAACCCCAGTTAGCATGGATCATCTACTTGCCCATGACAGTATTTTTCCCATGACATTAAAAGGATGTTTTTTTCCCCAAAGAGGGCACAAGTCTACTGAATATCAAGACGGTTTGAAAGGACAAGTCTATGGCTTAAGGTGACCAATAGAGATAGCTGGGGACTACATGGAAACAAGGAGGAGGATGAATACCCTTGCACTCTAATTGGCTTTTTTGTTTGCTCACAGTTGCTTCTAATATGGACAAATCTCCATAAGAAAACACAAAATTAGCACCTGTTAGGACAACTTAACCTTCAAGGAGAAAAGCAAACATCCCTGGGTTGTCAAGATTTTGAAACAAAGGTTACAAAGGAGGTGATTTTTTTCTGGATGGTTTTAACCCCTTCTTGCAACACAATGCAGCTCATTAACAGAGGTCCAGAACAGATTGTTAGCCACCCTTTCCTGAAATATGGTACCTGAATCAATGTCATAAAATGTGTGACTAATTAACAATGTCATTATGCCCTGAGCATCATATGGGGAAAGCATGTGCATGTCAAACATGATTTAGGGAAACTGAGGCACGGTAAGAAAAATAATTGCTTATCCTCTGCCCCTCATGACTGACAGAATTAAGATGAAGCATTCACCAGTTGTCTCTGAGTCCTACAACTTAGAGGCAACAGTTTGAAAGCACCACTCCTCTAACTTTTTTATTTTTTTTTAAGTTGCCCTCACTAAAATGGCTGGTGGGAAGCAAATGGGGCTGGTCCATCAATCCTTGGGCAGCCAGAGTAAGGAAACAGGAACAGAGAATTATAAATGATGCCTTGTCACTCAAAGTAACCCTGCCATTCAAATCTTTGCTATGTTCCACTTTCCTGGTCCCACCCCTTCAGCTGTCAGCCTGGTCTGGAAGGTAAGAAGGTATCCCACCTATCATGGATAGACATTCTGACATCCAGTGTGGGTTGACATGTGGCTGTAACAGCCTGTGCTGTTCCTGAGCCCACAGCAGCCTTCCTCTGAGCTCTCTCACACACAGACTCCCATGGAATTTATTCCATGCCTGTGTTCTTGCAAGCCATGTTTGGGAAGAGGGATGCAGGCACATTAGCAATGCCTTTGCTCCAGCCCAGCCCTGCAAACACCTGGGAGTTGGCTGCTTTCCCCTCCCCTGTGCAGACAGGCTCCATAAAAAGGTGCAGGATGCTTTGTGCCCACTCACTCTGCGAGTAACACGGAGCTCACTGCCACCCTAGACAGGAATAGCATCCAGCAATGACTGCTCACTCTCTCTTCCTACTTGAGAAAAAAACTTCTCAGAGCCAAAAAATTTAAAGCAAACCCAGCAACTAAAAATCAGCTCTGTGTCATTTTCCCTGACTCATCAACAGGTGTTTTGGCCAAAACCACTGATGTATTAACCAGTAACCAAGGCACCTGTTGCAGAAGCTTGCTCCCACAGGCAGGTGCCAAAGTGCTGAATATGGAGGGAAATATAAAAACCAACCCAGAAGTACTTCCAAGTGAAATCCATGGTATTCAGCCACGGCTCTAGACAATACAAGCAGGGTATGTATTATGTATACCTGGCTAACAATAGCAGCACCTCCCTCACCCTGCCCTGGCTCATCCTCATGGATAATGATTTGGTTAAGCTAAGGACTCCAGCAGAACTATTCATACAGAAAAGCATAAAGCCTGCACACAACTCTGCAGGATGGTGACCTCAGGGAGTAAACTGAACTAAAGTGATTGTAAATGAGCTAACATCTTTCACTTAACACTGTCTCCTGTTACTCTCCAACAGAGGTACCAGCCTTTCTCTCAGTGGAATCTTCCACTTCTCTGTCAAAACCACAAGCATCTCCCAATTTTTCTACACTTTAACCCCAGAGAGGTTCACACTGTAGCTAACAGCCTCCAAGAGGACTGTAATAAAAACTGAGTGAGTCTTTGTTCTGATTGCAGATAAAAGGGAACAATCTGCAGTACAAATGTAAAGTAGCTTTCCCATGTTTTCTTTCTTCCCCCCCTTTTTGAATAATCAGTATCTGCATGTGAAGGTTCAATGTCACCAAACATGAGGCTTGTGTACAAAAGCACAAGATCCTTGACTAAAGCACAGCATACTTAACAGCTCAAAAGCAATTGTTGTAAAACTTGATGGAATTGTGCCTGGCAATCATATTTTATTGTCATTTGTACAGGGAAGCTTCAGCATATTTCTGGGCTTCTTTTTTTTTTTTTTGCCTTGGGAAAGTGGTGCATGTTTGATGAAGAAACTCGATCTCAGGAGTTCATGGCCATATTTACTGTTTTCTCCAGAATGTACATATTTTATATAAAATACAACCCCAGGTGTTCAGAAGAGAAACACTTTCCATTTATTCAGGTAAGAATATAGCCCAAGGTCACATAAAAGCCTGTCACTGAAGTTTGCACTGACTGAGGTGCCATAAATAAAGGCCCAGCGTTGACACAGCATTGAATATTTTTGTTCTGTGTACAAGCTCTCCCTGCAGAGAGGGCTTTTCTACCTCACTGGTACAGAGGAGAGTCAGTACCTGCTACAGCACCACACACAAAATGTGCCTGTTTGGGTGACATTCTCCAGCAGCAACAACCATCAAGGAAACACCTCCCCAGCCTGGGACATGTGCACTGCCCTGCCTGAGGCATAAACAAGGGTGTAGGGGAAGTTGGCTGAAGCTCTGCAGGCCAATGGAAAAAGGAGACCTTGGAAAGCAGAATTTTGCTTTCCAGATGGAGTCAAGTACATCTGGGGATGCAACACCTCCCAGCAGAGGGCTTTTTCCCGTGTGACTGCATTGACACCTTGAAAAGCAGGCTGCACTCATCCTCTTGCCTCTGCTGAATATGCTTACAAGCATATGGCAATTTTATATAAGGCTGTTGGGGTTTTTTCAGTGCTGAGATCCTTCTCTGGACACCAGCTGTTTATGCACATCAGAGTTAAAAAAAGCACTATTTCTGGCATTGGGAGCAAAACCACACATTTGCTTTGTGAAACCACAGTTTCTTTGCCTTAGGTGGAAGAACATACACACAGGTGAGCAGCTAAAGTAAACAAATGAAAATATCTGAAGTCATGTTTTTAGAAAGCATCTCCATCTGCCACATCTCCAGGGTGTCCTTTACATGCTCCTTTTTCTCCCTAGAAATGGTGACGTGGACCCAACACCACCCCAGAAATCTCAGAACATCCTGCAGCCTGACAGATCAGTGATTTTTTCCGCTCCAATACATACACCCTAATCAATATGACCTGTGTGCATATGTTCCATGTACCATAAATCCTGGGGGGCTCTCAAGACATCCAGTCCCTTTCTACATCAACATCCCTCTCTTATATCCCTCCTCACCCCCAAGCCCTCTGATGGTTACATTTAAAAAATTGAGAAATCCTAAATTTCTGTGGCTGTCTATGGGAACAGTGATCCCTCAAGTCTAGTACTACATACATTCAGGTTGCTCCCATCCCCTGCACCCCTGTGGTCTCTCCCACAGTGGCAAATAAATCCTCAGCCTGGGAGGGCTCACAGAGCGAGCATGTGCATATGGACACACATATACACACATTTTTATATATATGTGCCCACATAAATACATAAAAATCCTCGAGACATTGGGGAGAAGGAGGAAGAGGGAAATCCCTCCTTTCATCTGCATCTAAATGGGAAGACCTGGTTTGCACTGGAAGTGAGATTTCAGAAACGTAAGGAATGAATGGCCTGCTTTGTCTCCACAGCTTTGATATATCAGTTCCTTCAGTGACAGACTTGTTAATCTTTCCAATGTTGCTTTTTCAAAAAAGACAAACACAGTGGAAAAATGCGAAGGGCCAACCACATCCCCTCCCATAGGAAGTCTCGCCACATGGGCAATTCTTCCAAGTAAAGAAAACAGCCCACTTTATTTACAGGGTAAATCATTTTGACTTATCTTGCAGGGGTTTGCTCATAGCAAGCTGACAGTTTCCCCCTGTTGCACAGTAAATGGCTGACGGGGAAAATGTTTTCCTTCCCACCATGTAGAAACAACCAGCCAGGAGGGGAGGAGGGGTCGAGGACTTCATTTTTCTAATACTCCATTAATGTTCTCCTTGCTGACAATCACTGCAAAGGCCTGAACTCACCACTCCAGGCAGCTCCAGCAAGAAACCTGAATCTCTACAGGGATTTTGAGCTAAGTACATTGACTCAAGTTAGAACTTTTGGTCTTAAAGGGTAAGTTAACCATTAAAATTATTTTCAAGTAAGTACCGTTACTGTAGGAAAAGGGAAAAAAAAAAAAAAACCCACCAACCTAAAGTTATTTATTTTTTCTTCTGTTGAAATCCTTGTTCTAAAAAACCTAACATCTTTGTCATGACAACAGGGGTAGAAACTTTTTAAAGGTATAATATTCCCTGGCAGATTGTTAATCTCTTTTCCTTCCTTACACAAAAATATATACTTGGTTTTTTTTAATTGTGATCCACTGACCCATTAGTTGGGGATATTTCCGATATGTACAACCTAAATACAAAACCAAATATGGATATAATGCAAATTGCTATTTTCTTACAAATTAAAGTCTTCAGCTCAGGGAAGTGACAAGGCACAATCTTTCTTCTCTGGAAGTCAGTGTGATCTCAAGACATCATCCCACTTCTCTAGCTCTGATCCAAGTTACAGCAGTTGCTGCCCTGATTTTTTCAGTCCAGCCAATCCTACAAGCACATTTTCCTTGGGCCACTTCATATAAAAAAACCCACTAGTGTTAAAAAGACCAAAAACCTGCAGGAGTTTTGGATTTCTTACAGTTTCAGGTGAGTACCAGGAACAAATCCAAGGGACAATGGAAGTGGAGCAGGGAGTGCATTTGCAGAAGGTGTTCTCATCACTAGAGGGAAGGACAGGATGAGTTAGGCAGCTTAGAGCAATGCTTAGGTAGGTCTGCTTTGGGTTGGAAAGAGGAGAGCATTTCTCCCACCACACTTTCACAGGATTTGTAAAAAATCCCTTTCAGCTAAACTGGGATGAAGTACAAGTGCAAAAGTCAGCCTTGCCAATTTCAGCAGGATGCAACTATCTGCTGAAGTGTTTTCCACAACAGCAAGCTAAATAAACCATCCAGGATGGCAGTCATCACTCAAATAACACGGAGAATTCCACCAAGACTGTTAAATGCACTACACACACACACAAAGAGAGCAAGGGCGGCATTTTGCAACCCTAATACAGCAGGTTAAGAGGTGTGCATGTTTCACATCCCCAGTAATATCTTATTTAGGCGAGACATCAATCAAGGCTAGACCTCAGGCAAAATCCATGTAATTGCAATGATTTATACCTTTTGACACTCTGGCCTGCTGACACTGGGAAGACAACGTGCATCGGAGTGTGCTGCAAATGTCCGCTAACACATTTCTCGGTGGTTTGGGGGTTAGAAATATGAAAACATATGTTCTGATTTATAAACTGCAGGTCAAACATGCAGGTGTTAATGGCTTTTTCCCTGAGATTTTCAGCTCCAGCCAGACCTGTGTATGAACAACCAATTAAGAAATAGAAAATAGCACAGCCATAATGGTGTTCCCATCATCTCATAGTAACCAAATAGCAGAACAAAATTAGAAACACAGACCTTTCCACCAGGACTCAACCTCCAGGTAAGAAAACAACTCTGGATCCTGCATGAATCTAACAAATGCTTCTGCTTTGACCTTAAATGGCATGATTTAAAGTAATAATAAATATTTTTAAGACCTTTCCAATTTAAATGGGTGAAAGTTGAAAGTTTGCACTAGTAGAGTTAGTTGAATGATTAAAAGTAACTATAACCCTTCTGGTACTAATGAAGGCTGCACAAAGGCTCACATTGCTCAACAGGTACATTTTTTCCTTGATTTTTTTTCCCCCTGCTTTGTTCTAATATTCCCTTTGGGTCCCATCTGCACAGGTAAATTTATGATGCTGAGGATTATCCTGAAATATGGGCTCTATGTACAGTGGGCTAAAAGCCCAGGCTGACAAATAAAAGCTGACCACAGGACATGGTACAGCTCAGCTGTCCCCATGCCTGGTCATGGGCACTGTGACAGCCTAGAACAGCATGGCTTAGGATTTTCTCACTCCTTACTCTGCCAGTGTAATAGAAGGGGCATTGCATGAGAAGATCAGTCCCAGGCCAAGATTCATACTCTAATGTTCATCTGTGGTCCCATAAAACACAACAACGACCACTGTGGGTGCTTTCCTATCCGTGGACAGAAAGCAACAGCACCCAAGGGCAGCTCAGTCTCCCCATTCCCTAGGGCCAGCTAATTTTGGCAGACTGAGTTGTTCTCTAGAGGGTTTTTCTTTTCTTCCTGGAGAGTAAACCCAGGCTATTCCAACTGAGATGCCATAGCAAAATACCTACATGGGCAAAATTCAGGCTTTTGTGCCTGTGTCATGGTGTGGGACACAAACTCCTCTGCTTAAAGCAGCATGACTTCAGTCTTGTGCATTTAACACATCCACACTCCAGATGGGATCTCCAATGTCCCTGAGGTTACAGCCAGCCTGCAGCTGCTTCAGGACAGCACTGCCCCACCACACAACAGAAGACAGCCCTGAAAAAGGTGCAAAAGCACCATAGAAGCATGGATGTCTCTTCTGCAAAGGGTAAAAGAAGATTTTCTAGTCCCATTTTCCCCTTGCAAGGAGGATTATTGCCAAGAGCAGAGCAGGTGTTGAAAGCCCTCAGGTGTGGGGATCCTACAGCCCTCCTGGTACCTGCTCCACCATTGCAAGCATCCCTGAATGAAGCATCTTGCCTTAACATGCAGCACTGCTAAGAAAAGACCAATGTGTCCAGATGTGCAAAATACAGATGAGAATTTGAAAGTTAGCCTAGTTTTCTTTGCAACAGGTGGCTCACATCATATGAACACACACACAGCTCTGACACTTATTGGTGTTCTGATTTTTTTTTGGGGGCTGGTTGGTTTTTTGGTTTATACAGAAATACTACCCAAAACTGTCTGAAAAAAAGTCCATATACCATTTGTGCTGCTTTAAAGACTATTTTTCCCATCAGGTAACATAACTTAAAATTAAGCCAGAGATTTGTGAAGATGACAAGTCAATATTTCCTTCAGACCACAGAATTGTTGAAAATTATTGTTTTAATGGGGATTCAAAGTGGGCTTGCACCATTATATCAATATATAAATCATCTACAAATTTAAAAAAATATTAACTGGCTACATAATTCCCAGCAAGTCTAGCTTTTAGCAACAGCAAAAGAAGACTGTCATTTCCAATCCCAGGAAAACATAATATATATGATAGAAGCTGCAACCAAAGAAAGCTAAAGAACATCCTTTAAAAACATTCCAAACATCTTTCTTTTTCATGCCATGAGAGATTATTTTTTTCTATTTCTTGTTAGGCACTCTGCTATTTTGCTTATGATTCCTCAGGGACTGCTGACCTCATGAAGAAAAACAACCAGGACAGAATTAGCTTTTATTTATATATTAATAGTTTTACCTCCAGCAGTGGAAGATAAAATTTTGAGTTAAAAATCGTAATTTGGGAGTGTTTGGATAGCAGCACTCCTGCAAAGTTGTGGTAGCAGGAATTGCTGGGGAAGGCTGAGTTGTGGTTGCCAATTGTTGCATTTATTAATGACTGGATTTGAAAATTAAGTGTCTACTCCAAAACTGACGAAAGGCAGGAAGATCCTTTGCATTCCCTGGATTTTATATCAAACCTTAAACACAGAGCAGAGTCATAGCACAGTGGGGGGCACTTGACAGGGAATGCAAGACCGTAAATCTCTTCCAACATAAGCTCCCTCAATAGCACTAGTAATGGGATGGGGCTGGAAGTTTGGGGGAGAAGTGGGTGACAAAAGCTCCCCTCCCCACCACTGCCAGCCCCCCAGCTTAGAAGGTGACTTCTCCTTGTCCTCACCCTGCCCAGTGAGAGGCCTGGTCCCTCTGCATCCCTCCCTTCCCCAAACACCCTTGGTGGGGCTGTGACAGGAGCTCCCACCCCGAGGGCTGGCGAGGCAGTGAAAAACGATACGAACTGAAGGGCAAAATCAATATTTGGTCAGGCTGAGGGGGGACTATCGATTCTTTTCTCATGATATCCATGTCTCCTGCACTTCCTGCTTCTCTGGGGCACTGGAAACCCAAGTCCCTCCTAGACCAAGGGTGGCCAGGCTTTGACTCTGTAACATCTGTACCTCACAAGACGTTCACGTGTGGTCTCCCAGCCCGATGCTCGTCCACTTGAGTGGCAGCAGGGACATGCTGGCATGAGGGCTACTGGGTAAGGCAGGAGGAAGCAGGACAGCAGGAGATGCTGAGGGCACTGACACTGGGTCAGTTGCAGGGGAGTACCACATGAGTATGCTGCCAGCTCCTACCTCAGCATTCTTCCTCACAGCCATGTGGCTACATCAAGGTTTTAACCTCTTAACTTTTCATTCAACTCCTCACATCTGTTTTCTCCAGGCTTTTTGCTCTCCCCTTTTCTGTCCCAAAAGTGTTTTATCCTAGACAGAGACAGCCAGCCATGAGGCCTACACAACTAGGAGATCCAGGAATGGTTGTCAAACCTCATATCAAGGAATGAGGGCAAAATGAAATAAATCCCATGCCTGAAGACCCTCATCCTACATGCAGATTTCCACATGCTATAGGAACTGGGGGATGAATAGCAGCATTCATCACGGGTAAATGCAAGCACAGCCAAGTCCTAAGCTCATTCTCCTGAGAAACTTTCCCCCAGTTTCCTCACCACTGAGGCCCATCTCACAGGTAGCCATGGACAATGGCCAACACAAGGCACAGTGGACCAAGAGGGAAATAAAGTAACACTGCTGTGTCACTAACCACACCCAGGTTAGCATCTCAAAAAATGGCAGTTCTTTTCCAGAAACATTACTACTTAAAGGTTCCTCTTCCTTGGAGAAAGCTGGGGTCTCCCTAAAGTTGCTTCAGATTGAGAAGTTTGCCAAACCACACACTGCCCTACTTGGTGTTTCCATTTGTTGAGTTGCAATGATTTTGAATGACTCTGGAAAGCACCCAGAGATACAAGAATGAGAAGAGCACGGGAAAGATTTCCTTCTCTTCTGTAAAAACATTTCCCCCTCAGGTTTAAAAGCAATACTGCTCACAGCAGAGAGGCTATTGTTAGCCAAGGCTTAGAGAAACCTGCCAGGTGCCTTGAACTCCAGGATGGACAGTGACCATTGAAGTTTTGACTTCTTGCCTGGGCCAGAGGCCACTTTCCCAGGAGCAGGAATGAGGTGGTGAAACAACTCTCCATGAACACCTGTCCAACATCCATAAACTCAACCCACGCTGCTCAACAGCCAAACACCACAGCATAAGTTGGCTGCTCCAGGGAGTACCGAGGAGGGATTCTCACATCACCAAGTCCATCCAGAGTTTGGTCCCACAAGAAAGCCAAGCCTCCTCATTCATCTGCCTGCAATCCATGGAGAGTCCTGGTCTGGCTTGAATGGGGAATATGGAATCCTGCTCCTCCACACAGTGCAGGTACAAGCAGAAGCAGACTGGCTGGAGCTGGCTTTTGCCTCACACAGTCTCCAAAGGCAATCCCAGGTTTTGGGGAGTCCTGGCCTCTCTCGCTACTCTGCCTTCAGCCCGGACACTTTGATGGAGGTGGAAAAAACATGAACTCATTCCTGCTAAAGCACAAGAGAAAAGTATTGGACAGCCAAGGCCATCATATCAGTCAAACCCGTGCACTAAGGCAAACACAAGCCCAGCAACAAGAGACTCAGCCAGGGAAAGCTCAGCCACATTTGGACCAGGGTTAGGCATGTTGCTGGGAGCACCAGGTGGTGGCACTCAGTTGCTGCAGTGCCAGGGACAACAGACAGACACAGCTCTGCCTCCCAAAGTTCTACCACAGATGAAATCAGATCAGCAGGCACCTGGAGAAGGGCAGCTCCCTACACTGCTGGCAGGAACACAAACAAACCATGGCTGCGAATGTCCTTTGCGGGGTGGGTCTGGCAAAAATTGCCTTGCAAGGGCTTGGGAGAGTCCATAGAGAAAGCACTCAGCCCTCAAAAAGACAAATATACAACAGAGCTGGCTAGGTGGTGGCTGCCCTTGCTAAACTTCATGGAAAAACACAACTTGTGCAAACCGAATTCCCTCGCTAACCTCTTCCCCTTGTTGAAATATTAAACAAAAATAACTTCTCTTTTTATCTTTGAGCCAGCGGGACAAATTCGTCATTAAAGGAACTTCACTGAAGTCAACAGGGATATATCTGAGATGAAGAAATGAATTTGACCTATTGCTGTTTGTGTCCTTATGTTCTAACTAATAACTAAATTGCACAGGCTCCTAATCAACAGGATCAGAGAACCTGGCCAAAGCAGTTTGCTTTCTTCCCCCCAGCATCGCTATCTGTACTTTTATATTGCTTTCTCTGTTAGTAACTTTTGAAAGTAGGTATTTTCAGCCAATTGAATCACATAATTTTTTTTCATGAGTATACTGTCAAAATCAATAGAGTTTTCATAGAATATTTTCTCCTAACACAGAAAATAAGTAAGCAAGACATTTTCTATTTAAAATTTTACCAATTGCCACTAAAAAAAATTAATTTTTGGGTGTTTCAAGCACACATATTTGTTAAAATTACTCCAGCCACAGGATGCCTAGTCTGATCCAAGGATCTCCCTGGAAGATGCATGGAATGAAGCAAAACAAAGCTGTGGCTACACAAGGAGATCCAAAACTCCGTGTCTCGGCACACTGACAACTCTTTCCGTGGAGCCAGGGCACACAATCCTGCCAGGCAGAATAGGAGGGATTCACAGAAAGGAAGGAAGAGTTGTCTGCAGAGAAGAAGGAAGATGATGAAATATTGAAGCTACCAAAGCCTGCGTTAGGCAGAAGATGCATTTTGTGTCTCGTGTTATATTGGCTGCCGGTCGATTACAGCGCAGCCTGTATAAACACGTCATGCGTGCTCTGACAGGGAGTCGGGGTGAAGCAGGGTGTCAGGGTAAAACAGAGGATAATAAAATCACTTTAGATTTATTTCTCTAAATTGGAAACTTCATGCTTACACCTGACTAAATCATCAGCCTGAAACTCTAGCTCGACTCCCACAGAAAAAGTATGAAACCTTATCCCATCTTTGTTTAACAAAGGCCAATCAAGCTCGCCTAATGAATTCTGCAGATGTAGGCGACAGGACGTGTTTGGCCACTTCAGTTCTGCAGGGCTTCCTCAGACCTGTCTCCAACATACCCATCTTACACTTGAAACAACTGAGGAGCTCTCAGAATCTCAAAGTCAGGCTACCCCACAGGTGCCCACAGGCAGAGTGGGTCCAAGAGTTTATTACTGGACCTTGGCCATAGCACTTATAAATTGAGACCAGCATTAAGGAGAGCGTCACGGGTGGCTGATGGCAGGGAGGATGGCAGAGCTCCCCCTGCTCCTGCCCAGCTTGGCAAGAGCAGGGCACCAGCACCTCCACCTCCATCCCACCACCAGTGAATTCTCCTTGCTCACAAAGTGCAAAAGGACCTTTAAAAAAAAAAAAAAGTCCAGCATAAGGAGCTGGTTAAAAAACAATAAATCAGTGGTGAAATGTGGATAACAACCTTCTCTGTAAAATCAACATGGATTGTGTTCCTGCAGAGAGCTGTCTGACAGGCCAGTTGAAGCCTGACTGCTTGCAGCCAGATTTTTTTTTCCCTTTTTTTAATTTCTTTTTTTTTTTTTAACAGGCTGGAGGAGTATCTTGGATCGGGGGGAGACAAGGGGGTCTCTTCCTTTTGTACGTGGTTCTGCTGTGTTAGAAAATCAGTAAGCAAGGTCCTGACCTCAGCATAACTTCAGACATCACTCATGACTCCTTTGAATCTCTTCCCCCACAAAAACCCAATTTTCTTTTTAATCGTGCACACCAGAGGGAGTGCTGGCAGGGAGGGGATATCTTGCCTCAAGATGTGGGCAAAACTCGTTTGCACCCATCTTTCCTGACAGGTAGAAATCAAATTAGAAGAGGAATACACCCGTGGGGGGGCAAGGGGAGAGGGGTTAGCTGAGGTAGAGCACAGCCCAGCAGGAAATGCAAAAAAAAAACCATATGGAGCGTGGAGGTGCTATGGATTAATATGAGAATTCCCACTTTTTTTTTTCCCAGAGGGAAGGGAATAAAAACTAAAATGCACATCATTTTTCTCCCTTCTTGTTTTAGCACTGGGCTATTTTCTGTTAAATCTCCTTTTTAAAAGATAAAACAAAACAAAACAAGATTTGCCACACATTTTCCCTCCAGCCAAGTCCTCAGGCTGGCTAAATTGGGTGATTAAAATATAGGAAGGCCTCCAGATTCCCCTCAGGACTGTTTTTAATATCTGTAAAACTGCCACTTTGTCTTGCCAAGGTAAACACCATCGCATGCAGTTCAAAGGTGAGCAATCCTAAATGTTTCCCTTCGCCTGAAAGGAATCTGCCTTGGGACCCCGCGGGCCGTGCCGGAGGGGACGCGGCCGGGCCGGACCACGGTGTGGTGGCCAGAGAGGCATCTGTGTACACAACACTAACTTCTCCCACACAAATACTAAAAATTTCTCATTAAAAATTATTGCTGTGTCAACATGTGAGGCCGCTCAGCCCCCAAATCTGGAAAAGACGTTCTGTTTTTTTCTTGCCTTTACTGGGAAAGCGGCGGCAACAGTGGCAAAGAGGGGGGAGAGAGATGGGATGTGAGACTGGAGTCATCTGGTGCTGACTTTGGATCTCTTCTTTCTCCCTTGTCACTCAAGTTGGGACATCCAACTGTTCCACTTCATCTATTTTAGTTACTTGCTACCCAGGTTTTTTCCCCCCCTCTCCTCATTCGCTCCCTATCGCAGAGCTTTATATTTCCCTCACATGGCTGGGCTGGCTGCTTGGTGTTACTTTAAATGGAAATGCAATTTTAAGCCATCTCTTTTGTCGTGGTGGCTGCAGTGCCTTCAGAGCAAAAGGTTTGCTGTTATCTCGACCCATCTACACAGATGCAGCTATAAATCTGAACGTGCTCTACCCATGCACGATCCCTTTCATGGGTGGCCAGGAATTCACAGCAAAACAGCACAAGGACCAAATATTTGATCCAGTGAGACAAAATTCGTAAAGCCCAATCAATTCAAACTCTTAATTCTGCCCTGTGACATCAGGCATTTTGCCCCAATGCACCAAAATAAAAATTTTAAAACAAGCTCTGTTATCGAGCGAGGTGAAGGGAAGTCACCCCAGGGAATGAAAATATGGAATGGGGTGGGGTGGAAAAGGAAGGGCAGGGAGCCAGTTGTGTACTGTAAAACCAAGCAGCCGCCTCTGCAAAGCATCCATCTCCAGGGAGGGCTGGTGGTGGGCGGGTGGCCAGCACCCCCCAGCCCTCCAAGGGCTCCCAAATCCCTGCTCCCCACGAGACAATGCGCGCGGGTTTGTGCCGAGACGACATGAAATACAGCGAGGCGTAATTAACCTGATGTAATGCTATATATCAATAAGTTAAAAAACCAACAACTTGCTTTGAGGTCAGGCACCCACACACGCAACTCAAACAGTGGAGACCTAATCCAAATTTATTGGAGTTTGTAACAGCTGGACTTATGCCTCTAATACCTTTTAAGTGCCTCTTTTAACAGTGAGCCGAGTGTGTCTTTCATTAAGGTGAAGTTGAAAGTATGTTAAGTTCATAAGCATGAAAATAGCCATTTAGGTCTCTCAGAGATTAATTCTGCCTTCAGTTTGCTCTCACCGAACCCCATTAATGTCTGGGATTTGGTGTTTAGTGTCCCATTTGCATAATCTCTGTTTATTACAGAGCCTCGATAATGTGAAAGTATTAAAGTATTTCTTTCCCAAAATACAGAGGTATTAATCTTTGAATCCTCCTAGTGTCCTTAATTTGCCATCAAATCCCACAACAGAAACAAATGTGCTTTCTAATCAGCAATCTTTTCTCACTTATAGGCCCTGATCCAACAAGCTTTTAAGCAAACAATTTACTTTAAGCAATGAGTAGTTGTATTGGAACCAATGGAACAGCTCGTGTGCTTTGATGGATTGGGGCCATAGAAAATTGCCTTGATGAAAATGTCAATGCTCCCAAGAGCTGGTGAAAATATATTTTTATTATAAACACACGGAGGAACTGTTTTGATCTGAACATTATGGGGAACAAGCTTTGAAGCAATGCTTTTCCACGGTCAGACCTAAACAGAAACTGAATACCACCAGGTTGGATGACAGTTTAAAAAGGCAGCCCAGAGCCAGATTGATGTTTGTATATAATGAAATTCAGTATTGATGTGATGTGGACACTGTCCAGCCTCTACAACTTGTTAGGGTGACGTACAGAGAATGCAGAGAAGATAAAAATCAAGAGAGCACAAGGAAAATAAGTCTCAGCACTAAGAGCACTACCATTGTTTTGAGGAACTATTTTGCTGCAAATGTTTTTAAGATAATCCACAGCCAATTGTAAAACACAGAAGTGATGATGATGTCTAAGCACCATGCACAAGATATCCATCATGCTTCATTTTAAGTCAAAAAACCAAAGCTGGGCCATTCCCCACACATGCATTGATAAGTGGAGATGGGTTCAGAGAGCCATCAAACCATCACGCTGTCTCCACACCAATTCATGTCTGTGGGCACTGTGTGTCCAGGTGGTTTCAGGCAGCCTTCTCCATCTCCCTCACCTGCAGGGGATTTTGGATCACACCACTCCACAGCCAGGTACCAGCAGGACACAAGAACAGATGTTACATGGCAGCACACAGGACTGCCAGGTAAGAAGTGATAACAGACAGCAGCTAAACCCCAGAGAACAGCACAGAGTTAATCCTCAACTCCTGCTGAAGCAGAGAGGGAATCACCCCTGCTCTTTTATGAATATCATATGTTCATCTGTTTGCTGGTTTGCCATTGTGTTGCCTGCTCTGTGATCACCACCAGGAGACAACTGCACAAGGGTCAGAGGGCTGATGGTGGCCCCAGCTGGCCTCATTCACCAGCACCTAATGGACAACACAGGTGTCCTCCACCGTGGAGGTTCACCTTGCACCTTGCTCAGCTTGGCAGGAATCAAGCCAGAAGTAGAAACTGCAAATGAAAATGCAGGTCCTAAAAGCATAAGGGAGTCAGGGAGGAGCATTTCTGGGAAAGAAAGAGAGCCCTGGCTCAGACACAGCAGAGATCTGCATAAACCAGCCATAAATGGCTTAAACTAGCCCAGCTTTTCTGCCTTTTTGGTTTTTTTTTGATCCTGTTACCTGCAAACTCAGAAAAGAACAGTTGCACTGACACAGCTTCTGATGTTTTCCATGCAAAGAAAGGATAAACCACACAACACAGGGGGACAAAATTAACCAGGTTCTCACAGTACTGCAAGAAAAGTGTCATTGCTGAAGAAACCAGGAAAATGGACACCAGCAGCAGAAGCCTTTACTAGGGCATTTTGGAGACCAAGAGCACTTTCAGAGTTGAGTTAAAATAAAAAAAAATATATAAAGAGGACAAGACAAATTCCATGCCAGGTCCATCACTGACTCCACCCCACCATTTTGCTAAACTTCCAGCATAGACAAAGTGTCAGAAGAAGAATCACTCTCATCTCATTTTTCCCAACTTCAGCAAGCAGACCCACACACAGCACTGGGCTGGACACTCTGTGGACTGACCCAGCACAGTGTGAGGTGAATTTACACCTGGGAGGAAAGCAGCCCCTGGTAGAGACCACAGGGATGGGAGGCATAGCACCAGCACTGCAGCAGGGAAAGAGGAAAGGGGAATTAAGCTGATAAAAGAAAGGGTGAGGTAGAAGAGGGAGCTATGTCCCATTAGCACTTCCAAACTGGATGCCTTTTGAACATGGAAAATTGATGGAGCAAGGAGAATCAGGCAAAGAGCCAGCAAGGAGCAGGTTATTCACCAGCTTCATCTGCAACAAAGCCACATCCTGACTGCAAATCTTGCAAATCAATTATGCCCACAGGTTGTTGGGTTGCAAAGGCGGGGAAGAGGGAGTTTGTTTTGCTTTTCTTAGTAAACCACGAGACCATTTCCTAGCACATTACCCCAAGAATGACAGGCAGGGCCAGGGCTGCCAGGTGCCTGGGAAGAGGCTGCCAAGTCCCAAGGATCGCCATTGCTAATTGGCTCCTCTGAAATGAGCGTGACAGAGAGCCACATTTTCTCACCCACAGGTTTCAGGGTTATATTTAACTGGCTGAGGCAGAATTAAATGTCAGCTTGGCTGGAAGGAGAAAAAACAAAACAAAACAAACAGCAACAAACAAAGTGAGAACTTGTCATTAAGCCGGAGGGGAGTCAGTGCTAAGTGCACTGTGGACAGTGCCCACACACAGCCTGGCAGGCACCAGCACAGGGAAGAAGGAACCAAGGGATTCATCCCTTTAGAAGCACAGTTTAAATTCAGGTTGCTTATTTTGATTTTTAAGCAACGCAGGGGGTGAGGAAGTCCTGGATACTGGACTGTCCTGGGTACTCCCACCTCTCAGTTTGACTGCAGCCGCAGATTTCCACATCCAGCAACACTGATGGCAGAAACTTCCAGCAAAAAGAGGATGGGGTGGTGAAAAGAGGCAGGCAGACTTCTCAAACACATCCGGAGCCACTGGAGGAAGTTCAATTCAGCTGGAGCACAGGTCTCTTTGTGGGTGATGAAAGAGGGTGGAGGAGGAAGGGGAGGGAGCATTGCCTTCCCCCCACACAGCACCTGCTCCAAAACAGCCAGCAGGGCTTCTCACAGCAACACACACACCACTGGCATGGAAAGGGCAGCTCCAGACCTCATCCTCTTGCTACCTAAACCATGAGTTTGGGCTTCCTTGAGTTATGGTACCAGTCAGAACAAAACCGAGGCTGCATCCCCAAAATCTGCTGTTTTCACTCCCTGCCTCCAGGCATGCAGGTGTGGAAACAGCCCTTGCCACAGTTCTCAACAGCACCCAGCACCTTTCCCTTTGAGGGAGGGCAGTGCTGGCACATCTCAGGCTTCAAAGTCAGTATTGGGCTGTTTGAGACCTCAGAGTCCCCACTCAGATACAGCAAAGGGATATTTGTCCTCTGCCAAACAGGATGATGCAGAATGTGCAACAAGACAAGGCACATCCAAGGCCTGCTTTGGTTGTACCTCACTTGCTTTGGCTCAGGAAAGAGAAGAGGACTATTTCACCATGTCCACCCTGCAAGCCCTTCAGTCAGGTGTATGAAGGCAACCCCAGGACTAATAAAAATGAGTCACAGACCTTCCCAATTATACTGAACAGCACATACCGATCCCACTCCAAAGGCAGCCCAACTGTGTGCCCCATCCAGTGGCATGCAGGGAATGGAAGATCGGGGTCAAGGGGAGTAACGAGGGGAGATCTCAAACCATGGGAGATTGGCTGCTTCATATGCATTAACCACTAAGAAAATTCAGTAGGGATACAGATATAGCCCTAATTTTGCACTACCAGAAAATCTCTTTTCTTCCCTCTCCTTCACTATAAACTATTGTTTAATCCAAAGTGACCTCTTTCTCCTCCCATTCCCCAAACAAGAGAATATGGCAAATTCTAGGAAAGTAGAGCTATAAAATCAAAAGTATCCTTTCAAAACATAATGTTTCACTTTCCAGTCAGAAGTGAGGTATCCTGGACCAAGCTGAGTTTAAAATCATGTTTTTCCAAGTCAAAATGTTAATTGCAAATGCGATAATTGTTTTGAAGCAGTTTAACTTTGTGAAGAAAATGACAGAGTTAAATATTTTGACACTATTACATCAAAACTTATTCACTGGAAACAGGTTATTTTGACTTTTTAATCTTAACCAAGAACCAAAAATTTCAAAAACCCTACAAAATGTTGACACATCCCAATTTCCTTCAGGCTGGCAGGTCTATTTTCTAACCACCCCTTCTTAAATGAAGACGGAAATATTAAGCTTCAGCTCATATTTCTCCAGGCTTATTTTCTTTAGCTCCCATCTTTAAAAAACTGGAGACCATAAATAGCCTGGGTTTTTTCCTCCAGACTGCAACACAGACTTTTAAACCAAACATTTGCAATCATCACAGCTGTAATAAGTACAACGTTTCTTCAAAGGGATTACATTGGACTGTGGTTTTCAGTATTGCCTTGTTGTCTGTTGTGAAATCTCCTCATCATAAATTAATTTGATTCTATTATCTTTCTGATACAATCTCCTTTCTGACAGATCAGTTTTAATCTTGGTTGATTCCTGTTTCTTATTGACAGCTCAGAGCACTACTGAAGAGATGCAAGTTATTAATGTTGACAGGGTTTGTAATGGAATATCTTTTATCCAGCAACATATCCTTTGTAATGTTTTTATTCCCCCTTCACTGGCTACTTTAGGCAGCTAAACAGAAAAATCAAACAAGCCATACAGCTTGACTTTCCTGGAACCCTTTCCAGCTCTTTCTGGAACTTCCTTCTACATCCACTGAGGATGTTATGGTATAAGGTGTTATTCATATTGGACAACACTACTAAAACAATAACATACTGAAGGTTAAGCACAGTGCAATCCAGTTGGAAATCCAAACTGGATCAAACAACTTAAAAGAATTTCATATTTTTACAAAATTATCTAAGTCTACAATGCCAACCAACAAGAGAAACAAGGAGGGAAAGTAGCAAGACAGCTGATGCACTACCCACACTTGGGGTAGTGAGATAATACCTCCCCATGCACCAGCAAAGAGGACAAAAAATAAACAAAGAGATTTGACCCATTGAGTCAGAGGTACTGGTACTGGAAATTAGGATCCTATCTGCTTTCTGTGGTCCTGATCCCTAGGACAAAGTAAGGAAACTTGAACCTCCTCTATCCTGCTGTACCAACTATCCTCAAAACACCCTTCCATTTCACACATGATTCATTCAGCCTTAAATGCCTATTAAATATTTTCTTGAAAACATTATAACTGTGTAAGGAACACAAGAGAAGAATTAAACTGTCACACCTCTCCCTTTGCACCTTCTCTGCTGGAGCAAATAAATTCCAGGCACCAAAACTTCAGCAGCAGCCATACCAGGGACAGCAGACAAAACACCTCTAAATCGGTGTAATTCTCTATTCAGGTCCCCCTGCAAAAGTGTTTTACAGCCACCCTGGGTTCACACTGCACAAGATACCAGGATTTACGATTGGGATTTAAGCAAATCCGTAACTCCTAATGAATTGGGAAAAGCTTTTGCAGGGAGCACGACCCCCAGCAGCCTCCTCTTGGTTTCCTATCTCTCTTTTCCAAGTGTGTTGTGCTCATGCTGCCACAGGCAGCAGAGGGACCAGGTGTCCAGGCACAACTCAAATATTCCTAGGACAGAGCAAGAACTATTCTTGCATACTGGAGAGGGAGGAAAAAGCCTTGAGAGCTCAAATTTCTACCCTGAGCTCGTTATTTTCCCACTGGTCTCTTAGAAGTTGCTCCATTGGGAATGCATCTCCCAACAGCGCGGCAGGAGAGGATCCCACCCCCTGCCTCGCCCACAGGGATTCACTAGACCAAGGGCTGCCTCAGTCTGACATGTCCCTATGCTGACATTTACTCACAGAATGTTTTCTCTATATCTGTAGGTTTACTTTGACCAGTTTCCATGTTCTTATCTTTCCTCCAAAGTGATCAGGCCCTGTTTCTTGGTATCTTTAGCAGTAGGCTCTCAGTGCTCAGCCGGCTTGCCTTCCAGTAAAATTAATAGTACCTTTCCCCAATTATCTGGAGCCCTTGAGAGCCCCATGTTATTACTGGAGTGTTTTTCATTAGCTGTGCTGGTTCAAGGCTGCAGGAGGATGGAGCTCAGCACAGGAGTCAAACTGTTCTGGACAGAATGAACTAGAAACCTCGTAACACAATAAGAAGTACCCACAGGGTAACATATAACTTTACTGTCAGGCCCTGAAATAACATGGCTAGCTAATGAAATAAAATAAACTTTGTTTTAATTAAAATTAAAAACATTTTATCTCTCTCATTTCAGTCTTAAAACAGGGGCAGTTCAAAAGTCACCATGGAACAAATGAGAAAAACATTTGCAAAGTGAGGGGCAGGGAGCAGGGTAACATCACTGGGTTTGGAGTGACCTGCATCATCAGCCTCTGGCAGGATCTTTGTCTGAAAACAGCCTGCAAGAGATGTTTATGGAACAGATTCCTAATGAAGACTTAAACCTAAAAAACACAGGGATGTTCTCGTGGACCCACCCTACCTCCAGATTCCAGCTGAGCAGAGGAAATTCCCCCAAAGCAGGACGGAATGGGATGTGAGCTGCTCAGGAACCACCAAGCATGACCCAACCAAGAGTGATCACAGCCTCTGCTGGTGAAACTCTGGGCCCTTGTGCTGGGAACAGCAGCTCTGCTCCCCGAAGGGAGCTTCATTCCACTTTGTCTTCACCCATTGGCAGCAACTTCCCAGCAGATCTGACAGTACATGGCTTTGCTGCCACAATCAAAAGCAAGCTCTACCCCCACTATTCTCATTTCTCCTGGCCCTTTCCTCTTGTAGCTGACTGCTCAAATGTTCTCCAAATCCCTGGAGGGACACTCTGCAAGAGGGACACAGCTGCTTTACTCTCACTTTCAGTACAGGAATGAGCCCACCTAGAGATATCCTAGCTGAACATGGTGTGTTATGGAGGCTTTATGCACACAAAGAGAGGGCTGGTAAAAATAATAATCAGCTTTCTTTTACACAGAAATTTTGGCAAAAGGCGTCAGGGCAAAAAATATTCCACACTTGCCCGGTTTGATGAACAATGGAGGTATGTGGAGAGCTAGACTGTATGATCAGGGCCTGATGAAAACCAGAAATTACCCAGGGGAACCAAATCCTCTTGGTTGAAATCCCAGTTTTCTGTCAGAAATTCTTCAACAGCTTTTCAACAGCTTCAATTTAACCTCCTTTAAAACAAGTTTGGTACCTAGTTCTGCTGTAAATGAGATTTAAGGAATTTTCTGATCTCTTAATGCTCCACCTACATGTATACCACCAGCATATCCACTATAGGTATGGATAAGTACTTCCACACAGGACAAGCAGCAGTGCAATTCCAGAATGAAAAACTTCATATATACATATATATATGTACACACACACATCATATATATATATATATAAATTTCTCTCATCTCTGTCTCTTACTCTAAAACACAGTGTAACCTCTGGATCTCTACATTACTTCACTGACTCCAGTATTCCCTAGCCATTCCTGTTTGCCTACAGCAAGCTGGGGAACACAGGTCACTACTGGTCTGGAAGTGAGTTAGGGCAGGGCTGATATGTCGATTATTTTTTTCCTGCTCACAGACTGTTTTTTCCCTCTGTTCCTGAATCCAATGGAAGCACAGGCAAATAATAAACCAAGCTACACCCTCATTGCCACTGCTTGTTAAGGGTCAACAATACTGGAAGGTGCTCTGTAGGGAGCCCTAGAAGATGTTCAGAAGGCAGACAGATGCTCATCTCATTCAGAAAATCAGGCCAAAATTAAAGCACCCAACCCCTGATTTCACAGGAAGTGGGTCTGAAATCACCTGCCCAAGCCCAACAGCTTGAGATATATGTACCATTTCCCAAAGAAACTAGCAAGATCTGTATCTTGTTCTAGTCATCAAATGCAAAGGATGGAAGAAATAAAATCCCATACCAAAGAGGAAGCAACATCCAAACCCAAGGAGTATTAAATCAGTTGAAATAAGCTCCCTTGCTTACTGTGAGAGAGCTCACTTGCTCTGGAAGGGATCCAGTAGATGGGCAGTTTCTTCTATCCAAAGTTTAATTAAATTCTTGACCTCAACCATTAGATTCTAGTGCCAAAACCTTGAAGTTACAGGGAAATCTGTCAGCAACCAGGCAGGACTGTGGCATGCAGCTGTGGTGGGGACTCTGCCAGACCCAGCATTGTAGATGAATTTGCTCCTTCTACCAGATCTAATTGCCAGATGACCTGAGCTCCACAGCAAGCACCAAGGCAATGAGGGACACTGCTACAGTGGTTAATGGATCTGCTGCAAGCCAAAAGCAAAGCTCTTTAGGGCTCTTTGATGCCATGGGTACATTGCTTTCTGATTAAAACCAGCTCAAGTTTGCTTACATGTGCTGCAATCACATCCTAGAGACCTGCTTAGTGCAAAAAAAGTGCACTAACTATGACAAATATTAGATGTCCATTAAAAGGAAACAGACTTCCAAAGCCAGAGCAGGAAAGATTAAGGGAAGAGGTGTGAAAAGAAAAGAGCAGAGGAATAGGAATGAAAGTCTCAGAAGCAAACTCAGGATGTAGAGAAATAAGAAGTGATGTAAAAATAACACAGGAGGTCAATCACAAGTGATACAGTTCACTGTTCAAAACATGTATATCTTAAAAACAATCTGAACTTATTCAATCCAATAAAAGCACCAGTTCTCATTACACACTTACTATAGGGAAGTATTATTTCTGTGTTGGCTTACAAATTGTCTCCCTCTCTCTTTCTCAAACTCATCGCAATCTTAACTAATACAAGTAAATCTCTGCACATGAAATATGAGCCACTGGCAGCTCTCAGGCTCGCTTTTCATCCCAAGCCTAATGGGCAAAGCACTGCGATTTCATTTCACAAGCTTTTCCAGCTGAGCTCAGAGTCGATCACTTGCCAGAGTTTGACTCTTGCAAACAGCCTGCTGGAGCCACTGAACTCACAGGGTCAAATCCATCAATGGTGCAACCCCAGCTAACCTGAGACACTTCAGGCCAGAGACTGGTTTGTTCCAAAGCATTAAACATCCCTTGAGACCTGTGATCACAGAACATTGTCATAACACTTAGGCAGCAATGGTATGTTAATTTAAAGTTGTCAAAATATGCATACAGCCCTGCTTGTGCTTCACTTGGACGCACACGAGAGGCCACAAAGTCCATTTATAACATGGAGAATGTCCCCAGAGTGCTGCAGCTCCACAAGATAGTGAAGGGGCTGTCCAGCACAGTGGGACAGGCTTCCAGTGGAAACTCTTTGCCTCTCCAGTACAAGGTTCTTGCTCCTTCAGCAGTGCTACCAGGCTCAGCCACTCATTTAGATGCCTAGAGCAAGCCCATGTACTTCCCACCTTAAGTAGCATCAGCACTTGGTGCTCCTCTCCAGAAAGAGGGCTATGGTAGCTTATAGGAATTTTAAAACCCCTAACTCTCAGGCTAAAAGCCTATAAAGCTCACTAGATAGTGGGGTTTCCCTACGCCCAAGGGAAATGGAAAGATGCCACATATATTCAGATACATTTGCTGTTGAGTGATTTCAAATGTGGCCAGATGAGATGCAAACACCTCCTGATAGAGTTAAAGGCTGCTATAAAGAGTGGAGCAAGTCAGACCTCAAAGCAGTGGGGTCCCATGACTGAAAATTAAGCCTGTGATTACACACAAGAGCTGATCTCCAATCAATTCCCCATCTCAATTTTTTTTTCCCATCTATTGGAAATTTCTTCCTGCAACAAACATGGAGGAAAACCAAGCCTACAGGAAAAGAGATGTGCCAACCCTTCCCCACTCTACAAAGGGGCCAAAAAGTGGATCCTGGCTCCATGGCGTTCTCAAACACCAGTCTAGGAGCACTGGGGATCATCCCATGGTAGATATCCCCAGGACCACTGCTGAGAGAACCAGAGCTGTGCTAGAACCCCATGCATACCAAACCAGGAGCATTGCCTTTTACACTCCATCCTGGGGCAGGAGGACTTGGTGTTGCAGCCCTGCTCCACCTTCTCCTGTGCTCTTCAGAAAACCATGAACAGCCCAAACCACAGCTTCCCAGAGAACCAAATCCCCAACTCCTACCTACTGGAGACTGCTCCACTCCCAGGGGTGCCTTGGCCAAAACCCCACATCTTCCCCAGCAGAGTAAAGCCTGGAGCCACCCCCATTATCCCATCTCCATGTCTTTACCAGAGTGCTGCTGGGAGGAAACACTTCCCACAGAAAACACAGCAAAAGCAGGAACTTCATGTTAAAATTTTCATTTTTGACAAAGACTTCAGTTTCCAAATAGGGGTTAGGGGACAGCAAGGGGGAAATGGGTTGTCAAAGAATTCTCATAGTGCTTTCTTTAAGTGCTTTGTTGGATCTGGATACAAAGAAATAAGAGAAAGGATAAAAAGCGTGGTCAACATGCTACAAAATATATTAGAATCATTTCAATCCTTGGGAAAAGTATTTTGGTTCCCATTGCTAATAATTATATATCATAAAATGTCAGAAAAAGCATTGTGGCTGCAGCCTGTAAAAATAACCTCATCTTACAACAAAATACTTCATTATTGCTTTCTGTTGCCCTAAAACAGCAAGTTACAAGAAAGTGGAAATTTCCAGGAAATGCATTAATTGGAGAATAAGAACATGTCGGATTCCTCATCAGAGAAAAAGGAACTTTTATTGAGCAAAGATCATTATTAAAATTCAAGTCATGCAGCTCATACTCTGAATCCAACAGGCAAGAACTTTCCATAGTTACTTACACTACATTTTCATAGAGTTAAGATGATACACAGTTAGTTCTTTTTAAGCCAATTATGCAGAACAAACAACATTATTTGGGTGGATCTAGGAAAGCAAATAATATTTGTTTCCAAAAGAGCTACATGGAGCATTTGTTGACTATTCTGCTAGGTAGCTCTCCAGTTATTCACTTTTCAGGGTAGTTGGCAGTAGCCAGCACTGCAGCCTGACTTGTGGCTAGGTCCCTGTTACGCTGAATAATGGGAGAAGGGAAAGTTAAGCCCAGAATCAAACCAATACAAGTTTTAAAAAGTCATAAGCCTTAAATTATCTTGGTGTTTCCACTTCAGATGGCCTCAGTGAAAAGAGCAGTGTTCCCACCACCACACACCCTGTTTGTTCTGCAGTAACTGCAGTGGGTGTAAGCCCAGGAGGAGAGAGGAGGGACAGAGATCACCTCACATCCTTTGGACTCAGGGATACCAAAAGCAGCTCTGGATGCAAGTTCAAGCTGTCCTAGAGGGACAGTTTGATTTACAATTGTTCAGGGGCCTGGCAGCTGTCTGCCAACAGCCACTCAGGGATGCTCATTGGCAGAAAGGGGATAAAATCTTGAGCACAGCAGGTCCTTCCTGGCTGCAGGTTTTGTGCCATGAGCACCAGCAGGACAACAAGAAGGAGAAAAAAATATTCACCTTATCCTCAACTTTGGCACACCTGAGCTACCAATTGTTCTTCTTTCTCCTGGGTTATTTCACCCAAATTCCTAATCCTGTTCTTGAAACACCAGAAGAGAAAAAAGAAAAAGTAACTGAAATGCACATTTTACAAAGCTCTGCTGAACTTGGCAGTAGGCTCTGGATGTCCTCAGAGAGCTCAAAATTTAGGGCCTGAATCTATTCCTATTGGAGCTTTTCCATTCATTCAACAGCAGAGAAATTGGGATTGTCAGTAAGAAGACAGGCAGGGGAGGCAACTGCATAGGAAAGAGGACAGCCAGGATGCCTGGGTTACTTTCTCATCTTCCTTTCCCAAACTCATAGCCCAACAAGCCCCTGCACCTCCCCACAACTGCTCTCCCCTCAGCCCACCTTTGCAGACAGCATTTAGGCCATTTTAGCTGCTGCAGCTCTGCCCAAAATAATTTCACCCTTTTCAAAAGAGTTTCCTTCCCCATGATTCATGAGCTCACAGACCAGAGGTGAAGCCTGGGAAAGTCCAGCCCAGAAGGGAACATTTTGGATAGGCATGAATATGTAAAAGCGGGGTGTGGAGACTGCACACTTTGGTTTGCCAAACCCAGGCTGCCCAAGTGCTAGAAAAACCTCTTCCCTTCCCTGGGACAGCGAGCAGAGCAGGGAGGTGGGAGGCAGCTAAGCATTAACAGCTTGTGCTGCGGAGTCGGGGCCTCCATGGAGGTCAAAGACACTCTTCATTCCTGGAACATCCCCAGCCCCTGGCCTCCCCTGGAACCTGGGAACACAGCCACCTTTGCCCCACCTTCCCTGGCTGTGCCAGCCCCACGCTGGCCACCACCCAGATTTGGGGCCACTCATTCTCATTTTGGAAGTTAAAGAAAAGGGGGAAAGGGGAAAAGAGAGGAACCAAGACATGGAAAGGTCAAGTGATTTTGCCAAGGTGAAATGGCCCATCGGTGGTGGAGCTGGCATTGGAGCACAGGAGCGCCTGTTTTCTGCACCACTGCTAAAACATCCAGACCACCCTGCTGCCTCCGAGACCACACCGCCTCTGTGAAATGTGTGGAAATTCACAGGCATTTTCCCTGATTTTTACAGGGATTTTTTTTGTTGTTGTTCCACACTTGGCTCACAGCTGTTTGCCAAAATCAAATTGCTGAGGTGTTTCTGTCTCTTTAAAACTTCACGAACAGACACTTGGACAAAACCCATCAGTGAATCGCAGCTGCAGTGGGGGAATTTGATTTAGCCATGGCAGGCTGAAAGCAAGAAACCCAAACTGAGATCCAGCCAAGTCCCTCTGCCACTGCAGGCTGCTCACAACACACAATCCCCCTGGCATCACTAACTTGCTGTGAAAGGTGCTGGTATATGGAGAACCAGACTGCTCTTTCATTCCTCCCAACAAATCAAGCAGCATTTTCTGCAATAACTGTTTTACTCCATACTTCCAAAGGAAAATAAATAAGAAAATATTCAGGTGGCCTCCTGCTCCAGTGTCAGTAGGTTCTGCTGCAGCTTGCCATCCATATTTCTGGAGGATGATGACAATTTGCTCAGTTAAGCATCTGCACCTTACCATATTTCCCCAGCTGGTCACCACTCTGCTCTGCTTGTGAGACAAGCACAGCCCCAGCATCTTGAAAGCCAGACAGAATCCTCTCCTGTTCCTTCTCAGAGCTCATTCCTAATGGATGTGCCACAGATAAGACTCCATTCCTGCCCTCAAGGTCCCTGCCAATTCCCCTGCACCATGCACCTCCCTACAGAGCAACATCCAAGCACATCAGGTGTATCAGAGGAACTGAGAAAGATATTCAAGGCTTACCCCAGGCAGAGGCAATGCTGCAAGAAAAGCACATGGAGATGATCTGACTATTCTTTCCTCCTTAAAAAACCCCAACGTAAGACACCAACATATCTGCAGTCAAATCACATTCTGCAACTTGCCACCAAGGTTCTGAACAGCAAACAAAAGGTTAAACAAACAAACCCTGAGCAATATCTCAGGCTTGACAGATGCAAAAAGAAAAAAAAAAAAAAGTTTTCAGCCAGTAACATTTCTTCTTCCCCAGCTGTAGGTTCATATTTTTAATGTCAGATTGCAAAAATAATAAAAGGGGGGTGGGGTGGGGGGAAGAAGACAAAGAAAAGCAAACATTTAGCTCACAACTGGATGGGAAATGAACTGGAAGCTCACATTTGTGTATATTTTTCCCTGGCGAAGAGAAGCCAGCTGGTATGTTGGAAGGTCCTGAAAACCTGTCCTGACATCAGCAGAAGTGTGAGCAGCAATACCTCTCCCGTGCTGGCTCATGCATTTTCTCCTATCTCACTTCATCTCTCACTGAGCTCGAGCAAGCCCACACTATTGCAGATTTATCGCCATCTGAAAAACATTAAATATCTCAGGGTTTCAAATATTTGCAGACAGCTGAAGAAGTGGCTGTGATGGAACTGTCTCTTTCTGGCATAAAGCTATCAATTTTCCATGAAAGTTGAGGCCTGGATTTTTTTTTTAATTTTATTTTTTTTTTTACCCCTGGTAAAACACTGTAACAAATGACTCGCTCCCCTTTTAGCGAGAGCGAGGAAAGCGGACAGTCATTATTACCAAATGTGTGCACGCACAAGTAACTAAGGGAAAATAAATCCCATTTGGAGGTTAATTAACTAAGGCAGGGTCACAGCTTGACAATCTGCCCTCAGCAAAGGGGAAGCACAACATTGGAGGGTCTATGAAGCAGAGCCATAATGAATTGTGACTTGAGGCTTGTCTATACAGGGAAATTACCGCGCAGCCAGCCCAAAGCTGGATTTATAGTGCTCGCTCCACATTTATAGCATTAGACCCTTTGTGCAGACTAATTAGGAACTAGTTTACCTCCTTTACCTTCTGACAAATGCTACTTTGCACAGAAGCCCAGAAAAGCAAATTGAGCCCCATCAACTCCTTGGTTTTCAGCCTCACTGCTGGCGTTGCTCAGTGAGCAACAAGTCCAGGCTGGAGAGTGAGAAGGGGGTGAGGACAGACACATTCAGCCCCCAGAACGTGAGCAAGAGCTTGGGCTTGAGCCCAACACCCTTCAGTGCCCCCAGATGTGCACAGAAACAAGCCTGCAACAATAGTCACATCCATCCTTGTGCAGAAAGATGAGGGTAAAGCACTGGAGGAGCCAGGGTACATTTGACATCTCAGCATCTCATTCAATCCACTCCTCTCTCCATCCCTGCCTGGTTGTGGTGCCTCTCATAGCCTCACAGGCCCAGTGGATCAGGAAAAACCACAGAGGTTTAGCCCTGAAGGCTGCAGGAGTCAGAGCAATGCCTGTGAGGAGAACCACACTTCCAGTGCAAAGCAGGAAGGAGTTCTGGTGGCGCAGACCAGGGCTGAGACCAATCTAGATTTCTTCCAAGGAAATTTCTAAGAACAACCAACTGGCTCACTTTCACTCTCCCTGGTCTCTTGGCCAGGCTGAAGGACACCAAGCCAACACCAGGCCACCACAGTGCTGAGCAAACACACCCATCACGGAGGTTTTGCATAGATCCTTCTGCTGTCACCCCTCTGCCATGCACCAAGCACAGAGGCTGCACGGAGTCAGTGTGATGGAGGGGGGCTGTGTCAGGCACCAGCTGGCACAGGGACAAAGGGCAGGGCTGGCATGGGCAGCATCAGGCCCAGAAAGGTGACAGGATCAGGCTCCCACACACTGATTGACAGCTAAAGTCAAGTCCTTTAAGGCTGCTTCACAGATGCAGGGTCACACATGTGAAGGTAGTCAAGACACCAGGTGCCAAAAAGTGCTGGGGAAGGTCAAATATGCCATCAGCAGTTAAAAATAAACACACTTCTTTTGGCATTTTGGCCTTTTGAGGCACCATACAGACAGGGATGTTAACAGATGTCAGGAGGAGGAGGCGTGGGAAGAGCTGTCATGTGGGACCCTACAGAGACCTCAAAGTCAGCTCACCTCCCTGTGCTGCTGTTTTCCTGCAGTAACAGAAGAAAAGTAACCTCCTCCAGGGGAAAATTTTCCAAGTCTTAAGGGGTGGCAGAGATAAGAAGGAACCCAAGCCATGGCTTTCAAGGTGAAACATGGCTGCTTTCACTCCTCATTTCCCCCATACCAGAGAGGATGGGCACATTTTAGGGGTAACCTCAAGGTGCAGAACACACTTTTTGTCCAGCAGGGTTACCAACACAGTGAAACAGGCCAGCCAGTGGGGGACACACCATATGGTGGGCTAAAAGCTCCCCCTTTTGGGGAGATCCCATTGGAGACAGCTCCAGCACAGGGAGGAGGTGTCTGGCAGACACATTTCCGTGCTAAAACCAGAGATAAGAGCAGAAATTACTGCCTATCTCTCATCTGCTGTGGCAAGAATGAAAGGGGCTCACTATGAGCATTCACTCCCTCTCTTCCCCCTGGGGCTTGGAAGTCCACCATCTCCTGTCTGCAGCAAGTTTTTCATTTGTCACTTTATCTCAGTTTTCTTTTCCTGCTTACCAACTGTAGGTTTCACAAAACTTCTGAGAGATCTGCTTTACTGAAAAGGAAAATGCTTAAAGCCAGCTTGACTACAAGGTGAGCCCTGCTGAAGGCTCTAGTCAGCTGGTAAAAAAGACTGCCTTTTCCCCAGTAGTCCAAAACCCAAAGGACGTGGAGATAAAACCATCAGAGAAGCTGCTGAAATGAGAAACAGGCACACAGGCCACCGAAAGACACAGCAAACCCCAAGAGGCACCATCTAAGCAGAACCATATGGCAATCTCAGCCCAGCCATCAAGAGATGGATTCTTTTCCTACCCGGCGCCTGCCTGTGTGCTCTCCAAGTGCCTCCTTGAGTCCCTTCCAGCATGGAAGCATCCCAAGTGACCTGCCCAAAGCGATAACATGAGCTAAAACCTCCTGCATGACCCTTTTATTTCTCTGTCCTCAATCTTGCTTCTGTTTTCCCCCCACTCCTGCACTTTTTTTTTCTTTCCATGCATAAATAGTCTTTCACTAGTCACATCTAACCCACCATCATCTAAGACTCTTTACTTTCACCTACTGGATGTTGGGAAAAAATTCTTCACTGGAAGGGCAGTCAAGCGTAAAGACAGGCTGCCCAGGGAAGGGGTGGAATCATTGCTCCTGGAAGTGTTCAAAGAACACAAAGATGTTCAGGTGGTGCTTAGGGATGTGGCTTAGTGGTGAACCTGGCAGTGTTATGGTAAAGGTTGGACTCTGTGACCTTGAAGGGTCTTTTCCAACCTTAATGCTTCTGTGGTTCTCAACCCAAGCACTTCACAAATTTCCACAATGCTGCATCACACTACCCACACTGATCAACTACAAGACAATATTCCATCATGGCCCATCAGATGAGCTCTTTCATGAGCAATTGAGGGGAAGGAAAAACACCAGTGAGAAGGGGATTAAAAAAAATTAAAATCTGTGGGTATATAGTTCTATTTCCAATGGCTCATTCCAAAGTAGAGATTCGCATTCATTGCTGGATATACAAATTTCATGCCCATGAAAATATAGATGGCCCCTTCTCTATGAAAACAGCCTGGGGAATAACATAGGTATAAAAGCTACACAGTACAAAATCTGCAGGCTGGTCCTATGAAGTCACAGCCCACCGATGTGTGCATACTGTCATATATTTACCTAATAAAATATAAATAATATTTTATGTAGGAGTCAGTTTATGAGGCCGTGTGTATGCAGAAATGGGAGGACCTGTTATACAGGAGGGAGAGAAGGTTAAAAGACCTGTGTTGTCACACTGATTTACAGGCTGGTTTAACTGGTATTTAAATATGATTATTTTGGGGGATGTGGGTGGTCATTCACAGGGGAATGCCAATATCATTATGAAAAGGATTTTCGTTTATTTCTTGGGCTCGTGTAGTTGTATGAAATCTAAATACAAGGAACTGCCAAAAACTCCAAACATCCATTTTTCGGTACATTTGTACGGTGCCTTTACCCAAAACACCACAAAAACCAGGTAAGAACCTTTATTCCTCAACCTCTAAGAGCAAGGCTGTAACATCCATGGCACAGACAAACCCTCTGGGGACAGAAGATGTCCAGCAGCCTCCTTCAGCACAGGGAGGAAGGTGGCTTTCACCAACACTGTCCTGACCATGAGGCTCCTCTCCCTCATGCCCTCACCCACCTCATATTTCTACGCTGTGCACACTCATATAGACTTATTCTTATTTTAAGAACATGAATATATACATCTGAAAACCCAAACCATTAAAAAGTAGTTGGCTCAGACTTTTACTGGAACACGTGCACAAATATGTTGTTTGGATATTTTTACGGCCATTAACTTTTCCATATATAACCCAGACCTCCCATTAGGTGTTGTGAACTGGATCGCCTCTTTACTTGCCAAGTTATATTTCAATTAAATTAAAGTCACCTTTGGTCCTAATGAACCCCCGTTGTTTGCCTAATGCCATGATTAATTCCAGCTGCAAGAAATGGTATTAGCCTGGGTGGGTACATGGTTGAAGACTCTGATTCTCCTCCAAGATTTATGGGTGCTAGAGAAGGCTCCATAACTCATGTTGCTGAGTCTATAACTTTTCAGGCAGTAAACAGAAGCCTCTGCCACAACAGGCCTCCAACTGGTGGATTCACCCTTAATTTGTTCCTGCAGTAGGAACTTGACACAATTCTTCAGGAATGGATAAACTCCTTTTTTTCCCCTCAAAGCTCTGCAGAAAGAGAGGCATCCCAGGCTCTGCACAGACACTTGGTGACAGACACCCTCACCTGCAGAGCCAGGAGGGACTGGAGCCTGTACACTCTATCCTCACCCTGCAGAAGGGAAAGGTTCCCTCAGACCATGCTGCCACACCAGACTCACAGGGCCCAGAAGAGAAAAGCAAATGGGGCCCAGATTTTGTGCTGTGGTCTGGGAAGAGCTGAGCTCTGGTTTTAGGGCTACACATTTATTTTGGATCTAAGATGAGTTATCCAATTACTAGTTAATATGGAAGAGTTGTATTGGAAGAAGTAGTTACAGGCCATTGAAACCCCAGGTCACTCACATATATGTCCAGCCACTAAAATGCTCAGAAGGAAGAGGATGGCTCTCAACACTCTTGCTCAGGGCCATTACAGGGATCCTAGACACACCTAGAGCACATCTAGAGGTGCTCCAGGAGATGCAGACATGAGAGACTTAGCTGTGAACCAAAACCCATCCTTGTGATGAGGTCTCAGCTTTGCCAAAAAAGGTATAAAGCAGATAGTGCTATAGCAGAACCCAGACATTAGGCACCCCAGCACTAAAGGGCAAAGCTCCATCTGAGTGCAGAATCTTTCTGAACAATCTCCTACGCAGTAAAGATTTGCATGATCAACAGCCCCTGCTGAGCTTCTCCTTCACCACTGCATTAACCCCCTCTGACCCCACTTGCACTTACAGCCATCATGGCACCCCATGGCACAATCTCACCACCTCCCCACCTCTAGTGTGGCAAAACCAGGAGCCTGCCAGGCACAGCACAGTGCTGGAGGAGTTGTGCCAGCTCTGGCCACAGCTTCAAAAGTCCCACTGTACCAGGACTCCCCACCTCTAGTGTGGCAAAACCAGGAGCCTGCCAGGCACAGCACAGTGCTGGAGGAGTTGTGCCAGCTCTGGCCACAGCTTCAAAAGTCCCACTGTACCAGGACATCCTAAAGAGAGCATCATAGTGACCTACAAAACCCTTGAGTTCTTTCATTTAACAGGTGAACTCACTTATGGCCAGCCCCTTCTTCATTCCCCTCCCCTCCTCCCCTCTGTATTAAGGCCATAGAAGTTGCCTGAGTATTCAAAAACATGACAAGATTATCAGTCCTTTTATTAGTTCCAGTGGCAACCTGATACCAGGTCCCATGCTGGCCACTTGCTTCACACCTCCCAAGGCAGCATAACCCTTCCTTATTCATAGCTGCAGAGACTTCCAGAAAAGAGAGGGAAATCAGCAAGTTTCCAGAAAATTAAGTACTGTTCAGAGACTGAACAGGGTAAGAGCAGATGGGATATCTCAGCTGTATGAAAATTTCTGTCCTATCTCAATAAAATCATCATTACAGAGGGGGGGGGGGGGGGGGGGGGAAGTGTTTGTTGCCAGAACCCTGCTTTAGGTTTGTGTCTGTGTAAGACAAGACCTGTTGCTTACATCCAAGGCAATCTTTCCCTGGCAACCAGCCTAGAAGATCAATTCTTAGGAGAATTATCACCTATTTAAACCCAGGTATATCATGAGTAGCTCAATCTAGATGGAGTTTAAGACAGAGATGAGAACAAGGAATATGATTTCAGAGGGGCCATTCCAAGGCTCAGAACTCTTAGTCCATACAGCAGCTCAACAGAAAACAGCCTGAGCATAACATTACCATATTCAGCTCCCATGACTTCTCTGGCACCCACCTCACCTAGACCAGCACTGCACTTGAGCAAGAGTGAAGAGGCAGAGCCAAACCATGTTATGCAACTCCACAAAGAAATACAGAGGTTCAATGTGCTTCAGACAAACCCAAGAATAACCATTGCACTGTGGAAAGTATTTGCCACTAAAGCATTTTTCATTAGAAGTGGCAATTCTGAGTGTTCTATCCTGCTGAAAAGCAATACCAGCCTCACATCAGAAAGTCTTTAAGGGAAATTTCCATTGCTATAATTAACTTCTATGTTGAGATTGTATTGTTCCTTTTTCACAGAAAAATCTCAGCAAAATTTCCATGGTTTAGAGGCAGCCAAAAAGGTGTCCTATTCCATTTTTCAGGAAAAACTTGTGGTCACAAGGCATCTAGGAGAACTTCAAGTTATACAGGGGGTGCAGAGCAAACACAGGGTAAACATCTACTCCCCTGAAACCCAAGACAAACCAGATGAAAGGCCCAGCTCATTCTGTGACACTGGAGCAGCTACAGAGCCCTATCTGTTGGCCAGCAGTTGCCATGGGACCACAGAAGAGTCAGAAATAATACAAGATCCAGGCTTGTACAGCATGTTCCTTCTCCCAGTACACCTCCTCTTACAAGCTTTATTATTAACTTGCAAAATATGTGAAGAGAGCCCAGAATGAAGACAAAACCTTAAACAAGGAATCTAAAAGGAAACCCAGGCAGCTCAATCAAACTGGCCCCTCGCTGCAGCCAGCTTCTCACCCAGCCTGGCTCCAACAGTGAGAGACCCCCATACATGAACTGATATTAGTCCCCACATGACCAAATTCACTTTTTCCAGACAGGAACAGCCCTGAATGAAGCCCTGTAATTCCCCTGATCTCTGGTTTTGGGTTGCTAACACATGCAGATTAATAGACCAGCCACTACAGGAACCTGCCCCACACATTATTGCAAAACACTCTGGTTTGTGTGCTGCATTTCAGGGATGTGGAGGGGTAGGCAAGACCCTCCAAGGTAACAGCTAGAACAAAATTTAGCTCAGTTACCTGTTACTGTGTAACCCCAGTAACTTCCAGATTTCTCTGTGCAGCTTGCTCCTCACTATTTAAATAAAATAGGAACAGGCTTGATTTCTACCTTGAATACAGATCTAGCAATCAGGTGCTGGTTTTATTCACACACCCCCAAAGGAGATCAATAATTCCATTTCCTCCTGGCAATAGCAGTCCACATACTGACAACATAATATTAATTTCATCTTTCTGAGATTAGACTATTTAACTTTCTTCTCTTAACCTCAAGACCTAACTGCAAAGATACTGGTGCACTGATTGTTGAGTTCTCCATCCCTGTAAAAAGGTCAAAGCCATTCTCACACTTTTTATACCCCTTGATCAGACATACTGAACTTAAAAAATAAAGCTGCTGTGAATTGGGTGGGGAGGGAGCAGAAACAATGGAGAAAAATAAAGAAAGTCTAGTTTATGTCCATCAAGACAAAGGAAGCAAAAACTGTTCAACTGTCCCACAAACACAAAAATATGATCAGCTAAATCTCACAAAGAGCTCAGAACCAGATGCATCTCATGCACACTGCTGCCCAGAGAATCATTAGGAGACCAGGGAAAGGTGAATGCATTTCAGAAAAAAGCCACATGAGAGTAAAGGTTGCAACCATGATTGCATTGGATTCATTGCTCATAAAACCTTCTTTTCCTCTGCAGAATTTTCTTACATTTCAGGGAAAAGACCAGAAACAGCCTTGCTGGTGAAGCTGCACATTTCCAGGATACAATCTGGAGCTCACGTGTCAGAGGGAGCAGATTGAGAGTTTGTGAGGCAGCTGAGCCCATTCCCAGCAGAAGACATCCTGCCCAGGAACAAGGCACCATCTCAGCTTTCCTGCTTCCAAGCCAAGGGCCTCAGGCTGGTGCTCCTCTCCCAGCCCCACAATACCTGATCTGCTGCTGCCTCCCAGCATCCAAGCAAACCCCAGCATTGTCCATTTCTGTGGGTGCTGGTTCCCAGGATCTGAAGCTGGTGTTGCCAGATACAGGGATTCACTTTATGAAAGCCACATCCTGTTCTGCTACTGAATCTTGGTTCAGGAGAGCTATCCATAACACATCTGCCCTCACCCTGCCACTTCCAGACCACTGACAAGTACAATTAACACCAGGTCAAACATACCACTCCACATTTGAGAGACTCGGGTTTCAGCTGTTGTAATGAAGATCTCTGATTGTGCCAATGACTGGTAACAAACACCAGGACATAAAGCAGGGTCAAGAAATATATGCAGGATTTTTCCCCCCAAATCAGTGAAGATTTTAGTCTGTATTTTGCTTACTAACTGAAAGAAAAAGGATTTGTTAGGATTACAGTCTCTGTACTAATATGAAACCTACTAACATATAAATACATATTTCACATATTATAAAGGGTTAAATAATATCCAAAAACTCAATATAAAGTTGAACAGACTTATCTTGACCCTCAGTTATTCAAGGAGACAAGTCACCCACAAACAAAAAAAAACCCCACAAACAGAAACCATATCATTCCCAATTTTTTTCCAGGTCTGCTTCAGTCCCACTGATGCATCTTCACTCCTTATTAAAAAAAATGCCCAATGCCTTATCCAGAGACTCTCATAAACAACAGAGTGACAATATTCCAGAATATCTCAGCAGAACGTGAAGCTAACAGGAGTAGCAGATTTATTCTTTACATCTTTTAGCAGCTTCAGCTTGAAACTGATTTTGTTGTTGTGCCATTGGACACTGCTCAGTCCCAGGATTTGGTTTCACATGCAAGGAACAGCCTGTGAAGGCTCTGGGTGGAGCTGCAGGGACAGGCACTTTAGGGGAGCACAGCTTCTGCTCTACTTGTGGTTTAACCCAGGAAGAAGGGAGAATACCCAGAAATCCCATGTGCTGCAAACATCCTTTCCCAGGAAGAAAAGAAATAAGTTTGACATGGTTTCACAGAGCCAAAAGAGCTGGTTTGTTGGACTGATATTTGGTTACACTCCCAGCTACACCTGATCCCCTTCACTGCTCACTCACCATCCCACAGGGAACACCTGTAGCAAATCATCCACTTGTCCTAAAGCAGCACATTTGGATATGAAAAACTGAAAAAATGAGACTTTAACAGCAGACTCACATCCTATGAAATGCTTCTTCTGCTACTCTGGATCTTTGCAAGCAAATCAGACTCACATGTGGATCAGTTGCTTTGTTCACCCTGGAACCTCAGATTCTGCAGGTGACCTTCTCCCATCCCACCAGCCTGCACTACCACATGGGACAGCTGACACACAAATTACATGCAGCCCCTTATCTTCAGAAGGCTTCCAAGACTGCTCTTAAAAGGTCTGCACAATGTAGCAAGACAAAAGAATGTTTCTTTTCAGCAAAAAAAAATTCCACATTCCCATCAGATTCTGTTCACAAAACATACATCAAATCAACTTTTTAACCTTCCCTTTGACAATATAACTCAAAGTAACTGCCATCCATGACACATCTCAGTCCTCAAAACCTAGAAGAGCATCACTACTCATCAGAAATGGACAAAGTTGCCCTAAGCAACACCACAAAGAACTTAGCCAGAAGGAATTTTTGAAACACCAAAGCAGAATTGTGAATAGATATGAATAAGATAACACTGCAATAAGCTCCACATGGGTAAAATAAACCAATAGCAATAAACACATGATGACAAACAGCTTCACCTTTAAACTCATCTCTCCAATAAAAGCAAACAGTTCTCACCTGTGAGCCCATGGCAGATGGTGACACACAAGGGCACAAGGATAAGGTGGCTGCATAGCTAGTGGAGCTTCTTCCTGGGGAGCAAAGCTTGTCCTTACCTTACAATCCCAGTGAAGTTTACAGCCAGGCACTGCTGTCCTGAGGGATCACCAGTCCCAGCTGCTGGCACATGAGGGAACCTGGGCAGAAAGCAAAACAGACTCATTACAAATGGCCAAAATGTTCCTCTCCCTCCATACCCCAACCATCCAACTCCATCCATCAAAAACACCTTTCTAAAGCAAATCTTGGCGGGTACATGGAGCGTGGACTGCCCTGGTAATAGAGACTCAAAAGATGAAGGCAACATCCCACTGCAAATGGGCAGAACAATCCAGGGCAGATCCTTCCCTTCTTCAAATGACATCCCAGGTAGAGTCACCTCCTGGAGATGGAGTGTGACACTTCAGTCAGACTAAGCTAACACTTTTCACCTGGGATACTCATAGCTAAGCCCAAAATGGATTTGCTGGCAGTGTTCACCCCTTGCTGTCATATTGCTGGCACCTGGCCCTACCCCGGAGCAGTAAAGCAGACAAAAGCACAGAGAAAATTATGGGATGAACTCTTGGAGCAACCATACACTCATCTAGAGTTTCAGACCCTTCATTTGCAAATCAGTTCTGGCTGACACTATGGCAACTGGGCCACAAGAGCCTTCCTTCTCCAAGGGGAGAGACAAATTAACCCCATTCCCATTGCTTATTTTTTCATGCTCAGCACTAAAAGCTTTATCCAGACTACAATTATTCCATCATTGACTTACAGCACAGGCAGCTTTAGAGGATCATCAGAAAAGAAAGGAATGTCTCTTCAGCAGTACCTCTCAACTGCTATGCCTTAAAAAAAAAAAAAATATATATATATATAGATACACGTATATATACACACATGCAGATGGCAGAGTTCTCAGAAGATAATGGAAGGAATTCTGAGCATTCAAGATGACTGCAATTTAAAATCCTTCAGTTAAACTACAGCTATTTTGCCAAAGTTTCTTTTAAAAAGTGAAAGGCTCATTCCACCACAATGCAACTCTTTCCAACCCATGTACTTCAAGAAGAAACAATGATTGTTCTCTAAAAATGTTTTAGAAATGCTTTTATAAAAAAATTAGGAGACAAGGGCTAATCTTTTTAAATAAGTTTTTTTTCTCTTCCTCAAGCTCCTTTACCTTTCCCCTACCATTTTAATGTAGAAAAAGAGGAAATGCCACTTAAACACAAAGTTCAGCTCATGCTTTTTCATTCCATCAAAAATAGATTCAGAAAGTAAAGTAAAACACTTTTTCCTAGGAAAAAAATGTCAAGTTTTTAGAATAAAAAATTTTAAAAACCTTCAATAAACTTCCCTTAGTGAGTTTCAACCTGGTGCTCTCTCCAATTAGGGCTACACATTTAAAGTCTTTCTAACAGAGGCATAACAAAGCTTTACTAAGCTCATTTATTGTTACTTGCTAGCACAAAATTTTCTTCTTTCCAGCTAAAACACCAACCTGCATCATAGCCTCAGGAGGAGCTAGATCAGAGGTCAGAATTCCCTAATCCCAAAGCCTCCTTTAATTTTACAATCAACAAATCCATCCCTGGTGAATATTCCAGAGACTAGTTTCCAAGCAGCTGGGTGAGATTGCCTGCCTAACTGGAGGACAATCAGAAAAAAAAAAAAAAAACAACTTTCATGAGGTTTGCTGGCAACCTAAATGTCCCATTCTCCCCCTCCAAGCAGGGTCCAACCCCTCCATCCTCACCCTGCCCAGCACCTTCTGCTGCACAGCTGAGCCTGCTGTGGGAAGAGGGGTTTATATTGGAGAGGGGTCTGGGCTGGGCCTGTTGTCACTGGGTGGGACCTGTTGTTATGGGGTGGGGCCTGTTCATTGAATCCTAGATTTACAGAATCATGGAATCACAGAATCATAGAATCACAGAGTCATAGAATGGTTTGGGTTGCAAGGGACCTTAAGGATCACCTAGCTCCAACCTCCTGCCCCTTCCACCGGACCATGTTGCTCCAAACCCAGTCCAACCTGGGTTGAACACTGCCAGGAATGGGGAGTCCACAGCTTCCATGGGCGGCCTGTGCCAGGGCCTGGCCACCCTCACAACAAAGAATTTCCTACCAGTGCCTAATCTAAATATCTTCTCTTCTAGTTTAAAACCATTCCCTGTTGTCCTGGTATTACCTGCCTGTGTAAAGAGTCACTCACCCCGTTTTATAAGCTCCCTTCAAGTACTGGAAGGCTGCAGTGAGTTCTTCCTGAAACCTTCTGTTTTCAAGGCTCAATAACCCCAAATCTCTTCCCTGTCTCCACAGGAGAGCTGCTCAATCCCTCTGATCACATTTGTGGCCCCTTTGGGCCCACTTCAGCAGGTCCAAGACTTTCTCAGGTTGCAGGGCCCAGACTGGATGCAGTACTCCAGGTGGGGCCTCACAAGGACAGAACAGAGCAGGAGAATCCCTTCCCTTGACCCTCTGGCCACACTGCTTTGGACACAACCCAGGATTTAGCTGTTCTTCTGTGCTGTGTGCATGTCCAGTCTTTCATCCACTAGAACCCCCAAGTCCTTCTCCACAGGGCTGCTCTCCATGACATCTCCCAGTCCATACCCACGTCTGGGATTGCCCAGTGACCCACACCTGCCACTTGGACCTCCTGAAGTTTGTGAGTTTCCCATGGGCCTGCTTCTCCAGTTCCCTCTGGGTGACATCCCATCCTTCAGGAGTGTCTCCTGCACCACCCAGCTTGGTGTCAGATTTGCTGAGGGCGTTCTCAGTCCCACCATCTGTAGGAGATGGAGATTGATGCCATTGATGGAAATATTAAATAGCGTCAGTGCCAGGACACAGCTCTGAGGGACAGCACTTGTCACCGGCCTCAGAGCCCTTGACTGCAGCAATCCAGCCAGTTCCTTATCCACCAAATAGTCCTCCTTTCAAATCCATGTCTCTCCAACCTGGACATAAAGATATCATGTGTTGAAGGCCTGTTGTGACAGCATAGGGCTAACACACACACACACACAGAGTGGCAACCAAGCTGTGATAGATGGCACCAGGGGCACTGCTTTTCTGGCTCCAGAGCAGTGCTGTTTTGCAGGGTTTGGGTTCTTTAAATGATCTTTAAGCAGCCAAAGTGATGGCACCTACTGGCTCTCTGGAGGGGCACAGCCAGGCTGAATGCAACGGGATGCCACAGTGCTCCACACAAGCACTTGGCCCCACGTGCTGCCTCCAAGTTAGTGGGTGCCTGGGTTGATTCCTTGGCCAGAATATTTGTCTCAGCAGTGTTCAAGAAATGGAGGACTCCAAGCCAACTCCTACAACAATTAAAGTCTCCAGTGCTATGCCCTGTAGAATCCACACTAAAACTTCTGCCAAGACTCATCCACGTGCTGGCCTAGGAAAGCAAGAGAGAAATTCCCTTAGACTGTTTGCAAAAGCTCAGTTTTAGTTCATGAGTGTTGCAGATTTATCAGAAGAGATGGGAAGTGTTGAGCATACCTTGACTGGCTCTCTCCATGCTGAGCTCCATCACATGCTGAGTTTCAACTGGGTTGGCCACAAGCCTTTTGGATGTGAGCATGGAAACCACTCCATGAGAGTGGAAGCCCAGCCAGGGCTTTGGTAGGTTCTGTGTGGTATTTCTGGGACTTTACACCCAGAGAAAATCATTAAAAACTGTGCTTTTCTGCATATGTGCTAAAACCTGAGAAATAGAGCACCTCCATGCTGCAATATCTGAAGTAATAACTTCATGTTCCAAATAACAGGGTTCTTCCTTCTCTGTCTCCAGAAGCAGTGATTGGATACAAAAGTTGAAGGACCAAGAGATCCCCTTCAGCTCCTTTTCCTTGAGGTTGTCTTATATACCTCTGAGGGAACAGACCTTGAATTAAATATTTTTAATGTCCTAGCACATGGCAACTCAGAAACCAGTAGGGTTTCCAGGCAACTGCTGCATTCTCTTGAGAAAGCAGCATGTCCAGCCTGCTTTGCCCCTAGAAATACTTCACTCAAACCATGCATGAATGGCAGAGATGTATCTGGATGTTCATAGAATAAATGACACAAACTGCTGTCACAGCTTAAAGTCTGTTTTCACTATGGTGGGGTGAAATGAAGAGCTTTATTTACCTGCAAAAGCAGATATCTCTTATCTATGTGTGTATATAAATAGTGCCTTCCCCTGAGTGGTGGAAAAAGTCACTTTGCTCCATAACTCCATGGTAAGCATTGTGTCCCACTGAAAACCATGCCCAGAATAAGTGAATTAGAGCCAAGTATTCCCCTTCTATGCAAATCAGGCTCCAATGAAGCCAAGAACAGCTCAGTCTTTCCAAAGACAGAGACCAAGGATGCCTCTTGGCACTTGCCCTCTGTGTGATCTCAGAGCTATGAGGATGCCCTGGGAGCCATGTGGAGTGGGACAGGAGGGTGCAGGCAGCTGGGAGATGGGGTTAGGGTGGGCAGAGAACCCCAGTAAATGAGCACACAGCTTGATCTCCAGCTACCAACTGCAGAAGCTTTGCAAGAAGCTCTCTGATTCCCGAGCTGGTCCCATTTTGTGGGCACAAGGTCTTTGCAATATCTCAGGCACCATCTGCTAAGGCACAGCAGATATCCTAATGGGTTATCTCACAACCAGATGCAAATACACCAAAAATCCCACTACACACAGATTTCCTCAAGGGTGGTGAGGAAAGGAGCCCTAACTCACTCCACATTTGCATTGTTTGATGTGGTACCTGTGTGCCACCACTGCACCCACATGTCCTTCACCAACTCGCCCAGCCCTGACTGCACACATGTGATGGGTTTTCAGAAGGAGGTCAGAGGGTTCATTTGGGGATATCCAAACTATTTCAAACATATTTCAAACATAGCTCCATTCCTTTATGCCACGATGGCCTAGGAAATGCTGCCCCTTTCCCCACACAGCACAGCAGATGCAGAATGAGGAGCTTGAGCACAGCTTTAAGCCATTGCTGGAGATGCATCAGCTTTCCTGGCTTCCCTCGAGTCTCCACCTCGTCGTGTCTCACGCAGCCCCCAGTCAAAGCAGAAGGCAGGATAAACATCCCAGACAGTCTGGAAAGGCTGGGTATTCCTCCCCTTTCTGCATGACCGCCATGGACTTGTCTTCCAGGGTTTCACAGCTCTCCCTGGGCTCGACTGTTCCTTTCATTGCTCCATGCCTGGCCTCTCCTCCGTCCTCCCCACGACTCCTCGCAGTCGGGGGTCACTGAAGCTCGAGCTGCCGAGCCTCCCCAAGACCCTATCCCTCATTCCCAACCCATGAGTCACTTCCTCTCCTCAAACCTCACCTTTCAACTTCCATTTTTCATTTACTTATGATTTTCTCACTATCTCCATAGGGGTTTTTGCTCTACAGCATCCAGTTGCAGACCTGTTGGTGCAGGCAGGAGTGCTACCAGTGGTGTCAGCTGCAAATGGAGAGGGGTGAGGACATCACATAAACACATGGGGCTAAATCCTCCCTCCATGCAACACAGTGCCAACCCCTGTGGGGATGACCTGACTTGCATCTGCTGAAAATCTAAGCTGTGCTGCTGCCATCACTTGGGGTTTCTTTTCTCTCAAGAAAATAACATCATCTCTCAAGAAAACAAATCCATCTGAAAAAGAAAAAAAAACTTTTTTTTTTTCACATGATCTGAAACTGGCACCTTTTTTATGATATTTCATTGGTATTTTGTGTTGAAATTATTGGTTTTTTTGGAAACCATCAGAAATACAGCTTTTGGTAGGAAAATTTAGTGTCTGGCCAATAAAATAATTATTATCAAGATTTCAAGCAGTACGCTGAAAATTTATATCTGATTTTAAAAGAAGTATGAAAATACAATTAGTAATAATTTATTTTAATAAATTGTCATTTCAAAAGTTTTTTTTTAAATCCCCTTTTGTCTATGAAGCATCACAAACTTTTATCTCATCATAAAACCATGCAAGCTGAGGTTTGGGTGTTTTGCCATCCTCAGCCCATGGTAAGCAGTAGCAAAGGGGCTTCTGAACAGCAGGGACTTCTGGCTCAATGGTCTCTGATGGGCACATCTCTTATGGCTCTGTCTCAAATAAAGCCCTGAATCTTCTGTGGTTAAGTAATCCTTATTCTTTTCCTGCATCAGCTATCAATAGGAAAGTCCTCTGTGTAGAAGTGGATGTTCAACCAAAATAGCCCGGCCTGGGATTTTAGGCCTAGGATGTACAGTAAGCTGTACCTATGGTCAGAGCAAAGAAAATTCAGTAGCCACTATGGCCCCTTTCAAAATGTCCCTTCTGCTTTCAGCATCCTCCTCCTGAGCTCTTCTCCCCTTGCACCCTCACTAATGCTCAGTGCCAGTCAGTGCCATTTCCTCAAGGACTTGCCAGCTGAGCACTCCATCCTCACTGAGGTGGTGTAACTGTCCAAACAAAGTTCTTCTTCCTGGAGCATCTTCTGAAGGTCCCCATCCTCAGCCCAGACCTGTCCAAACAGTTTTTTTCTTCCGAGAAACCATTGGGCAGAGATATCTCTAGGATCTCATGAAACAGAGGTAGTAAATCCACAACTACACCAGGAGAGAAGAGCATCCTTCTTAATTTATGCCACCTTCTGACAGCAAGCTCAGACCCTCCACGGGCTCAAATCTGAGCCTGCCCAAAGCCACCAGTCCTTGACCTAGACCAAAAAATCCCAGGCTATGTTGGGGCCTGGGCTTGCCTCTCTGGTTTACTGCTGGCTCATGTAAATCCCAGTTTTCTCCTCCTGCTTGTTACACAGAACCCAAATGCACTTTCCCAGCATCTTCCCTAATGCAAAGTCCAACACTTTGCCAGGGTTTACTCACTCTGGCCATGCTTGAGCTCTCCCTTGTCACTGCTGGAATAGCTACAGATGCAAACCGGGGAGGGAAGAGTGAACCCTGCCAGGGACAGGGGACTGCCCTCCATGGCTGGTCCCCTCAATTCCTGGTGACCATCAGCCTGTGGCAAGGGGTCAATGTGGGTGTGCAGGGAACAAGGGACAGACAGGGCTTGGGAGGGTGCCCTGGTGCCTGCACTCACCTCAGGGAAGCCTGGTGGTGCTAGAGGATCTTCCACATCCCCAGATCAGCAAGCCAGAGATGAATTACTGGGGACAGCTGAGACAGGAGGCAAATGGCATCACACTGAAGCCCAACAGGGCCTGTGACTGTGCACTGTGGGATCTTAAATATTTGGAGAGCAAAGGTCAGGAGAACAGGACACTTCTCAGAGATGATTTTCTTTGCACCCCAGGCAGGGACATGGAACTGCTATGCCTGGAATGACCCTGGGTGTTATCCAGAGCCAGCGCCTTTACGGGTCACCCCGAGGTGCCGTGGTACCCGCAAGCAGGTCTGTGTTCCCTGAGCTTTGGCTGCCACCAGGGCCCATCACGATGCCCTCCCTGAGCCTGGCCAGTGCCTGTGACAGACCTGATGTGCTGCAGGCCAAGGGCAGCAGAAAGGAGCCTTCTGGCCAAGCCACATCCTCGCTGGGGCGTGGCAGGAGCTGCTGCCTGGTGGCTGATCCTCCTTGCCATGAAGGAGGATCATGTCCCCCGTGCCTGCTGGCCAGGCCCCCGGCTGTTTCCAAAATAAACACTTGGGCATGACAACGCTGACATTTGCTTTCCACAAACAGGCGCTGGGAGAAGGAGGCGGCTGCGTTCCTCTGTGCAGGCTGGTCACGGGGCAGGAGGCAACCTGCTCAGTGCAGGGAGTTTGGGATCATGTGCCACACACCATCCATCCCTCCCCCAAAAAGAGCCTCCCTCCACCATGGGGTCAGAGCTTTTGATGTCCCACAGCTGGCTGGTGGCTGTCGCTGGGGTGTAGGCAGGGTTGGTGAGCCAGGATTTCACCTGTTGGCTCTTTTCGTGCTGGAAGTGGTTTAAAAGGCATCTGGAAGGAGGTTAGGAGGGTGGAAAAGCTGCCATAGATGTGGACATTGAGGAGCCCAGGGGTCACCACAGCCCAACCCACCCACAGAAACAAGCATCTGTGAGACCCCTGATGGAGAAGGGTCCATTGGGACACTCACAGATGACAGGGAGAGGTTTGAATAAGGACACCCACCTCAGGGTGCCCTCTGATGCTTCAGCCTTTCTCACCTGTCTCAATTCCTATTCCCATCTGGGAATCAGGTGAGATCTGCCTACAGAGTGCTGGCATCTCTGGGATTTCCCCTGGAGGGAGGGCTAGGGACAGAGGGCAGTCCCTGGGAATGTGGTGCCAGTCAGTTTTATTCTGGGAGAGATGCCAAAGCTGAGCACAGCTGCCGAAACAGGGGATTTCCTCACGAGCAGGCTGCTCTCCCTCTGCCCCTGCCCTTGGCTGAACGCTGTGGGGAAAGAGGGGAGGGATTGTAGATCCCTGTGCCTCACCCCAAACACCCCCTGAAGGTGGGGGAGGCATCAGTATCCCCCCAACCACAATCCCAAACTCTCACACTGGAGCTGTGTGAACATTGCTGTCACACTCACTAATTACCCAGAGAATTCAGCTCGGTAAGAAATGAAGGGATTTATTTTTCTGGTTATTGCTCCAGCCACGTTAAGGCATCTGGAAACAACTCCCACATCTTCAAGCTGAAGCAAATATTGAAGGACAAGTTGCAGCAACAAAAGGTCAGGCTGTTTAACCGCATGTCTATAATTAACACTCCCAGCCCAGTACAGAAATGGTCAGGAATCACAAGGCTGAGCAGGGAAACTGAGGCACAGAGCAGCAAAGCAGCATCTCCCAGGAGCAGATCATGGTTCTGCCTCATCCCCAGCACCATCCTGATCTCCCCTTGGAGGAAAGGCTGGACAGAATCCTTGCTGAGCCAGACCCAGGTCCTGTCTCTCGGAGAGCAGCAGGCAATGCAGTTTTGGAGGGTATTGAGGGCACAGAGCCCTCAGGGCCTGCGCTAACCACGGTGTGGGTGAATTCCTCCAAGCTGCTGGATGCTTCTCGCAGCTGCAGAACAAATTCAATAACAATACTCTGAGCAATGCCTTTTTAATAGGCACGAGGTGAAAAGAACCCGACGAGTCAATATTTGCGGATGAAAACAAAATAAGCCGAGCTGTTAGCACAGAGGAATGCGAGGGAGGCTGGAGGCTGCCGGGGTAATTATTATTTCATCTGCCAGACAGCCACGGTCCTGCCCACTGCCTCCTTCTCCCTCTGCCCACGCTGGCTGTGCCCCAGGGAGGGCAGAGGGAGCCGGGGACGGGGCAGAAAAAAGCAAATTTGGAAATTTGGCTGCGGCAGCGGCGGCGTGTGGCTGGGGCTGGCTCAGCGCTGCCCTGGCCCGGGTATTTAATGTCAGCGCCTGGAATGTGCTTAACACAACATTTTACAAGGGAACATTAGTCAAGCATCTGCACTGACAGAGCGGGTCAGCGATAAGGAGCTGGTGCATGGGAGCTGCAGGGACACAGCTCTTGTTTCAGGCTGAGCAGGGCAAGCCTTGCAGAGCTGGTGCCAGGGCAGGCTGAGAGGGTCAGAATGAGCCAGGCGGCCCTGCTGTGGGTCTAGGTGTCCTGATGAGCATCACACGGGAGTGAAAGTGCCACAGTGACACTGTCCTGCGTCCCACACTTCCCCAGCTATTGCCTGTGGTCTCTGAGCTCCCCTCCAAACTTCCTTCAAGGTGAGATCTGGGGAAACCTGTCCAAAAGCCATTACCCACCACATGCCCACTTGTTTGCAGGAGTGCTGGTGTTTGGCTGTCCGTGGGTGGGAGCTTTCTCCTGACACATCTCAGGCTTTGCTCCCTTGCCACGGGGTCTCTTGAGAAAACAGCTTCCCCCGAGCCAGCACTGTCAGGCCATGGCAAGAAGCATCCATCCTTAATCAGCAGGAGCAAGATGTGCCTGGAAATCACCCAGAAATCAGGTCAGTGAAACATTAGTCAGCTTTGCCTGTGACCTGAAAACAGCACTTCCCTCTGTCTATTCCTGGAGCTATCCCTGTTCATTAGCCTTCTTGGCCCCTAGGCTTAAAAAAATCACCCAGTGTCATGACTCTTTAATAAGATGTCATCTTTAGCCATGACAAACACGAGCACTCAATAAATAATAACCCTGCCATGTAATGTCATGCCTCTACCATCTGTTGTAGCAATGACTGTGCCTCGCTCACCTGCCACCCTCTCCCGGCTGCTCTGTGTGAGCAGCGAGAGCCAGGCCAGGGCTTGGCCATCCCGCCCCTCTGACAGCTGCCAGGCTTAGCTCTGGGGTGGGCAGGGCAGCCAGCACTGCTGTGGGGCAGGGAACATGCTGGGACACAGGTGGTGATGTGTGATCCAGGGCAGGAGAGAGGTATCATGGCCCTCGACACCTGTCTGTTTCGGGAGATGCAAAGGGGCTTCCTCGCTTTCCTCCCTCTCTTCTTCTTGTTGTCACCTTTTTGCTCATTTCATTATTCTCTTTTTTCTTCTGTCTGTTTTCCTTTCCTTTGCCCTTTCCTTTTTTATTTCCTTTAATCTCTATGCTGGTTTCATGCTGGCCTGTTAGAGCATGGTCTCTCTGCTTTTGCTGCAAACTCACTTCTACAAAGCTCTCCAAGCATTGCCTAAGGGACAGAGCAAAGCTGAAGGCATTTGGAAACTCATTTCAGCAGTTTTGGAACAGTTCCCCTTGTCCTCCCCATCCTCTACCACTAGTGAGCATTAAACCCTTTGTGCCTCGATTTACCCATCTGCAGGTCTGGGATTCATGACCCAGAGCAAACCTGTTGCCATGGGGTGGGTTTTTCACACTGGTTGGCTGTGGACAATTTAACTCTGCTCCCCAGCTCCCTCCTCTCTGAGCCATGGAGAGGAGACTGCACTCCAGAGCAGCTGTTGCTCCTCCCTGCTGAAGCAGCTCCTGTTTCCCTTCTCCACACCCCATACCCATTCCCGCCCCTTGGTACAGCCCCATCCCAGGGCTGGAGGGACACAGGCATCAGGTGGGAGTTGCAGAGCCAGGAGCTAATTGTTGGTAACAATTTAAATATAATTAAAACAATTTTTTTAATGGTACTAATTAATGAAAACTGATTCTGAGAGAGATTCAAGTGTGCAGTGCCCTCGGTGTGCAGGGAAGGAGAAGGACACTGCCTTTCAAGATGCCTTTTTTGCCCCCTCCCTTTCCTGTGAAACTTGGGTTACAGCAAGTGCCTAAAGGATTGCAGGACGTGGCAGTGCTGTTTGCCATGAAAACTAATAGGGCCATGCCTGCTTTCATCAGGAGTGTAACCAGAGCCATGGATGATGTTTTAAAAGGCACAGCAGCTTCAAGTGCAAGCAGGGATTTATTAATGAAATCGAAACCACGCTCGAGGCTTTGCAAGTCTTATTTTAAGAGTCTGAAGGAGAAGGGAGTGGGCTGCCTGGCTGGGTGGGCAGGAGGCAAGGTGGCCACAGCTCTGACACTGAGCAGTGGTGACAAGCAGACGTGGCAGGGGCTCACAACACTGCTGGGCTGCTGTCCTTGCTCTGCCACAGGTTATGTGCCCACCCCTGCTCGTGGCACTCAGCCTCACTGTGCTTCAGCTCTCAGCCTGCACAGAGGGATGTGAATCACTGTCCTACAACACCTTTAGAGAGAGATTATGCTTCTCTATAAATAAGAATCTTGCTCCAAGGATGCTTACTGTCTCTGCTTGGGTTTGGGCCCCTAAAGGACCTAAGGCAGTAGCCAAGGGCTCCCACAGGATCCTGCAGGTTCAGAGAGCAGCTCTGGGACCTTTTCCCATTCTGGCTCTGCTGTGCATGTGGGGACAGGATGAGACAGGTTAAAAATGTCCCAGGAGGTGGTTAGACCAAGCAAATAGATGCCCAGACTCTGAGGGTCTCTGGTTCTGCCACAGACACAAAGTCCATTCATGCTTGAGGTCCCTGGTTTCTGCTGCTTTGCAACAGAGGCAGAGCAGTGGCCACTGCTGGAAGGTTGAATTCCCAGTTTTGGTCAGGTCTCCGTGCTCCTGATGCTATTCAATAGACTCATATAACTCCTGTGTGCTGCTGGATGTGTTCCCAGTCCTCAGTCAGGCTGCAGGAGGCAGCAAACACAGAGTGCTCCTTCTGCTTCAGGAGAGAGCTGAGTATGACCTACAAGTGCATCTGAAAGCTGAATTTGGTGCTAGGAGAAAAGGAGACTTCTCCTGAGAGCATGTCTTGGTTTAACCCCAGCGGACAGCTAAATACCATGGAGATTGTTGCTCAGTCCCCCTCACCCCAATGGGGTAGGAATGAGAATTAGAAAAAAGTAAAACCCATGGGCTGAGAACAGCTTAATAATTGAAATTAGTAACAGTATCTTATTAAATAATTAATAATAGTAATGGAGATAACAAAAAGAGAGAGGACTAAAACCCAAGAAAAACAAGTGATGCAAGACACAACTGCTCACCATCCCATCCCCAAGCAGTAATAAGTGGCTCCTGGCCAACTCCCCCCTGTTTATACACCAAGGATGATGATCTATGGTATGGATTATCCCTTGGGTCACTTGGGGTCAGCTGTCCTGGCCATGCTCCCTCACAGCTCCTCGTGCACCTCCACGCTGGCAGAGCATGGGAAACTGAAAAGTCCTTGACTTAGGGTAAGCACTACTTAGCAACAGCTAAAACAGCAGTGTGTTATCAACATTATTCTCATACTAAATCCAAAACACAGCACTGCACCAGCTACTAGGAACAAAATTAACTCTGTCCCAGCTGAAACCAGGAGAGAGCATGATATGGGTTAGGGTCTGTTTCTCCATCCCAAGAACAGTGTGGCTGGTTAGCAAGTGGGAAATGCGCAGAATAGATATTCCTGTATCTCTTTTTAAAAGAGAGCCTTTATCTCTTTTTAAAAGAGAGGAAACCCTGTAAAGTAAGCATTTCTGTTGGAAAAAGCCTGTTGGAAAGGCTTTCTTAGCCTCAGATGCCCTTGCCATCTGCACACATAAGAAACCCTTCATAAGGTTCTCATTTCCTCTTTACCTTTTTTATATAGCCCATAATAAGATTCCTAATTTTAATGGACTGTATGGATCTCACTAGCAGGGAATGGCTCTAGCAGAGAGGCTTTACCCCTCTGTTTCAGCAGGATCAGCCATGGAGCTTTTGGTCCACTGCAGGTACTGGTAGGATTTCTGCAGCCACCTCCACAAAACCCTCCCTTCCTGCCAGGAAATGCTCAGATGGACATGACCCATGCAGTGTTTGTGGAAATTTGCCCCTCTCCCTCAAATTCGTACGAAGCTGTACAAGGAAAATTAGCAGTACTTTGCCAAGCTGGAAGATGCGGAGAGAGATGGGTTTGTTCAATCAGAGAAGAAGGAGACAATGGAGCCACCATGCTTCTGGAAGCAAAAGGTACAGCAAGGGAAATTCTACCTAAATATTCAGAAAATAATTTCTAGTGAGACTACTGACAAGGGAGTTAGAGAAGCACATGGAAGGGTGACTTCTCTGGGCTGATCCTTCAGGGAAAAAAAGACTCTAAAGGTGTGACCCCAGGGGAGTGCAAACGGTCACAACACGGCACCATAGCAGGTCTGGGTCTGTTTTAAAACCCTCTTAATGGCTTGGGTGAGATGCAGGGCAGAGTGTAACCCAGCCCAAAAGATATTTTGGCTTGGTACCCCTTGCTCAGGGCATAGCTCCACTTGTTGGGTGTCAGGAGCCTGGCTGGGAAAAGCAGCACATGGGAGCTGAGGGAGCTGTGACTGCAGATGGGTGAAGGCAGTGCCAGGCAGAAGGATTCACAGAGCACATGCCAGCAGATCTGGGCTGGTTCCTGGGTTTCTGACAGCTCCTTTCTCCCAGAGTTTCTGGACAGGAGACAAAACGTGATTTCTTGCTCCTTGCACTCAAAGACGGCTGTGAAAGTCTGATTTATGCTGAACTCTCTGGAAAAGAAGAAAGCTTGGCTGTGGAACTAAGTTCAGCTCCCAGCCAGGAGAACCTTGTATGGGATCAGCAAGTTTTAACCATGCAAATCGAATTTGAGTCCAAACAGAGCCCTGTTTCATGACTTCTGCCTCTCCCTTTCTCACTGCACAGGGTTAGGCTACCTTTTCCCTCAACAAGCCCTCACATCCATTCCTAGAATCAGGGACAGGCTGGGATGCTGTAGACAATTTTTTTCCTTTTTGTCTTTTCTCTTTTATTTTTTTATTTTTTTTTTAATTTTTTGTCTTCTCTCCTGCGAGGCACAGCCAAACACGTCACAGCTCTATCTTTCACTGAGATGATTCCCAGTTGCCAAAATGTACTGGAAGAGGTCCACCTGCCTGAGAGCCTGTCACCAAAGGCTGTGTCTGAGCATGGCCTCATGCTGTGTGACCCCAGGCAGTCTGGAGGAGTGCTCAGGGCACTGGGGAGAAGGAATTTCTTGGCTCAGTTGTCAGCCATGAAGGTGAACAGGTGACCTTTGTTATCCATGCCTTTATTTCCCCAGGTGGATGCAGCAGGACAAAGGCCACCACATGTCCTTTTCCTCCAGACCCAGCACCTCCTGGATGATCCTGAAAGTGAGTTATGGGAGGGATGTTTGGATCTTGTTTGGGATGTCTTCAGTCACAATAACACCTAATCCTCACCCTGTTACACAGGTGAGAGCCATTCAAAGGCAGCACTGATGCACCACAGAGAGGTGACACCTCCCACCCAGGCCTGCTCACACTGGCAGAATCCAAGGTGCTCATAAGGCCCACAAACCTCTGTCTGAGACAGGAAATTTATGCCAAACAATCTGGTTCAAGGGGAGGTACAACAGGCCTGAATGGTTCCTGATGAATTTGGACATCTCGCTGATGAACACACAGACACGGAAGGACAGGCAACAAATGCACATTGCAGAAGGGAAAGCTTGGATTAGATATTGGGGAAAATTAACCTGAAGATGGTTCAACACAGAGGACCAGTGGTGTGGGGGAATCTCCATCCTTGGGGACATTCAGAACTTTGCTGGACAAAGCCCTGAGCAATCTGATCTAAGCTGACTTTGCTTTGGGGCTGTTGGACCAGAGATCTTCTGAGGTTCCCAATAACTTGAATTATCCTGTGACCTACATCCAAAGCTCTACCCAAGATTTTCTTGCATCATCTAGAGTTCAATGAGCCCATCTGGTTTTCTGCTTCCAAATCAGCAGGATCCTAATTCTCCCTTGTGATTTAATCCCTTAATTCATTTGGCGTGGTCCTGTAGTGTGTGGCTGGAGGAAAAGGAAACAGCGCAGCAGAGAGAAGAGAGAAATGCAACAAGTGCCCCTGAGATTAGTATATTACTCCTCTTCTTTCCTGTTTGCTTTCCTGCTGTTCTGCTTCCATGAAAATTTGTGGGATCTCATCCAAAGCTGCAGAATCTCCCCTCCAGCGGTGTCTAGGGATGGATGCTTAGAAAGAAAATAAAAGAAACAGTGAGCACAGAATGATTCTCTCCCTGCTACTCTCTGCCAGCCTCTGGCAGCTGAAGCCTGAAGGACATCTGAAGTTAAAGGCCACATCCAGACTTGAGCACTTGGTTGTTACCACCTGAGAACCTGCCAGCAGGGTGAGAGCCATGAGAGGGTGAGTTTTACAGGATAACCCAGGGAAAAGTATTTCGTCTTCTTCATGTGAAACAGGCTGTCCAATTCTGTCACTGGACACCTCCCTGTGCCCTCTCACCTCACCAATGCTGCCCTGGCAAAGTTCATCTGAGCTGTGGATGCCTGGGGAGCTGGATGGTGTGTCTCAGTACCCTGTGTTTCCTCAGAGGTGTGAGTGAGCTGAAGCACGGCTTCATGGAGGAAAATTATCTACACACATACTCACTGCCTTTGTCCACCAGTGCAGCACATGGTGATGGTAGGAATTCCCTCTCCATGGTGTTTTGGGGTACTCAAAGTTCATACAGCTGCAAGAGGAGAGAGAGGGGATGCCTCGCCTTCCCCCATGCTGACACACAGGGCTGGCTCCGAAAAGATGTCAGTGGAGTTTGGAAAAGAAGCAGAAATATGTATTTCCCTAATAAGCTGAAAACTTCAATAAATGTTTTCCCTCAGTAGGATGTAGCTGAGGAATCTGGGGACCATTGCTGGAGCCAGCCTCTCTGAGAGGAGAGAGTGAAAAGCCAGTCCAAGTGCAACAAATGCCTGGACAATAAAGGGATCTGAAGGGGTTCAAGGGTAGGAGGAATTTTTTTGTCTCTGTGTTGTTGTTTCTTGATTAATATTTACATGTCAGAAGCAGCACAGCACACCTCCAGATCACATGCGGGATCTTTTTCTCCTTACTTGGGCAGCAGAACGTGTGGGCAGGACAATTGTGCAAACAAAGCTGTGTGCCAAGCCCACCGCACCGAAATGAAGAAATAAAAATACCAGTTATTTAAAACACGTGTATTAACAGAGGGGTTGACCTCTCCCCTGCCTTCGTGCTCTGCTGACACTGAGGAGGGAGATGAAAAACCTCACTGGAGCATCAGAGTGGCCCCAGCCCCTGGGGATGGAGGGGCTGTGCTGCACTGGCCCATGGGCTCTCTGGGGCACCCATTGGCACCTGCTCCATCTCTCCTGTCACCCCTGGTGGCACAAGTTGGTTGAAATTCCCAGCCTTCCCTAGCAGGGAGAGGTACAGCTTGGGTTCAAACAGAGGGGCAAGACAAGTGGCTGCAGCGTTGTGATACCTGTGGGATCCTTCTGGCATGGCTGAGCCTCACCTGCACGTGGCTGCAGCATCTCCTGGGTACAGGGACAATGACAGCCACAAAAGGACAGGATTCAGACAAATCAACTTCATGCCAGCAAGGCTGTGGCTCTTTCTCCTTCTCATGCTCCTCTCTGCATCCTTGTTCCTTGCCTCCCCTCTTCAAATGCAACCAAAAGATTCCAGCCCAAATGTTCCAAATTTAGGGATGAACCATGTTCCCAGCATTTTTGTTTTGTAAGGGGGATAGAGGGATACAGAATAGCAAGGGGCTGCTGTCACCCAGCCCCTTCCCACTGCCTGGCTATGCACCAGGTCTCCAAACCCTGAAGGGAAGTGCCAGGTCCTGCCTGGGGGTTCTCCACTCCAGGAGCCATTGCAGCAACCTGATCTGGGTGCTCCAGCACCGCCCCAGGAGGTGCAGCGCCCTCGGGGAGATAATGGCAGTCAGAAGGCCAGAATGTCTTATCAACTTGTTTGAAAGCAGAGTCAAACCCTTCAAATGAAAGCCCTTGGGAGAGAGGAGATGATCTTCCCTCAAGTGTCAGGCACATTTCAGCAGTTTAGAAATGGCACTAATGTGTAAGATGTCCTCCCTCCACCAAACTCAGCCTTGTAGCACCAGCTGCAACATCTACCCTGGACCTGGTTCTGACAGAGCTGAGCTCCTGTGCTTGATTCAGACAGGGAGAGCCAGGATCAGGCCTCAGGTGTGTGTTTCCAGAGGAACTTTCAGCTGCCATTTTTTGGTTAGCCTTCCCAGGTTTGAGCTATGTGTTTTTCCCCATGCAGACCAAAGAAGGGGTTAAACCAAGCTTACCTTTTCAGGATCAGGACAAAATCGTCACTTGGCTGGAAAGAGAGCAAGATCCAGCCCCCTTCTCCCCCCCTTCCATCCCATTCCTCTTGCCACCCTGTTTCTCTCTTGCACATCCCACTGCAAAGCAGCTCTGGTTGCTCAGTGATGAGCTGATGACAGGAGAGAGGACAACATCCTGTTGTCCTGCCCATCCTTCCCAGGTCCTGACACCTGTCAAGGGCAGGAGGGAAAGAACTGAACACGGGATTTTCCCCCACCTAGGGCTGAGGCCACTGGCTTCCAGTGAGATTCCAGGTCTGCGTTTCCCCTGTATCCAGCTCCTGTTTAAAGTCGAGAGGGAATTGTCCCCAGAGGTGTGCAAAGTTGCTGGTTTTATTCTTCCAGTCCTGAGAGCAAAAGGAGCATCCCGAGACGCAGCCTCGAGTCTGCTAGGGCAGCCAAATCCCAACTGGAAATCGTGTTTTATCCATGGGATGAGTTTTGGGATGGGCTCAGCAGAGACACCCAAAGCTGCACAAGGGCCGGTGCTGTGGCTGGGCTCTGGGGAGAGCGGCTGGAAGGGATGAGACGGGAAAATGGATTTGCCAGCTCTGCCTTCTCTCAGGACAGCGGCCAGCCCGCCCAGCCGGTTCCTGCCTCTGCCCCCGGGTTCTTCCTAACGAGGTTTCCAGCTCGGCTGCAGCCCCGCGTTGCTTTCAGGACCGCAGCCGTCCAGGGCTGAGCGGGGCTGCGGAGGGAGGTGGGGATAGCCCTTCCCATCCCCCGGGTTCTCTCCTCCACGCTATTAGGGAGGGCTCGGGTTACACCGAACTAACGCGAAAGAGGGGCAAAACTGAGGAGGGGGCGCAGAAAATATCGTCACTGACTCGTGGAAATGCGGGCGAGGGGGTTACAAAACCTGTGCCGAGGATACCTCAGGAAGGGGCAGCTCGGGGCTGCTTTCTGCGGTGGTCCCTGCGTCCTGTGCAGGAGTTTGTGATGGAAAGTCTGCAAAAGCCATTAGGACTTTTGTGCTGGGGCACTAGAAAAGCAACGCAGACACCACTCACTTTTCTAAATAAACATTAGTCTTAAAAAGTTTGCACTGCTGACCCCCGCAGCTCTGATTACTTGTAATTCTCTGAACCATATTTTAAGGCTTGTAACTATTTTTTTTTATTATTATTTTCGGGGGAGGGGGCGGGTTTCGTTCGTTCCTTCCTGCAGCAGCCGTGCCACAGATGTACCGTGTGCTCCGGGGCCGGGGGGTCTCTGCCCACCCCCCAAAGCAGGTCCTTATTCCACAGCCCTACAGCCGCAGCCCCTCCTCGTATTTAACTCTCCCCACGTTCCCCCGAAGAAGTTTTTTCTTCTTCCTTTTTTTTTCCTTTTTATTTTTTTTTTCTTTTTTTCTTTTAGTGGTTGTGGCCACATTCGCCATCCCGATGCAGGGATGCTGATCCCCTCTCAGTGCAGGAGCGGCGCGGGCTGCGGCCCCATCCCCACGGGGCTGTGGCCTGAAACACAGGGAACTCTCCCCAAATCCCCCCGCAAAGAGCCGCATCTCCGCGGCACGGCGGAGGCAGCTGCACCGAGGTATCATCAGCATAATTGGAAGGGTCACATGTTAAACCCTCGCTGTTGTTCGCCGTAATGTAGCTGTGTCCCCCGGTTGCACATTTACCGATTTCTCGCAAACCAACCATTGTCACAAGGTTCATTCCAGGAGGAGTGATCCAATGGGTTGCTACGGCAACTATAATGACATTAAAATAGAGGCGGCAGCCGCCGCCCCCCCTACCCCCCTCCCCTCCTCTCCCTCCTTTAAAAACCGGCAGCAACCCGGCAAAATTCCGCACCTTCCCGTCGGGGCAGCCCGGGAAATAACACGGGCACCCAGCGGAAAACAAACTGTGTGTGGCGGGAGGTTGGTTTGTGTCAAACCTTCCCAGAGAACGCGGCCGAGGGAAGCCCCGAAATGCGGCGAAAATGACCAAAGTGCGCAATTTCCAGGCGGGAACGGCGAGAGGAGCCCGGGGATGAGGAGCAGGGATCCATCCCTGCCCCGAGCACTGGGAGGGAGCGGGGAAAAGGGTCCAAACCTAAAGGTTCTAAAGGTTCTAAAGCCCCGCCGACGCACCTGCGGGTTGGGCGGTGAGAGCCTCTCCCTCGGGCCGGCCCCGCGCTGGAAATCCGCTTTGCAGCTCTTGATTTTTCGGAAAACGTTCGTTTCCGATTAATTTGCCTTTATTATTTCTTATCGGTTCCGCTACGGTGCTTTCACCTATTTTTTATTTTTTCCCACGAATTTTCGGGCCAGAAAAGATGTTTTTAAAAAGGACCCCGGGTTCCGATTATCACAAGACGCCCTTCCCTCTCGATGAATATTTCTCTGCTCTCTGTCCCAGGTGCATAAATAAGTGCGACCAAGGAATATAGTGCAAAAGCAGAAGGAAAATTCTGGGAATATCGACTATAATATCATCTGGATCTGGCGGGAGGCTCCATATGTTTAATTTCCGTATAGGACAGAAATACTGCCCGTTTTCCTCGTCGACAGCTGATAGCAGCGCCTGAAATCGACCCTTGCAGGATTTCAGTGACGCTTTCCAGAATATTTTTCCCGATCTCTCAGTGAGGTCGGGAAACGAATAAATTCTATCAGTTTCTCGCCTTTTTTTCCCTTGTGAGCCCGTAAGCGAGAGTTTGCCGAGGACAGCTCCACTCAGAGCCGTGGTTTCGTTGACTCCACCAAAATGTGCCCAACACCTGCCTGCGGTTGGGCTAAATCCCCACTCCGGGAAGAAAGGGAAACGTGTCCACTGTTGGCAGCGCCGAAAAAATAAAAAAAAAAAAAAAGAAGGGGGTGGAGGGGGAAGAATTCAGCGCAGCCCGAAGCGGCGCCGCCCGCAGCCGGTTCACACGCGGTTTGCGGCGGCCGAGCGGCTTCCTCCGGCCGGCCCCGACGGCGGAGCTGCGGCAGGGACACTCGCAGCAGCACGCCCAGTGTCCGCCCGGGACAGGGCCACACTGGGGATGCTCCGAGCTGACCCATCGGAGCGGCTGGGGAAGGGTCCGGGGCTGCAGGGTCCGAGGGCACGGCTGGCCCCGGCCTCCCGAGCCGCCGGAGCCGCCTCCCTCCCCCGCACACAACTGCGGCTGCCACCCACGTCTCAGCAGAGATGCCAGGGTGGGATGCGGGACCACCCCGCAGCTTGGACACAGCTTCCCACCTCTGGCCGCTGCTGGGAAACGCGCTGGGGCTGCGCCCCGGGCCCCCGGGGGGACACGAGGGTGCGGTCAGTGCCCCATAGGAGCTGTGGGGGGAGAAGCAGCTGAAATTATGAGAAAGGACCGGCCGGAGCCGCGGGACAGACGGAGAGGAGGCCGCGGGTGGGTGTCCCTACCGCAGGGCCGAGAGGGGTCCCTGTCCCCAGACACGTGTCCGAGGGTGTGGGACCCTCCCCGGGAGAGCAGAGGGGACACAGCCTGGGCTCAGCTCGCTCCCGCTCCAGGGAGGCCAGAAATGTTCTTTTTGACGATCCCCTGAGCTGAAGAGCCGTCACAAACGTCCCTCTGAAGTGACCCTCTTGGCAGGGACTCATTGAAAGACGTGCCCAGAGTAGGAGCATGCCTGAGGAGAGATGGCAGCCTCATGGGACAGGGAAGAAAACGAAATTAAAACCGAGTGTAAAAGAAGGAGGAAAGAGATAGAAAGGTGGGAAACCGAAATTATCTTCCTTGTGAAACGTGTCGAGCTTCTAGGGAGCAACTGCAGAAGGGAGGCCTTTCCACTAGGGTGGATAAATTTACTCGTGTCCCACATGACCGAGGATGGGGGACCCGGGGCGGGGGGGAAAGAGAAAGGTCATGGGATTGGGATTTGGGTTGTAAATCACAGAGGAGACGTGGATTTCAGTGCCGCGTTAGGTGGCAGCGGCCTCTGGTTTTGCAAGAGGAGTAATTAAATAGGAGAGAAAGCAAAAAAAAAGGGGGGGGGAGAAGAAGAGAAAAGAGCATTTTAGGAATAACACAGTGAAATCTCAGGCGGTTATGGGTGGGAAGGTGCGCTGGGGGAGCGCCTCTGGGAGCCTCTGCTCGCCATGGGAAGGGACTGTCCCCACATGTCCCAGGGCCGGCGGAGGGTGCTCGGCTCCGCATCCCGCCCGGCCCCGGCTCTCTGGCCGAGCCCTAGGCGCTCCTTTTGTTGCCTTTATTTTGTGGCCACGTTTCTCTCCTGGAAAGAGGAGGTGGCAGGCCGGAGGGAGCGGGTCGGCACTGCCCCACCAGCTGATTCCCATTTCGCTTCCCTCGCCCCTACGCGCCCCGCCGGGACCCTGCGGAAGGGGAGCCGCGGTCCGTGCGAGGGGAGCCTGTCTGTCTGAACCCTGAAATTTTTCGGCGCCTTGCGCTAAGAGGGAAAGTTTTTCCTTCTCTGTTTGGTTTGTTTCAATTTAAAGAGCGAGCGGCGGCACCTTCATGCCCGGCCCGCCGGGCTCCGGCCCCCAGCTCCCCACCGGCTGTGGAGTGTCCCCACACCCGAGGTCTTGTCCTCTGTCTCCCCTCTCGCTCTGGCGATGGCCGATGGGGGGACATTATGGGGGCCCCCCAGCTAATCTCGTCCGGGTGGGGGGAAAATTCCCACGGAGTTTGCAGGGAGTGCAGCTGGAATGAAAGGCGATCGTGTGCCCCGCAGAAGGCTCTCTCTCACTGCTCAAGAGAGGTTTGCGAGGGCGGGGGGTGAGCGGGGGCTCATCCATGGCCTTTCCGAGCGCTCTCCGCTCGCCTCCGTCGGCGGGGAGCAGTGAAGTATCTGGGAATTTTTGTGAGAGTGAAAGGAATAGCCGGTGTTGTTTCAAGCCGTTTCAAACCCGCGGTACTGACGAAAGAGGAATCTAATTTCACTTAAAAGCCGAGCTAAAGCAGGGAAAACGAAATATGAATGAAACGGATAAAGACGGCCCCGAAAAGCGCTTCTCTGCCACCCTGCGTCATGGAGTCCGAGCCTCGGTGACCAGGAATGATCCGGGGCGGGAGAAACACCACCAAACCGGCCATGAGACAGATCCCAGGGCACCGACACGAAACCTCCCGCGGAGAAACTGACGCACAAACTCATTGCACCCCTTGGGTCTCCCTGCCGACCTCTCATCGGGGAGATCGTGTCCCTGGCAGGTTTCACGCTGCAGTGCCAGGGAGGGATGAGTGTGGTTCACTCATGAACCTCATTCACCGGATCCCAGGGGAAGGGAAGCGGGCAGCCAGGGCGCTTGGGAAGCGGGAATCCGGGAAAGGCCGCCGGGCTCCAGGCTGTTCGGTACCGGATGCCCAGTGGGGCTGAGCCCCTTCCCGGTACCGTTCACCCGAGGATATCATTAGCATCCGAATGATGAGGAAGGATCAGAAAGCGCGGATAAAACCCTGCCGCGAGCAGGTTTTGTCCCGTCCTGGATCTCAGCGTCACCTGTTGCTGCCACGGGCTTGTGGTGCCCATGTACATCTCATTTAAGAAATTAATAAAGCGCCAATTGGTGCCGCACAGGACCGGGGGAGCGGCACCGGCACACGCTCAGCCCCGCGACTCTGCATGGGCCGGCGCGTCCCGGAGCGACCTCCCCGGGCAAGGCACCGGCGGGGCCCTGGAAAGGTGTGGGGCGTTGGCTCCAGGTACCCCGCTCCAAAAACTCCTCCTGAGCTGCTCTGCAGCCACCGGGCACAGGCAGGGGAAGCGCTGAGCCCGAAATCCCCGCGGGAATCGCTCCTGGTTCAAAGGAATGGAGGCCTCCCTCTCTGCGGCCGAGAGAGATTCCCGGGCGTGGACACAGCTGGAAATCTGGACAGAGTGGGAAAGCGGCCCTCGATGTACCCCAGAAGAAGTGGGTGAAGCAGGAGAGACTGCGAGAGAAAATGGAGGAAAAAAGAAAGGGAGAAAGATGAAAGGAAGGAGAGAGTGGAAGCAAAAGGATAAATAGAAAAATAAAAAGGAAAAATAAAATAAAAAAATATAGAGAAAAATAAATAGAAAAATAAAACCAGAAAGTCGTTAAACAGGGTAAAAGCAGAAGAGAGAGGAAAAGGAAAAATGAAAAGGGAGAAAGACGAAAAAGAAGAGAGAGAGAAAAAATAAACCAAAATAAAATAGTTAAAGAAGGGAAAGAGGGAAAAACCAAAACACAAAGAAATTTAACAGGATGGGGAGACAGAAAATGAGAAAAAGAAGAGAGAGAGAGAGAGACAGAGAGAAAGAAAGAGAGAAAGAGAGAGAGAGAGAGAGAGAGAAAGAAAGAAAGAAAGAAAGAAAGAAAGAAAGAGAATTAGCCAATAGACGAGTAGAAGAAGGAAAAGGCGAAAGAAAGATAACGAAAGAAAGAGGAAAATAATTATAGAAAGATGAAAAGAAGGGAAGAAAGAAAGAAGATGGAAAATTACAAAGGAGAAATAAAAAGTGAAAAAAGAGCGGATGATAAATAAAAGGCGACGAAGAGGAAGGGCAGACGAGCCGTGGTCCGGGAGGTGAGGGCAGAGCGCGGAGCCCCTGCCCCTCTCCTCGCCTGACAGACGGACACAGGGCGAGCACAGGTCCCTGACCTACCGCGAGCATCTCCAGGAGATTTCAAAAGCACCAATTTAATTTCCAAAGCAATTTTCCCGCGGCTGAGCCAACAGCCCTCCCTGCCCTCTCCACATCGGAAAACGGGATTTTTAAAATTATTTTTTTAAACCATCTCGTTTCTCTACGTTCTGCTCGGAGAAGGAAAAAAAAAACTAAAGAGAGATGGAGAGGGAAAGAAGATGCTGCAGGGCAATGTTTTCAGGTCGGGCACTGGGGCACAGGGAGATTGGACGTTATTATTAAATCCTAAATTCACCGTGAATACGGGAGTTTCTGCGCAGTCTCAAGGAAAGGCCAGGGCAGTCCTGGAGTAAGGATCAAACTATTGGAAAAGATGTTCTTGATGTCTTAAGGTGGTTTTTATAATCCAGGATGATTTATTTTTGTTCGGGGCCGCGAGAAACTAGAAAGAGAAAGCCAAAAAAAAAAAACTACCGGAGAAAGGAATAAGATCTTGACCTTTCCTAATTCTCCAAATCAGCAGTAATGGAAAGCAGAAGGTGCCAGGGGAAGAGGCAGGGGGTGAGGGCCGAGCGGGGCCGGGGTCCCGCACCCACAGCCCGCAGCGGGCGAGGGAAGGGCCGCTCGCTCCCCTCCTCGGGATCCGCGCCGCTTAACACGGGCTCAGTTAAGAGAAAGCAGAGAAAGAAATTACACACACGCAGCCCTCCCGCTGCGGTCCCGACGGGGATATTCCGGGGCAGGATCGTTTTATCCCGCCCCGACAAACCCGAGGAGAATCCCCCGTTTTCCGCCTCTCCCGGGCTGCGCACGCACGGAAATCCGCCGCGGAGTAACTGCGCAGAGAGCGTCGCGGTTTTGCTGCGAGCCTTTCATCTCACATATAGAAAGCAGAGGAGTGGGGGCACATTAGGGAAAAAAAAAATAATAAAATAACATCTCCATGAATGCGTGACCAAAGCCAAAAGCAAGGCAGGAAAATCTGCACTCCCCCGGTTCTACTCGGAAACAGCCGCCGATCCGAAAGGCAGAAGTGTTAAAAATTAAAATACCCAAACGTGCAGGAAAGGATCGGGCTCCTGGAGGGCTTTGCCCGGGGTTTAGCACTGACAAAACCAACTCCCGAAAGCAGCGCCGAGAACCTGGGCTACAGAGCCTACGCACGGGAGGGGAGGAGAAGGGAAATGCTAAGTCGCCTTTTTGGCCAGGGACTCCCAAGCAGCGACTGCAACAGCTAATTATTTTCCTTTCAGTGCTCGGTTATTGCTGGTGTCCTCCTCGCCTCCCCTCCAATAAATAAATAAAACCCTCCTTTAGGCAGCGAGGCGTGAAAAATGATCCTCGCCGAACGCTTAAAAATAACGTCCCGTGAAGATCGGGGCCGCGGAGCCAGCCAGCCCCGTAATTAGGGGCCTTTATCCGTCCCGCCCAGCCGAGGAGAAATTTCTCGTGAAACCCCCGAGCCCAGCCCGGCCAGGGCATTCCGGAGCCAGGGGAGACCCCCGGGTCCTTCCCCCATCCCGGTGGGTCCCCGAGCCACGCAGACACTGGCAGGCGGCGTGAGACTGATCGGGGCACGGAACGAGCTGCGGAGCTTCAGGGGAATTCAGGGAATGGGGGAAATTCTGATGTTAGAGACGCTTGGGGGTCTGCCCCCCAAAATAAACCCTCGGCGGCGCTTGCGGTCGCAGCCCCCGCAGGTCCGAGCGCGACCCCTCCTGCTTGGGTACCGCGTTGATGGGGGGATCCCCCGCTCCCCGAGTCAGGTCAGCTTCAATCCTCTCCGGGTACGGCGGCTTAAAACCCCACAATGACTCCGCCAGGCGAAAGGAGACGAACGGAGCCGGGGAAAGGTGTCCCAGTGGCAGGGACCCCCCCGATCCCCCTGTCCCTGTCCCAGGGAAACACCGCTTCCCTGCAGAGGACCCCCCTCCATCCCTTCCAGCCCCGAGACCACCAGCTTGGAGAGCCCATTGCACCGGCGGGACTGCGGGGGCCGCACGCCTCCTTCATCCCTCCGGGCATCCACTGCCATTTCTTATCCGCTCCTGGCACCCTTAGCTCCTTTTCCTCCTGCGCTTCACGAACAAACAAGCCAAAAATTATTTAAAAATCGCTACTTTATGTTAAAATAACCAGCCCCCCTTCTGCCAGGCGCACAACCACCACCCAGCCTCGCTGCACATCGCTTTCTTCCCTCGGATCCCTTCTCCTCAAAGCAGGCTCGGTTATTAAAAGAGGCTGAACAAAGATAGCCCCGAGAGCAGCTATCAGCGCATTTTAACTTCATCAAAGACTTCGGGGGAGAGGGAGAGGAGGGGTCTGGCACCTTCTAGTAATGAGCTTGTCAGGAACACCCCTGCCAGAGCAATTGAACAATTTGCACACAAGCAAAAGAAAAGGAGAGCGGAGGGAGGGAGGAAGGGGAAATGCTACAAAAGCCCCTTCAATTTCCAACCATGTGCTTGGCAATCTGGAAAATAGATTCATTGGCCTCCTCTTTTCTCCCATGTCGAGTCTTGTAGCCCCTTTTGTAGGAGCTGGACATGAAAGGGAGACAACCAAGTGCCGGACACGAAGATCGCTTTTCAAAAGCAAATGTGTGTGAAGGCGAGATGTGAGACCGCTCGCTGCGGGGAGGCGGCACGTTCAGGAACAACATCAACAAACTGCGCGGAGGTTCGAGGTGGCACAGACAGGGGCGGCCAGGGGGAATAAGAAAGGCGTGGGTGGGGGAAGAGAAAAGAAAAGCCGATCCCCCCCCGTTCCCGGCGCACACCGCCCGGCTCCTGCTCCTCCTGAGCCCCGAAGGCCCCGCACAAAGCCCCGTGCCCGGGCACCGGCTCCGGCCCCGCTCCCTGCCTCGCACCGCTCAGCTTTTTTTCCCCTTTTCTCCTTCTCCTTCAGCTGGCTGCCCGGTCAGAAAGGCCTCGATTCTTTCGATCAGGGTCCCTGCCAACAAGCAAACCAAAGAGCCACGTTTGGTCCCTGAAAAAAAAAAAAAAAATTGGAAGGTGGGAGCGGGGGGGGGGAGAGAAGTTTGGAAGAGAAGGGAGCGCTTTAAGATGTTTATTTACTTTGTAAGTTGTTGCAAAATTTAGGTAGAGATCAAGTTTCATTCGGTCATTCAGATACTGCAGGCCCGAGGGGGACGTGTATGCGGGGGGGAAACCCTCCAACTTATTTTCGCATGTGTCAACTTTTCCAAACAAAATAAAAGAATGTTTGGGGGGGGGGGGGTGGTTGGGGAGAGGGTGAAGAAGGGAGAACCTTTTTCCCGGCCGCCACCTCCTTCCCCCTGAAAACACGCGGGGTAATTTTTTGGTTTTGGTTTTGTTTGGGGGGTTTTTATGCGCTATTTTTTTGCTCGGTTGTTTTTTGGGTTTTTTTTTCCCTGGGAGATACCAAAATCCAAGAAATAAAAAATAATATTAACAAAAAAATATATATATCGGGACATCTTTTCTCTCGGATCTTTTATGCGGACGGTGCGGGAGCCCGCGGAGCAGCCCCGCGCAGGATGCGCGCCCGCCCGCGGAGGGGCCGCTCAGCCTCAGCTGCCGAACAGCCCCAGCTTTGGAGCCTCTGGCTTCCCCGAGGCCCGAGCGGGGCTCTCGGCTCTCAGCGTGACAAAGGACATGGCAAAGAACGATTTGAATTGGTTTTGTTGTTTTGTTTTTTTTTTTTTTTTTTTAACCAGGTCACAAACATTTATTAATTTACACCAACGGTGGACAAAATTCTGTTGCCTTTTCCACATCAAATTATTCACAGATTCTCTCAATAAAATAGATATGACGGATGCACAACCAGTGAAGAGTTAACTGGACTCCGCTCATTAGCTCCCGAATAATCTATATACAAATAATTACCAATACACCAAAAAACCCACGCACGGAGGGGGTGGGAAAACGGGGATTTAAAAAAAAAAATAGTATGGGAATTCTCCAAACTTCCTGACGGATCCGATTTTCTTTTAAACGTGCATTTGAATGTCTAATTGGGGAAAAAAAAAAAAAAAAAGAAAGGAAAAAAAAAAACCCGCAGTCCTGAGTTTCACCGACTTTTCTTCTTCTCAAAAACAAAGAAACCTTAAACAGTGCCTTTTCAAACCAAACCCGAAGCTTCAAAGAAACTAAAAATAAGATCGGACCATTAAAACATTTTCTTTGAGAGCAGGGGAGAGACGGACACACATGGCAAAACCACCCGGCACGGAGACTTGCGGGAACCCGAACGGGCTCGCTGCGAGCGGGGCCGTCCGCACTCCCCTGGCCGATCTGGGGGACCCCGCGGAAAACCCGCACCTCTCAAAGGAAACATTTCCGACCCCGAGACCGCTTCGTTCTTCACATGCCCCCCTCTGCCCCTCACACGGCGTTGCGTGTTCGAGCAGCCCAGGTCCCAGCTTATGTTACGGCCACTTTATAAATACGTTTTGGCGCTTGTAGGACCAAATCGTGTTATTCTTTCCCTCCTCCCGCCCTCCCGATTTGTTGGATTATTATTTTTTTTTTTCCGAGCAAAGAGAGACAAACAGATCTGGATGCCACTGAGCCTGGAAATTAAGTAAAAATTAAAAAAAAAAAAAAAGGAAATATTTCCTACCTTAAAACACAACAGGAGGAGATGGGGGGGGACACGGGGAGAGGGAAGGGGAGCAGTTTCGGAGGAGCGGGGGAGAGCTGGAAAGGGGCCGTTTGCTTCGCGACTCTCCCCCCATCCCCCTCCCCTTCCCCAGTCCCCAGCACACTTTAAAAATGACAGCTGCTGAGCGTTGTGATTTTACTGGAAAAGTTCTGGGCCGGCTGGAGGAGCGGCTCGTGTGCCAGGCTGACCTGCGGCTGTGCCGGGGCCAAGGCGGGGCTGAGCACGGCCAGGACCTGCGCCGGGGGGCCCGCCTGGCCGGCGGGGTAGGGCGCGGCGGGCGCGACGCTGGGGTTGGTGCTGGGCGGCGGGGGCACGGCCCCCCCGATGATGTTGTCTATGGAAAAAGAGGGCCGGGAGGGGTGGTTGGTGCCGCCGCTGCCGCCGCCGCCGCCGGCGGGCGAGGGGTCCGGCTTGAGGGTCTGGAGGAGGGCGGCGGGCAGGGCGGTGGGGCTCAGCTGGGGGTGGTAGAAGGACTTCCTGCAGTTCAGCTCGCCGCCCAGGAAGGAGGGCAGCCCCGAGGCGGCGGAGAAGACGGAGGCGGCGGCGGGAGGCGGCGGAGCCGGTAACGGGCAGTGCGGCGCCGGGAAGGGGAAGGCGCCCGCGGCGCCGCCGCCTCCGCCACCGGGATGGTGGTGGTGGTGGTGGGGGTAACCCTGGAGCTGCAGGCCGTAGTTGTAGCCGTAAGGTCCGTAGGCGAAGCCGGGCAGGAAGGCGGCGGGGTCGGCGGCCCCGGCCCGCAGCAGCAGCTCGGGGTGCGGCGGGTGCAGCTGCTGCTGCCGCTTGAAGCGCTTCCTCCGCCGCAGGAAGCTCCCGTTGTCGAACATGTCGGCGGACTCGGGGTCCAGCGTCCAGTAGTTGCCCTTGCCCGGGTTGCCGGGCTCCCGGGGGATCTTGACGAAGCAGTCGTTGAGGGAGAGGTTGTGGCGGATGCTGTTCTGCCAGGCGGGGAACTTCTCCCGGTAGTACGGGAAGCGCCCGCTGATGAACTCGCAGATCTCGCTCAGCGTCAGCCGCTTCTTGGGGCTCTGCAGGATGGCCATGGTGATGAGGGCGATGTAGGAGTAGGGCGGCTTCACCAGAGGGTTCTTCCCTCCCGCGCCGCCGCCGCCGCCGCCCGCGGGCGCCTTCTCGCCGGGCGCGGCGCCGCGGGCGCAGGCGGGCTCCGAGCCGCCTGCGGGGGACAGCCGCTCCGGGGACCCCCCCATGCGCGCCTTGGCGGCCCCGCTCCGCGGCAGCGCCAGCCCCAGCGGATCGCCGCCGTCCTCCTCGTCCTCCTCCTCCTCGTCCTCGTCGTCCTCCTCCTCCTCGCTGTACTTGCCCCCATCCTGGGGCGGGCCCACCACGTCGATATCCGCGTCCTCCACCTCGGAGAGCGGCTCTTCCTCCGGGGAGCGCTCGGACATGATCCCGCAGCCGCCGCCGCCGCTGCTGCCCAAAGTCATTGTTGTGCGGCCGGGGCGGCCGGGGCCGGGCTCCCCCTCCCACCTAGCGGCGGCTCCCGGGATGGGCCCGGGGCCGTGCCGGAGGGCTGCGGCCGCCGCTGGGACTCCGCGCCCCGGCTCCGCTCCGCTCCGCGCCCCGCTCGCCGCGCCGCTGCTGGCGGGGCCGCGCTGCCGGCTGCGGGGTGGTGGCTGCGGAGGGAGGGGCGGCGGAGGGGGCGCGGGGCGGGGGCGGGGGGACCGGGGCGCCCGTAGGCCGGGCAGGGCGCTTGGGAGCAGCGATAATAAATAATGGTGATAATGATAATAAAAGGAGAGAAATTGAAAAAAAAAAAGGTGGTGGGGGGAGAAGAAGGTTAAAAAAAAAAGAAAAGTGGGGTTTGTGACGGCTCCTTGTCTGGTTAGGGGGAGGGAGGGGGAGGGGGAAGGGAGGGGCAGGGGAAGAGGGAGGGGGGAGGGCAGAAGTGGGGAAGGCGGCTCCCCCCTCCCCACCCCTCCCGAGCTGGGACCCGGTGGAAACGCTCCCACACTGCGCCTGCTGCCAGCGCTCCCCAGGCCTTTATACGGCCGCCCCGGCATCACGTGGCGCCCGCCGCAGCCCCCACGGGGCACCGTGAGGGACTGCCCGGCCCGGTCCCCGGGGAGCGTGTCCCCCGCCCGAGATGCTTTCGAGGAAAGGCGCTGCCCGCTCCCCTGGCGCTCGGATGCCCCCAGCTTGTCTGGAGGCGGCTGCTGTAGGAGGGGGGCGATCGACGCTGGATAAAGCCCCTCCCCGCCCCGAGCGCCCCGCGGTGCTGGAGGCTCTCAGACCCCATTCCTGCGCGATGCGACGGTCGCTTTCCTGCGCCCGGGGGTCCGCGGAGGGTCCGCTCTCCCCCCGAGGGCTGCCCATCCCCGAAGCCGCGGGATGAGCTGCAGAGCTCCCGCAGCCTCGCCGACAGGGACCCTCACCCCGCCAGGACCGAGCCTTCGGCCCCCTTGAGGGGTGCTGTGAATCTGGGGATCCCCGCTCCCCTTCTCCACGCGCTCGCGTCACCGACACGTCACGGCGGCCGGAGCACCCTGCTGGAAACCCGCCTCCTCCTCCGAGGCTCCCGCCGAAGGGATGCTGCGCCCGGCAGGTGCGGGCCGGAGGGCGAGGAGCAGCGCTCTGCGAGCCTCTCCCCCCGCCAGCAATAACCAGAGCGAAGCTGGGACGGCTCCCGAGTCCCGCATCCCCGCCCGGCCGGGTACCACTTTCCGAGGCGGCCCGGCCGGGCCCAGGAACCCCTTGGGATGGGGAATATCCTGCGGCCCCGGCATCTCCTGCCTCCGCTTCCCTGACGGCTGGCAGGAGGAGGGGGTGGGCAGCAGGCACCCACCTTGTCGCGGAGAATTTCCTGCTAAAAGAGGCACACGAGGGCCTGGGAGCCACTGCGGTGTCCCCACTGCCCCCCTTGCGCTTCCCTGGCGCAGTCCGGTGAACACATCCGCGGCTGAAGCTGCGCAGCCCACGGCCCGTGGGTGGCTGTGACAGCAGGTTGTCCCTGTCTCTATCGCGGACGCTTTGAACCACCCTCTCGCTGTTAGATTTTGGTTCGGTTTGGTTTGGTTTTTTCCCTTGGAGGCTCTGCAAACACGAATCTGCTTTCCCGTGGGAGGATGCTCGGGGAGGGAGGAAGGGGATGGGCTCCTCCAAGGGGGTACCACGAGGAGATGGGAGATGTCCCCCCGGCAGGGCCACGCTCGGCAGTGTGAGAATCCGCCGTGATGAATTGCCAGGCTCTGCCGTTAACAGGTGCGAGCATTTGGTGATAAAATCTCCAGCACTAATACCGGGGAGCCGGGCCAAACAGCTGCGCGGCCCCGCTTCCAAATGCCGGTCACAATTACTCAAGCCCTAACGACTCGGTGCACAGGCTCGGCGAATTCGGTGGGACCCCGAGGAGAGGGCAGAGGCAGCGGACGCCTCCGTCCGCACATCTCCAGTGCGAGCAGCGATTTCAGAGCCGGAGCCTCTGCGCGGAGTCGGTCGCATCCTCCTCCCTCGCCGCCAGCGCGGACATCGGGAAGAATTTCTCGATCAAAGCAGAAAAGTAGAGGGGAAAACGTGCTGAGAGTTTCTCGGGAAGGTGGGAAGTCTGTCCCGCGGGCGCGTCTCAGCTCTGGGGGAGCTTTCCTGAGCTTTCACTTTTATATTTCTTCGATGGTCCTAACATGTGTTCACAACACATACGCATATATCTCCCTCTCATAAGTTTTTGTGTATATATATATACATATATATATATATAACTATATCTATATTTATTTTCTTTCTTTTCCCGATATATTATTTTTCATATACAGAAGTATATATAATTGTATAACACGGAGAAATGTCTCAGAGATGCCTCATCTTTCCTACCAACATTGTTTAAACTCTCCGTTCATCAGCCCGGTGGAAAAGCGGTGGGAAGAACAAATGGAAGAGAGCGGAGAGGGAAAAGACCCGAGCCGCTTTCCATTTTTATTAAGTAAAATAATAGTTATGCCTCCCCTACATAAACGAAAGTGTCATAAAAAATTCCGAAGCAGCTGCCAGAGATTTCGACCACACACACAACGGGGCGATTGAATTTCCACTTGGTGCATTTCATGGCAGCGAGGAACCGCCGGGAGCTGCGCCTTGTGCCTCTGCAGGGCGGCCAAGGGGAGGGCTGGGGGCAGCAAAGTGACGCGCTGCGAGCGGCCGGGGCAGGGGACACCGCCCGGCGGATGCTCCGGGCCAGAAGATGCTCGGCCGCCCCCCGATCGCGGGGCAGCTGCCTCCCGATCGCTCCGTCCCGCACGGTTCGAAGTGAAACAGATGTGGATGTCTGCTGCCTGCCCAGCCTGTCCTGCCCTGGCCCGGCCGCCGGCTCTCCCCCTGTCTGCAGAGGAGGGCACACCTCGGGGGGAGCCCCCGGCAACGCAGAGCTCGGGTGGAGCCGCCTGCTGCTATAGTTATGGACCCCGATGAGGTGGGAAATGCACGGGAGAGGCGAGAAGGGTTGATCCGAGGCGCTGCTGGTGGGATGCGGCCGGTGCCGTGTCCTGCTCCCGCCTGGAGCTGGCTCTGCCGCCCAGCACCGCGCTCCCCGAGCAGCGGCGTGTCCCGCTCACCCGGCACCGACAGCATTCCTGCCTGTTTCGAGGCTCATTGTGGTCCCCGATAAGCGGGGGATGATCCACAATGGCACGAGAGTGAGTATAAATCCCGCTCTCCCCGTCTCCGAACGGCTTCTGTTCGCCGAGTCGGTCTCAGCCTCGGCTTTGCCACGCAAGATCGGCTGCAGAAACGAATCAAAACGAGAAAAAGTACCTAAACTACACCCGTCCCGAGATGATTTACAAAAGGGAAACCCTGGAGTGAAACAAACCAGATGGTGGGATGCCAGACACGGTACACACACATACACACACACACACACACACACACACACGCACGCACTCCCGGCCGAGCATCCACACACGGAGCGACGGACGCGTTTCAATGTGCGCCGGGGTAAGAAATGATGTGGTCTCCCGAAAGAAAAACCCTATTGATCTACACGAAAAGATTGCTTTGTCATCGCCCCGCTGAGCCCGGCCATGCTAGGTTGGGAGGGAGGGAAACATTTTTCCTTTGGGCAGATTTTTAATTTTTCTGCTCTCCTCTCTGCAGTATTTCCTTACAGACAGCCTCACTTCCCGTTTGAAGCCAACTCTGCTTTACATTTCTCGTTAAATTCCGGAATCAAACGTGCGTGGGGATGAGTGCTGCTGGAGTGGAGAGAGTCTCAAAAAAGTCTCAAAAGTAGAGAAAGAATAAAAAAATAAAGGCCATCAACCGATCATTATGATTTATTTTCTCCTTTAAATTGATTTTCACTGTCTTTCCCGCCTGCCTTAATGAGGTGTTTGATCCAGGCGTGTGGGGTCGGTGTTTGATGCCCTGCTGACGGCTCCAGCAGGTGGATCCCCACGGCCGAGGTTTTCCCCCTGGGTGTCCCAGTGTCTCCGCCCGGGAGATCCTTAAAGCTGCAAAATTTGCCACAACGACCGGGAACATTTTGGTTTTTTTCTTTGGTTTTTTTGGGGTTTTTTTGGGGTTTTTTTTTTGTTTTTTTTGGGTTTTTTTTTTTTTTTTTTGGGGGGGGGGTTTTTTTGTTGCCCTGACCGTCCGCCCAGGGCGTTATTTGGTGGGGCTGTACCCGGAGGGCAGAACACGAAGCCCGGAGCAGCGCAGGGTGCGATCGCCGCTCCTGCCCTGCCCACCCAAAGAGCATCTTCCGGCGCGGGGGTTTAGCAGGGGAAAGCCCCTGGAGGTGAAGCTCTTGGGAATTGTGGAAAGTTCAGCTCCAGCCCAGCCGATGTTGCTCCCACACCCTTCCAGATGATCTATTGGGTTTGTGATTCGTAATCGTTCCTGTTGCTTCTGCCGAGCAGCATCTAAATTCGTTTATTCTGATGAGAACCGCATCTACAAGTCCCCCAAGGCTCAGAGATGGATTTTTCTTTATTACCTCGTTATCAAGCTTGGCTGACCTCTAGCTTCTCTGAAAACATGAACAAGACGGACCTGCTGCTGCCTGGGCTGCCCCAGGGGGCTCTTTTTCCACTTATGTGATTTCCTTTGATATTATTTCTCCTCTTTCCATATCCAAGGCTCAGCCCTTCAGTGCTCCCTGCAGTTCAGCCCTTTTCCCAGCCCCTCGCTGCCAGCTCCCAGCTGCAAAGATCAGTTTGCAGCCTGCACACCACGGGCTCCCAGCACAGGGAGGTCATTGGGAATGGTGGTGACAGATAGTGAGAGATACATGAAATTCCCAGGTTGAAAACCCCCGGAGCCGAGTACCAATATCCATCCCTGCAGCGTTCAGGTGTTGGACAGCTTGGGGTTGTTGACTTGACTTTTCAAATGTAAGTGTCTCAAAATCCACACTGAAAAAGGCCTGGATTTCAGTGAAGGCTTTTACCAGGAGCTCTCTTTGCGGGGCTGAGCCCCCATGAAACTTTGGAGCACAGTTATCCCTGTCTTTTCTGTTCCTCAGACGAGTGGGAAACATGGTAAAAACACGTTCATTTAAGTGCTATGATCTGACTTTAGGACCTTAGTTTTGAGCTTACAGTTCCAAAACTTTGCCTCCTGCTCTTTCTTCATAACAGATCCCATCCCATGTGGGTTTGGAGCCCACTAGAAAAGCTCATACACAGCTTAACACAGCTGATTAACTCTGACTTGCTCTAAGCCCTTTTTTCGTACCATTCTTCATCAATCTGACATGAAAAGAGATACACACACTTCCATGACTCAGAGGAACACAGCATTTTCAAGCCATAAACCACCAGGTGCACTTTTGAGACTCACCAAAGCCAGCTCTCCTGGTTGCCATAAAAAACACATTAGCCAAAGGCCAATGCATGTGGAAGGCAATTATGCTCTGGCACATGGCAATGTGTATAGAACAGCCTGGTAACTGTGCCTACCACACAAGGAAAAATATCCCTGTGAAAACAAGCCTGCTAAATCACTTCATTCTTTCCAAAATCCCTTGAAAATAGAAGGAAGGATTTTCTGGGGTTTTTTGGGAGGTGAGAGATATATGTGGGAAGGAATCAGATTTTCCAAAAGTGGGTGCACCAGTGCAAGAACCTGAATAAATGGCCAGAGCCACAAGGATTTAGAAATTCATTATGAGGTTTCTGAATCCTGGTTTTCCATGTTAGCATCTGATCATGCCAAACTTGTCCAGGAAATCCCTGATGCTGAGTTCTCTGCATTCAGCATTTCAGCAGCTCATGCCCACCTCACCCTCTGAGATCACAAAAGTCCATTTCTGCCAAAGTGCCAGTTGAGGACCTTCAACTTGGGTGCCAGAAGCAATACAGAGAGGGCCTTCAAAGGAGGGAATGACAGAGAAGGTGGAAAATTACTGGAATATAGCTTGATCAGTATAAAAAAGGGTTTAGGTTTTTTTGTTGTTTTTTGGGGGGTTTTTTGGTTTGTTTTTTTTTTAGCTTTTTCTTTTTTTTTTCCATGTAGAAAATGGTTGGGGATAGGAGTCTTTGTGGAAATATCCAGAATCTCCAATTTCTGTATCCTTCTGAAAAATCATCCCTGCATGAACATGCTGATATCTGTGGAGCTGCCTCACAAACAGCTTCATAAATACATTTTGCCTCTTAGCCTTATATAAGATTGCACAGAAATATAGCACAGGGCTCCTTCTCCCTCTTCCCATCTTGGGAAGGAATTGAATAAACAGACAGAAAAAATTGCAACCTAAATTATGGGAAGAAATGTGAGGCATCTCACACATAGAGAGAAGCAGAAACCCCTTAACCCTCTCCTCTTATTTAGTAAAGGGCTGCCAGGTGGAAAAATTACTAAAATGCATCACTTTAATATTGTGGCTGAATATGCACAGAAGGGTAAATGTCAGCTCCAGATGGGTCTGAACTTCAGTTCCTTTCTTCAAACCACTGGAAGATTTTGCTACCCTGAGCTGCACAGGGGCAAGAGAGGGGAAACCTATCAACACACAGATTAATTTTAATCCAGTCACTCTGGGGGTGTTGAGGCTTCACATACACACACATCTCCACTTCTTGCTCTTTCTGGAGGTAAGCTGCTGCTTACTCTTGCTGGGAAGAGGAAAATGGATCATTCAGATGGAAGAAGCAGCACTGAGGGCTGATGAAGGGAAGGCTGATGTTTCACATCTGGCTTTATGTTACTTGGAAATTTCTATGATTTCTTCAAGATGGATATTTAGCATCTCCCAGCTAACTGGATCCCAGCAGTGCTCAATATGAAATGCCTTTTCTTATTACCATTTTCCAGGCTTTTATATAATCTAGCTATTGAACATTCAAATTGTGATACAAGAGGACATAAGTTAAACGTTCCCTGAAAATACACAGCCGGGGTCCTGCGGGGATGCAGCCTGGTGGGCTTCCCTCCAGTGCAGAGATAAGCGTGCCATCTAGAGGAAATCCCTTTCATTGCCAGCGCTGGCAGCTGAAAATTATCCAATAAAGCATAATTAACCTCTGGCTCCAGAGAAAATCCTGCAGCCGTGCCCTGCTGCTCTGAGCTGCTGCACAGGCGCGCCATGGCAGGCTGGCGATGCACTGAGGCATCGGGGTGGTTTGGGAAGGTCCTGGGTGCTCGAGGGACATCCCAGCCCACCCTGGCACCAGCTGGCCTGACCCTTCCCCAGAGGGGCTGTCAGCTGCCCAGCCTCCCCTTCCCTGCCCTGAATGGGTAAAAAGGAGGAAAAGGCGGTGTGGGTGTTTCCATAGCAGTGTGGGTGCCTGGGAAAGGCAGGGAGGGATGAGGAGCAGATGGAGCAGACAATGCCCTCCAGGGGCTGCCAGCACGGCTGGAGCCGCGGTGCCCATGACCAAGGCACAGCCCAGGCCCCAGGTGCAATAAGGGAGGCGGTGATGGGGCCAGCTCCTCCACCAGCAGCTCCCACCCTGTGGAGCACATCCCTGTGTGGCACATCCCTGTGTGGCACATCCCTGTGGAGCACATCCCTGTGTGGCACATCCCTGTGTGGCACATCCCTGTGTGGCACATCCCTGTGGAGCACATCCCTGTGTGGCACATCCCTGTGTGGCACATCCCTGTGTGGCACATCCCTGTGGAGCACATCCCTGTGGAGCACATCCCTGTGGAGCCTTGGGGGGCTGACAGAGGTGTGCAGGGCACAGCCTACAGTGGGGAGGGGGGCCTGGCCTCCTGTGGGGCAGATCCTCATGTCCACTCATTTTTCCTAAAGAAAAATCTCCTCCATAGCATCGTCCCCAGGCTGGACTGCTCTCGCATGAGCTGCTGGCATGGGCAGCCTCGCCCAGAGCTTCAGGCGTGGTTGTAGGTCTGGGACATGGGACATCCACAGCTCCTGTGCTCAGTCAGCCCCCTGAACCTCACAGCTTCTGTATCCCACACCTTTCTCCTTTTCTACCACCTCCACCACAACACATCTGCAGTCAGATGTGCTGTAGTGGAGGTGGTAGAAGAAGAGCACAAGGCTGTTGTCCCCCTAATGAAAACAAACTCTTCCAGCCCTAAAGACAATTGAAAAACAGAGATCTAGGTTCAAGCAGAGGGACAAGTGCTACTCCCCAGCAGGCAGCTGTCTTGTAAAAATGGGAAGCCTTGCAAAAACCAAAACCTTCAGAGATGGAGAAAGAGCAGGAAAGATCTCACACTGAAGAAAGATCTCATTCTTATTCTGCAGAAAAAGCAGGTGCATGCTTCAGCAGGGATTATTTGGAGAGAAGCTGCTATTGCATTGATTTGTTCATATTCTACAGGGTTTTTTATATAGATTTTCATTAGTTTTACTGAAAATTATTCTCATTTTCCACACCATCTCAGAAACTCTCCTACATGTTGCTCTCTGATGCTCTCTGATGCTCCCAAGTAAGGCTGAACTCCAGCAGCACTTTTTAGGTTTTAATGGTCATCTTTTTCCATTCTGAAACCTCCACACCTTCTCACCTGGTGACTCAGGCTCCACTCATGGCTTGGAGATGCTCTCTCACCACTGCACTGTTGTTGTTCTCTCCCCAGCTCCATGGCAGGGAGGGAAGCTGTGGATGTGCCCATGGCTCACTGCAGGCTCTTGTCACTCACATGGAGCAAAGGGTTTCATGGCACTGCCCTGGGATCTCCTGCACTTTATACATCTCCTATTTCCTGTCATTACTGAGAAGAGACTAGCTGCAATAAAAATCTGGGCTCCAATCCTACAAACACTTATGCCTGAGCTTAACTCTAAGCACGTGAGCCGTCAAAGGGGACTATTCATGGGCTTAGAATTTAAGCATGTTCTTAAGAGCCTGCAGGCCTGGAGCCTGTCAGTGGAGGGATTTGTGCCTTAAGCCTATATTCTGGGTCATTATCCTTTTCATGTCTTCTCTGCCATCTCAGAAGATGCTTCAACGGGGAATTTTCAAGTTCTTCAATAAACTTTGTCTTCCAGAGCAGGCTGGATTCTTGCCTATTCTATGGGGCAATTCTCCTGTGTTGCCTCCCCTCCCCCTGTGAGCGATAATCCTGTGCTATTTCATGCTTGGCCAGACAATTAAGCCCTCTTGCTGCTTGGCTCTGTCTTTGTTATGTATAATTGTTCCAAATAATTAGCCACTATTGCACGCTATTCTGAAACTACTTTGTATTGCAATTATACTTAGAGGGTGAGCATCAGCTGGGGAGAATCCAAGCAGCAGACAGCCTGGAAAGAAAGGGCTCGGAGCCGGGGGAGGACGGATACGTGCTTAAACCAACAGTGTGGGAAACCCAACAATGAGTAAACCAGGCAGGAGCAAATGCGGCTTGGAGAGGGTCTGCGGCTGGTGGGGTCCGGGCCGCAGGGCCTGGCCTGGCTGTCACCTGGCTGCCACCTCGTGGGTGCTGCCCACAGTGCAGGAGGCAGAGCCACAGCCCGCTGCCATCGCTGCCGTGGCCACCTGAGGGGAGCAGCATCCTCACCAAGTGGCCGCTTTAGCCACCGCCAGGGAGCGCGGAGCTCTGCAGGGATGCGTTTGGGGTCTGGCACGAAAATGCTCCTCCCTAACGGTGTCTTTGGGATGGCAAAACTTGTGATTTCTTGAGGGTGAAGGCTCTGGACGATGAGAAGGTTTGGCTGCCTCCTGTTTTCCCATGGGTAAACACATTTCTGTTACAGAGGAGTAATGAATGAGATGCTCTCAGGAGGGAGATGCAGCTCCATACAAGCATTTTTCTGAAACTGAAAATAATGAGGCACAGCAGAGTCCCCTTAGCTTTTCTCAGACTCCTGTCTTTCAAGCAGAGAACATCTGAAAAGGGTACAACCCAGACTAGGGATGACCTGACCTATACAGGTGAATTAATTCCTCTTCTGAAACCCATGGCCTGCTGTCACAGACCCATTTTATGAAAAATCCTTTCCTTAGGATTTTTCCTCCTGAGAAGCTGAGAGGCCTCAGGAACAAAATGTAAACATTGATTATCTGCTGCTGTGGAATGCAACAGGTGCATCTGTGATTGGTCTCATGTGGTTGTTTCTAATTAATGACCAATCACAGTCAGCTGGCTCGGACTCTGTCCGAGATACAAGCTTTTGTTATTCTTTTTCTATTCTTAGCCCCAGCCTTCTGATGGAATCCTTTCTTCTATTCTTTTAGTTTTAATATAATATATATAATAAAATAATAAATCAAGCCTTCTGAAACATGGAGTCAAATCCTCATCTCTTCTCTCATCCTAAGACCCCTGTGAACACCACCACAGCCTGCTCTGAGCAAAGAGCCAGGGAGGTCAGTGAGCTTGGACAATTTTGTGCTTTTTGAAGCCCATTTGCTCCAGCCAGATTAGATCACTTGAAACCTCCTGAAAATGAATCTACAGATTAAATTTAGTTTCCAACACCTAATTAGCAGGAGAGTTTTAAAACCAAGATGAGATGACTCTGGTGCAGATGGAAAGCACCCAGAATGTCCGACACCATTGGGCCCATTCTCTGCAGAGGTCACACCCTGCTGCCTTTGGCTCAGCAGTGCTGATGCAAATGGAAAATGAACTTTTCCCAGGTGTGTGAGTGGCTCAGGGCACCTTTTCTCCATGCAGCACCCTGAGCTGCCACAAGCCAGAGCTGCTTGCTGTGCTGGCATGGCACAGTTGATTCATCACATTCATAAACCCAACTGCAGTGGAACCACTTCAGCAAGCACAGTACAAAGGCTGTGAAATGACTTCATCCCAGATCTCTCCCAGGAGCTTGTGGGTGCTGCGCTGCCAATGTTCAGGCTCTGCTGCTTTGCCTGGCACTTGGGCTGCTGTAAAGAGCCAGGCCAGCCCCCAGCTCTGCCATTCAACCATCGTGCAGCACATTTCAAACACAAAGTCAGGCTGCCAACGAGCCTGGCTGCTGCAGAGGAGTGATCTGTCATCACCAGCCCCTCCCCTTCCATCAAGGACGCAGATTCTCGCTGTGCTTCTACTCCTTTCCCTGTTTGCACTCTAGGGAGGAGAGCTGCTGCAGGGGACAGCCAACACAGCCCAATCCTGTGTCCTGTTCCCAGGGATGGCTCAGGAAAAGGGTAAAAGAAGGTATAGCCAGAGAAACCTTTTCCCTTTGAGACCTCCCCAGAGTGTTTTAAGCCCGGAGGTTGTATCCAGCCCACCGTATTTCACAATTATCCCTGAACAAACTCTGCTGTGTCTCATCGCACCGCACTCCCAAAACTGCCGTGAACAGCACCTCCAAGGCCGGGATGCTGCCGGGACGTGCTGAGCACCCCGCGGAGCCGAGAGCGGCTTCCCAGGGCTTTCCGCTGGAGGTCAGTGTTGGCCTGGGCATGCCGGCTGTCCCTCCGTGGGTCAGTGATGGCCTGAGCACAGCGGCTGTCCCTCCGTGGGTCAGTGATGGCCTGAGCACGGTGGGTGTCCCTCTGGAGGTCAGTGATGGCCTGAGCACGCTGGGTGTCCCTCCGTGGGTCAGTGTTGGCCTGAGCACGGTGGGTGTCCCTCCGGAGGTCAGTGTCGCCCCGTCCTTGGCATTACAGCCCTGGAGTAAAGCGGCGGAGGGCAGCACGGTATTGCTCTTGCCCTGTACAAACACAGTGGCTCCATCACCTGCTCCTGTCCTTGCAGGAACTTTCTGAATGTAAAGGATCTAAACTTTACATAGCAGAAGTGGTGGTCGCCCCTCAACACCCCGAGATGTGGCTCGGAGCTTGGGCAGTGCTGACTCCCAGATGGTCCCACTGCACCCACTGCCCATCTCCCCATCACTGCCTGATTTTACCAGCTCAGTCTTGACCTCCAAAAAACACCACTGAATGTCTTCAAGCTGAGTATTTGCAAAGGGCCAAGTATTGCATGGAATAACAGCAAGTTATGGTGTAACATTTCCAGCACTGAGACTGTCAGTGAGCAGCTGGCAGTGTCCAGAAAAAACCTAACACTACCAGAGGGACTGATCAGTTCTTCAGGAAATGTGCTCCAACTAAAATTCCAGCTAGGGCTGTGTTTGTTTGTAACAGGGTGGAAAACACTATTTGTAGTTTGGGAATATAATCTGGAAAGAGCATTTCTTGCTGCTTGTTTGAACCTGTTGGAAGCAGCAGGAAGGTGGTACAAGCATGAAACGTGCAGAATGCTGCTGGGCACAGACAGACACGGCAGCTCAGTCGGTCCTCCCTGCACAGCCAGAGCTTCCCAGGGAAAAACAAACATCTTTTCAAAGTGGCAGCTCATTTTGGCTGTGTGCTTCTGAACGTGCAGCCTGGGTTATCTGAAATCAGCCTGACTTGCAAGGAGTTATTCCCTGAGAAGTCAGAGAAGATAGCCCAGATCACCACAAAATCTCTTTGGTGCTCGGGATGGATTCCACCCTCCCCATCAGCATCTCACAGGCTCGGGACAGCTCTCCCCACCACAGGGAAGTCCAGAGTACCTCTTGCCATCACCCTGAGGTATGACAGTCTTTCCACAATCTCAGAAAGCACAGAAAGTTTTTTGTAAAAAAAAAACAAACCAAACCCTGTCTTTTGTGTGAGCTCGAGATTGTTACAACTGTCATTACATAATATTCCCTTAACTCCCTAAATAAAGAGGGGAGGATTTCCAAGGAGACTTGATTTCACAACTGAAATCTGAGTGACAATTACTCCTGTTTCATTCAAATCCCTCTTATTCACTCAACAGGGACATCGAAGAGATGCTAAAACAGATGGAAGAGCTCAGGTATAAACTTTACAAAGCTTAAAACTACTCTGTCCCAGCAAGGCTCATGCTTTACATGACACCTTAATCCTACTCATTTGCTAGATTCACCCTAACTGTAAACAAAGCTTTGAAATGGAAGCTTAAAAGCCTCGTTGGGATACATTAACTTAACCAAGAACACACTCTTAAGGCATTAGTTTAATGACAATCACAATACAGGTTGCCGGAGTTTTGTGCATGTGAGGATTAATATCTACAGGAAAAAGAAGAAAAGGGGTTTGTTCCCCCTGTCTTCCAGCTGTTTGGCAGTGAAAGGCCCACGGTGAGGGTGGTTTATTGTGCTTGCAGGGGGCTCTGGGCTGTCTGGCAGACAGGGATATTCCAGGGAAGATGTGCAACCCAGTGCTGCCCACCAGGGGTTGTCCCAACACGCCAGGATGGGATCATCTGCTCTCTCCAAGCCAGGTTTTGGGGAGTCAGTCACTGTGGGGACTCACTCACACCAGACCCCCTCTTGCACAGCACAGGGGTGGATCTCTTGCAGACAGATCCCAAAATCTGGAGCTGGATGCCACTGTCCAGAAAGCCCCACAGCAGGAGGGCACAGGCAGCTGGGGGACAGGAGCAAGTCACAGCCCAGCCCCCTTCAGCCCAGCCCTCTTGGCTCCCCCAGCACCTCAGTTAACACTCAGAGACACCAGGATCTTGGAAAGCCCTTTCCAACACCAGCTCCCTGCTGTCTCCAAGCCAGCTCAGCTTGCTCTGAGTTGTCACACCTTGGCCAACTCTTCCCAGGGCATCCCACCCAGGCAGAACCCCAGCACCTCCTGCCCACCCCCTGCAGCCAATATTGGTTTTATTTCAGGTCAGTAGCTGTGTCTCCCCTGCCTCAGCAGCCCTCCTGCTCAGGGTGCAAACCCAGTGCAGTCACAGCCCCATCAGCCACCAGACCCAGTGCTTCTGGCACATGTCTGGCTCCAACACCCTGGGTACTTAGGCAAGACTCCAAAAGTTCTTTTGTTAGCAAAACATGGCAGGATCGGGCCCTGGGAATGAATGTGAGCTATGACAAATGTCCTTTCTGCTGACTGTCCTTGTAAGTGATTATTTCAGCACCCCCCCAGGTGATCTCTGCAGACAATATGTCACAGGCAGGCATGGCACGTCGCAAATTTCCATTAGACAGAAGATATCTGCCTATAGATATTGTGTGGAGAGAGCCAAAGTATTTCAATGCCCTTTCTGAGCAGGGTTATTGCCAGGGGAAAAGCACAGAAGCTGCTGCTGGGACCAAGTGAAAGCTGAAAGGGTAAAGCTGGATGGACCAGAGAGGAGATTCAGCACTCAGCATCTCAGCTGAAGATGGCAGACCAGTTTTTAGAGAGGGATGGAGGCCAAATTTTAAGGAAACCAAGAAGGAAAATGCATTTTCTTCCCTCCACTCTCATACTAAACCCACTCTGTCTCTGTGGAGGACATAGAGTGAAAGAATGAAAAGCCACAAGGTCCCAAGCTGTGGACAAAAGCTGATTCTGTGGTACCTGCCACCACACCAGCTTTTGTTTCTGCCCAGCAGCTGGGGAATGAGATGCTGTTTTACACTATAGATCACATTATTTCCAACTCCTTAGAGAGGAGAATGCCATAGGGACCACAGAAAACTGCTCCACTTCAGAAGACACCTTTGAAAAAAGGAGATAAATCCTAGCTTGGCACTTTTACCCAAAGGATGTTTAAATTCTTAAAAAATGTAAGTCTGGGGATGGGGAGTTCTCCCTTCAAACCTTGTCAGGTGGTCTGGCTGGGAGTCCTGCAAATAAATGGCAGCAGCCCAGCCAGTGAACAGGTTAGAATTTTAATTGATTTTGTTGCTAGGAAGAAAAACTGTGATCTCCTAATTTGATCAGCTAAATCAGAATTTCACCTGCAAGGGATTCCTTGGAGGGAAGACACATTCTTTTTATGCAGATGGGAAACTATCAAGTCAAGTAAGAGCTGCATGGGCAAGCCTTATAGGATTTACCATTTGGTTTTAAGAAAATCACAATAAAAGAGAGAGCTTTAAGAAGCATCACTAAAAATGTAAGATGTAGCAGTGTCACAACAGCAGCACGAATCCATCTCCCACCAGTTACAAAACTATAATTTCCTCTTGCCAAGATGCGTCCAGAGCCAGAGGAAGAGCAGCACTGGTCATGTTGGAAGAAAAAGCTTTATTTTAAAAAAGTCCTTTCTAACAATAAAAGTAATTTTTAAAAATAGTAAAAAGGAGTAGTCAAGTTGGGGTTTCTTTTCCTACAGGGAAAGGAAATAATAAACATCTTAAATATTCATTTAAAATCCAGTGAACTTGTTTAGTGGTTTGGGGGCTTTTTTTTGATAACTTCATTCCAGTTACACGGGAGGCACTCGGGGAAGAGAGGAAAAAGCCCATTTGAGAGGGAGCTCCTGCATGTTACACCACGCACACACCTCCTGAGTGTGCTCCTGCCGGCCCCCGGGGTGCGATGCTGCAGGTAGCAGCCCCTGGGCACAAGGACAAGCTGGGAAGCCCTGTCTGGCAGAGCCACAGAACTCCTTTTCCGGGAGCAGATAACAGATATCACCTTGCCTCCGCTTCAGAATAAACTGAGAGAGAGGAATTGAGTTCTCCCACACGCGTGTGTCCGCACACAGCCCGGGACCCCCGATCCACCCCAGCTGAGCCCACGGGAGAGAGAAGTCCGCTTGTCCAGAGCCTTTGGTGGGAGCCCGGTGATGTCGGGCCCGTTCCCTCAGTTCCATCACATGTATCGCTCCAGGCCGGCGGGGAAGTTGGGCTGCCTCATGTACGTGTTGCTGGAGCCGAACTGGCCGAGGGGCGAGGCGGAGAGGCCCAGGAGCTGCTCGCTGTGCTCGGCGCAGGCCGGGGCCCGCATGGCCGGCAGGCCCAGTCTGTTGGGAGCCCCGTAGAGCTGCGGGCTGCCGGGCGAGTAGCTGCCCTGAGCCACGGGCAGGTGCGGGGGAGAGGCAGCATAGGGGTACGCCAGGGAGTTGGGGCCGGCCCGGCCCAGCAAGCCGGGACTGACGGGCTGTGCCTGGAAGCAGGGCGGCTCGGAGCTGCCGGCAGAGCAGGCAGGAGCCAGCTCGGCCCCGGGCAGGCCCAGCGATGGGTGACCCAGCTCGGAGGGCGGCGAGGGCTGCAGGGCCTGCTGCCCGCTGATGAGGCTGTCGATGCTGAACATCCTGGGATGCTGAGCTGGCGGGGCTGCCCCGGCCGCGTAGGGGTGGAAGACGCTGCCGGAGAGCTGTGGGCCGTAGCCGGGCGAACAGAGGGCATTGGGGTAGGGCGCTGTGGGTGCCGCGGGGCGGCCGGCGGGCGGGGGCGTGAAGGCGCTCGAGTTCTGCATGTAGCCGGGGTAGGTGGTGATGTCGGTGCGCTTGAAGCGCTTCCTCCGCCGCAGGAAGCTCCCGTTGTCGAACATGTCCTCTGCGGCCGGATCCAGTGTCCAGTAGTTGCCCTTGCCGGGATGTCCGGGCTCCCGGGGGATCTTGACGAAGCAGTCGTTGAGTGTAAGGTTGTGGCGGATGCTGTTCTGCCACTTCTTTGGGTTCTCCCGGTAGAAGGGGAAGCGCTCGGTGATGAACTTGTAGATGCCGCCCAAGGTGAGCTTCCTCTCGGCGGCGTTGGCGATGGCCATGGCGATGAGGGCGATGTACGAGTACGGGGGCTTGCCCCGCTGCACCGGCCGCTTCCTCCGGCGGCCCCCGGCGGCGGGCGGCGGCTCCTCGGGCGGCGGCGGCGGGGCCGGGCTGCCCCCAGCGCCCCGCGGCTCCGGCTTCACCGGCGGCGCCTGCGGAGAGCCCCGCGGCGGCCCGGGGGAGCCGGGGCTGGCCGCGGCCGCGGGGCTGGGCGCCGGCAGCGTGCACATGCCTCGCAGGCACGGGAAGCCGGCCGCGTTCATATACGGCCCTCACCTTCCTCCTCCTCCTCGGAGGATGGGGGGGAGCGGCGGGAGAAAGAGCCCCCCCGAGGGGAGGGGAAGGGGAGAGGGAGGGGAAGGGGAGGGGGACAGGCTCGGCGGCAGCTCCCTGCGATGGGGAGCTCGGTCCCGAGCCGCTTGGCAATATATAGGGCTGTCGCCCCCCCGGAGGGGCGTGCGGTGCCGGCCCGCCCGGCCCCTCTGCCCCGGCGGGAGGAGGAGGCCCCCGGGGAGGGGTCCCAAATCCCAGGACTAAATCCCCCAGCCTCTCCTGGGGTTCATTCCATGGCCATGCCCCCCAGCGGTCCCTCCCACGGGGGTCCCGGGGCCAGCGCTGCCGCCACCTCTCGTCCCGGCCCTTCTCCGCGGCGCTTCGCTGTGCTCGGAACTGGAGCTTCCTCCCAGGAGAAAAACCAAAAAAAACGATCCCGACCGCCAGCCCCGGGCGATTTGGGTGCCGCTGCCAGCCCCCAGCAGTGGAGCAGGTAAGCTCCCTCCGCAGCCTCTCCTGCGCTTGGATTTCGTTGTCTTTTTCTCCCGTGAAAAGCGCTCAGAGGTGGCCCTAACTCAGCGCCGGCAAGAGCCAGCGACTGTCTTCGAAACTAAGCCCGTCGGTTTAGTTATTTTGCATCTTGGTGAGACCTCCGAGGTAAGAAATACTGGGAAAATATTGTTTTCTTTTCCCCAGGAGAAAGGAAAACGGTCTGCAGAGCCCAGGGCTGCCCAGAGTGTGCAGGAAGGACGCGGGACAGGGACGGCACTTTGGAGATGGACAGGGAAAATAAGGATCTCTTCATCACTGCAGAGAGTATGAAACTGAAGGAAGACACCAGTTTCAGAATTCCCTACTGGAATTCTAGGTTTCAGGAAAAGCTCCTCAGTTCTCCAGAACGAGTTGGCTGGGCAGAACCGCAGCCTCTCATCCTCGGCATGTGCCGCTGCCAGGGCTGAGGGGCTGCTGGCTGCTTGAGCAGCACCAAAAACCTGTGAGCTTCCTCACTGTGCTCACCCACTGCTCCTGAGAGTCACCTCGGAGCCAAATGCCTGCCCAAGCAGCCCCTGGCCCAGAGCAGGGAGGGAAGCCACTGATTAAGGGTGGGCTGGAGAAGCCAGGGGGAACTTTTGTAACCAGCTCCCAGCCTTAGGCATGGCCATGTGTCCATGTCCTAGGGACACGGATGAAAAGTACCACGAACGCAGTGGCAGATCCCTTCGTATATCCTGCTGGGAGTGAAACTTGAAGTCTTCAACTTTGCAACTTGTGTGAAAATGTTTCCAAGAGCAGAGCGCAATAAAAGGCTTTTTCCGCAGAGGCAAGCAGGTGAGCTTGACCAGGTCCTATCATCCTCCTACCTTCCTTTTTTGAACTAAAAAGCTGCTCAGCCTTTTGGAGAAGAGTATTTGCCAGTGGTTTTAAATTCACCATCCAAGTTATCTCCCACCGTTGCTCATTCCCCTTCTTGTGCCTGCATGTGGTTTTGTTTGTGCTTTATTTTTCCTGCAGATATTTGTGGCTCTTCTTGCACTCTCCAGGGCTCAGGCAGGGAATCGTGGGTCCAGTCCTGATCTGACAGGGACCAGTGCTGTTTCAGCTAACTGCCTCAGCTTCCACTCTGCCAAATGAGGATAATGGGAATATTGGTGCTGGCTGGAGGACAGAGAGCAGGTGGAAAGGGGTGAAGGGTGCCTTTCTCCAGACACAGATCTTCAGGGAGGAAAGCAAATAATGACACAGCTGGGACCATTCATTCATCTTGTGAGAGCCAAGGGAAAAAGAATGGAAAATTCATATTTCTCCTGAAACACATATTTAAATCAAGCAAGTATCTGAATGGACGTGGTTAATTTCAGTCAGAGGATCTGACTTTTCCACTCACTGGAGAGGGCAGCAGGACAGATATCCAAGAAGGGAGTCACTAAAATCACTCCAGACTGCACAAAGAAAGTTACCCAACTGTGGGAGACGGAAACCTTCAGCTTTGCCAACATTAGCTGGTGAGATTTTCATGTCAATGCAAGGATTTTAATGTATTCTAATCTGGCAAGAATGGGCTTGGGAGGGTAAAGGGTTATGCAGTGCAAAAGAGGAACAGCTTTTCTCAGTCATATCAAGCAGCCCTCATTTATCCTCACTATCTCCCACTTGTTTGTTTGAGGGGGGGGTTGTTTGTTTTTGTGGGCTTTTTGTTTGTTTTGGTGTTTGGTTTGTTTTGCTTTTATTCCTAACAACTGAAAACGAGTTGAAAAAGAAAACCCACCTATATGGCTGGAGCTGGAGCTGCCTGCACCTGAGACCAGATCTAGCAGAGGAAAAACATCTCATGGACAATAGGCTATGAAGGCCCAACTGCTGTGAGTGTTTACAGTCCCAGGCCCTGATCTCATGTCATTTTACACACAGAGGGAGAAGCCCTGGCCGTGGGCTGGCTCAGACTCCAGCTGGTGAGTAGTTACTTTAAAGCTGATGGGACCATTCAAACAGCTCTCAACGTCAGTGTGTTAAGACCCAGATGTCAAAATAGCTTTGACAGACGGATAAAACAGCAGGACAGGGGTGGGCAGGAGCACACAGGCAGGAAGCTGTGTTTTACCATGGAATAAGGAAGGCCAGAACACACAGACTTTGAGTCTCACATATGTTTTCTCACTTAGGGTGCTCTTTGGCCCAGATCAATTATTAAAAAGTGCAAGACAATGATGAAAGTGGCTACCAAACAAATGTGATCTGGACCTCTCTTTAAAATGAGGTGATGAGAAGGGAATAAATCACATTTACTAAGCAAGTATAAGTTTTACCAGCATCTGATGCCTTTTGCATCAGTTCATCCTGAGTACACAGAGAGATTTCAACCTCCAGCTCCTGAACTGTTTTGCACTGGAGCTGCAGCCTCCTCTAGAAATGTTGTACACACAAATCACTTTATAGCACGGGTGAACTTGTTTCACTGCAGAGGAATGGGGCTGTGCACCCTCAGCCAGATTCTGTTTCAAGCCCCCCATGCAGGAATTGCCTCTGTGGTACCCAGGCCACATATCCAAGCTACATTTGGCAGTCACATGGGTTAGAAAAATGTGTGGCTTTTTCCCCAAATCAAAACAATCCTCTGCTAAAGCACAGGCAGTATGGGAGTACCTAGGTGAAAGGTTTATGATCTTTAATCTAGCCATGTTGAGAGACCAGTGGCTTTGTCCTGTCCTGAGTAAAACTGTTGCCTGGATGTCTGCACTGGGCACAGATGCATTTGGATCATCCCTATTTCCAGAGCCCTACAATTACCTGTGAACCAGTCATCTGTTACTCACTCCCCATGGGATGTGCAGGGAAAAAGAGGGAATGGGAGCCCTGATGGCAATGACTTCTCTGCTTTCTCTCCCCAGAAATTCCACAGTGAACAATCCAAGGCCCCTCCAGCCTCAGAGCCTGCAGTGGCCCCTAGGGGATGCTTCAATGACACAGAACCTGCTGATGGTGCTCTTAGGATGGCCCTGAATTACCCCATCACTTACCAACAACCAAGTGTTCAGGTACTTCCCTGACTGCCAGCTGGAGGAGCAGCACTGCCCTGACATCACACTGGAGCCCATTCCCACCCCCTGGGTATCCATGCTCCAAATTCCCAGATGGAGAACCTTGAGACAGCCTCCCCCACAGATACTCAGTGCAGTGGGAAGGCTTTGCCACCAGCAGGTGAATCACATTGCCCACAGAATCCTGGAATGGGTCAGGCTGGAAGGGACCACTGTGGTCATCTGGGCCCAGCTCCCTGCCCAGGCAGAATCACCCCAGAGCACAGGATCACATCCAGACAGTTCCTGAATATCTCCAGAGAGGGAGACTCCACACCCTGTCTGCTGCCCAGTCACTCACACAGCAAAGAAGTTTTTCCTCATTTTCAGGTGGAATTCCCTGTGCATCATTTCCTGCTCATTGCCTTTTGTTCTATTTCCGGGCAGCACCGAGGAGAGCCATGTAAGAGCTCAGCACGTTTGCATGGGATGATGACAGCTCTGGAGTGTGCGAAAAATCCTCTCCTCCTGGGACATTTCCCTCATGGGGTGCCACTCTCAGGCAGGAGGAAAGCAAACAGCAGACCTGGAGGGTTCACTGTGTGGCTTGTGAGCCCAGCACATGTCCAGGAGTGGGGCCACCACGCTGCTCAGGACCAGCAGCCACCCAAAAACCAGCCCAGGACACCAGGCTGTGGCTGGGGTCAAAGGAGCCACAAAATAAACACCCTTCCTGAGCTTCAAGATTCACCTATTCCATGTCTTCAAGATGCAGGAAACTGATAACCAAAGCAAATAAATTCTTCCTGAGAATTAACTCTTTGAGTTACTTATGTATTTGTAGGCAACTGTGCAGTAAGGTCCAGGCAAAATAATTTCTTCCCAAAAAGTATAGGTGAAAGTATGTACCAAAACTGTGGAACAGCACGGAAAAAATCTAGATAAAGAAACTTTTGAAGTATTCTGCACCTTTTTGGACAAGTTTTGGATTTTTTCCACTACAATCAGTCCAGATTTTCTTCCCCAAGATCATTTTGATGTAATATTTTTAAGTTTACTTTCATTCCTATAGAAAAAAAAGGGGATGGGAGGGGGAAAAAATAATCTTTTTTTGTTGTTGTTGTTGTCTGTTTATAAAAAGAAAAGTTTCTAACAGAAGCACATTCTGTTTAAATTACAAAGAAAACAGAAAAGATTACAAGGGACTTCAACTGTTGAAACTCTTGGGGGACAAATTTTGGTATGGAGTTTTGGCGATTTCACTTCTATAAACTTTGTTGCTTTTTTTGCTCAAGACAAGCCTCAATATTTAGGGTGAATAAATATTTAATTTTCCCTCTTTCTGGAACAAAATACTCCTCAAATTTCTGCCCCAGGTCCATACCTCATGGCCAGAACCCAGCCTAAGGGAAGACCATGCACAAGGGCCAGGCTGAACTGCTCCCTTCTCCCTGGCTTCTCAGCTGTCCTGCCTGCTGGCTTCAAGACACTGAGAAGAACAATATGTGGGTCATGCATGGGGTTAGTAAATATTATTTAATTATTTGGCTTTATAAAGCAATATTAAATACTATAGGAACTCAAAGAGGCTTCATCGTTGTGGTACAAGTACAGCACTTGTCAAAACACTCTCTTGGTGAACCTGCCCTACCAGCCAACAGTTTCAAGCAGGGCCCAAATCCATCCGAGGATCACAAGAATGGACAGAGACTTGCAGGAAAACTTATCCTGGACAGGGGCAATGCAGCAGGAGTGTTCTGTGCATTGCCACTCTGTTTCCCTCCCCCTGATCCCGTGCATTATCCCGAATCTTCCCCACAGTGGGAAGTTCTGCCTCTTCCCAGGGCTTCCTGGCTTTCCTGCTGCCCAAACTCTGTGCCCAGCCAGCTCCCCAAGCCTGCTGAGGCTCAGGTTTGTCAATGAAATCAAGGAACCAATGCCCCAGATGCTGCACACCAGAGCTCCCAGGCAAGAACTTCAGTGCAAAACTTTCCCTTTTCCCCGTTGATTTGCTACTCCTTATAACTACCTGACCAATTAGCTGCAAACCCGGGCAGATGGTTAAAATCCCACTTTGCTGGCTCACTATCTGCTCTCTTTCTCCTCTGTTTAGTGCTCCTGCCAGCAGTGATTTCACAGACTCCAACCATAATCGCCTCTTCCCTCCCCTCAGGCCAGGAGCACACCTTGGTCACGAAACATTTCCCTCCTGTCTTGCACCTTCAGCCCGACCTGCAGGTTGTTTTTCTTCTCACCACTTGAAAATGTTTTTGAAACAAAGGCTCCTTAATCCCCCAGCCCAGCCAGGCACCTCTGGGAAGCCCCTGCTGGTGGTGCAGGGGGAACACTAAACTCAGCAGGAGGGACAGGGCACCCCATAAGCTGCTGGGACCAGGTTAATGGGGTGGGACCAGGTGAATGGAGGCTGTGCAGCAAACAGGGTCTCATGAGGTGGTGGGGATGGAGCAGGACACAGAGGTGAAGCCATGGGATGGTGATCAGGAGGAATAAGAACAAAGATCTTCACACCTGGCCACTGCCCAGCCCTTTGGTCCCAAATGAAAAGAGCTCACCTCATGTGTGTGTTGGTGGAGAAGGTGGCTGAGGTTCTGGCAGCCTTATCTGCCTTTAAGGCCACTCCACAAATGACCAAAATCCAAGATTCCGTGCAATGACTTCAAAGTGCATGGAAAAGTGGTACAGGAAAAGTCTCCAGCCAGGACAGACTGGTGTTCATCACATCATTTCCTGGTGAGAAGGGAGAGGTGATACAGGCTGCTTCAGCAGTGGGGTGTCTGTGCTGTAAATGTCCTGTGAGACCAAGATTGGCCTTCTTCCCAGGGCTGCCAACCCTCGTGTTTTCATCACAGAATTCTCAGAGTGGAAAGGATTTGCCCCCATTTAACTGTTTTGGTTTCTTTATTCCTTACACAAGTGAGGAGTCTAGGTTGTAAAGGATAACCTGAAAACTGGTCTTTTGTGCACACCCCAGAGGCCAAAGGAAGACTGTCTGTTGCTGACAGTGGCAAGAGCTGGCAGATGGGGTAAAATGCTCTCCTTTATTTTAATCCAGTCTCCAGAATCTGGCTGGCCTAAGAGCTAAACTTGAGGTGGCTTGGGTCCCCCATCATCAGGTGAATCATGGAACACCCCAGAGCTGAGCAGACCCCACAGAGGGGATGTCAGCTCTGGCTGGACAATGGCCCTTGGCTTCTGGAGACAGGAACTCACTTTTTCCTCACAGACCAAACAAGAGCCTCCCCAGGGAGCAAACCAGAGCTCACACCCTCCACCAGCAGGAGCCACTACCAGCTGCTGTCATGGGGCCACCAGCCAAGAGCTGGGCTTGGGATCATCGCATCAAAATCCATTAACCCAATTATTGCTTGTGTTCCCAATGGGTGGAGAGGGACTGCAGCAGGGAGGACAAACATGCCACAGCAGCAGCAGGTGCCTCTGCACAGCCAGTGCCAGGACTTGCGAGGAGGCTCTGCCTCTTCCCTTTCTCCTCAACACACACTCAAATTACAAACCTGCCAGCCCCCTGCTCAGCAAATGCCTCGTTCTGCAAACAGAAACTCAATGCCCCAGAGGGTCTCACAGGCCTTGTTCAGGTTTGGTGATTGTGAAGAAACTCCCCCATTCTTGCCCATTCCAGGGAAAAAAACAGTGGCAACAGCAGCCACAGGTAAAGCCTGCCATGGGATGCTCTGTGCAGGATCCAGACCTCAGCCCTGCACAGCACACACTCCAAGAGCAGCCTGGTGTCCTTGGCCACCTTCAGAGCATCACTGCTCAAATATCCCTTTAATATCCCATCCAGTCAGATCTGAGTCTGAATCATCCCTCTCTCCCTTCTCAGTAGGAAATGATGTGATGAACACCAGTCTGTCCTGGCTAGAGACTCTTCTCCTGAGCCACTTTACCATGCCCTTTGAAGTCATTGCACAGAATCTTAGATTTTGGTCATTTGTGGAGTGGCCTTAAAGGAGGATACGATACCAATTTCTCCCCAGTGGCCTTCACTGGATGTCCCCACAGCAGATCTCATCACAGGCAGTGATTCCCATGGGCTCAATGGGAGAGAGCAGACTGCATCCCACCTCTCTTCTGTCTCAGACCAAATGTCTTCCAGATACTCCACAGAGCAACCAAAATCCCAAAGAGAAAGGCAGGACTAGAAGGGCACCAGGAGGGCCAGAACAATCAGTTTACATGTGTGTGGCAAGGGTGGGACAGGCTAGTTTCAACCTTCTGGTTGGGCTGGGGGAGATTTCAGGTGTGTTTAACAGCTCTCAGCAGTGCTTTGGTCTGTTGGCTTCAACAAGAAGAATCAGACCAGTGCTGAGCATGTCCAACACCCTTCCTCCCAGGATAAGGCCCAACATGGACACAAAGTCATCATTCCCCTTGTGTATCTGGGGAACTCCCCAGCAGAGCATTTAAGTAGCAGGGCAGAAAGGATTCTTGGGATGCAGGAAATCAATGGAGAATATGGGACATCTTTGCATAATAGCACCTAAAAAACCACTCTACCAGCAGGTAGCTGCTGGCCATGGATCATTTACTTTGAGATGAGGAGTCAGTAACACCAAAAGCTGGATTTGCACCTGTGGAACAACATGTCTGCTCCCACCTTCCCCCTGTACCCCATATCGAGCACAGAGAAAATAATGTTCGCCACCTCAGAGGTGTGTACAAGGGTTATCTCACTAACCTGCCCATTTAAAACAGCACATGAAGATGCCTGGTGTCAGCACTGTTGGGTGAATCACACCCAAACTCCTGGGCCAGGACTCTGGGAAACACCAGGAAAGCACAGCAAAGTGCCACTGCCAGCCTGCAGTAACAGAGAGCAGCAGTCACATCCCCACTGGCCCTGGGCTTCACGTGTCACTGATTGACTCAAGTTTTAATTATGCCCCAATATCTCCATGTCTCCCAAAACACAAAGCTTTCAGCCAGGCAGTTCCTGCCAGCCAAAATTTCATAAAGAGCAGCGAGTGACTAAGGCAGCCCAACCTTCAAGTCAGATGCTAACAGCTTTGGACAAGTGTGGGATTTTTACACCCCTATCTGCAGGAAAATCTGATGTTTAGTGCCCTGACTGCGAGCAGGTCACTCTTAAACCCCTGAACATCCCAGGCAAAAAAAAAAAAAAAAAAAAAGGCAGAAAAAGAAAAAAAAAAGCGCCGGAGGGGAATTGTACTGGCTCTAATCCCTTCTGCCATTCTGCATATTCATGGAACATTGTCATAACACATCAGCAGGACAAAAGGTCTGTCGGCACCTCCTCCTCATTCCTTTGATAAACCACGAGACAAATGCTGAGTAAACACTTGGAATCCATTCACTGCACTATTCTCATCGGGATGAGAAAGGGCTCCTCTTTCTTGCAGGCCCAGAGCTGCTCAGCCTAATAAAGTACGGCCCACGGCCCGTGAAAAGAGAGGCCTATGGATGATGAAAACATGGATTATCTCATTTCACCCTCCTTGTATCAGACCCTGCTCACATTCTGAGTGCACTTGGTCTGACACGCAATTACACACCAAAAAATAATAATAATAAAATTTTTAAAAAAGAAAAAAAAAAAAAAAGCCGAGGGAAGGGGGTGTTTAACAAGTGGGGGGAACTGTCCATGAAATTTCACAGATGACCTTTTCCTAGTGGGAAAGTAATTTGTTTCTGTCCCAGCCACCACCAAGAGTTCTCATTAATATCATCATTCCCCTGAATATTGCAGTGGGTGGGAGAAGAGACAACGGTGAGGACAAGGCTTTGCAGGTCTCTGTGGCCTGATTTGTGCTGGCACTGAGCAGCCCAGGGATGGCTCCCTGGCCATGCTGCTGCCTCAGCTCCCTGCCTGGCAGTGGGGGCAGGCAAAGAGCCCCATTCTCCTCACACAAACCAGGAGTCCTGAGGTCACACAAGCAGCTGGAGAAGGAGGAATGACTTCTGTGCCCAAGGAGGGATAAAAGCACCTCGGTGGTTCAGGATCTCCAGGTGAAAACCACAATGCCAGCCAAGCAGGCTGGGGTATGGGATCTCCAAATTCCACTCTAGAGTCCCTTCAGTCAGGCTTGGACCCCACCAGAGCCAAGAGCAGGCTGGTGAGGCTGGGAGGAGCACAGCAACCTCAGCCTTCCTTCACACCCCACAGGTAGGCAGAGAGACCAGAGACACATTGCCAAATAACTGATAATAGCACTAAAATCAGCATAAATATCCTCTTTACCTTCAGGCATTCAGTGACTTGACCCAGTTCTGCAGGACATCCATGAGCAAACCTCACCCCAAGTGCTCTCCAACACCTACAGCCACCTCCTCTGTTACCCAGGTTTCCAAAGGCTGAGCTAAAAAAGCCTACAATAAAACAGAGAAAATAATTTAATAACCCAAAACAGGGCAAGGAAATGGCTTTCGAAAGCAATCATCTGAAATAAATGTTTTCCATTTTAATATGATCTTTTATTTAAGAATATGAGCAATTTTCAAAGGGAAAATAAAATTCAGAGATGGTACATGGGGAGCAAGCACACTTAGTGCAATTGTGCCCATAATGAAAAACAAGACACAGTTATGAATTACTGCCAAATTATGAGGAAACAATAAATAGACTGCTGATTAACTAGGATCTCTTTGTTAAATAAATGGCTTATAATCCTGCTCACTAACTGCAGGATGAGTATGTAAATGGTGTATTCACTGCTTTTGTCTCTGGAAAATCCTTACGTTCACCCTTTAAGTTTCAAACAGCCAGCAAAAATCATAAGCAGTTGTTCCTCGACCTGGCACATTGACTGAGAACGTCGCCATTCAAATATTTGCGTTTTACAAGGTGTTTGTTCCAGAACCTCCTGGAGAGCTCGGGGCAGTCTCCAGGCCTCGCTCCAGCCCAGCCAGGCACTGATGCCGGCTCTTTGTTCTCCCTAAGAGGGGACGGGACTCTCCTCTCCTCTCCTCAAGAAACCGAGAAGCAAAAGTGAGTGCGAAACTTGCAGGGCTTCCAAGAGGCTGCTTGGAAAGCTCTGCTGCCCTAAAGCAGTTTCTGGGCTAAACTGCACTCGTACAAGTGACAGTCACATTTCTGTGCCCAAGGATGGGTGACAAGCCAGCTGCAAACACCTGACCTGCAGAGCAATAGTGCTTCATTAAAATATTGGACTAATGCAATGATTTATTTTTTTTAGATCATGCTTTTATTTCCCCAGTTGCTGCACTATTAAAAAAAAAAAGAATTCAGCGATGTTGTTAAGCCCAGATCCTGCGAGATTACTCAGGCACATAACTCCCATTCACATCCAAATGATCTCAGGCGTCTTTGGGATATGAGCCTCGGGGAACTCATCACTTGATATTTCTCACAGACACAAGTCTCCAGGCAGTTCCTCTGCCTGCCCAGCAGCAGCTCCAGCCTGCAGGGCTTTGGGGCTCTGAGCCCAATCCTATGGGATAAACGTTGGCTCTGAGCACGCAAAGATGCTGAGCAGTGTCCTGCTCACACAGCCACAGGTACCAGGCACCCTCAGCTCCCTTCCCCACAAGCTGGGACCAGGCTGGGGGACAGGCCAGTTTGAAGGGGAGCACAAACACCCCTCAGCCTGTTCCGGGCAGCTTCCCACAGCCTCTCCTATGCTTTGCACCAGGTCCCAGGGTGTCTGCATGGTTTCCCAGGGCTGGGATGCGAGATGTGCTACAAACAAGCCCAACCCAGGGACACTCTGTACTTTGCACAGTAGGAGGCTTCATACATCCCATTCCAACCTGTTGACTTGTAGGGCTGACTCTTTGAGCTGCTGGGCCCTGGGGAAGGGCCAGAATTTGGCCCCCAAGACTGACAGGGAGTTTTTTCCATCGATTCCTGCAGAAAGAGCTTTGCTACCTATGGCATCCTGTCAGCAGCACTCAGGTTAGAGCATCCAGCCTCAAATCGACAGCGTTCCCCTCCAAACCCGATAAGTAATTGTGGGATTGGCTAATAGGGCTTGTCAAAATCAATTGGGGTTAAACACCTTTGGCTACAATAACAGTCATCTGACCCCGGGCTCCAGAAACTGCCGGGCTCAGAGGAACCCCGAGGGGTTATTCCTGGCTTCCCACTGCTTTGAGACACATAAAAGAGCAGACTATGCAGAGCTGGGTAATCCATTCAGCCCATCCCAGCCATGCACCAAAGTGACAGCTCCCAGAGTTTCTGCAGAGCTGGCTCCTCCTGGGAATTGTGTGTGCAGGGACCAATTTGTTCAACAAAACCTGGGCAACCAGAGTTTTCTTAAATTCAATTGCCTGAAGGAGAAGGCAAATAGCATTTAAGCGGAGGAAAGTGCATTAAAACCACATCTTTGATACAATGGCTGATACACCCCATGCTGCCAACGCCTGAAATGATAATATTTTTTTTCTTAAATAAATAGCTCAGCAGCAGGATCCCAGGCTCCCCCAGCACAGGGAGGCTTCACACTGCAGCAGCCACATTTCCAGCCCTCCAGGCCAAACTGCTGCAGTGCTTCCCCTCTTTGCCGGGCTCATTGCTGAGGGTGGAATGATTCAGGAGGGACCAACAGCAGTGCTCGTGCTGTGCTGTGAGGATCCACACATCCAGAGGGCACTTTCAGCTGATGTTTCCCCACCAGTTCCCAGGAGCAACATGCAGGAATACCAGCTGGTATGGACATCCTTCCCAGGTGGATACAAAGGTCCTTTCCTGCTTATGTGAGCTCTCTGCCTTTAGAGAACTTGATGCAGAGGAAGGCCAAGCAGGGTGGGTCAGGAAGAGAAATAAATATTCAGGATTTAGGGCACTGGCATAACCCAGTGAGCTTCTTGCTCTTTCTCCAGTTGCGGGATGCACCACCACATCCTGCTCCTCCTTGGCAGCTTTTCCTCCTGTGCCTTCCTCCCTTCTCTACCTGGGGACATTGGGGTCTCAGGAGAGGCTGCATGGGGACCTGAGACCCTGGGTTGGACAGCAACGGTGCAGAGGGAAGGGCACAGCTCTGGGGTGGTGCACAGACAGCAGGCTCCATGGCTGGCTGTCCCTTGGAGCAGCAGCTGACTTTACACTTGAGCACAACATTTGATATTTCGATAAAGTCAAGCCTATGGTGAGGGATTTTTAATTGTCCTATATGGTCTCAAAGTTTTTGTGGAACTCTGGCAGTCAAAGAAAAGCATCCCTTGCCTTCACAAACTGCAGAGGAATCTGCTTTAAAGCCTTCCTCCCTGAAGATTTCAGTTTCTGCTGCTTATGGGGAATCCTGGCAAGGTTGTCTTCTCTCACACTACACAGGCATTTTACCTTCTTACCTTGGCTGGGGACCAAAAAGCCAATGCCAAGGTGGAAATATGCAATACAGTGAGCAAACAACTACCCCAACAATCCCAAACAAGCACGCTGATGTGAAACCTGAGCAGAAGAAATGCAGGAGGTGATAGCAGGGATTACAAACAGGTAAAACAGGAAGGATATTACTAAATAAAATCTTCCCTACAACACCAGGGAAGAGTTGCATCTGCAAGGGATGTCACACCATGGACATCTGTGTTGTTACCAGCTCCAGATTTCCCCCAAGCCACTCTCTGCCCTGAGCCCAAGCCCATCCAGCAGAGGCCAGACCCCCACATGTGGGATGTGAGCACATGAAACCCTCACTCTTGAAAAGTTATTATGGCAGGAGGAAAAGAAACTTGCTAGAGGAGCCTGAAAAGGAGGGATTGGTTGTGATTCATCGTAAAGAGCAGGAGAGGGAACCTGGAGAATCTCAGCAGCGGAGATGCCTGCCTGACCCCAGGGAACAGCAAAGCTCTGTGCTCCTGAGGTGGGGACACAGCCAGGGCCACCCAGGCACTCATTCACACATTGAGGCTGCTGCCTGCAAGCCCAAAGAAATAATTTTTAATAATTTGAATCCCAAGATGTCCCTGCATTTAGAATTGTCTTGCCTGCACATGGAATGGCTGCAGGAAGGCTGTGCCACCTGTGTGCTGCTGGAAATCAAAGGCTGCAACCAGTCACACACCATCTGGTGATGGAATCATTCTGCTGGGATGGCTTCGTTCCCCAGGTGACATCAGCATGGACCAGGCTGCAGGCAGCATCCCTTGGGTGCTCCCAGATGTGTAGACAGGAGCAGACAGGGCAGAGCAGCATCTACAGGGGCTCCTCTCCTGCCCATCCTTGGGGTGCAGGGGAGGGCAGCTCCAGAGCTTGGTCCTCTCCTGCTGGCTCTGCACAAGCCAAGATGAAGATCTGCTGTCCTCAGCCTTTTCCTGAGTCACTGCAGCAGGGCAAGCACACCCCTGCATGGGGAGGAGGGGCTGGGAGGTGCCAGGTAAAGGGGATCCCAACCACAGCTGGGACAGGTGCCAGCTCACACCTGTCACATTTTACAAAACCAAAGTGAGCCCACATTGTCCAGCACATTTGTGGTGCCAGCTGCAAGACCCCTTTGCAGGAAAATCAACCTGCACCTTCACCTGGGCTCTGTTTTACCAAAACCCCCAAAATATTACATGTGAAAGGAAATTCAGAGCGAGATGAAGGGCTCTGCATTGCTCCACTCAAAGGAGATTCCACTTTCTAGAGAAAGTCTAAACCTGTCATCAGCTGGGGGCACAGTGTCCCTCAGAGCAGGGGCTGGTGCCACATAGGAGGCATTCAGCCTAAATTAACTCTCCCCCTAATACCTGAGCAAACATTTTCAGCTTGAGACTTAATATCCCTGGGCATGCCTGCTGTCTCCCAGGTGAATCCCCAGATAAACAAGGTCAGCTCAGCCCTAATGCTGCTGTAAAAAGCTGTCAGTCAGCCCAGGAGATCTGGTTGCAAGGTCAAACCAGTTCTGAAGGTTGCTGGGGCCAAACCTGGCCTGTCACTCATTTTAAGTGCAGGAAGGTTTGTTTTCTCAATAGCATGTCAGGTATCCCAAATTTAGGATTAGCTGTCGGCCGCCACAACATTGTACTTTCAAAAAAAAAAATAAAATAAACACAAGCACACACACATCCCTGGCCCTAAATAAATCTGGGTGCTGAGCCTGCCTGCAGCTGGGAGGTGAAAAGAAACCTGTCCTTCAGGAAAAGGGAAAGGGGACTTTCCCACACATTGTGACAGTTTCTGGCAACAAAGAAACACCCAAAGCACAGAGAAACATCCTTCAGTTAAAATACCCAGTTGAATTAAGGCATCTCCACTGCTGGAAAGCCTTTTTGTCCAGCAGATGAGGAGAAAGGCAGTGGAAATGCCCTCAAAATGGAGGAGGAACATATGAAAGCTGCTCCCAGGCCACCTGCAAGCAGAACAGTTTTGCATGGGACGAGTCCTTGGTGCCATGTGTGAGATGGACACATCACCTTCCCCAATTATCTCCAGCTATCTAAGAGTGGGGAGCAGCTTGCATCCTTCCTCCCAGCCCTTGTGACCAGATGAAGCTCTGGGAGCAAGATCCAAACCAAACAAGGTGCCAGAGCCCAATCCAACCTCGGCTTGCTGTGGTGCCAGCAGCACAGCACAGGTACAGCTCTCACAGTCTGGGGCACACAGACCCGGTAACAAGGGGAAAAAGCATCCCTGGTGCTCCCCTGCCACACTATTTGAGGGGACAAGTAGTCTGTGTGGGGTAGATATTAGAAATAATTACACAGGGAAAGATGTATTTAAGAGGCTCTTAAGGCAACTTGTTCCTTTCAGAAAATCACCAACCTCTACCATAAAACTCACTTGAGTTTTTGTCTCTCACCAGATCCTACACTAATTTGCTTCAGCCCTTCACCTTCTGATGCTTAAAGCAGAACTCAATCCATGGCCATTTATCCCTTGCTGGGGGAACCAACAGGATCCCTGAACAGCCTCCCTTCTCCCCTTGGGTGTTCAGCCACAGTGTTGCTCCTGCTGGTGCTTAAATAAGTTTTCCTGCTGCTGCAGGAGGAGCTGGCTGGGCAGGGATTGTCCAGAACAGTCCAAGGCATGTGCCAGGGACTCTGTCTGCAGCTGAAGAGGAGGACAATTTTTCAGGCTGTGCCTCAGGAGGGGAGGATGGGGAGCAGGGGGTTGGTCCAGCCTCTCAGAAAGAAAAAACAAAGACAAATAAACTCCTCACAGTAGGAATTACCAGACTGTGCACAAAGAGGCAAACCTGAAGGGACTTGTGCCAGGAATGCCGGAGTGAGACAGGCTGATGACTGACAGCAGCACCCTCCCTCTGCAGCAAAGAGCAGGAGAGGTGGGCTCATCTCAGCACTGCAGGTTTGATGTCTCAGCCCTCAGCTTGCTTTTTCATGCTCCAGCCATCCATGAAGACTAAGGAACCAGGTGGGCTTGGGTGTGATGCACAAGGAGAGATACCCACCCTCACCCCCACAGCAGCCAGATGCAGCAGAGGTGCCCCAAACTTCACTGAGAACCCAACAAGTGTCCCAAGGGTGGTAGAGGGGGCAGGTACACTTTGGGGCGCACATCTTTGCTCCCCAAGGCTGTCAAAAGACCCTCTTTACATCTAGTTGTGCTAATAAGTATTTATGTCAACACATCCATGACTGAGGATTGGCCATGGGGATGATTTATGGAGAGAGATCATCTGCACGACGGAATATCCAAGTACAACTCTGCAAAGCCTTGGCTCCCAAAGCAGAGCCAGGTTGAGAAGTTGCCATCCCAAATGCCTGCAGCTCCAGGCTGCAGCTCACAGTCACACCCCCAAAAGGAATTAGTTTTTAACCCAGACCATTTGGGTGTCCAGCTAAACTCTTGGCCTTATAAAACACTCACAGCCACACAGCCTAAGGGCTGGGGAACTGGGGCATAGCTGGGAGAGCAGCTGGGCCAGGAAAAGCTCATTTTCAGCCAAAGTGAGTGAATCATCTATGACTTCAGCAAATTGAGTTGACACCATCTGCTGCCCATCCTGGAGCAAACTCCTAAAATGATATCTCATGGTGAAGGAAACCTCCAGAAAGCAAAGACAACAAAAGCCTGTGGAATGCCAAGGGTGATCATCCATCACCTGCAGGGCTACAGCATCTCCCCAAGAATCTTCTCTTCCATGCTGCCCCTCAGAGAGACATCCCACATTCACTTAACAATACCCAAAATTGTAATTTTTATGTTCTTTCCATTTTCAAAGCATGTTAATTTCAAAACAAAGACACAAGACACTGTCCTTAAACATCCCCAATATTTCAAGTGCAACTTTGTTTCAACATCCCTAAAATTGCGTTTTTCAACAATTAAACAATTCATCTTTTTCAGATCCACTCGGGACCTCATCTAGATACACATTAATCTTCCTGATCTCAAAGCCAAGGAGAAAATAGGCATTTCTTTCCCCTGATCCTACAAAACAATATTGCCACAATATTTGCCACCACTTCCAGCCCAGGCTATCAATGCGTTCAGACACGAGGCTTTCCTCATGTTGCAATTCAACCTAAAGTATCTGATTCTCACTCTCATCCCATTACATCATGCTCTCAACATCCTAAAAAAGAAAAAACAAAACCACACAGAAAAAAAAACCCAAATAAACCCAAACTCAGCCACCTATTCAACAATCTGCTTCTTGCTGATGGCCTCAGAGAGGTCTCAGGCGCTGCTGTCTCTGCTGGAGATCAGTGCATCCACTGAAGAAGGGGAATGATCCATTCATTCACCCCTTCCTTAACCCAATTCCTCACCATTTGACCTCACTCATTCCTACACCATCTTGCATGTAGGTGCTGCTCCGTCCTCTTCTTTCCTCACCCCTCCACTCTTCAGGGGCTGCAGCTGAATCAAGATCCACTCTCCAGCAATTGGTATGCTGCAGTGGAAGAGAAGCTTTGGGCCAGCACCCAAAGCTCTCTTTCCTTTCCCCAACAACGTCATTCCCATTCTGGAGCAGAGCACATTGGATGTTTTCACCACTATCAACACAGACAACATACAATACAGCACAAATACTCTCCGGGTTTACAAAGCATATTCCTCCCCTCTCCTCCTGCCTTGCCTGCTTGAGTTCAGAGATGGCCAACAACTATTAAACACATCAATGTAAATGTTAGTAGATTGCTTCTAATAGGAAACAAAAATGTTTTGAGCAGAGCTAATTGCCGGGAAATAAGGTCGTTCCAATATTTCAGCAGGGGGTTATAAATCTCTTGGTTCCTGCCTCCTTCCAGCATTAAGGTTTTACAGATGTTGCTGTCAGAAGGAGAAGAATGATTTCAGATGCTTGTTTCCACTGTACATTAAAAAAAGAAGGGCATAAATGTGTGCAGCAAATTGCTGGGCAAGTTTTCTTTCTACAAGAGAAAAACCACAGAAATCTCAGAGAGCAAAACATAGAAAATCTGCATTGGGACTCCTAAAATCTTATAATGATACAAAATGCTCAGCACACTGACAACTGGCAAAACTTTAACACGTAATTCAAGCCAGCCAGTTGCACTGACTGCCAAATTGCTGGTTCCAGTCCTCTGCTGCCTTTTTACTCTTCTGCACCACCAAATATTCACTGTACATGGAGGGACCCTCTAGACCCAAAAGAAGAATGTGAACCAATCCATTTTTTCCTGAGCTGGAACAGGAGGATGAGAAGAGTCTGAGCATTGAGAGAGAGGACAGCTGTGTTCTTGCAAAGCTACACCTAGACCCAAATTCAAATGCTAAGAGGGTGGGGAGAAGCAAGAAAGCTTATACTGAGTGTAAGATAATGATTAGAGAAGAAAAGGAGGCTTGGTGGCTGTCTCCAAGTCGTCTTGCCAGGGTAGTTCATCATTTGCATGGGAAATATCCATGAAAGGGGCAGGCTGAACTCCTTTCCCCTGGTACAGAGTGGCTGATGAGCTCTTGGGAACACCCAGACAACTCCAGAACCGGGGTGAAGCTCCCCAGCCCAGCCCCATGCTGACACCCCATGGTATGTGCTGTACACAGACACTCAGTGTGCTCTCTGAGGAAACTATTCCTCAAGCAGAAAGATCTTGATAATTAGAAAAATAAAGAAAACAAGGCCTACAAAAATAAAGCTCTCAGCTGCACAACCCATTTACTTCCTGGAAAAACAGGGGAAGCAAGGAGAGGACCAAAGACAGACCACCAGAGACTAGAGGTGAGTCCCTGCAGGAAGGTGCCCATTGAGTTTCTCATCATTGTTTCAATTGGGATAATGTAAACATTAGGACAATGTTCTGGCCCCTGCTTAGCACCACCCCAAATCTGGGTCACATCCCCAACCAAGCAGGTGCTCACACTGTCAGCAGTGCCTGCACCCAGCATTCAAGCCAGGCACCTGCCAGAGGAGGACCTGAGAGGGCTCTGGATGCCCACACCCAAACCTGCCACCACAGCAGCCAAGGGGGCTGAGGGCCTGATGGGGACACGTACACCAAAGCGCACAGCTTTGCTCAGCTTTAGCCCAGTGAGTTTTCCAAGTTTAGCTTCCACAGGTGTCACCAGCACACATTGCACTGTGTTCAGGTGACCTTTTTTCCAGCAAAACACAATCCACTCATTCTCCTTCAGCTTCACTTCCTTTAACAACACCACGCAAAGGAGGGGAGGGCTCTGCATCCCCAGTGGTCTCCTTGGGGCTCTGTGGCTTCTCTTTTAAGGCATCAGATTTGCTCCAGACACGCCTGACTCGAGCCAAGGGGCCAGGACCTCTCACTAGAGGCGTTTGGGCTGCTTTATTTTTCCAATTCAGCAGAAACTGTGACTCTGCTGCTAAGAAGCCTGGAGCCCACTCTGAAGTCTGTTCCAGACTTACACTGTTTTTCCTTAAGCTCAGAGATCACCACTGAGCTGTCTCTCATTCTGCTTTTGGCACTTTCTTTCATTTTAAAACACAATCACACTCCCTCCCCCAAAATAAACCAACAAAAACAACATATCCAGACAAGGGACCATCCAGCTCAGCTCCTTTAACATTCCCAGGACAGCAGTACAACTTCTCCAACCGTGGTGGGGGTTACACTTTGGCTATGATTTCCACAAGACACAAGTGGCACCGCTTAAAAAAATAATCCAAGCCAGAAATAACCCACGGGGTTATTTGGAACTGAAGTCCAACATTTCTCTTGAGTAGAGGGATTAATGCTTCCCTCAGAAACCAGACAACCACCACATGTGAAGAAGCAGTGTCCATCTCAAACCTCTCAATGTGTCCAGGTGTGTCCATCTCGAACCTCTCAACGTGTCCATCTCAAACCTCCCAATGCTCACACACAGCTGGACCCCAGGGATTCATGTTCTCATTTTCTACCTCATGGCTACTCTAAGGACCCATGAGTGGGGTTATGTTGAGGCCAGCTGGACCTGGGACTGACACCTGCAGCTGGCAGAGATAAGGATGCTGAGATGGCCCATTTCAGGATCAGCCTGTTCAATCACAGAGGGCAGTGTGGCATCCCTGAGCTGTGGGTCAGCAAACCCAGTGAGGAGGAGATGCCCCAGCAGCTCCACACCCCAGCCCCATGCAGGGGGGTGGCCCAGCTGCCAGGTGTGCTCTCCAGGGTGCCCATTTTGGGAAGGCTCCCCTGCCCTGGCTGTAAATACCAGCCCTGACCACAGGATCCCAGCGGCTCCCCGTGCTCTTCCAGCAGATGTGCCAAGACAAGCTGATGTGAGGCTCTGTAACCAGAGGTTTGTTGGTCCCCTGGGAGCAGTGAAACCCCAGGCTGGGGACTGAAGCACTGACTTGAGAGCACAAGCAACCCAGCTCTGTGAGGGCCACGAGCAACTGTGGAATGATTTAGGAGATGAGACCTTGAATTTGCCAATTATTTATCTTGCTGATGACTCAGACAAGAAGTTTTACTGTCCAATCCTTAGGGGAAAACATGTGGAACTAATCAGGCTACACCAAAATAAGAAAGAAAAAGATCAAATTAACATAAAATAAACTGAACGACGCACACAATACCAAACCTGATTTTTCCTTCCAAATGGGCACTGTATCTGAGATTCTTGCTCATTTATTATTCTTTAGCTTTTAAAGGACAACACATGGCAGCAGAAGTCATTTTTGCAAGCACAACAAAACATAATCTCTTCACAAAGAAAGGCAATAGCTGTTTATTCAGCAGGCCCCTCCTATTCATGACGTTGCCATCTGGAAATAAGAATGTCAATGAAAATAATAATAAACCAAGACATTTTTGTGATTAACTTAGAAAGACACCAATTTCAGTATTAAAGCAGCCAATTTGAACAAGGTTTTGTGCTAATAAGAACCATGAGTTTGTTGCCTGTTAATGCAGGCTAAGGAAGAGACAAGATGCTTTAATGCTTTAATGTTGGCTGGGAGATTTGGAGGCTTTTACCTTTTGTGCCCCAGAATCTTTGGGAAAGTCACTTCAGCTCCACTAATCAGGAGCTGGATGCCTAGCTCCTACTGAAATCCACAGTTTGGGATCTTGTGGGATTTGGGACCTGTGATGGGACCCAGTGATGCCCAGAGCCTCACCCTTTCCCAGACAGGATCTGTGGTATGTTAACCTCTAGTTTCAAAGGTGTGCATGCAGATAAAAACTAAAACTTTTCTTAAAAATTACACATTTTGATGGAATTTCCTTTGGGGAGAGGGAGGATCAAGTTAGCAACCACAACACAATCTCAAATCCCTTTTCCCACCAGCATCACCCCTCCCTGGGATCTCAAGGCTTGACTTTGAGCCAGAGGCTCCTGCTTGCCTGCCCATTTCACTGCCTCCTCCTCAATACAGCCCCCCAGATAACATCAGCCCCAGGTGATTATGTCCTTCCCAGGCCAGCAAACCAGATTTTCTGAATGACCTGCCCAGATCACTTCTCATCAGCCTCACGCATCGGTCGGTGCCAGAGCTCTTCCTCTACACAAGTCACCAGGTATTGTCCAGGAGCCAGACAGCTTTTCCCTCCTTGTGTTCACTTAAAGACTGAGAATTTCGGAGCTGGAGCCATTCATTTCGCCCACGCTCCAGTGGTTTGTGTCTCCACCCCATGCTCAGGTCACTCAAACTTGCCCTTCCCCTGAGCTCTTGCTGTTTGCCTTCCCTTCTCCCCTGCCTTTGACTGACACGGTTAAAGATGGCCCTGTCAAGTGGGCTGGGGCCAAAAAGGGAACAGACCCCGCTCAGCAGGAAAAGCTGTGAGAGCTTATTCCATCCCTGTCAGAGGGATTATGTTTCACCTGGGCTAGATCATCTCCCCGCTGAATCAGCCCAGTGCTCTCAAGCCAGGCCTCAGCAGAGAGCATCCCAATGCTGGTCCATCCCCAAGAGCTTCCTGGCAGCTGCTGGTGCATTTGTTACTCATGATGGGTGTTTCAAGCTGTTTCATGGTTGTGTTTTCCATCAGGGAGCAGCAGGACCCCAAATTCTGCCTGCCTCACCCTCGCCCACCCCAGAGCTCTACTCTCACCCATGAGGAGAGGGGTGAGCCCAGGGTTCCTGTCACCCACAGAGCGTGGGGTCCTGCAGCCACCCTGGTGTCTGTCATTCCTCCCCTCCCTACCAACAGCTCTAAGAGACCACAGTGACCCCAAAACAGGTCTGTTCACAGGCCTGCAAGTCTTCCCATTAGCCCCACTTTCACTAAAGGAAACCTTTCCTCAGGAATGCACCTTCACTGGAGCCACAAGGCAGAGGAGACCAGGAAAATACCACAGAGCAAGTGACAGCACACCTTAAAACAGAGCCACACCTCATGCAGTATCCCAGATTCTCCTTTTAGTAAAGAGACAATCAAAATGACTTAAAAGATTGAGCAGGATGATGACAGCTCCCATTTCAGGGAAAAAAAAGAGAGGGAGAGGGGATTTGTTTTCAGACTAAACCCTTGCAGCAGGCTCCCATCAACACACACCCAAGGTCACACGTTGGAGGCAGCTTCTTTAGAAGAATAGGAGAGCTCAGGGCTTTATTTACCTCCAGAAAGGCTTTTGGACTCTGCTGGTGGTGGCTATAACCCCCAGAACCTCATGGGACGCTAGAAATGTTCACTTGTTATCCTTTACTCATTTTGTCCATTTAAATTTAAAGCCTGCAGTACAGAGACAGCAAAGGAAGTTTTCTCACTGAATAGAGCTAGGCATGCTTCCTTAAAGCTTTCAATACTGGAGTCAGAGGGAGTTGGGTAGGATTTTTTCCCTTTAAATAAAGCTCCAAGAGATGATACAGAAATCTGAGTCCACTTAAAAAGAGAAAAAAAAAGGCAAACCATCTTTCCTACTCCTTGTGGTTACTGGAAAGAAACAAACCAAAAAAGAAACAAACCAAAAAAAAGAAACAAAGAAAGAAGAAGAAAAAAAAAAAAGACAAAAAACAACCCAACCCAAGCTTCAGATGATTTCTAACTGGATTTCATGCTCTATGAGTGCCTGGCAGGCTTTTCAGTCACGAAGGTTTTGGGGCACCAAAGGCCCTCCCCTTAAGTAACTCCTCAGTCATCAAACTCCTCAGCAGCTTGGGAACTTCAGGGCATTTACTGGTGGGGAAAAGGAGCCGGGAGCACGGGATGGACCTGAGCTCGATAAGGACCTTTCCCTGAGAGATACCGAGGTTTTGGGCCCCAGCGACCACCCTGCCCCCAGTAATGCTCTTGTCACTGGTCAAAACCACCCCGGCACCTTCCCCTCGCCCGGCCCAAAGGATCCAGCGGCTCTGCCCCAAGCAAATGGATTCAATAACAACCAAACCTTCAGCACCAACCAAACCAAACCAAACCAAACCGAGAGCTCTCACCTCTGCTCCCTGCCCGGATCCCAGGCTGGGGCTGCAGGAGCAGCTCCCCTCCGCTGTGTGCGACGTCCTATCAGCAGCTCCACGCTAATCCTGGGGACCAGGAGGAGCCCCATCGGTGAATGCCTGTCCTCACCCGTCTGGGCTGGGCTCGCTGCTGGAACCAATTAGAGCAATTAGCAGCACATCAGCGTTAGTGCTAAGGCCTCTCACATGTGCGTGTTTGCCAAAGACCTTGCCCATTTCCCCGCTGTCAGCATCTCCTGTGCTGTTTGTGGGGGCCCCCATGTCCCCCTTTTCCCCAGAGCTCCGTTGTTAAGGGACTGGGCAGTTCGGGGAACAGCAGCCTAGATAAGGCAGCAGTTAATGAATTGCTCATAATGGAAGAATAATAACCAGCTAATTAAGGGTCTTCATGTGCCTCCTCCAACCTTCATTAGCTGCTGTGGTGACCCTGAGCCTGCTCAGACACCAGAAACCTACCCTCACTCTCAAAGAGACCCAAATCTCCCTTCTCCAGAGCAGTCTCTATCACAGTGCCTGTTAATGGATGCATCATTATTTCCTAATTTTCGAAATTAAGGCTAAGACTTTTAATTATTATTATTGATGCTTATGTCATTTGTGCCTTATCCTTCTCATTAACTGATGTTTTTAACTTTTAAAAACACATGTCACCTGAGACAAAATTATCTACTCTTTTACTCTGCAGTGCAGATGGGCTTTAGCAGGCTGGACACGACTGCTGACAGATATCACATCCTTCAAGGACAACTGGGCATCCAAGCTAGTTTTGGTTCTCTCTGCCCACAATTATGATAAATTGTTCTTGAGGCACTTTTCTACCAACATCAGCAGGTACTCTAAAAATTGCAAATTTTCCCAGGGAAAAACCCCTCTCCTCTCAGTTCTTTGGAAAAACAGCAGAATTAACATCCTGACTTAACCACCTGGACTAACTTTGGAGGCAAATTGAAGAGATGCACTGAATTCTCCTAAACCCCAATTAGCCTGCCCTTCTTAAGGGACCTTGTCCAGCTAACTGTGGTGAGCTAAGAGCCAGTTTAGTCAAATTTGAGCACTTGCTCTGTGGAAAGGCCATTTCTCCTTTTGCCAGACATGTACAATGTACTTCTGTCAAATTTGGGAGTCCCTTTGTACATTGATCTCCTGGTCTGTAATACAGGCTGCTGAGAAAATGGGAACACATCTGAGCAGAGCGGAACAGATCTGCTGCAAAGGGGCTGCAAACTCCTCAGTGCTGAGCCCCAGGCAGCAGTGCTGCTCTGCTGTCTATTGGGGAGTGCCACAAGACCCAGATGTCACTGGAACAGCAGAGATGCTGAGCCTGCCCGGGGATGCCTGCTGGTACCAGTCCTGCTCGTGCCCCACGGTCAGAATGACTGGCCATGCCCCAGCACAAAGTGTTGGCAAAACAAAGTCTAACCCTGCTGGCACCTCCAGGCTTCTCATTCCTGCCCAGCACCGGCCAAGATGCCAACCCCATTCTCTCTTCCCATTCCCCTACGCTGAGGTCCTTCTGGGAAAGCATGGGCTTGTTATTGCTGAAGGATACTCAGGCAGCATCTGCACAGCCATGCCTGAAGAGTAAACTAGCCCGTGCTTTTCCACCAGAGTCATTTGGAAAGAATAATAGAATATAAATAGAATAATATTAGAATAATTAATATAATATTAATAGAATATTTATTTTATTATTCTATAGAACAATAGAATATTAATAGCAATATCTTCTAATAACTAGAAGATTTTTACAAAAAACATTTATCAATTGACAAAGCAATTAAGCTTTGACTGTGTTGCTACAGTCTTTTATCTCTAAAATTTTCCTGTGGAAGAGAATCGGGTGCTTACCACTCAGCTCTTCCCAGGAGCTTCACTTTTAGTGTCCCCTCTGCCATCCCAGCGTAGAGCTCATTTCTGAGGCACTCTGGGATGGAGAGACACCAGAAATATTTCTCTGCCCTGGTACCAGGTATCAAACTCCTTTACTAGTGGCAAACTCTCACTCAAGATTATCTGAGAAAGTTACCTTTTGGTCCATGCTGTCATGAATGTAGTTGCATAGAACAGCCAAAATAATTTAGTTGTCCCCATCTAGTTGTTCTCATTAGATGAAATTAAATAAAATTACGAATAATAAATAATAATAAAAATAATACTAAAAATAAAAAAGAGGCACAGCAATGACTCTTGTCAAGTTACCAACATAGCATATCCATCTCAGTGCAACAAGAAATGAATACAAAATATATTTCTTTATAAGGATTTTTTCTTTTCTTTTCTTTTCTTTTCTTTTCTTTTCTTTTCTTTTTTTTTTTTTTTTTTTGAGTTACACTGTTAAAATAGTCAGGCTTTTAAACTAAAAAAATAGTTCTTTCAATATACTGTGCATCCCATGAATGCCCCTTCCAATCCGCATCCCGCTCTCCGCGAGCCTTGCACCCCTCCTTGTGGTGCATCGGAGCAACTGTCGTGTGAGAAAAATCCTCTCTGCTGGGCTCTGGCTCCCAAAAAAGAGCACAGAGACATCCATCATCTCTGGCACCAAGCACCACCCTCTCCATGTTGGGAACGTCTCCGAGCTAGAGATATAAACAACTTCTGCCTCTGACTAGAAGTCAACTCTAAGCACACGTTTCAAACATCATTAAACTGGAGGGAGTGGAAATGTGTGACAGATTGAAACAGTTACACTTCTCAATCTTAATGTTTGTTTAAAGGTTACTTTTGGATGAAAGCTGGTTAGAGAATAAATAACAGATGCTGAAAGCATCCATTATGTATTTTTGCAATTAGCAGAAAATCTTGGTACTTCTCTTAAAGAACATACATAATTTTGTGGGATGTTTATTGCTGGAAGCAATCTGCTCTTGCTGGCAAGAGCAGCATCCAAGAGCCCAGGGAAGCTTCACAAGGAGTCACACATAGCAAGCCAAAAGCAATGCTTGCTTCAGGAACAGCAATTAAACCCCTGTGCTTGCTGTTGCAAGGAAGTGGGCAAATGCACTTTCTTTCCACACAAAATTTTAAATTAGAAAGAGCGTGGTGAAATCATCCCTGTTTCTTTTCCACAGACATTTTGATTAACCAGAAAAAAAAAAAAAAAAAAAAAAAAGTGGTTCCTGATTATACTTTCATTTAAAAAATGCACTCAGGATGTTTCATGCCATTGTTGCCTTCTTTGCCCAAAAGATTTCTTCCATGGCCCAGCTACCACCTCCCCTCTTGGGGTATGGAGATACTGCTGTGCCTTGGGAACTCCTGTGCATCCAGCATGGCCTGGAAGGGAAATGGAAGTAAGGAAGCCACTACAGCTCCCAGAAAGTATCTCACCCTCATAAAAAATTGTGTGTGGTACATGAGGTGGAGCAGCAGCTTTAACTGTGCCAGTCCTCCCTCTCCCTGATGATTTCCATCACATCCAAAAGAAGCTGGAGGGGTTATTCAGACAGAACAGAGGTATTTGAGTTAAATATACACTCAGTATACTTAAGTGACCATAGCTGGGAACTTCAGCTGGTTCTGGTTTAAGAGGACAACAGTAATAATGCTGTGAACAGAAACCTAAAGAGCTGCCCTCTGCTCAGCCAGGAGAGAAGACCACCAGATATTACATTCTCCATACACCCTCATAGATCCTGACAGTCCTGAAGACCTCCACCATAGATTAAGCTTTAATCCTAAGACTTGATCTAATTCTGTCCCCAAATCCCTTTTTATACCTCTTGGCACTAAATAGAAGTTGTCCAAGACACCATTTTCACATGTACCATACCCAGCCCACCACACTTTGGTAGCCACACAGCAATCTGTGCCATTTCTCACCGCACAGAAACAGCATTGTGCTAAAAAGCCCTCCAGAGTAAAGCAGATAATATCTTTTGGGATGGTGCCTTGTATTTTCCAAGAGTTGTCTCACTGCAGCAGTTATTACAAGAAACTAAACCAAACCCTCCTATTTGCAAATTGGATAGAAAAAGCACAACTCAAACTGGTATTTGGTTTAGGACTGAAGGGTTCACACAGGGCTTAAGAAGCATTTTAGACAAAAGCAAGTTTTCTGCCAAACATTTGAGGGGGAAGAGAAAATTTCTGCTTTGCTGTCTGAACACAGTTACAAGCCAGGATGATGAAAATGCCTGGCACTGCTGCCCACAGTGAAATCCACTGTGCATGTCACACCTCACATGCAAGGCTCATGCTGCTTTCATCCTGCCCAGTTTAGTTTCTACAGTGTTATCCTGAAGAAAAATTCAGGAAAAGTTCCTCCACAACCCCTGGCATTAAAGGTGGCAGGCTCAACAAGAGGAGATGAGGAAACTTGTAGGCAGGGAGTGCTTTTACAATAATTTCTATACAGCACAATGATGAAATAGCAGGACTCCACAAGCACTGCTGCCCTGTAAAACAGGTATTTATCTAAAGCTGAAGTCTTAGGAGTGAAGCAGAATTGACTGAGCTTCTCTAAGCATCTTCTCTCCCCTCTTCAACCATCTCACTTGCCTCCACTGATGCACAACTCATCACTGCTGGTTTAACACCTAGTGACAGAGGAGGTTTTCTCGTGCTCTGTGCTGAAACAAGGCAGATACAGCTGATCTGACTCACACAGGAGAAAAGAGCAGAGGTACTACGCAGAGATTTCCTGCAGCTGGGAAAAAACCCCAAAACAATGTGCTTTATATTGGTTTTGTAACAGCTTATGTACCAAGCTCATGTCAGAAACAGGTTCAGATTACTCCAGAGGAAGGTTTAAAGGTTTTCTTTATTTAGCAAGCAGATAGAGATTGGCAAAAGCACGCCTCTTCCTATCCCAAAGAGCATCTGCAATTCAGAAAGGTAAGGAAAAGGCATTAAAATGCAGAAAGCAAAGAGGATAGAGCATACCTCAGCTGAGGAGATTAGAAGACTCAATAAAGACACCTATCGTTACCAATAGAAATACTCTACAAATACACAGGCTGAAACCCACCATCTTAAATTAAGCAATCCATGAAAAATAGCAGAGAGATGCAAGATTAAATTCTTCCATGCCCCCCTATCTCCCCTGGAAGGCTTATAAAGGTCTGCAGATCACAAGAGTGGGCGCATTGCTGCTATATGAAACCGCGTATTAATGTTTTGATATTATCGAATGTTTTGTCTCCTTTGTTACCTGATCAGGCAAATCCTCTTCACATTGTCTCGCAGTTTTCTTTAAACCTGAGGTGTCTGGACTGTGGCAAGGGCACAGCCCTGGGTCTCCAAGTCCTGCTGCGCCACAGCTTGAAGGAATAACCAGCTTGTGCCAAGGAGCCAAGTGTTGCCCCCCAGAGCAGAAGGCCAGCAGAGCTGTCACAGATCACAGCCTTCAGAGACATCTGTGCCACAGCAGGGACTGAACTGGTTCTGGAGCTCACACCAGAGGAGGAAAGTAATCCCGTAAGCTGCAACTTTCCTAAATGCTGGCAGCCAGGAACTGCCAGCCGGTAACGACAGCTGGCAGCTCCGCTCTGAGCTGAGTGGTTTTTCCATTTAACTCTCCCCTTCTCCCCAGCTCAGCCTGGGCAGCAGCACACACATGTCCCCACTGTTGTAAGAGACAGGATTTTCCACGAGACCTCACAACTCCCTCATGAGCCAGCTCTTCTTATTAAGGACAAATTGTTCCTAGTGGGGGATATCTTACGCTGAGGCAATCCTCAAGTGTGTGTTTATGCTCTTCTCTGCCTGCTCCTGCTCTCAAAGTGGGAGACTGAACTCAAAATCTCTGTCCAAAAGGTGCAAATCCAATGGGCAGCTTTGCCCCTTTCAGCCCATCCCTGAGGAGATGCTACAACTTCAAGGTGAGGTTACAGCAGCAGTTTAGTCTCAGCAGATTTCCCAGCAGAAAGGCACCTGGCACAACTGAAAAATCCCCTGCTCTTCCCCACCCATTTCAGAACAGCTCTGCAAATCTTTCCAGGGTAAAGTTTCAAGTTGGAAGGGATGTTCTGCCTTAGAAGTCTTTTCCAACCCAAATGATTCTATAATTTTAAGTTCAACAAGTCGTTTAATGGGAAGCTACACATGACAAAACAACCTCTTTTGTAACAGATCTTTACATAAAATGAGTTATTTTAAAATGAGGCTGGCAGCCTCTCAGTTTCTTTTCTAGAGAATATTATGCTGTGCAACTCTCCTTTAAGAACAGCCTGGAGTATAGCACGTACACATGTGCTGCAGAGCCAGCAGAATGGCAGTCAGGGGATCAGCTGCTGATTGAGCAAGGAATCCTGAGAAATCCAGGCCAGAAATGTCTCCAACAGCAGGTGCACAATAGGTTTGTGTTTCCTACACCACTCCAAGTCACTTTCCTTTCACACGTGTGCCAAATGAATGATCACTGCACAACTATATGAACACAGTCATTTGATAAACCTGTAAAATCAAGAAAAGGTACCAATGCCACAGGCAAAGGTTTGATCTTCTCCTGTGCCTAAAAGGATCTTCAGGACTTCAGTTTTGATGGTGAAAACTGAACTTTTATACACATACCTGTACATGTGGCCACGTGAAGTATTTAACTCAAATAAATATTTACTTTATATAGATGGATATACTTGAAAAATATCCCTTGTGACAGATAACTGTAAGGCAAGCACTCATTAAGCCACAGAACAAAGTTTATTGGATCTCCTCAAATTCTTTATACAGTTTTGCTGCTAAATGGACAAACACATTCACATATTGCTTTTAATTTTTATTTCAATCGTAAGTCCATCTTGAAAGAAGTGGTAACACATTTAATGGCATCTTCAATAAATAAAATGACAAAAAAATCTAGTCCTTGCACAGACAGATTACAATCCACTCCAAATTCAATACTGCCAAAACATTGTTGGGAGTTTTAGAAAAACTTGCTTCAGAGGTTGGGGTCTTTTTGTTTCAGCACTTAAATACACAGAAAAGTGTATGATGAGAGAAAATTCTGAACTTGTAAAAAAGCAGTAACTTAGAAGCAAGAGTTAATGAAATCACTCTAATTGGATTAAAGAACCCAGTTTGAAGTATCTTTTGAAAAACCCTGATTCAAACCTTCATATTAAAACATGCAGTTTTGCTGGATCCTATCCATGTCAGCATACTTATACAGGAAGAGTTAAATTCTAGGTTTTCTTCTTTTATTTTTTTAAACAAGAAATTCATAAAGTGGGAGCATTGGCCCCCCCACACTCACAAAAGCAGTCATGGTCCATATATTCAGCAGTAGTAAACAGCTATTTGTGGCCAGCCCATTGCCTGAACTCCTACCAGACTGGAAAAGCTACTGCAGTTTACCCTTGGTTCTGCACCCATCTCTTGCCCAGTCCAGGAGCCTCAACAACCTCAGCGAGGTGAGAATTCCTGAAAATACAAATCTGACTGCAAGATGAGGACCAACACATCTGATTCTAATTAAAAACTAAGCTTAATTTAAACCTTCTCCTAAACAGAGAAAGTCATGGCTAAAGAAAAGCTGAGCATCGAGAATTCCGAATTGCAATTCTGTGTAATTAGCAGTCACAAAGCAATTAGAACGTCAGTTAATGTAGGAACAACCACTCTAGCACTAAAATCAGTCAACACTCTCATCTTCATGCCATCAGTGGAAGCTTAGGGCACAAAAGGAGTGCATGGTTGGGCCCCTCCAGACCTATGCATACTATATAGGGGACAGGAAAGCTTAAACAAAAGACAAAATTGCACCACATCTGTGCAAACGCTTCAACCAGGTTGTTTCAACCAGTTCCCTGCTCACCCCAGCTCCTCCTGCTGACTGCACTTGGCTTATTCAAGAGAACAGGGGGAAGCAGGATTCTGTTTCAGGGAATTAAACTTTTTTCCTGCAATTATCTTCCCCTCAGCTGACCACATTGTAAAAAAAGTGCAATAACTTACAAACTTCTCAAACAAACAGCTATTAAAATTACACATTTTTAGGGAAACATATTCACTAGTTTAACCATAAAAATATTTCCTCAGGTAACAAACCTTAAAGCATTTGGTAACACAGTATTTCAATAATAACAAAGAAGAACCCTTCCACTTGTTACAAAAGACAGAGGTCAGATTTTGCCTACTGTATACTTTTTAAGAACTTTGCCATCTTGTGAGACTATGCTGTAGTTAAGAACATAACTATCATTTAAGATGAGTATTGAAATGTTAAACTGACTTTCTTAATCTTTTGCAAATTAAAACAAGGAAAAATCCAGGGTCATGTAATCCAAAAACCTGCAAGACAGTTTACATCCAGAGTCATAAGGAAGCACCACTTTCCATAAAGTACTTTGTATGTCTGTTCCTGAAATGCATATTTCATAGTTTTCTGACAATTGCTAAAACAGATTCTCACACTAACTGTAGCTTGACTTAGAGAATTCAGGTCTGGGGATATAAGGGAATTTGGGGCAAAATTATACTTAAAAAAAACCTGCTAAATTTGGTCCAAGAATCCAAAAAACCCAAGGTTTATGGGTCCTTCATTGATTTATGCTGCTGTTCAGTTGATCTTTAAAAAGCAAGTAGGTGTACAGCAATAGGAAGAAGAAGGACTGCCCATGACAGGCACAGAACTGTGACAGAATAAACAGTTTGTTCAGAAAGATGTATTAACTGTGTTTCTGCCATGTGAGTAACTGAACTTGCACTAATGGAGAACCCTGAAACTTGTATACTATAGCCACAAGAAATGATTTCCTATTTAAAAAACAGATCCATTTCTAATCAACTGTTTTACCAATCATCATTAGATATGTGAAAAAAAAAATAAAAAATCTTTTAAAATAATTACAAAGAGTGGACTGCAGTAGCAGCTATTCAAGCAAGATTCAAGCACAAGTTGAAATGGAGTTTCAAGCTGGGAATTAGCCTTCTTTGTCGAAAATTTGTACAACATTTTCAAAAACCTAGAAAGACAAAGAAGAATTTTATGAAGCATTGATCTAACAGTTACTCCAAGTTAAACCAACTTAAACAGTATTTGACAGTACTTTCAAAAATATATAGGGGTTTTTTAGAACATTCACAGTAATTCTTTAACAGTGAGACTGGCATCAATTTTGGGAAGCAGACAGAAGAGCAACATTACTTGGAGAGGAGCAAAAGCTCATGAAAATGTAAAAGGCAAGACTCTGTTAAACACAGAAACACTGAAAATGTGTTAGGCCAGTTCACACTCAAGCAGAACAGATCAATTTCCTCAAGTTATTCACATCTTACTCGTCCTTCAAGAGTTAAATCAAGAGCTTCACAACATCCCTGAGTAATAACATCAGTGCTTAATGAGCAGGCTAATCACACACACACACATCTCAGAAGAATGCCAGAAATATGCACCCTGCCACCCTGTGATCCCCATGGTTTTTTGGCATATATATACTTACTTCATCAACAGATTTAGAAGCATCCACTTTTCTGACTTTTCCCATTCTCTCATACAAATCTATGATAGGCTTAGTAGACTGCAGATATGTATGAATTCTAAGAGAAATCACAGGGAGAATAAAACCACATTACAAAGAAAAGTATCAAGAGAAGGGACCAGAAAAGTTTTTAGGACAGTACCTCTTCTCCAGGCTCTCCCGGTTATCGTCGCTCCTACCGCTGCTCTTGCCTCTCTCGAGACAGCGGCCGATACAGATCTACAAAAAAACACCAGAAGCATGACTGCAGCCAGGAACACCAGCTGCCATCCTGAGAGCAGGAACTAACAAAAATCCTGCAAATCTAAACTGGCCTGGCACACAAAATACAGCCCAGAACTGGTGGATGTAACCAGAAGTCACATAGGAAGTGTCTTCTAGAGGAGGATGATCCACAATCCAGTTTATGGAAACGGGATTGGGGTCAGAGGAAGTAAAAGCAGCATCAAGCTCTGTGATTTGACTGAATCCCCAGCCTGAGACATAAAAAAAGAAAATTACCTGATTTTCAAGGATGTGTTCAAGCTTTCTGAAAAGCAGCATGTCAAATGGGACTATTAATATATGTCTGCACTAAAGGAAAGTCACTGTATGTTCTCTCAAGAATTTTGTACAGCAAACTGACAATAATAAGTTACTGTCAGTTAAAATGTTCTTACCTGACATTGCTATAATGGAGACTTCAAAATCTAAGTAAAAAATGAAGAACTAACCATAGCTAGAAATGTCCCAATGAACTAAGTTTTTTAAACCTTGAGTTAAATAAGCAAAGCTGACACATGTGCACTCCATGAGTACTTTTATTCTACCCATGCAGGAGGACAAGGGTTAAAAATTATTTTACCTCCACAGTACAATCATAGGAAAGATTATGAAGCATTGGGTATTTTTAGATCTAGTAAAAAATTGGAATCAAAAAATTAACGCCCCACCAAGTGAAAAAATTATTTTAGTCTTATTTAATGTTTTAACAGAAAAATAGTAGTTCCTCGTGTGCTCTTTAAGATTACAAAATGATTGCAAATAAATAAAAAAAACCAAAAAACCAAAATCTCAGGAAGCTGGGGAAAGGGGTAACAGGAAAAAAGTCAGCTTAAGGTGCTGGGATAGTCATAACAGTTTTTATGTTCAAGGGCATTGACAAATTAAGAAGACAGCACATCACGGCACTTGTTAAATGAATGCAATGCATCACTGACAAAATGCCCTTGTAATTTAATGACTTGCTGAATAAAATGTTGATTACTGACTATCCCATAGCACAGCTCATAAGTATGAAAACAAAGATTGCTGCTGCACTTCAGAATTAAAGCAGACATTGCACCAAGGTAATTTTGGACTAAACAACAAATTACTAAGAGTATATAGAGTAATATTTTCTGAGAAGTAACCAAATAATTTTGTAAAATGTATTTAAAGTTTTGATAAATTTTCTTTAAGAATGGAATTTCCTGGAGTAATTCCTCAATATAATTTATTCCCATATGATTATACCAATTGTCATCATCTGTCTATTTCAATAAACAGGCAGCTTTTCATTGGCTAAAACAAGTTGCCAAAAAATCCTTCAAACACCCAGGCCAAGTTTTCCTTCTACTTTTACATTAGTCCATTCTCCCTGTCAGAGTTTAATTGTTCTTCTTGAATGATTCCCACAATATTGCAAGAAAGGAAGTTACAGAATTACACACTTCATTACCTCATTGTCACAATCAAAAAAGAGAACAAAGGAGACATCCGCTTTTCCATCCATAGTCTTATTCCAGCCTTGAAGATTATCTTCATTCCTGGGAAATCCATCAATCAAAAACTTGTTCTTCTGGGAATTGGCAGCCATTGTTTGATCCATTGCCTGATAAAAGACAATTCAATTCACAATCTCCTGCACATATGCTGATTTATCTACTTATTAATTTACCCCCAAGATGTTGACATGGTAAGTTGAGAAGCATTTATTTTAGGATTATTGCAGATTTACAAAATGTGCTTTTTGTTTCACTTTCAGTGTGTGCTGGTTAATTCACTGATGCACCAACACAACTATTGTTCAAATTGAATCAGTTATTTCACAAAGCTCAAAAATCTCATAACAAACAAATCTCGTAATAAATCCCAGCTTTAAAGCTTATTTTCTACAAGATTCTGGGAAGTGTCTTTACACAATAAGACATCAGAATATCCCTGATCTAAAGTTAATTTGAAGGGAAAAGCTCCAGATAAATTTAGTGCCATGAACAGCTGCCTTTTTTGACTTAAAGTAGATATTCCCATTGTTTTCATGGACATCCAATAGAGGCTGAAGCTTTTCCTTTCACAAGAACATCAGTAGGTATTCTTCTCTTTCACCTGACTATCTATTTTGACAAAACTTACAAATCTTAGTGCTTTTAAGGCCTCTGGCCTCCAATCAAATATGACTGAATGGACCAAGAGGTCCAAAAGCTAGTGCAGGGAAATAAGAAACACAGTTTCACTGCTTTTCCTAGAGCTAGTAAAAAATAAAGGAAAATTAAAATAACCCATTTTCACAGATCCCCAGGTATGAGATCAGCTCTCTAGCAGTCAGAAAGAAACACAAGTGATTGCTGAGAGAAGCAGCTCCATGTCTGCCCATTCATACCGCTCACACTGGAGGAAAAGCAGTTCGGCCAGAACACAGCCACTGCTTTGTTGCTTACTCTGCAGGAGTGACCCTGCAAGGAAATAGTCTTTTCCTTACCCTCTTCAGCAAGCTGATTGTTATTTCAACTGGCACGATCTCCCCCTCTTTAATGTAGTTCTCAATGAGTTCTCCATACTGGGAGCCCGGCCTTTTCCGCTCGTCCCGGAGCAGGTCACCGGCAGAAAGGTGAGTGTAGCCGTATTTCTGCAACAGCAAAGCAAACACAGGCTCCCTTCAGGCAGAGCATTTGTGCAAACCCAACACCAGACAGCAATGCCAGCCCTGTTTATCCTTGCTTTGCAACAGAGACACCCAGGGAGCAGCATCTTGCTAGTGACAGATCTGTTCCATCTTCAGTGTGCAATCTGACAGTAGAGCACACTCTGCACACAACACACACAGTAACAATCAGAGTCATTAAGGATGGAAAAGACCTCCAAGATCATCAAGCCCAGCCTTTGACCAAACACATAGTGACAACTACACCAAAGCTTCAAGTTCCACTTGCAGTCGCTTCTTGAACGCTTCCATGAATGGTGATTCCACCACCTCCCTGTTCCAGTGTCTGACAACCATATCAGTGAGGAAATTCTTCCAAATGTCCAACCTGAACCTCCCCTGCTGCACCTTGAGGCCATTTCCTCTTGTCCTGTTGCTGGCTGCCTGGGAGAAGAGGCTGACTCTTATCTTAGTACAAATTCCTTTCAGGGAGTTGTGAATGACAAGGTTTCCCCTAAGCCTCCTTTTCCTCAGGCTAAAACCCCCAGCTCCCTCAGCTGCTGCTCATAGGACTCACCCTCCAACCCTTCACCAGCTCCATTACCCTTCTCTGGACACACTCCAGCACCCCAATGTCTTTTTGAGGTGAGGGCCCCAGAACTGGACATCCTTGGGTAAAATGCTCAACAGGGCTTTGGTCAGGTATTTCTGTACCATTTTCAAGAGCAATTTTGTTATGTTTAGAAACAAGACAAGACAAGAATTTTGTTTAATTACCTACTGAAAGAAAACACATAGGGTGACTGCAGGTCTTTTGGAGCTGGAGGAATGTCCCAAGCACAGGCTAAATCAGAAATCCTTATGTTCATGTTGTGGTTCTAGCACCAGCTTCCTCCCCAGCCTTGGTGAAATTACCTATAACACAGCAGCTGCACAAACAGTCCCCCTGCCCCTGCTACCTCCTTCCCTGGGATGACCACGGAGAGCAGCCCTTAGGGAAAAGCGGTGACTTCTCCTGAGGATGACGTGGTAAATGAAGGTCAATAGCTACACTGGTTCCACCCTCTGCCACACCACACAGAGTAAACAGAGAGATCAGATTCAGATCCATCAATATGATAGCATTGTGCACAAAAACAGCACACACCATTGCTCTTTGACCTCAAATTACAGCTAAAATTGTCACTTATGAAAAATAATGATGGAAGTATTTAATAGATATGAATTTCTCAGGCATTTATCATTGTAAATAGATACCTAGTGCAAGCAAACAAATACATTCCTACCAAAGAGAAATGCATGGTTATAAATAATCATTTTCTCAGCTCATTTAACGCTGCAAGAAAACTAATAAAGTGCACTATGCTCCTTGACCAAATATAAGTCCATCAAAACAGGCAATAAATACATCTCCTTGGTATTACCTTAGCTAGTTCTACATCCAAAACACAGCACACACATACATTCTCATCTGGAAGTTTTTACACAAAACAAAAGCAGCAGCAAAAAACTTCAAGGTTATCAGTTTGGCTGCAGCAACATCCAAAGCAAATTTCAAACAAGGTGTCTGAGAGGCATAATAATGTGACTACACACTTGGCAAGGCTGTGAACTTTGGTTTTAAAACTTGGCTACTGAACTAAGTACAACAAAAATATTACACAACCCACTAAGTGACTTTAAAACATTTCAGTTGCTTTCCAATTTCACCCACAAAAGCATGGAAAGTTAGTTCTGCCATAGTCATAATTTAAGAAGGGATATAATTACTTAAATCTCCAAAACTGTACACAGTTGGCAAAAAACAGAAGCAAGATTTTGCTGTAACTAAGTGTGAAGGAAAAGCTTCACAGACATCCTCTGTAAGCTCACTGTACTCTTGCTTTAATGTACATTGCATTTGGATATGCCTAACTAATTGCAAATCTAAATATTTATAACCTACAGAAGCCATAAACCAGAATAAATTGTTCCTTATAAGCAAGAAACATTACTCTGCTGAATGCTAAATTAACATGCAGTTCTTCTTGCTAAAGTTATAGAATGATGATTTTTTTAACATCAGGTTTCTACAAAGAAGAAAACAGGAGGAAAATATAATCCCTTAGGTTTTAGAGGATTACCAAACCATTTAATTTTCCTTGGCATTTTCCTTTTCATGCATGAAAACAAAATTGAGTCAGAATTTTTTCTGAATTCTCCATCTTTTGCAAGAGCAAACTAAAGTAGTTTTTAACAGCTGAACTGGAAAGCAAAGACAGAAGTGTTTAAAAGTGCTTTTGTACAAATAGACTTGTTTGAGATAATAATAAATTATATTCAAGACTAACCCTCAGAATGGCTTAACCAGGCTGTAAGAAAAACAAACCTCTCCTTCAGGGGCAAAACATCTATTTGTGAACTATGCTGAGCCAAGAGCCAAAGAAAACACATGGGTTTAAACAATACAAACAAGGGGGGAGAATGGCTTGGCTGCTGCTCCACACACAGAAGGCTGCAGAGATGTGGAGCTCCTGCTACCCTTGCCAGCTTTAATCAAGATGTTCAGGGCACAAAGTTTTCTTTCATTTTAGGTCATAGAAACCCTCAGCAAGCGTCCTGAGCTGCAGCAAATCATTGCAATGCCAAGGGCTTGCAGAAGAGACTGTGATGTAACAGCACAAAACATGGGTCAAACACTCAGGTCTGGACAAGGTCTGCCTTGTGGCAGCAGGACTGCCAGCAGTGCCAAGCACATCCTGATGCAATCCCCAGAATGCGACTCATTGCCACTCCTGCACTCTCTTCTGCAATCAAAAAGGGAGCAGGACTGTGGCTGCCAAATAATGAAAAAGCAGTTTCCCCAGCTCTTACTAGGCACATAATGTCAGAATGAAAGGATGACTTAGAAAAAAAAAAAAGAGGTCAAAAAACAATTTCCAAATACTAGGATGCCAAGCACTTAAAATCTGGAGAGGTTTTGGTATTACACAGAAGAAACAGGAAAATACAGAATCAACTATTCTAAAATGTATTTTAGAGATAATGCTTTCTGCTATGCTGTCAGACTGGTGTGATCTAGAAGAAGAAAAAAAGATTAAATTGGTAAGCTACTATTACGCAAGTTCTCATTACTACACAAGTAGTGCAAGCTCCTGGTGCTGTGATGATTTGCTCCAACTTAGGAAGCTTGCTGATGGTTTCTCTCACCTAAAATAAAAGAAAATTTTGTGCCCTAAACACCTTGACTAAAATTGGCAAGAGTAGTGTGAGCACCACATCTATTCATTACACAAGTTCTCATTGTTTTCAAAATTAATTTTGTGAAGTATGGGTCTCCAAATATTACTTACAAAAATCAACTGTGAATGAAAAAGTGCCGCCTTCAACACCACTCAAGACATTCTCCCATTTTGCTTTAAAAAAATAAAACATTAAAATAATTTTTAAAAATTCCAGTGAAATGGAAAGGTGAGCTCAAGTTTCCATCAATCCCATCACAGCAGCAGTGGATAGAGCAGAGCAGATCAGAACAGCACTTGCTGTTTGCCTCTGCCTGGTCAGTCACAGCAGGACAAACTGGGACACACAAGCCGTGAGCTCCACATCTCCACATTCCAGCCCGAGATTGCAGCCTCTCCGGGCTGCCCTTCCCTGCCCTGTCCTCCAGCCCTTCCAGCTTCCTTCTGCCAGCCGGGATTTGCAACTTTCACTCTGCAGACAGAACAGGCTTTGTTTTCAGTAAGTACAATAAACAGATGCACAGAAATGGAAATGTGTGAGTCACATCAGGCTGGAAGCAGGTGGAGCCAGGAAGGATCAGGGGTGAGCAGCAGCTGACGCTGGGACTCCTTCACAGCCCCTTCTGAGGGACACCGGGTTTATTTCTGATTCAGCCCTGGTGGTCCTGCAACAAATCTCCCCACTAAACACACAGCTTGAGACTTCCTTAAGAGAGCAGAAGCCAAGGAGCAAGAGAAACACAAATTACTGCTTTGACCTTGACTCCTATCTTTGCTTATCGTTGCTAGTTTGAAAACGAAAGTCACAGGGCTTAAGATTTAAACAAATAAAATACAAACTTTTATTGCCCTGGTTCTGACCTGTCATGTCTTGGGCAACCTTAATAAACAACCAAAATCTGCTACATACACCATTTGAGAACTAGTAAAAATAAAGACAGAACTGTGCAAAGCCTGCAGCCTTCAGGGGTTTTTTTAGCCTTGAAAACTTCTGTCTGTCCTACTAGCACATGGAATTAAATCTTTGGGGTACAGGTTACAATGCAGTAATAGACTTTCTGTCTGCTTATTGCAATTTAAAAAATTGAAAAAATTTTCTTACTTTGAAATATGTTCTTGTCTCTGGGAAACAAAACCAAACAAAACCCCTCATTAACAAAACAAAACACACAATGGAGATCCCACAGTGCCTCCAAGGGAGAGGGGGGCAAACAGAGCACCCCAGGTGCTTCAGGAGCACTGACTCAATACAGGGCACCCAGTATGTTCAGGAAAGTCCAAAGTTTAATGCCTAGTATTCTGCAAAATGGAAATGTTCACGGATAAATCTTCAGGGGGTAGATTTAAACACTCATCGTGTTTTTTAAAAAAACCTCCCAAGTTCAGAAATATAAATTTATGTTCTAAAAATCAACTATGAGAACTTAAGGCCAAGTAGAATACCAATACATGACATTCATTAAAGAGATTTCAGAAGCTGAGTTTAAAGCAAACAATTTAAACCCTGTTTTTACTTCAAGGAAGTTAACACTGTATCTCAGCAGACTTCTAGAAGACAATTAACACATGACAGCAAAACCTAAATCCTCTGCTACTTTCAGAGGAGCATTTCTGATACAATGAATACTTCCTTGCATTGTTTCCTTCACCCTAGGAAATCTCCTTATCATATATCCCAAAGCAACTTAACAGCTTTTTCCATTTGGATCTCAACTTATGCTCTTATAAAACTGAGAAGGCTCAGCATCCCACTTTGTGGAATTAATTTTAGATTTAACCAGAAACATACAGGATAGGCTGTGGTGGAGGTGAATTATATTTTAGGTACACAGAGAGCAATGCCTTGCACACTCCAAATCTCTACAGATCACCGTGCTAAAACAAACAGACAAAAAAGTACAACTCAAATCTTGCTTGGAATAAAGACAAATGATTTGGTTATTATTCTTCCCACCAACCAAAGAGCTTTACATCCCAAGCAGAGGTTATAAGGATTTAAAATTTAAGCACAAGAAAGCATATTTTATGCAGATTTGCTGAAAGCATTTTTTTTTCCTTGACTTTACCATAGTGATTTTATACGCAAAGTTCAGAAGTCAGCAATAAAGCACATTCCATTATCTCACAGTCACAGAAGAGACACTGTGGAAAGCATGAAGGTTATTGAGAGAACCTGCATTCAAATGACATCACTCAACTATAGCTCAAATATTCTGCCTCACGTGACAGCTACGCAACAGTCCCAGATGATGGCAAGCTCCACCTAACAAAGCTGTGGAAGGTTTCAGGAGTTAATCTGCAGGGCTGCGAGGGAGAGGATAAGAACTTAAGAGGGAATTCTGCTTCATCCCTCTCTAAATAGGAGGAACTGCTCCAGAACAGCAGCAGTTCTGCTGATTTGCATTTCCCTGACAATTCTGTGTCTGTGGAACACACAGGAGTCGAGTCTTCCCTCCGTATCGGAGAAAACCAGTCTGGTTCAGCTGTCTCATCCAACCTTATCTGTGGAGATAAAGAATCCTAATCACTCACCCACTGTTCCCTTTCTTACACTGTGTCAATACCCATTTCCACTTGTTATTAGGTCTTCCCTCAAATCAGTTTTCCATTTGTGTCCAAATTTGGCATGCATACATGCCTTCTCCACATTTAGGGAATCCAGCACACACATATTGAGCAGTTATGATTTACACTAGTATTTAACAAATACATATTTCACCTACAACATGGAATACCCATCTCCTTTTTTGGGAATGTAAAGCACAGTCTGCAAAAAATTTACAAAATTTCTTTGAGAAATTGTTCCCAGGTACTAAGTACATAATATCCCCTTTCCTCTACAAAACACAGACACCCTTGGTTTTTAATAAAAATAGTTTGATGCTAAATTCTACAAGAGCTCACCTCAGCCAAATGAGACTTCTTCCACATGTGATGTGCTCTGTCCCAAATCTCCAGTATGAATAGCAACCAAGACATATTTATAGCTCATACTGACTTTTTGTTCAGCACAACCTTCAGCTCTACAGTAAGATACTGGGTCAGATTCATTCCAAATGTAAACTAATATTATTCCATCCATTTACAACAAGGATGAATGAGGTTTATTATTACTCAGCTACAGCCCGTTTTTCTCTGTGGCAAACTGCCAACAGGGTTTAAAACACAAATAAAAACACACTTTCAACCCAAAGGCAGCATTGACTCCACACAGGCTGCTCACTTGCCTGCAGGACTCTCTGGGGGCTGCCAGGGGCCATGGTGAGGATCTGTGCTTAGAAAAGCTCCTGCTCTCCAGTAACTCTGCTGGGTTTCACCCACACTTCCCTGCTCATGTGCCCTTTTTGCTGTGTTTCACCCACACTTCCCTGCTCATGTGCCCTTTTCTTAAAGTTTTCCAGCACACCTACACCAGTCCAACTCTTCTTTAAACAACCTCAGACCCTCTCTGCCTCCCAGTTTAGCCAGTGACTCTCCTGGAGGTGTCTGAGCCAGCAGGAAGGTTGTCCTGTGCATTCAACAGGTCTGAGTGCTCTCTACTGTCAGCTCACTGACTTCAATAAACTTCTTTCCATGTAGTGAACAGGATTAGCAGAATTAAAGCAAATTTGCATTTATTCGAATTTGGATTTCCCTTTCCAGGCTTAGAGAAGAAAACAAATACTGCATAAGCAAGGTTTTTCTTTTTTTTTCCTTTCTAGCTGGAAATACTATTTGAGTAGCAATGGCTCATTTGAACTCCTCCTAATAAAGTGGTCTTTATCCAATTATATCAGCCTATCCAGCCGTAGGCATTTATCCTCCTAAACACAGGGCCAGCAGCCACACAAGGTACTTCAGCCCCGAGGCTACACTAATGGTTTGCTGAAAGCCATTAATGACAGCCTACAAGGTTCCCCTATAGTTTAAGCTCATTTGTTTTCTGCATGCCAGGGGCTGAATCTGACCTTACCAAAAAGGCTTTATGAGCACTGTGAACCTTCCATGCCACAATTTAATTTAATGAATATGCTGCTTTGAACGCAAGTCTGTAATTTGAGGTTTAAATCCTTCAGAACTAAAGTCATAACGGCATTTTTTAGTCTGGACCAAATTCACTTAACTTAGTTATACAAGTCTGAAGTCTGGGATGTAGCAGCAGCATGGATAAACTGTAACAGGGCACCACCAGAACAGAGGGCACACACAACGTGGCTGTTCCAGGAGTTTTGGGGTTCTTTCCCACCAACAAATTCAGGAACATGGCCATCACCACAGTTCTCAGCCATATCTTTCAATGAGGGTATGCATAAGCTTTGATCCTATATGGCTTTTAATAAGAAAAGTATATACAACTGCTCAGTAAAAAAAAAAAAAAAAAAAAAAAAGATAAAAGAGCTGTTTCAAATCCAACACACACACATGTTTGGAAGCATTCATCCCTAACTACTTCCGTAATTATCCACCTGGATACACTCTAATTATCCCTGCGGTTTTTGGTGTTTAAAAGGACAGTACTACACCATGTATCATCCACCGTTCTTTCTTATATATTTGTTGTCTCAAAAGGCTGGAAAAAATGTATTTGGAAAACTGAAAATTTGAAAGTTTAGTTAAATTATACTGTCAGTCTTAGGCTCTTTAAAGAGAAGGAACAAGATGAATGATCTATGGGATCAGGATATCCTTTGACCACTATCACATTGTGTCACAGAAAAAAAAATTAATTTGTTCTATTTTTAACATATTACTTCCACAACTTACTGAGATGGCACTGGGTAAAAAAGCCAACACCCTGCAATGCCTGCTGTACCAGCTGTAACATTTATGGGACAGGCCTCAGGGGACGCGGACCTTGATCCATTTGAAGCACACGTATCCCAATGGCTGTCAGACACCTCACCCACCTCCTCTGCCAGGCCCCAGCTCCGACGTGGCCGTGCAGACGTGTACGGAGCCTCCCACTCGGGCAGGGCTGCGGGACCGGCCCGGCAGGGCAGCACCGCCCGGGCACCGGGAATCCTGCCGGGCCGCCGTGCTGCCCCCGGCCCCGGTACAGCCGGCAACCCGCGCTCCCGGCACAACCGGAGCGGGCTCCGGAACACTGAGGGTGGATCTAAAACCCCTATGGTGTCCCCAAAATGGATGTAAAAACCCCAATGGTGTCCCCAGGGTGGATATAAAAACCTCAATGGTGTTCCCGGGGTGGATGTAAAACCCCAGTGGTGTCCCCAGGGTGGATACCGGCGCAGGCACCACCAGCAAAGTGTGATCCCGCGGGGCTGAGGGAAAAGGCAGGAGAAGGGAAAGGGCCAGGCGGCCTGACAGGGGTGGAAGGGGGACCGAGGGGCCGGAGTGGAGGGTGCCCCATCACTTCACCCACTAAAGGGAAGATGTGAGTCAGTTATTCGTATTTATCGCCTAGAAGGAGCAAAGAATAGATGGAGACTCGACAAGAGACCAGATCGACAGGCAGACAGTGGTCCCGCCACCCCCGTCTGTGTAACACGACCCACAGACGACCGCCCCAAATAGGGTCCCGGGCCCCACAGGGGGATCCTACAACTCCCAGGCTTCCTGCAGCCGGGGTCCCGCAGCCCCTGCTCCTCACCTCCACGATACGAGCGCACTGCGTCCCCTTGCCCGCCCCGGGCCCGCCGAGGACGAAGACGACGACGGGCTTCATGAGGAGAAGGAGGCGGCGGCGTTGCAGCAGCAGGACAGCGGCGGCGGGGCGGCGGCCGTGGGGCGGCCGATAGGGAGGGAGGGCGGGCGGGGAGCGGCGGGGCCGAGGCCGGGACTGTGACCGGGGCTGTGACTGAGGCACCGCTGCCGCCGCGCTGTCCCCGCGGAGGGAAAGTGCTTCCGGGTCCGGGCGGGGCGGGGCGGGCACGTGGGCGCGGGGCTGGCGGCGGCGGCTCTGAGGGGACTCACTGTCTCAGGCCCTGACTGGGGAAGGCGGAGGCCGGCGCGGCGCTCCAGCGGGACCGGGAGTGTCGGTTCATTGTTGGCCCCGCCACAGCCCTTTCCGGCATGGCATGGCATGGCATGGCATGGCATGGCATGGCATGGCCCGGCCCGGCCCGGCATCGGCGGCGGCGCCCCCGCTGCCATGGCAACGCCGCCGCATCGCCGCACTGCGCCTGCGCACTCCCCGCCCCCTGGCATTTTTAAACCCCCTGCGCGCGCGCTGGCGGTTGGTTTCCCCAGAGCGCGCTCTGATTGGCCGAGCCAGCCGTTCCCTGCCGCGCGCCGATTGGGCCGCGTCAGGTAGAGGGGGCGGGTTCAACTCTCTGATTGGTCGGTGGGGGCAGGGGGCTGGCCGGGGCCGCAGAAGGCGCCGGTGCGAGCGGGACGCGGCGGGAGCCGCTGTGCTGGGATTGGAGCCGCGGTCGCTGCTACTGGGGCCGCTCCGTTCTCACAGCCGCCGCCCGGCCGAGCCTGGGGCTGCAGCGGGCGGGCTCGCTCCACGCTGGGGAGAGGGAGAAGAGGAACGGGCAGAACTGCGGCCCTTCCCGGCCCCCGTTCGGCCCGGCCCGGATCTGAGGTACCGCATCGCTCCGGCCCCGCCGCGCACTTCGCGTCCGCTCCGCTGCCCCTCTGCCAGTGCGGCTCGGGGTATACAGAGCTGAGGGAGGGTGGACTTCTGCTTCGTGCTTGTCAAGTTGAAACAGTGGTGCTTTAAAAAAGTGTCCTCTTCTACAAATTTAAGTTTAAGGCTTGTTTGGCTTTTAAGGGGAGTTAATGCTGGAAGCATCGTGGCCGAGTTCCTTGGAGGATTCCCTTAAAAATAAAGTTCTTTCCTGGCAAGTTGAAATGTAGAGGAAGCACCTTTGCTTGGCATGCTTGAGATAACTACAAAGAGATTTGTTGCTTATTTGTTAAAATGTATTGGGGTATTTGCCAAATTATATGGGCTGTCAGTTGTTTTGTTTGTTGCTTTGTTTAGGCACCTCGAAAAAATCTAATCCTGATAGTGTAAATAAGTTAATGTGATTACATACTGATTTCTTCAGGGCTCTTTGAAGTCTACTATTTGAGTTAAGCCAAGGCCTTATTTCAGAAATCTTCAAAGTTTAAGTGGTGTGAATGCTCACTTGAAATACAGAGACTAAAACAGGGCTTTGGGAAGCTGATCTAATGTTAAATTTGCTAAATCAGTTTTTTTGTGCCATGGGAGTTTCTAATTAGTGGTAACTCTTTTTCTCCCTAAACTATATCTAATTAGTTTTTCCTTTAGCTTTATCTGCAAGCTTGTATTTTGGCCTACACATCTTCCAAGGTTCCACAGAGAAACTGTCAGGTGGACAGTAAAGGTTTTGTGTTGACTGTAACTCTGACAACTTCGTAGGACAAAGTTTCTGCTTTGTTGGCCTCGACTTAAACAAAAAAAAGTACCAACGGTTTATGTATCCTATTTCTTGATTTTCTTACTGTGCCATGCTTTTGTTCCTTCTTTTAAACATCGTAAGATAACAATGTACCTTAATCCATTTTTTTTAATCTCTGATTTTCCCAGATTTGTTCCCAAAAGGATGGTCCCTTTCAGTTTCCCTCTGTCCAAGTGTGCACTTTGGGACCCAGTCCCTATGGGCGATGTCATTGGCACACACATCACCTATTACAGGTATTGATACCCTTTTGGGGCAAGCTAAAGCTTAAAATAAATTATGGAGTGTGTGATGCAAAGCCTCATTTTGTCTTTTGAGTCTGTTCTATGGCAAGGCCCAAAGGAAAAGGAAGCAGTGTATTTCTTATAAGCATATAGGGATTTTCACTGGAAAAATTTCAGTTTCCTTTGTGTAGCACAGTCTAGTGCCTTGAAGGTGCATCAATTTAAAGTAACTTAAAATTTGTTTCTATTTTCTTCCCATATGAATAAGTGATACTTTTTTTAAAAAAGCATTTAAAAGAATTTGTGACTTAAACTTGCTTATTATCTCCTTTTAGAAACCCCAAGATATGTCTGGTGGAGAAAACCTTGCGGCTTGCCTACCGCCATGCTAAGCAGAATGAAAAGAAATCATTGTCCTGTTTTTTGCTTGGCACCCTCACAGTAGATGAAGGTAATTCTAAACATGAGGTAGACAGGCAGTGTTGGTTGGTTGATTAAGCTGTAGTTAAGCTGAGTTGTTTCTCTTGGACTCTGACTTTATTTCTTTATTTTGAAGATGGGGAAGGCGTAACGCTGACAGTAGATCGCTTTGATCCTGGCCGAGAAGTTGCTGGTGGATCAGGCAAAATCCCAACTGCGTCCCTTCCTGGAGACTTCTTGATTCCATGTACAGTTAATGCCTGGGGACCTTGTCCAGATAATATAATAGTGCACAGTGCTGAAGATATCAGCTTGGCTTTCAAGGTAAGCAGCTCTTAGCAACTTTTGGGTCTCTCAAACAGTGAGCTGTCTGCCAGGCAGGACACTGGGCTATGCACAGAGCTTGATTTCCAGCACAGCAAGGTTAGGGCTGAACCAAGACCATGTAGTTAATTGTGTGAAATGAGCTGCTTGAGTGCCATTGAAAAGTGCATTGGAAACTGTTAAAGTCAGTTAATCCTCACAGGTGTTTAAGGATCACACAGTCTTTAATCTTGGATGAAAATCTTGCTGACTGACCATAGTTTTTCAGCTGGTCTAACCACCAAAACCAACAAAGCAACAGCAATTGCAGCAAACTTACTTAAACAAGAGAAAACAGTTTTTGTGTCTTTTTTTGCCCTCAAAATTGTCATTAATCAGTTGCAGTATTGGGCAGGTGTTGCTGAAGTGTTGCTAGGCAAGTGACCCGCCCAAAACGTGTGGAGCCCTGTGCAGGTTAGCAGCCATAGCTGAAATGTGTGCTCTGCTGTAATCCATTAAATACACTTTCCATTCCTGTAGACTTTTCCCTGTAGTTATTGTAGTGTGTGTTTTATAATGCAAATTAAACCTGCTTCACATCTGAACTTTCTCATGATGATACATCCAGATATTAAATTACATATTTCTTGAATGCAAGTAAGAAAACTTTGGCAAATCAGCTTGAGCCTTTTAGTTGTCTGTATTATATTAATTTTCATATAATTAAGTAACCCCAGGCTTTCTAATCCATCAAAAACAATGCTGAGGTGTGCATAGCTAATTTTCAAGTGTATTCTGCATTATTCATTACATTCACTAGTGCAGTGAGCTTTGGAGACCTGGGCTGATGGCTTTTTTGCATAGTACCTACTGCAGTAATAGCTGTGATGAATGATTTGAATTCCTAGTGTAATACATCTTGAATCATGGTAATCATGGAAAATAACTTAGTGTATTTAACTTTTTTTTCTTCCTTCTAGGGTCTGCAGCAGAGTCTGTGCAGTAAAGAATCTCTGGATCTTTCTAAACTGCTCACTGTTAGAGCTCACATTTTTTTCACAGAAAACCTGGATAATCTACACTTTAATTTTTACTGGGCTTCTCTTACTCTGGCCAATATTTTGGAATACACCCCTGTGAAGTCTGTCCCAATTATTCCAACAGCCCTAGCAAGAAATTTGACCAGTCCTATGAATATTGCACAAGTTCAAGGAACTTACAAATGTGGGTGAGTAAAGGGTGGTGCTAAAGCTGTCAAAGTTGCCTGTCAGTTTCTTGCCTTTCCAAAGGAGGTGGGTAGGAGAGATCTCAACTGTACTTTGCTTTTTAGTAAAATAACTTGACATAAACATGGCATGTCTTATGGCCTTAGAAATGTATTAAAATTACGAACAAGAAACAAGAAATGGGATGGAGAAAAACATTAACTGGTTGAGTAGAAATTCTTGCTTTTGGCTTCAGTGAAAGTGGCAGAACACACCTCTAGTTAACATAATAAATGTAAATAGCTTCCAGCTTTTAAAACACCATAGGTGCTTGCCCTACAATGAAAAGCAGATGAATGCAAACCAAAGCTTTCTTTTTGTGCTTCTGAGATGGTATTGAGAAGTCATCATTCTGACTGGTAACTAATTTAATAGGATGAACTAGGGATAGATCAGGGAAATTTGAAATAACTGAATGTCATTTTATTTGGATAGGGACTTTATGAATGCCTCTCTGCAAATTACTCTTCAAATTTAACATGACTTGTACTTGGGGATTTGTTATGAACACTAATTCTAGTATTCACTAAAATACTACAAATAGTACTATGTAAGTTTTTTATCCTTGAGAACTCTTTGATACATAGGGAATTGCTGAAAAGCTGGGGAGCTGCTGTTAAGTGTGTGGAGTAAGAGCAGTTTTGATCTTTAATTTTTTTCCCTAAATTTATTTTCTTATAGTATTTTCTAAACTTGTACTTTTCTCTCCAGGTTTTTTTTCCTAAAAAACTGTCTTCCAAAATACTAAAACAACCCAACTTTTGCTTTCTTTCAGCTACCTTACTATGGACCAAACAAGGAAATTGCTTTTACTGCTTGAGTCTGATCCCAAGGCTTATGCTCTGCCATTAGTTGGAGTGTAAGTGTTCAGATTAATACACACATTGATTTGAGATGTATCTGAGGGATTACATAGCAAAAATTTGGTACCAGAGCTGTCTCTAATTAGATTTTTTTTCTTATTTCTAGTTGGCTGAGTGGAGTTACTCATATCTATAGTCCTCAGGTCTGGGCCTGTTGCTTGCGGTATTTGTTCAGTTCTTCAATTCAAGAAAGGCAAGTCACTTTTATAGGTAAAACATAGAAGTGCCTAAAAAAGTATTCCACAGAAATGCATGGCAGCATGGGCTCTGCTCAAAGATATTTGAGAAAATTCTGTGATTTATATGTTGTATAGAGGTAAGACTGTCTGGTTTAAATGTTGTTTTTGGTTTTGGCTTCTGCACAAAAATTTTCCTTGACTGAAATGTTGGAAAGCTGAGCTGATATCCCAAAGTCAGAAGAAGGTGAACATTAATGTCCTTGAGGTCACTGCATTTTAGTTTAAATAAGAAGCCACAAGCAGGAAACAGTAGTTTAAACAGTGGTGGGGTTTTGTTTTTTGAGCTTTTCTTAGGGGTATTTTCTTTGAGGTAAGTTGTCTTCCTGGTTGTGCCTGACCAACATATTGAAACATATTGATTTGCTGCCTATGCTGTCCTGTTACGACTTCCTGTTAAATGTTTAAATTTTTTTTAAGAGTGTTTGCATTCTGGGGTATTTTTAAATTGTGATGTTAGAGGATAATCGTTCCTCATTGTCTAGATTTTCTGTAACATTTGCTGAGTTCTATTTGTGTGGAGCTGGGAGAGAGTTCAGTGTTTATAGTTTGAAACTGCACCTCAGGTAAATGAGACTCTATGCTGTATGCATAAGCACTTCTTCTGATTGCCCACATTTGTTTTTAAATTGTGAAATGCAACCACGTTTGGTGAACAGATGTGTCTGCAATTACAAAATAGACTTCTTTCCCTTAACAACTGAAATATGTCCAAACACAGATAAGAGACCAATTAGATTATTAGATAGGCAAGTTGGATGCTTGACTCTCATTAACTTTCACTGATGCCATCATGGAAGTGGATTAGGGAGATTTGATGAACCATGCAAACAGCATTAACCTCTGCAGGCTAACTGCTTAATCTGTGCATCATACATTTTTAACTCTTTAAGTTGTAAGTAAACTTTGAAGTTGCATGAATGTGTTTTTCAAGCATCCTGTTTCCACTGCTTTTTCTATTGCATATATTATTCAATGAAAGAACAAACAAATAAACCATTAACAAACATGTTACAAGTGCTATAAAAAGAAAAACTGTTCTGAAATTAGTACTACCTTTTATTGGAAACACACATTGTTGTCATTATCCTTGAAATTGTGTTAAATGCTGATTGTTGTTACTCACTATTCTCAACTTATAGAAAAAAAAAACCTTCAATAAAATTTTCCCCAAAAAATTATCTTTTTGCTAATTAATGTTTTTTGAATATTTAGGGGCAACTGAGTCATTAAGTGTCTTTATAATGCGTCTTAACTGAAAACAAAAAAGAAAATAAAACACAATATCATTCTTACAGATGTTTTCTTCTCTATTATGTTTGAACTCTTCCAGGAATTCATTTAAAGTACTAAGTGATAGTAAAGGTTTGAAATACAAAGGACTTGGATTATTCCTATTTCTCTACTTTTCTTTGGTTCTTGCATGTGGCTACAGTCATAAATCCCTCTGCACTATCTATAGCTAAGCACCACTCAAAATGCTATGACTCACCAGTTTGCTAAACTATGTGAAAATTTGTTCACTGTATTGCAAGTCTAAGGGCCTTCTTCATGTTTAAGTTATTTAAAGATGTACTTTTCTTCTATTTCAGGGTTTTTTCAGAATCTAGGAGTTTTCTTGTTGTGTTTTATTCATTGACACACAAGGAACCAGAGTTTTATGAGTGTGTTCCATGCAGTGGGCAGACTGAGCTGGGGTTTCAGATCCTAACTTGCCATGAAACAGTTCACCTCTTCAAAGTAAGTGTCTTGCTTTCCTCCTGCATCATGGTACTTCAAAATTTGCCTTTAAAGAGTCATTATGATGTGTCCCAAATGGATCTGCAGTGTTTGAAAATGATGTAGCTCTATAAAGCTGCTTTTTCCTTGAGACCACTAAATTCAGTTTGTCCTTCTAATTGAGAAATTACTTCCAAAGGCAGCACTGCTCACTTTTCTAATAGCATTAAGCATCTGTCTTTTAAGTGTATCATGCTGTGTTGGCCTTGGTTAGTGTTCCTTCCTACTAGTGACCTTCTGGCCTTGTGAGCAGAGACTCAGACTTCCTGCAGCATTTGTTACTCTGGTGTGCTGTGTTCAGCTTGGCCACATCTGACAGCTGCTCTGGGTAATGCTTGCTGGAGAGCAAAGCTGAGTGTTGTGCTTTGCTTGAAATGGAATGCAAAAAGGAGTTCAGAGGTTACTAATTTTGTCAGTTTTATTCATGGAAAACTTTATCTCTGTGCTGAGTAACTCTCTGAAAGAATTTGATGATAGAAGTCTGGGAGATGGCTAGTAAAGTTTGAGGACGTTCTAGGAAATCTCAGTTCCTTATATGTTTTCCAAGGCTTGTGCAGAACCTGAAGCTGAGCTGTTAATTTGCTCAGTAATGGCTGCTATGCTCTGTCAGCAGCAATGAGTGTAATGTGTGTGCTGTGCTGTGTGCTCAGCTCTCTTCCCAACTGAATTTCCTTGTCAGGGTTGCCTTCTCCCTTTAGCCTAGGGACGACTCAGCTTTCTAAGATGACACATCTCTCCACAGAAGCTCACTGCTGTTGTCTCCAGGAGCTGCCCAGCTGTGGTGTGAGGCAGTACAGGAACGTTTGCTGTTTCCTGTAGTGGTGGCAGCCCTGGAGGAGTATCTGAGCAGTTACAGTGAGGAAGCATCTGCTCATGGCTATAATTAGCCCAACTCCTTTACAGACTAGCAGGGGAACAGTGTTAAACAGGAAGGGAAGTTGTCTGCTTCCTTGTAGTGCTGAAAAATTTGAAAGTAGGGGACAAGCAGCAAATAATCATATAAAGGTCTTTAAAGCTGTTTCTCTGGGAGTAGTACCTCAGTGATTGAAAGTTTGAAGGTTTCCTGCCTCACAAATATGGAACATCTCATTCCAGAATGTTGAAGCATCAGACAAGAGCCCTATCCAGTTTGAGTTGAGTGCTGAAAACCAAAATGCAGAAACTGAATTCTTCAGCAGAATTTGCAAGAAACTTCCAATCAAAAGGTAAATCTCTGCAATGCCATTTATGTGCAAAAATTAAATATTTATTGGTTGAGGGGTTTGATCTGATCTGTGCTATGTGTCAGTTGAGCTGTGCTTACATTCTATGGCATTAAAATCTGTGTTTGTGCTTTTATTTATTCCTAGAGTTAATATTTTTCAAGTAAGATGGTCAAGATGTCTGTATTCCAAAAAAAACCTACTGGGTACTGGTGGTTTTAATTTATACAGTAGATGTTTCTAAAAAGTCTTCCTCACTGATGAGGCTTAGTTCACTCTATTAAGCTTTAAGTGAGCTCTGTCCTTTGAAGCAAATCTCTAATTGAAATCTACCTAAGTAAAAAAAAAATTCCTTTTTTTCTTCCCACTTTTCAGAGCTCCAAGACCTGGATAGGTTGAAACTTAGTGATTTTTAAGAACCTGGCTTATCCATCAAATTTTTATCTATGACTAGAAGATGGCCTTTATTTTCCTTCAAACAATGTTATAATCTTTACTGTAGCACCTCCTGTCTTTTTACCATATATCAGTGCTTTGCTGTTAGAATGTCACTTAAAAGCTGTGTTTGTGTGATGCTGTGGGGAGGGAGGGTTTCTTGCCCAAAAGCAGCTTTTCTGTTTTCATTGTTTGGTTTTAGAACTGTTTGCTTGGTTAACTCCCTAGCTAACCAGGGAGAAGATGGATAGCAGCTGCTTCTTAGAAAAATTATGCACTGTAGATGGCACATTGAAAAATGTGAAGTTTCATGTTACTGTTGCCTAGTCTAAAAAGCAAACATTTTTACTTTGCTTTATTTTGGTTTCAGTCCTCCCCAAGGCTCTTCACCAAGCAAGTTGTCAGCAAGTGATCATGACTCTGGTGTGGAAGATGAGGATTTGTCCCCCAGACCAATTCCAAGTCCTCACCCAGTGAGTCAACAGGTAACTAAATAAATAGTTGCTTTGGGTATCTCAGATGTGACACTTAGAGCAGCAAAACTCAGGGAACTGGAGAGTGTAAAGCTGCTCTCTCTCAAAGTACTAGTGAGGGAAAACAGAATTGAAGAAATTACCATGAGTCCCACTCCTGTAGTTAATCTGCCATTTTTCCAGGATTTTAGACACTTTAAATTCCTGTACATGCTGTGATTTGGAAACAGAAAGTAGTTTCTATTTTAGGAGTCTCACTGTTGTTGAATGGAAGAGCTGTAGTGTCTGAGATAGACAGCCAGCTCTTGTGATTTTTTTATTTCATTTACCCAAAAGATCTGCTCTGTTCTTTTTTCTTCACTGAAATGTGTACAAATACAATAAGTATTTGTACGCAAATAGGTCTAGAAGGATGTGATAATTGTGTACAAAATATTTTCTGTTGCAGCTATCTCCTGTATCTAAGAATAATAAGAGGTGACACAAAGTCCACCTCTAGAAGGGGAATATCCATATTCTGACATGTACTCCCAAATGACATGGAACATTAATTTGGCAGACAGGGCTGTTACTATATAAAAGCAATTTTCCTTTAAGAATGATCCTAGAGATCTTGCTGCTTTTTCTGGATTCTCCAGTCTTTAAGGAATGCGTTTAACATGTGTTTGGTTTGGAAACTGGTAATTATCATATATTGATTTTTAAATGAAAACATTTTATTTGAGGAAATTATGCATTCAAAGAGCAGACAATATTTTTAAATTATCATACATGTGTGTAATTGTCCCTTCAGGTTACCAGAATTTTTCCTTCAGTGCCAGAGCTGTCACTTATTTTGGATGGGAGTTTCATAGAACCAGGACAATCATCTAAACCTGTGGGGACTTCAGGTGCTAAAAGTCTGCCCACAGTGCCAAATCAGCCTGTGAAAAAGAAGTGTTGCATGAGACCTCCATGTCACCCCAGCCAGCACTGTGAAGACAAGCAGAACTTTCCTGCTAATGTGGGAGATCCCTCTTTGAGACGATTACCAAATCCTATAAACCAGAAAATTCCAGCTTCAATGCCTTGCAGAGGAAATCAAGCTCTACTACAGCAGCAGGTGCAGTGTAAGAAGGCTTCCCCTCAATCAAGAAAAAGTTCAGGATCATCTTCTCCTTCAACTCCTTGTAGTGGGCCTTCCCCAGATGTGTCTGTGCACCACCCCAGAAAGCCATTGGAGAAACTTGTGTTAAATCCTGAGAGTGTCACACCACAGGGAGAGCCTCTGCCTAGGAGAGCATCAGTGCCTGGTTCCAAGCAGCTTCCTGCTGCCACACAGCCAGTCCTCCACAACTCTGCTTTGTCACCACAGAGCTGCAGACAGCCACCAGACCTGCAGGTGCCAGTTCAAGTGCCACCTTCCTGTCCAGCATGCAGCTGTCAGTGTCCTGCTTCTCTCCAGTACAATCCCATAACCCCATGGCAAGGAGTTGGGAAAATGAGCCCCGGTCACGGAGCGGAAATGCAACCGGAGATGGCTCAGCAAAATCCTTGTGCAGTGTTCCATCAAAACATCATGTGCCCAAACGTTTGCTGCAACCCAGGGTATGCCACGAGCAGCCCTATAAATGTGAGATATCCTGGGAAAATGGGGAGCTGCTCTCGTGACAATGGCTTATCAGCTGGGATGACGATGGCACCGAGTGCGAGCCCCTCGAGCGTGCAGTGCTGTGCAGCCCACGCCCCGGGCCTGCACACGCCTGCTCCTGCAGCTCCATCAGATAATGGCATGATGGGATTATCTCCAGATGCATTCCAGCTCCTCGCCCAGCAGGACAGACAACTCAAATTACTGCAGGCTCAGGTCTGTGGAAATGTCAGCTTTCTCCTCTACCCTCTCAGTGATTATGCTTCGATAGTTCCCCTGCTAAAGGAATTAAATTAACTGTTGTCTATCCGTGTTGGAGCAAGGGAGCCTGTCATACCAGCTGCAGTTTGGGCATGGAGAGGGGACTTAATTAGCCTTACCAACTGGTGTCCCTTTAAAAATCATTTTACTTTTATCTCATTAAATTTTGCGGTTATTTCTGTGGTATTTCCATAACATGAAGGTTTATTTTTAGTAGATTGTTTGTAATGCAAACTGATACACTTTCTGTGTAAACGCTTTTCTACTTACATGCTTGTCCATGTAAAAAAAAAAAAAGTATTGCATAGGCTATAGACTTTGGAATTATTGTAAATAATGAAGCACAGAATGTTCTCATGTTGCTTTTTCCACCTTCAAGCCTGCAGCTCCCTGAGCTGTTGCAGACAACTTAAGTTTTCAAAGCATGAATTCCTAGTTCGTCAGGTCTTTTTTGTGCTGAAAACTGGACTTTGGGGGTCTTGCTGTGCTCTGTTGCCTCACCAAGTTAAGTTTCTTCAAAATACCAGTCCCTTGATCAACCTTCTGGCCCTGTGTTTTGCAGGGTATGATTTGGGGCTGAAAAGACAGTTTAAATTTTGCTGCTGGTGATGAATATTACAAACAGAAAAGTTTGCAGTACTTGAACTAGAAAATGACAGCTGGAATTTGTTTTTGGTGTAGTTCCTGTTTGTAAAGTTGAGCTCCTGAAGCATGGGTTGTGCATGTGGGAAACCCCTCCTTACTGCAGCCTTCACTGTTACTGTATTTCTCCCTGGAGCTGCAAGCTAATCGTTGAACAGGGTGGATGAAAATCCTAGAGAGAAGATTGCCTGGCAACCTTAATTTTATCATTTAATTGCTTAGCTTTGTAATTAATACAAAGTTGGTGTAGGGACAGTTGGCATATAAATGCTTGGCTGGTAAGTCGGTTAATAGGCTTTGTATGTGAATGAAAGGGAGGGAATACTTCCAGCAAGTGTGGTGCAAACAGGCTTTACCCAACTTGTCTTGGTGCTGCCTCTGCCAATGTGCTTAAAGATCTCCTTTGCTACCTCTGCCAGCATCAAAATTGGTGTTTTGATTTATACTGTTTGCACTGCTGACAGCTGGAAGGTGTTCAGGCTGCCGTGGCAGCGCAGCCTGTTTGAATCCAGATCTTAGCAGAACCCAATTAATTCCCTTTTGCCTGTCCCAGCTGATATTTTATTGTGCAGATGCTAACTTTGCGGTGACTGTTACAGATCCAGCGCCTGCTGGAGGCTCAGGCTCGCCAGGAGGGATCCTCGGAGGCGGCAGAGAAGGGGGAGAAGGCCGGCGGGCTGGTGTCCATGGAGACCCAGACCTCACCACCACCACGCCCCAGGAGGAGCGTGAGCGTTGCCGTGAGCACAGGTAACGCTTCATTCATTAGCACAGACTGGCACCGCTTCCTTCTGGACGTTTCTGTGGCTCGTTGGGCCATGGAGGAAATGTTTTTGCAGAAAGAAGCTGTGCAAACATGCGCCTAGATCCAAAAAACACCTAAGTTGTTGAGATGTTATTTGCAAGTTTAGGCTGGAGTTACTTTTGTTTTTGATTGCCATCACTGAGAGAGTTATTTTTCCAATAGGTTTAGAAAGCTGTTCTATTTAAAATGTTGTCTTGTTGACATGTAACTCCACATCTTTTTTTATTTAATACACTGTTTTGTAAAGTAATCATTTCTATGCCAATATATATTATTGATGTTGTTTGTAAATCATGCATGAAGAGGAGGTTGTATTTGTGTTACTTTAGGAGAGTTATGCAGCTGTGTCTGTACACTGCATATTAACATATTGGCTCCTGCTAAATCCATGGAAATGTTGTGCTTAGTCTGGAGGAAACTTTGAAACAGCCTCAAGGTCAATGTATTAAAGTTATTTAATGCAACCATTTATTTTCATCAAGTATACTTTGGAAGAAACTAGGACTTGAATGATGTTTTGGCATCTTTTAGCTGATTTAAACTGTAAATCATTTTTTAAATAGTGAAAGAAACATGAATGGGAGAAAGTTATTCCTCTAGCTATAGAAAGCCAAAGAGTCTCAAAAAAAGTAATGACACTTCCTAAATAGTTAAACCTCTAATTTTGTCCTAGGTGCTAGTTTATTTTGGAATACAGCCTCCGAAAAACAAGGCAACTCCATACCACGAGGGAAAAAAGAAGATGGAGAGATTTCTAAGGAGGACATAAACATTTCAATTAATGCTGAACAAGATACAAGTAATACAAGTATTGCTTCATCCTTAAGGGTGGTTGACATGCCCAGCTTTGTAGAGAGTATTCACCTTGTGGAAGAAGGAGCTAATCAGAACACTCCCCAGTAAGTAACAGAAACACCCTGTGCTCACATAATGTGCTGGACTGCCTTATGTAAGTTATTATTTCTGTAATATTTTTTCCTTCAGGAGTTATAAATAGTCTGACCTCAGCTGTTGTGTTCTCTCCCTTCTGAATTTTTTAATTATGCTTTGAATTGTACAGCTCACCAGAAGACATCTGCCTTTAGAGTCTGCATTTATCAGTCATGCAGGTTTAGCTACCTGTCAGCAACAGCTGATGGCAAAAGCCTTTAACTTACAAAAGCATGCACTGTGCTGGCAGCATCCCCTTTTCTTACCTTAAATCCTGACTGGAAAAGGGTATGCTGCTGTACTCAGTTGTTTTCCTACAGTGGCTTTTCCTTGCCAGCATTCAGAACCTTCCCAGTTCTGAGGAGCTTGGGATGAGGTGTTTATGATTATGTGGCTGTTCCCTGAATTTCTCTTTATTTTATGCCTGATTACTTTGTGAGTGGTGCATGCAGATACTGACTTCACTGCTGTTAATTATTTTAGAGCTCAGTTGCTTTATAGTGCAGTGACTAATCTCAGACTAATTTGGGAAGTGGTTTTTAAAATATTTTTAATTATCTATATGCATGCTATTCCTACGTAGGGATAGCTGAACAATTTAGCACTGTAGTGATCTAATATTGCCTAAGTATAAAGAGCCAAAGGAGGGGGGAATGCCCTTTCACTTAAATTAGGTTCCTAAAATAGTCATAGTGGGAAAAATTATGGTAATGAAGCTATAACTTAACTATTCATAGTCCTTGATTAAAGTGCTGTCTGCAAACATATACTGCTACCAGAAATTTTATGGATTCAGATCAATCTTATGAACATTGTATTTTTGGACAATGCCATGCTAAGGTTCTCTTCAACTTGGATTCATAAACCAGTAAAATAGCTTTAAAGTATCTTATAGTGAGAATGTAGAGCATCACCCAGATTCGTTTGAGGAGGAGGAGGGGAACATTTTTGGGAATGATGAATAATTGCTAGTGTAACAGTAGCTGATAACCTACATTGACTATCTGGTATGTCACGTGGTTGAAATCTTATCACTTTCAACACAGGCAATTGATCAGTTGAGTTCTGAAATTCCCTTATCTTACACTTGTCTCTTCAGGAGGAGCAGGAAGGGGGAAGGAGGTTGCTTGAGGATCTTCTTGGGATGATAGTAGTATTGATATGTCTGGTCTCCAAAGGTTTATGCAATGCACACACCAATGAGGGGGGTGCAGAGCATTGTGTTGTAACTCATTCAGTGTTTAGCCTTTGTAGCTCCTCTTTCACATCTCTAATTGAAAAATATTTCAGCTAGGTGTTTGTGATACTCAGTGTGCACATGTGTACTTGTAACTGTCTTTGGGAAGTTTTTAAACTGCCACAGGAATCCCTGTGGGAAGTTGTGTACCTTGGTAAAAGCAGCTTTTTTAGTAAGTCATGTGTCAGAGCATACAGAAGATATTTGCTTCTAAAGGCTTTTAAGTGGTCTGCTGAAAACATAAATTCCAAATGGTTAATAATTTTCCTTTCATCAGGTTTAAGTCATAGTGTGTCACTGAGTTTTGACTAGTCCAGAGATGCCAGTGGCACTTTCAAATCATCTTTTGGAAAACTAGTTGGGCTCTTGTAGTTGCACAGTTGGAAGTCTATTTCCTCAGTCCTCAGATGACTTTTGAGACTTTTGACTGCAGAAAGGAGCAAAGCCTTGAGCAACAGGCAAAACTGAAACCCATTAGGATCGATTGTTCTCTTCCTCTGATGTTCATGAACAAATAAAGTACGTATTGTGATAACGATGCTTTTGCTGTTTCAAGAAGTATGTAGCTATCTTGGTGTTCTCTTCCAGACCTGGAAACATTTCCCAGGCACTTGTTCGTGGCTCATCCTTGGAGGACAGTGCCAGTGTGTGTTTACAGAAAGAGCCATCGGAGGGAGCCAGGAGCCAGGTGGTGGTAACAAGCGAGCAGAGCTCGGAGCCACCCACCCCGCTGCTGCCTCAGCAGCCCTCAGAGGAGCTGAAGCTTTACCAGGACTTACTGGTAACTCATGCACGTTTTGTGTTCTGCACTGAATACACCAGTCAGAACAGCACCCTGCTGAACTTATGATGTGGTATTGGCAGGAATGAAAGCTGCTTGTGGTTTTCAGATTCACATTGTGCTCTACAGAAAACTCCGAGTTTGTGGTTCTTCAATTTTTCTGAATGTTTAAGTGGTTATTTTGTACTTCTCTTTCATGCATACATGGATTACTTTCTATTATCTAATAAATAATATTTTTTTATTCAAGGACCTCAGCTGATAACTTCCCAAATTAGTGGCCTTTAAAATAACACAGCATTTTACCTTCAAGTCCCTTAAAGGGCAGATATTTTCATCTTGAAGAATATCAGTATGTGATGTGTTTGAATTCAGAACAGACTCTTTTAGAAAGCTTGAAGTGTAAGATGTTGCAGTGTTTGACTACACTGCTGTGAGTTTAAGTGATTGCATCTGAGCTGTATCTGAATTTGCCTTCTTTGTTAGAATAAGCTATTAACCCATCAAGTTGTATTTGAAGTTGTGTAGTCAGGAATTTGGTATTTGACAGTCCCTGTATGTCATTATGGTTTTGCCATGTGCTCCTTTTTCTGTAGGGCCAAGTAAACAACCTCTTAAAGACCTCAGAAGAGCAAGATCACTTGCCTTTAAAATCAGAATTTGTTGTTGATGATGGTCCTACATATCAGGATATTGATGGTACAGCAGAAGTGGCTTCAGAGACTCACACAGGAGAGGTGGACAAAGAGAGTGTCATTAGTGCCACACTCCAACAGCTGAGGAGCCTTGGAGTGACAGTGGACTCACCTGGCAGTATGAAGGAAAATACACACAAAGTGGACAATGCCAGGTAAAAAATGCTGGTGGTTTTGAGTAGTAACTGAAAATGAGGATTTGGCTCAATGAGTCAGGAGAAGACTGCTCACTGCCACTGGGATTTGGGTGCACCTTGATCTGCATTTCCTGCAAAACTGAAATGCTGGCTCATGCTATGGGCATTTCAGATAGGTTTAAGAGCTCTGCTAGAAAAACTCAGAATATTTGAATAGAACACAAGTAGCTCTTGCTGTTAGAACATCTGGTGATTCTTAAAGGGCTGTGCAGGCAATTCCCTAGAATAACAAGGAGGCTATGGGCAATTCTTTGGTCTGTCTCCAAGTATTCCAGAGCAACTCTGGACTTGGGAGACTCAACATTAAGCAGCTGTGTATTTTGTCATTGCTTCTTAACCTTTGTCTTGCTCTTTACCCAGTATATGTGAAATAGTGTCTTTGGTATCTAATCAAAACTGGTGCTGTCCTAATTGCTTGTTATTGTGGGTGCTGTGCCTTGAGCAGAGAAAGTGCTGGGGAGGGAGACAACAGCCTTGTTGAAACAGAGGAAGGAACAGAGAAGTAACTTCTGAAGGAGGGTTTTTAGGCACAGGAATTTACTTGCATAGCTGTGTAGGCATAGGCTGACTGCCTGGTACAGCTTCACTTTCGTCCTTATTGTCTTCTTGATCCTAGTGTGCAGCTGTTATGTAAACAAAAAATCTAACCACCTCCTAATTAATCTTCTCTTCAGCCATGTGTCAAAAGCTGTTTGTAGTCATACAGTTTCTAACCTCTTTTCTCTTCTTTTCACTTGTATTTTATTGGGTGATTTTCTGGGATTTCTGGACTGCCTTCCTGGCTGGAATCTGTCAGTGTTCCTTTAATGTGAATAACATGCTAACATGTGAACCCATAAGGCAAAACTGGAACTCTTGGGGGTTTTTTTTCTTCAAACTTGGGGAGTGGGGTGGAGTTCTTCCTTCTGCCACTTTCAAGAGAGATAAACAATTCTGAGAAAAGGTCTACAGCTCAGTAGAGAAGGAAACAACAGTGCAGCTCCATAGCATAAGTGGTTGTTGTTGCTGAGCCAGTTTGTTTTCCCTGGGCAAACTTCAGAATTTGTGCTCAGTGAAATAGGAAGCCTCTTAATTCTTAATATGAGGAGTTTGGCTTTATGAACTAATATATGATGTGTGAGCTAAATGCAGGGTTTACAACCATTACTGGTGTACCTGAGCTTGTTCTTTTGGTCTTCAAACACATGATATATATACAAGAAATTGCTGCACCAGGCAACAGAACAAATGAGCATTCATCATTTGAAGGTACTTCAAAAACTAGAACCTTGTAGGCTTCTGGAAACAAATGCTATGTCAGAGTTTCTGTAAAAATCCTGGAATTACCATGCATTGGGAAAGATATTCTTGGTCTCAGTCATTTGGCTTGTATTTCTAGCTATAAAATTTGGGCTGAATGGTAGAATTTAGAGTTGTAGGATCAGACACACATAATGTCTCATTCACTGGTGAGAAAAGACCAAGAGTTCAAACCTGCTTCAAAACCAAAAACCAGCACTGCAACCTGCTAGAGATGGGTGGCTCTTCATATGAGAGTAGTGTGTACTGGAGGAGAAGGGAATATCATCCATCCTCTAGCAGTGTTTAGATACTTATGGGGGTGAGTAGCTAGTTTTAATTATGTGCAGATAATATGATCTCAGTCCTGATGGGGCTGTGTTCAGGAAAAAAGGAGAAATCAGTACAGTAAGCAAAATTGTGAAATTGATGCTTTTCCTGTAATGCTAAGGGAACTTTTTGCTGCTTTATTTCAGCATCTTGGCGTGCATAAGTCCTGAAGCAGTGGTGCCTGGCTTAAATTCCATGTTACTTGGCAATGTCAGCATGTGTCCCAACGTTGTTGATCTGAGCATGGAAGCCAATGCCATAGCCCTGAAGTACCTCAGTGAAAATCAGTTATCCCGGTTGTCCCTCAGCCGCTCAGGCCAGAACCCTCCCACAGATTTCTCCTTCCAGGACATCCTGCAAACAAATACAGACAAGAGCATGGTGGGTCTGAGCTTAATTTCTCCCAACAACATGTCCTTTGCAACCAAGAAGTACATGAAGCGGTATGGGCTGATACAGGGCAGTGACAGCAGCGAGGATGAAGAGGAGCTGCAGGCTCAAGATGGCAATTTTGGCACTGTCAAAAGCAAAAGCATGCCAGACAAAAACTGTACCCCTGCATTGGACAGCTTCAGCCACCAGACTGAATTACCCAAAAGAGTGGATGGAAGGGTTCCCATTCACCTAAAAAGTCACAGCAGAGAGTTGGCTACTAATGCTTCACCAGAATTAAACAACCCTGTGTTAAGAAACATTACAAATGAAATTTTCCCTCCCAGAACGGATCAAGCAAATGAAAACTCACTTCAGTTCCTGAAGGGTTTAAAATCAAAAACCAGATTGTTACCTGGGAGGGTTGAATTCACTGAACAACCTGTCAGGAAAGATGAAGGAGATACTCAGGCCTTTCGTGGAAATCTGTACACTCCAACCCTTGAAATGTTAAACCAGTCAAACAGCATCCATTCTGTTGGCACCATTCTCGATGTCAAACAACTCAGGCAATTACCAAAGCTGTTCTGAACATCCCTTGAGATGGCTGCAACCACTGCTTCAAATCAGAGGGCCCTCTCTGTAAAGGAGCGCAGGAAACCACGGATTGAGCTCTCTTTGAAGAGGTCACTCTGTTGTACAGTGTAAAACTTGCAGAACTGAGTTTTCAGCCAGCTCAGGGACAGCCACCTCAAAGTGCCTGGCTGAGGCAGTGCTGATTAGCACAGACATATGTGTGCACTTTTGTTTACAGTTAGGTGTGATTTTAGAGCATATTGAAGGTGAATCAACCTGAGCCCAAGATGTATTTTTATATAATTTTTAACAGTGGTGATTTTTTACTTAAGTGTTCTTTTGTTGACTTTTTAAAAACAGACTTTTCCATGTTTGTGCCAACTGTGAGCCACTGATAATGTGTGTGGCAGAGCAGGGCTAACAGATCTAAAGCACTAATTTTTAGAAGTTTGCTGAAATGGTTGGATTCCTGTTTGTGGGTTGTGTCTGTGGGGAAGGGAAATATAACTCTGGCTTTACTTTGCATAAAATTATTTCAAATTCAGCCAAAATGGCACATGTAACTCTCTGTATCATGAAATCTTTGAAGGAAACAGGGGAAAGCTGGCACTTTTAAGACTTGTAATTTTTTTTCATCTCTATGTTTTCTATTTATTTAAAATTACATACTGCTGATAAAGGTCAAAGTTTCCATTAAAAAAAAAATTAATCTTCACTTGACTAATGCTGCCTTTATTTGAGACACATGTGGCTTTCTAGTCATTGTTAAAATTGTTAACTTGAAGTTCAGTGGTTCACCTGCTACTGAACTCACCAGGAATCTGATACTGGGTGGTAGACTAAGCAGAAATAATAATTTACTTTGTTCTGAATGAACACATAAATATTCTGTCGCCAAGCACTCCAGTCTATTAATGAAGCCCCTCTTTTCCATAACCTTGTGATGATAATATTGCACAAGGTGAAGAATTGGCTGGAAGTGGTGATTCATTCCCATTCCCACCATTCCTGGTGGGAGGACAGTGGGATAATGGTGGAGCCATGTGTTTTCTCACTGGCCTTTTAGGTGCATCAGCATTCTCTCACAGGCTTTGGAACAAACTTTGTTTTAGTGATGGCATTGTCTCAGCAGCAGTTCAGCCTGGTGCTGACCTTGCCTTTCCTGTTCTGAGTGTTAAAGCAGAGATCAAAACACCCTCTACTCAAATCCTGGGCCTTTCCCAGTCTCATCCTAAGGACTGCAGTGTTCTTGGTATGTTTGAGTGGGCACTAATTGCTAATTTATTACAGAATTGGGCTGAGATAAACCATGTACTGTTTTGAAGCAGTACAGAGAGAGGAAGGCAGCAGCTCCTTTTCAGCCAGAATTTCTCCTCTCACGCAGCCTCTTCCATCAACAAGGGTATTTGCTTCCTTTCAGGAAAGGTGCTACTTTACTGTGCTGAAAAATAAAACCTTTCTCAGTCCCTGAATCTCCCCTGGATCAGACATAAGCTTATTATCTGCCAGCACATTTTCTGCTGAATCAGTCAAAAAATAGTTAATGTTTTTGAACATTCCAGTGAGATGAATGAGGCAATTCATACCTCTGAGCTATTGTTGCAGGGTTTTGTTCTTTGTTTCCTATTGTAAAATGTCTGGAAACACAGGAAGATGACAGCTGTATTGGTTAATATTTTAAAGACTTTCTTCAAATGCTCAAGGGCTAGAAACAATCTGAAAACAAAAGCCAAACTACTTGCACACAGCTCAGGACAAGGGTGTGGTGTTATAGTAAGTTACACAAAGCATATAATCCTGGATAGCAAAATGTTAATTTACTGGACCAAAACAAAAAAAAAAAAACCACCCTTCCCTTTAAGTAGCATTTTCCTTTCATAGTATGGTGCTGAGTAATTTCAAGATGTCTGGATTTTTTTTTCCCCTGAAGCATCCACTGCAATTTGAGGTAAAATAAAATACACATTAAGCCAGGTCTGGCTCTGTTGACTGAGCACTGAGGCCCAAGCTCTAGAGTGGGCTTGTGGGGTGAAGGCATGGCTAATGGGGCAAAGTTAAGGCTTTATTGATTTGGGTTTTGGGGTTTTTTAATTGCTTTTAGCTGTTATTTATTATAATGAAGGGACGATATTTATAGTGCTAGCTGAAGAGGTGCTGGGCCTGCTCAGAGCATCACTGACCGCTTTGCTTTGGCTCATTTCGGTGCTCCCCACCCTGACTGAAGGGTTTGATCCCTCTTCAATAAATTAAAAATGCGGGCCGGAGCTGGGCTGAGCGCGGCCCGGCTCCCAGCGCAGCGGGCCCAGGCACGGCTGGGAATGGCCCTCGGTGCTCAGAAGATGCTCGGCTTCCTAATCTCCCCCGCCCAGCCCCGGCTGTTCTATCTTTAACGCTTCCTGTTGCCGAGAGGAGCCGGCTCGAGCATGGCCGTGTTTCCTGGCGGGAGGCACGGCGGGCTCTCCGGCGCGTCGTGACCGCCGCCGGCATCGTGCGGGCTCCTGCGGCCGGGGCACGGCCCGAGCCCGTGCAAGCCTCTCCCACGGCCGCGGCCAGAGCGGGAGGCTGAGGGGAAGGAGTGAAAGGAAGAATAACAGCTCCGGCATTTCCCCCTGAGCCGGGCGCGCAGGTGGCGGGGAGACAATGGCGACCCCCGCGGCCCGGCCCCGCCGCCGGCCCCGCTCCACGGCAGGTGCGGCCGGGCCGGGCCGCAGAGAGCACCGGGGGTGTCCCGGGAGGGGCTCAGCCCGGGCCCCTTCCCTGCCGCCCCGTGCCCGCCGTGATTTCGTTGATTTTCGGGTTCCTGGAGCCCGAGCTCTCCAAACCCTCTCCCCGCCGCCGCCTTTGGGGCCGCGCTATCCGCGGGTGCCCTGAGGAGCGGGGCTGGGACCCTCCAGCCACTCCTGCCTCCCCCTGTCCATGCCGGGAGCCTCGGGCATTTCGGGGAGCTTTCCACGTCTCCTGTCGCTTTGGGACCGCCGCGCAGGGCACCGCGGCCCCCGCACCGCCCGCTCCGGGGGCACAGGGCTCTGCCCAAACCGGGGGTCCGTGTCCAGCCCGGGGGTCCCTGCCCAGCCCGGGGGTCCGTGTCCAGGCCGGGGGTCCGTGTCCTGGCCGCGGGTCCCTGCCCGCCCGGGCCCGGAGCTCTCCGGACCTGGCTGAGCCCCTGCCCCGACGGGGCGCGCAGCCGGCCCCGAGCTCCGGACCCCGCAGCCCATCCCCAGCCCCGCTGGATGCCCCGCACTGCTGCGGAGCGAACCAGGGCCCTTTTCTCCCTTCCCGAAGCCCCCCTCCTCCAGGGTCCGCCAATAACACCCCAAATTTCTCGAGGTGCCGGCTCGGTACCCGCTCCGCTCAAGGTGCCCAGCATCCCCCAGCTCGGCAGGGATGCTCGGCCTCCTCCCACCCCAGAACGGGAGATGAGACAGGGAGCTCGCCCCAGTTCAGCCCTTCAGCAAAAATACACAATACTGGGGGGGAAGGCTGGGGATTGGGGCCGGTTTTCTCCAAAACATCTCATTTCGATGTGCTTTATTTACCTCCTCTTGTCCCAAAGCAGCCCACACCCTTTCCCCCTCTCTCAACATCTCTAACAATTTATTTTGGCTCATTAAATTTAATTAAGAACGGAGTAGGTGTTCCATATTTAATAATAATAATAAAAAAAAACAGCAAAAAAAGGAAAAAAAAAAACAAACTAGGGGCATAATAACCTCCAAGAGGACTAAAATAAAGAATCGCTATTCAGATGCGGGCAGCCACAGTGCAATTTTTTATTACTTTTTTTTTTCTTCTTCTTTTTTTTTTTTTTTTTTTTTTTTTTTAGTGTCTTTTTAAGAGCATCTAAGCACACACACATAAAAAGCTAGAAGGCATGCATTCCGGAGTTATTCCTATGCATATCCCTGCAATAATTTTCCGCTTTCCTTCGATAAAATTGCCAAATAATAATGAATCATTTCATAAATAATGGGTTTAGAAGCTTATCAGGGCAGGCGGGCCACTGCTGGGGTTTTATCTCTCTCGGCCACATTGCAGTAGTGTTCCGCTCTCCATACTAAATAGGAAACTGGACGTGATGTGGAATTAGAGCCTACCCAGCTGAAGCCACCCAACACTTACTACAAATATAGCCGCGATGCGTAGGCCACAAAATGGCTCCACTCACTTTTCCCAATGAAAAGCAAATGGTGAGTAAAGAGGAATCGGCTCCGCACGAGTCTGGGCGCTGGGGGCGGCGGGATGCGGGTTTGGGGGGCTCCGGAGGGCAGCGAGGGAGCTTTTGGGGGCTTCTGCCCCACATGAGAGACGAGAAAAAACACAAAATCTCTTCCGCGGTTGGGTTTTAATCTGTTTTATTCTTTGATGCGGGGTCGGTGTGGAGGGGAATCCGCTTTCCCCTTTGAAATCGCGGGGTGCGGCCGCCCCACGGCGCCGGGGCTGCGGCAGCGAGGGACGGGCCGGGGGCGCTGGGGGCGAAGCGACCCCCGAGCCCGGCTCCCCCAGCCCTCCCCAGGGACAGAGAGCGGGACACGGCCCGGCCCACGGCCACAACCCGAGCGCCGCTCCCCGAAACCCCCATACCCCGCTCCCCGCCGCCCCTTCGTTTTGGGGCGATTTCCCTACAAAGAAAAGGTGCGCTTTAGGGTTGGAAATTTCCTGCCGATCGGCTGCTGGAAAACAAAAGGATTTTGCGAAGCAGAAACCAGCGGGCGGGTGTTTAATGCCCCCCCCTCCATTTTTTTCTAAACGAAACCATCCCAATTTAAGGCAAAATTCTGCTGATATGTTTGCGGTTTTGCGTATTTCGTTTTTTAACAAATGCGGGAACAGACGGCATCGGGATTATTCATTTTTTTACGAAGGGGAAAACCTAATTTTTGGTGATTTCGTTGGCGGGGCGAGCCGGCCTCACCTTCCTGTGGCCGGGCGGCGGGGAGCGGGCTCACTCCGCCGGTGTGAGCTCTCTCGGTTGGTTCCTCGGCCGGTAACCGGCCCCTTGAGGAATTTAATTTGCCCCTTTAGGAATTAAATTTTCCAGCCGGACGTGGGAGAAACGCCGCCGCCGCTTCGTGCGAGCCCATAGGGAGAAAAACAACCCCGTGTCCGGCCCCGTCTGTGATTTCCTCCCGGGAAGACAGGGCTTGCAATGTGTCCAAAAAACCACCCAATTCGCCCCAAATATAGGGCGCTTTTTTTCACGCCTTTTCTTTTTTTTCTGTGTTTATTTTTATTTTTCCACGCCAGGCCATGGCCGTCGCTCGCTGTGGCCCCGTGTGCGAGGGGGCGGCGGCGGGGGGGGACCCGGGGGTGGCCGCTGTCCCCTCTCCCAGGGGCCTCCCCGGAGTGTCGTCCCCTCCTTCCCTCTCCCCTGCACCTTTCTCCCTCCGCTGATCTCCGGCAATCCGGACCCACGAGATCCACCCTCTCCTTTCTTTTTTTTTTTTTTTTTTTCTCCCCCCCTTCTCTTCCTCCCAGGATTTAGCAGTTTTATCCCGATGCGGGTGTCCTTCCTCTCTGTAAAGTCGTAAGTACCTTGAGGTGGGAGGAGTAAATTCAGCCTGACACTGAGAGCGCTTTTGTTGAAACAGGAGAGACTTGCGGTGTCCCTACTTAAATATGACACATGTGAGTAATCTCTTCCTATACAATATCGGAATAGGCAATTAGATTTTTCTTTCTAGAGGGCTGGCGGGAAGGTGGCCGGAGGGAAGGCAGAGAACTTGTGCTTTAGATTGGGTGGTTGTAATTATTTTTATTTTTCAGAGAGATAGTGATATATGGCAAAAAAAAAAAAAAAAAACAAAAACAACAAAACCAAACTAATTGGGTTTTTGTTTTGGTTGTGTTTGTTTTTATTTATTTTTTGGGTTTTTTTTCCTCGCGACTCAGTTTATCAGAAACGGAATAAAAAATAACCCGAGGCAAAGGAGCGAGAAGGATGGGTGGCAGCTCTCTGCTCCGCGAAGCTCCTTATTTATATAAGAAAATAATAATCAATCAACCAAAACAACAACAACAACAAAAATATCCAAAAACGAACGAGGGCATAAGTGGGAGATAAAGCATAGAAATAATCGCGATATCTGCCCGAGGCGCGAGGTGCCCTGTCGCGACAGCGTTTGTTCTGTAGGAGCAGGGGGACAATGCTGTGCGTGCGGCCGCGGCCGGGCCCCTTCCTCCTTCCTGCGGCAGCGAATGCGCGGGGGGATTGACTCCGTTAGGGGCTGCGTTAACCCCCTCTCCCCCAAAAAGTGGTTTCGGGTATATTTCGATAGTTTATAAATAACAATAAAAAATAACCATGGGCGGAGAAGGGGCCGTCCGTGAGGCTGAGGCCGCTACCGGCAGGCCGGGCGGTGACCGGGCTGGCTCCGCAGGGCAGCGAGCACCGCCGAAACGGGTGTGGGGGACCCCAAAACGGGGAGAAATACCCCCAGAAAAGCGGGGATGGGTGCTGGGCCTCCGCCGTAATTTGGCCGCACAATTTGGCCGCACAATTTAACCCGCACCCTCGGGCGCTGCCCGTCGGTGCCGCTGTGAATCTCCGGCTCCGGCCCGTCCGCACCGTGCGGGGCCGGGGCGCTGCCAGACGTCAAAGCTCCGCTCCGCCAGCCTCCGTGACGTCACGGCAGGGCCGGGGCGCCCCGTGACGTCACGGCACCGCACGGCTCGGCGGGGTGGACGGACAGATCGCCCCCCCTCCCGCCAGCAAACCCCGAGTTATTTGGGGCGATCGGGAGCTCCCCCGTCTCTCCCCGACGACGCGCGGGCCCCGTCGGGCGGTGCCGGCGCAGGGGCCGGCCCTGAGCGCTGCCTCTCTCCGCAGGACGATGGACAGGCCTCCCGCCCCGCCGCCCCCCAGTGACCCCCGCGATGCCCGCCCCGCCCGGCGGCACGACTCGGAAGCGGAGCCCACGAGCGAGCCCGAGAGCAGCCGCGGGGGCATGGAGGCGCCGGCGGACCCCCAGCTGCTGCTCAACGGGGCGGCCAAGGAGGCGGGCCGGCCCTCCCCCGGGCCCCCCGCCGCCGCCGTGCCCGTCATCGAGCTGGTGCGCAGGGGGGGCTCCCTGGACATAAAAAGCCGTGAGGCGGCGGGCGAGGCGATGCAGAGAGCGCCGGGAGCCGAGCCGTGCCGCGCCGCCGAGGCCGCCTGCGAGGCCCGCATGGTGCAGCTGAGCCCCCCCGCGCTCCCGCTGCAGCCCCCCGGCAGGGCCATGCTCTACAACCTGGGCCAGCCGCTGGCCACCATCAACAGGTCCGTGTGTCCCCATCCCCGTCCCGGAGCGGTGTCCCGGGGTGTCCCGCGCGGTGTTGGGGCGGCGGGAGGAGCGGGGTGGAGATGCGGGGGCAGGAGCAGCAGCATCCCTTCGTCTGCGCGGGGCTCGTCGCTAAAATCATCGCGGGTTTGCACGCAAACTTTGCAAAGAGAGAAAGGGGAAAGGCGGGGAGAAAGTCAGAAAAGAAACGAAAAATTCCTTCCTCTAAGGAAAATAATTTGAGGCGTAAAGTCCTGGGTAAGAGCGAAAGGGTCCGGGAATAAGCGGACGAGAACCGGTTTAGCTCTGCCGAGCTCCCCGGGCTCTCTCTGTTCTCCGACGAGTCCCGCAGATGAGCGAAGGGACAGCAAGGCTCTGAGAGGGGCTGAGCCATCCCGGGGGTGTGCGGGGACAGACCCCCCCTCGCCTCCAGGGAAAAGCTGCCATCGGGGGACCGAGCGTGCCCGAAGTCCCGGGAATGGGGGGATTCTTTCCCAAATCCACAATCCTGGACGCCCCACGCCGCTCACATCCCCCTGCCCGCGCTGGGCTGGCGTCTCTCGCTGCGTGTCCCCGGCTGGCCGCGTGTGCTGCCACCGCACGACCCCGGGCTCGGCTTCGTGAGCCGCGATCTCGCCCCGAGGTCACGGAGCAGCTCCGCTTCCCGCCCGCCCTGGGACAGCCCCATCGGGTCAGGGGATGTCGGTGTGTCCTCACGGCCTGTCCGCCTCTCTTTGCAGCGGGTTTTTCGGCGAACCCGACTCCTTCTCCATGTACGGCAGCAACCGGGTGAAGCGGAGACCGTCTCCGTACGAGATGGAGATCACCGACGGTGAGAGAATTTCGCCCCTGCGCCGCATTTTGAGGGGAAGGGATGCCTCTATCTGCCATGGGGGGAAAGTTCCTGCACAATGCCGCACTCTGGGACTAAACACCCAAAAAATAAAAGGACGAAAACCTAAAAGCGTACAACGGGAGTAGGATGCCCAGGAAGGCAGGGGGCTCTCCGGTAAGCGGAGCCCACAGCGGTTCCCAGCAGCGTGCTGGGCGAGTTGCCTTCACCCAGCACCCAGCTCAGCCTGTGGCTAATTACATCCCTGTTCTGCGAATTGCTTAGAGATTAAATCCGAAAGAAGACAATAAATGCGTGTCTTTGTTGCGGTGCGGATCAGGGCCATTGCCATTGTGGTGAGATGTTGGGTCTCTAAAACCCTTCCAGCCCGGAGGCGTTCGCCCTGCAGAGCCCAGCCTTGGGCAGAAAGGATAACCTGCCTTTAAACCAACACCTGGGTATCCTTCTCGCCTTTTAGGGTTGGCCTGCTCCGGACAGCAGGTTTGCGGTGTGCAAGGGGATCTCTGCCCACGCAAAGGGGCACTCGCAAGAACGATTTGCCCGTGGAAGGCCGGCCTGTTTATGTCCGCAGTTAACAGCCCCTACACACGAGATTCGCTGAAACGCGTTTTATCTTTAGGAAACACTTTATTTCAATTGCTGGACAATTAATTTTCCTCCTTTCCAGCTAGCTGTCCCTTCCCTTCTACCCAGCTAATCTGAGATCAAATCATAACCTGCATCAGTCTAAAATAATGCATTCCGAAATGACAGGCTCAGGGCATTATCGGCATCAATCAGAATCCTCTCCCCTCCCACTCCTTTCAGACTGCAGCCCCGTGGGACAGGGGATGTTACAGCCCCAGCGCAAGAAGGGCTTTTTGTCTGGGTTTTAACATTTATGGGGAAAAGTCCATCAAATCTCGGTGCCTGACTAAAGCTTTGCACTTGCTATTAAATTAGGCATTAAGGATTACAGAAATACTTGGTTGTAAGTTTTTGAACACATAAAGTTTTGGTGCAGGCGTACAGATTGGGCCCAATCCTGCAGGTTCTTGTTCATGTTCAAGTCCAATTTCCAAGATTGGACTCAACATTTTTTTGAGGGGAAAAAGGGTATCAGACTATGTTGTGTAAACAGGAATAATTTGTAGGAATGCACATCCCATGCTGAAGTACCTGTGTGGTTTGAGGCACTTTGCTCATTGCTGGGATGGGCACCTGATGGGTGACATCCAGGAGCATCACTCTCGAGGGTCCTCAGCCCTTGGGGGCTGCAGAAGGGCAGGAAAGTCTTCCCAGACACTTTGTGTTTGTGGTTTTTTCTGTGAGACAATAAGTGGTGAGGTTTTTGCAGTAGTTCTTTTTCTATTTTATGGAAATTTTTTTCCATTTAATATCTTTCTTAAAAATATCCAGAAGTGAAGATAAAAATGCAAAAAAGTATCTCTAAAAAGGTACGTCCTGGAACTTTGGAAGATCTTCTTTTTATTAATTTCCCTCATATTTCTAATTTAAAAAGAAAAGCATCAGTCAATCCGTTAGAACAAAATCCAAGCAAAAAAAATTCTCATCTGATTGCTTGAATTAATTATGAGGCAAGTTTTTTTTTTTTTAATGAGAAGTAGATTTTCTATTATAACACAGCTATGGGGCATTTTAATTTCCTCCACTGCTTGACATGTTTTGGCCAAAGCCTGATCTCTTTCTGAAAGATACGTTTAATTCAGTTGGTGCAGGAATCAAGAATTTGACTGGTGTCAGAATTTGTTTTATATATACTAAAGCTTGATTTGGGTGCCTCTGGATGAAAATGAACAGCTGGTTTTTTTTTGTTTTTTTTGCCTGATTTCTGACCAATTTATGAATAGATGCCTTTTAGTCATCAACTTTCAGTGAACAGAAACACATATTTGAAGACTGAAAGCCTCTTGAGGATTTTTTTTAATGAGCAGTATCCAAGGTGTGGTTATTTCTCATACCCTTATGGGAGTAAATAGCTTTTGAGCTCCATCTCTTTCTGGATTCAAGAGCAGGGGATTTGTATGGAAGTACCAGTAAAGTGTTAAAAATGTCATATTATTTTAGTAGGATGTAGCACATTCTTCACTGCTTAATTGGCAGTGCTGCTGAGATCCCTTTGGTCCCTGTCACCTTCCCCACAATCCTGCGGCACAGCACACATCAGGGACAGGAAACCTTCCCTTTGCATGAGTTCTTGTACCTAAATTCATACCGAGGGCATTAGGTGCTGTTTGGGGGTGAATATTGCCTTTATTAAAGTATCACACTGGAATCCTAGAGGTCAGGGAGGTGTTTGCCATTTCTGCATCCCCCAGCTTGTCCCAGGGGCTGTTTGTGGCTTTAGGGGACTCCCAGCTCTGAGTACACCGTGAGGAGTGAGTTGTGAGGCTGCTCACACACTGGAGAAGCTAGCATGCTTTAACTGGCTGATTGAGTGTGTGTTCCCATGCAAACCCTGCAGGGCAGGGGGTTCTGAGGGCTGTGCTGGGCTGCAGGGACCCAGCTTCCCCCAAAGAAAGGAAAGCACGATGGTATCTGATGGTATCTGATCGGCTGGAATGAGGGATTCCACTTCTCCTGTTGTGCAGGGTGGGATTTGCTGAGGTACAGCCTGCCCAGCATACTCATAAAAAGTCCCACCTGTTTGGTTCCTGTGCCACAGCCAAGGCAGCCAAAAGTTTTGGTAGAAAATAATAAAGGTGTTTAAATGTGCCCTGGGGGGCTGGTTCCGCTGTGTGCTGTCGGAACTGTGGCTTGAACTGCTCACCAAGGCCAGGGACTTGCTCCCACCAGGAGGGAGAGGTTAGGCAGGTGTGACAGAGTGGGGAATACAGGACAGAGATGGGGGAATGGGAATTCCATGGTCCTTTGGGGTAAATCTCACCAATATGTAACCTGCAAGGCTTTGCTTCCCACTCTGTGGTGATTTTTCATTGTATGTGATGCTTCCTATCCCATGGGAGTTTCTGCCCTGGTCATTCTTCCAGATTTTCATGAGATTGATGTGACCTTCCATTGTTGATGTCTCCTGGAGGAGATGATGGGAAGGATGTAATAATAAAACCATCTTGTGGTAGTGTTGCCTCACGTGAGCTGGTTTCCATGGACCCCAGGACCTGCAATCCTGATTTACAGCACTGCTGCTCCTGCAGAACAGTGTTTTTCAGCAGATGTGCTTTTGGGTCTCTCCTAGCACAGAGACAAAGCTTTTCTCATGCACACCAGGAGGTGCCCTGATGTGCTGAAAGGAGAATTGGTGTGCTTTGTGCCTTCATCCTGTGTAGCATCCCCTCTCAGAAACATGGATGTAAAATTTCAAGGTGTAATTGGAGGTCACATGTAGTAAGGTCAAATGGACACCTCCAGAAATTTGGAGTCCCTTCTCAAATCAGTGTCAGAGGGAGTTTTTGCCCTGTGGCAGTGATGACAGAGAGCAGGCAGCCCTCAGGTCAGCTGTGAATCTGTTCCAAACAGTGATCACTCTTCCAGCAGGACACTGCCTCCACTCTGTGGTCAGTGTGGTCATTTCCTACCTGTCCTCATTGCTATGGGACAAATCCCACTACCCCATTTCATTCAGAGGCTGCTCCAACCCCCTGGTCTCTCTCAGCAGGGAAGACCTCTGGATCTCAGAGTTGTCAGAACCTCTGCTCAAGCTGATTTCCCCCCGTCCCAATGGTGTGTCCTTTAGACAATTTTTGGGATTGAAAATAAAATGTCTAGTGAGATAAACTTTTGATAGGACCATTGTTGCTGAGTTTCCCTTGTTGATGAGTTGAGATACCCTAAAATTATAGCAGCCTTCTGCACACATATCATGGTCTAAGCCTTCTTCCTTGGAGAGGTAAATTTCGATATCTGAGGAGACATTCAAAGACATGCAACTCCATTTTTCCCCTTCCATTGGATTGAACAGAAGTTACGGCTTTCTCAGCTCATGGGGTCAGATTCCACTTAGCTGGAAACTCTTGTTTCACTGCCTTGCTGATTAAACCTCACTACAATTAGTGAGTTAGTTAATTTGCAAAGCAGTGACCTATTCTGCAAAGTAATACGTGTTGAACCCAGCTCCTAATTGTGCGTGGTTGGCATTGCAGGCCCTCACACGAAGGTGGTTCGTCGCATCTTCACCAACAGCCGGGAGAGGTGGAGGCAGCAGAACGTCAACGGGGCCTTCGCGGAGCTGCGCAAGCTCATCCCCACCCACCCGCCCGACAAGAAGCTCAGCAAGAACGAGATCCTGCGCCTGGCCATGAAATACATCAACTTCCTGGCCAAGCTGCTCAACGACCAGGAGGAAGAAGGAAACCAAAGGGGCAAGGTGAGCAAAGACTCGGGGATAGTCCAGGAAGACCTCCTGCAGGACATGCTGTCCCCCAACTCGAGCTGTGGCAGCTCTCTGGACGGGGCGGCGAGCCCGGACAGCTTCACGGAAGAGCACGAGGCGCTGGACTCGAAGCACACGCGCAGCCTGCACCACGCCATCCTCCCCGTAGAAGGCAACGCGCAGCGGTGATGACCCCCACGCTGCTCCCCGAGGGCCACGGGGGACAGGCCGGGCCTGTGCAGCTGCTGGAACTTGTGCCTGTGGGATTTGTGACTCTGCCTTTCCCCGGGAGCTCGCTCTGCCCGCGCTGGCTGAGGACCAGCCCAGCCCAGATGAACGTTGGGGGTTTAGGTACGCGACCGTACGGAGGAGAGAAGCGTTGAGGTCGTCTTCATTGTACAGAACTGCTGGGGATGGGACTCTGAGGAGGGGAAGGAGACGTGGCTGGCGCCTCTCCAGCGTTTGGAGGGTTCCCAGACCGCTTGGTGAGCGTCTCTTTGCAAACATCCATCTGGGTGAGGCATGGAACTCCTCTTCCTCTGCCCGCGGAGGCCGCCGGCGCTTTCCAGCTCCACGTGGTGCTGGAAACTGCTGCATCACGCCAGTGCTGCAGCGCTCCTCCAGCCTGAGCACATCCAGCTGGTCTGAGCAGGAGCTTGGCCACATATTCCTGCTGTCCGAGAGCTTTTGACTGTATCTTTTTAAAGAGGTGAAAAAATACCCTCAGCAAAAGAACTATTAAAAGGATTTAGACTATTTCTTTTTCTCTCCTTTTTCTTTCTTTCTTTTTGTTTTTTCCCTTCCCTTTCTTCCTTTCTCTTCTATCTGATTTTGGATTGTTTGGGCTTGTTGTATTTATGATGTGGGATTACTTCCGTTTAACACTGTCATGCAGTATCCATGAATGAAAAGGTACATAGGTATTTTCTGCCACCCTCCCAGTCCCTGATCCTTCTGCTGGTTACACTCAGCAGGTGAATTTCAAGCCTGCTGTGGTCTCCTAGGGTTTTTCCAGTGGTTTCTGTGGGGCCAGAGCTTCTCTCCAGAAAGATGAATTTCAGAGTTGGTAAAGGAAGAAAATATTTTCTAGTGAAGTATCTCTTTGGACTGGGGGATTTTTAAATTCAGAAAAGCAAAAAAGAAAAAAGGGCAAAAAGAGTCAATGATGTATCAACAGCGTGCGTGTACATAGGGTTATAAAAAGGTTTTTTGATGGTATGCTTTGAATTTTTTGGTTTTATTTTGTGAAATGGTGGTTCAGCTGTGCCAATGCCCACAGTGTGGACAATAGTGCTGGATTTATTCTGGTCATAGGAAGGTCCTTTCCTGTTGAGGCTGGTGGGAGTCCACAGCCTCTCTGAATCTTGGGGGAAGCAGTAAAAGAGTGGTGGGATTAGCCTGCACTCCTGAGTGATAAAATTGCTGCAAAGCTGATCTCTGTGACTTGGCTGATCCCCTGGCCCTGCTGCCCCCCAGGAGGACGTTTGGGAAGCGGGAGAGCAGGGGAGCAGGAGGCTGCTGCTGCTGCAGTGGGAGCTGAGAGCCACACTGTGCCACCCCTGCTGCATCAGGCCCCCTCTCACCAGCCCATCTCCTGAGCCTGATGGAGCAACTGCCCCAAACCCATCCTGTCCCTCTGCACACATGTCAGGGCACAGAAATCCCTACCATGATACAGCAGGAAAAAAACCCCAAACCCACACACAAACCTCCTTTGGAAGGGAATAAATCTCTCTGAGTGGGGACACCTTCCACCACACTCGTGCCTTCCCAAGGATGCTGAGGTACAAGGGAACACAGGGAATTTGAGTGGGTGTCTGCAAGCCCATCCAGGCTTAATCCAGAGCCCTGTCATTTCCATCCCTGCTTGGTTTTGATGCCTCTTTGTAAATAATAGCGAAGAGTCTGGCATGTGGCTTGGCATGTTAGGCAGAATTAGTTGCCTGGGAAGGGATCCTGGCCCATGCAAGGATTTCCAGCATAGCACCCAAATTTTTGGAAAGCACCAATCTCCCCCATCCTGAATTGGGGAAAACTCTTGGGTCTGGGTTGCCTGTGCAGGGTTTTTTTACTAGAGGGGGGACCAGGGAAGGTGCTGGGGGTGAGGAGGCGATGCTGAGGGAGAGGTTGGACTGGTACTGGTGCCAGGGCTAGGAGAGACAAGCAGGGGGCTGCCAGGGTGCCCTCGGGGTGAGAGGGGAGTAGGGGGGGTGCTGTCACACAGGTAAAGCCGCTCCTGGTTCCCAAATAACCCTGGGTGGGAATGTGGGGGTTTTAAACCCTTGTTATTAACCTGACGCGAGAAAATAAAATAATTCACCCTCAGAAACCCCTCATTCCACACAAACCCATTGCTTCCTGTCTGTGTCTTCTGGGGAGCTGCACACTTGGGGAAATGGTACAACCTTGTCAGCACCCCAAACACCCCCAGGCACCGAGCAGGGAGTGCCGCAGGTCCCCGGGGCATGTACAGTTGTACTTTAATTGTGATTTGAATGGTACATTTCCTCTGCCCACCTCTCCTCCTGCCTGCTTCACCTCTCGCTCTGTGGCCCATCATCTCCATTCCTGTCGGGAGCAGCGCCCTGGGGCAGTGTCGTACCGTGTGAGTGAATTCCTGCCTTACGGATTTTGGTTTTTTCAGCCCCATCCCTTCCTCTTGCAGCCCCCCCCCCCCCCCCCCCCCCCTTGGATTTCTGCATTTTTTCTGCAGAAATGAAGTAACCAGACCTGGTACCCTGAGTCTCAACCCACTGTGGACGTGCTATTTAGAAAACACATTTGTTGTAATGTGTGTGTACATATAAATATATATATATAATGAATATATCAAGAATATTTCTAAATAAAGTTTTACAAAGCAGCCTCCACTCGCTGTCTGCCTCTGTCCCACCTCATCCCTCGAATCCATCATTAGTTTGGAGCTCCATCCCTGAACGCCGTGGGGTGAAGATGCTGGGGTGGCACACTCCCTACCAACCAAAGACATGAACAGGCAGCAAAAAACGAAAAAACGTTGCAGAAGGATCTGCTAATTATGTTTTTTTTTGCTTGCTGGACTCACACGGTCCAGCCTGGGCGGGGGAAGAGCTGGCAGGAAGGAAGGCGGGCGATGAAGCAATGCCCGCGGCAGGAGCGTTACCAGCCACCCCTCCTCAGCCAGCTGCCACTGGCGGGTCCCCCAAAGGCTCCCGCGGCCTTTTCCCTTCCTCTGGCCAGGCTGGCTGCGCAAGGAAGGGGCTGCTGGGGGCCACGCCACTTCCCTTTGCGCCAGGGCAGGCGTTCGGCCATGGTTTAACAGGCAGTGAGAGTAATTCCTCTTTTTTAGGGGAGAAATTATCACAGCCACGTGCATAAGTGCTTTTAAAAATATACAGCACTAATTTGACAGTGTTTAAGGCTAAGCAGTTCACTGAACATGTGTGTGTTTTAAAATATATATATATAGAGAGAGACACATATATATAAAAATAAATTTATATATATATGTATGTATGTGTGTGTGTTTTAAAATATATGTATGTATATATATAGATACATATATATGTATCTATCTATCTGTATATATATCTTATACATATATAAAATATACCTATAATATATATATTTTTATAGATATGTATTTTTTTATATATATATGTATTTATATATATCTATTTATATATGTATACAGCACCATGTTGCTGATGGTGGCTGACAACACACTGAGCACAGAGCAGATGAGCAGGAATGGTACCACAAGTATTTTCTTGACTTTAATTTCTATGAATTACAGATTGTTGCCTATTTAAACAAACCTTATAAAGCATCCCTTGCTTTTTTAAAGCCTCTCCACAAAAGTTTCACTGCTAACTTCATCTCCCCATTAGCCTGGGAGTCAACACTTGCTTTTAAGTTTTCCAGGAGGGACATGGGGGTGTCCCCTCACAGCCAGGCTGAGCAGAGCCCCGGAGCCAGGGCCTGGGCTGGTTCCATGCCAGGCTCTGGGACAAGGCGTGGGGCAGGTGTGGGCAGTGTGAGGCTGCTGGGTGCTTATCTGGAGCTGGGAGATCATGGCTGCACATCTGGGTTAACCCCTGTCTCCTGTTGTGCTGCCAGCCCAGCAGGAGCTGATAGCTCACCCACTGGTTATCTCTGCCTCCCACCTCCTGCCCCTCTCCCTCCCTCCTTCCATTGCCTGGACAATTCTCCCTTCACCTCCCCCTCCTGTTATTTTGCTTTCTTCAAGTAAAATATCATTGATAGCCACAAGTATTTTGCAACCAGCAAAGGAAAAAGCATCCTTAAGGGAAAACCACCTTCAGGGTGAAGGCTTCAAGCAACTCTGTGCACATTTATAGGTTCCATAACCTATGGAAGGGGCTGAGAGGCTTCCAGCCCCACCTGCTCCATGGTGGGATGGTCAATGTGCATCACTCCTGATTGACCCTGGTGGTGGGGACACCCTGGGTGCTGCTCTGCTGGGACAGGCTCCAGGGCTGTGTCCTCAGGTGGTGGCTTCGTGCTGGCCATGCTGGAAGAAGCATCTTTCTTCCATCATCTTTTTCTCGTGAGCATCTGGACCTTGGTGCTGCTTGGCCACCAGAATGCAAATGTCAGAGAAGGCAGCAGACATTCACCTGCCTTTGTGTTTTTGGTGTTTTTTTTAAGTAATTTTTTAAAGCCCTTCCCATTCTTGTCTTCCAAAATTTAATTCATTTCTCACCAAATGGTAATTTCTTTCTACAGTCATGTTATGTTGCAAAGGGTGATGTGCAATGCTCTGTGGATTCAAATATATGGGGAAAAAACCCGCAACCCAACCCAGTTTTTTTTCTGTTCATGCAAAACAGAAAAGAAAGCTGGGGAAAGCACCCTGAGGTCCTGGTTGCCCCTGCATGGAAGGGAAACAGCCTGGGTGCCATGGGTGGCATTGCCCTCAGCTGGGACAGTGCTGGGGCCCATCTCTCACTGCTGGCACCACAAGGTGACGGGGGTTCTGGTCCGTGGGGCAGGAAATATTCTGGCAAATAACAGTTTCTTCACAGAAAGAAACCAGAAATATCCAGTTTCTTCACAAACTTGAAACAGATGCATTTAAAGGTGTTTTGTTCATCCAGTTTTGTCATGTGCTCCAGGAACTGAGTGACATTCAGGCTTCCAGTGGCAGGAAATTTCCCTTACAAGGGCATGGATGACGCTGGGGAGTGAGAACAGCAGGACTTGACATTGAGATAAAATTGAATTAAAAACCAGAGAGAAGGTGGGAGGATTGCATATACCCAAAATGATGAAAGAAGAAACACAAAGCCCCAAAAATCACTCCAAATTCGGGCAGCTACTATTCCCCAGCCTCATTATATGTTTTTAATTATGGCCTTTCTGGCAAAGCCACGTTGAGGACAGCCTGGCACTGGGAACACAGCCGAGGCCAGGAGCAGGGACCTGCTTCATTAGGCGCATTCCCACATAATTGAATCAAAAATGCTCACGGAAACGGCAGCACCCAAACATTCCCACCCCGGCAGCCCATGAGAAAGCTCCTCCTCTTCGCTGTGACAGGCGAGGTGACAACAGGAGGGAGTAATTGATGGCTCTCTGGGACTGCTCGGGATGCCCTCCATCCCGAGGCTCATCCCTGACATTCCCAGCGCCACACAAAGGCCGCAGCCGGCCGGTGGTGCCCAGGGGACACGGCGCTGTCACACGGAGATGAGCAGCGAGCAGCATCCTCTCTCTCCTCCCAGTCCTGTTTTTTCTCTCTGGTCCTCCTGCCTCTCCTTTCACCTTATTACTCGCTCTCCTGTTTTTTTAATTTTTATTTTTTTATTTTCCATCGCAAAACTGGGATGGGAGAGGATGAGGATGCTTTGAGACCACAGGGGCAGCAGCGGGGACGTGCACCACTGATGAGGATGCAGGAAACCTCCCGGGGTGGCTCCAGCACGCACTTTCAGACTTGTCCCCCCGGTAGACATTCCTTTTCCCTTGCTCTTGGAGCTATTCTCAGCCTCCCCAGTGACCTTTCCGGGGAACAATTTGCCATTGTGTTTTGGTGAAGCCCAGTCTCTATTTTTACACTCTGTTTTGCTGATGCGGGCACAGGGAATCCAGCAGGAAATGGGAGGGAGCGTCTGGAGCGGGTGAAGCCCCGGCGCTTTGATGTGAGCCCGGCCGGCAGCACCTGGGGGGCCCGGGGGCTCCTCTCCCGCCCATCCCTCGGGCAAATCCCGCATGGCACCAGCGTGATCCGGCCGTGCCGAGGTGGCAATGGGCCCTGCAGCAAGGGGATTTTGGCACAGGGGCCGGCAGAGCTGTGGTGGGGCAGCACTCCTGAGTGCGGGTGGATTTCTGCTGGGCTGTGCAGCTCAAGGAGTGCTGGAAGGAAGGGAAGGAGGTGACTGCTTGGCTGGGCTAGGAGAGGTTTGAGGGCACGCTCAAGGCTGTCAGGAAAGGCATGGCAGAGCACCCTGGCTGCACCTTGTGAAATGAACCGGCAGGTCTTTGTGTGAGGGGCTGTCAAGCCGTGCTCCTTCCTGATGTGGGACAGGGAGCTGGGCTTGTCAGGAGTGAAAGGCTCCAAAAACACCAAGCATCCAGCCTAGAGTGGCTAGGGAATCGTGCTGCCTGCACGCCCCGCTCACCCCGTGTTTGTGACTGGGAACAGCAGTGTCCCACTCCAGATGTACATCTGGGAAGATGGCCAAAGGCCAGGGAAGGGAAGGGAACGTGTCCAAGCCTGCAGCTGTTCTGCTTCCACCACTGTCAGCACCTGCAGCACAACCCCTGAGGCAGGACCCTGCTGTCAGGGCTTACCCAGAGCCCACAGAAACCAGAGGTGAAGCCATCCTGCATGTCTGAAGGGTCCAGCTGTGGTCTCACCTACGGCCTGTCCAAGGCTGCCTGGGGGATTGGGAGACAGAGGATGCTTTCAGCAGCTGTCCCATCTCCAGAGCACTTTGCTGGCTGTGAAATATCCCTTCACACGCTGCTGTAGCTGAAACAAAACACATCCACACCGTCCCAGTTGTGTCTTGCCACCATCCAGCATTGCAGCACCACTGCTGTGAGCATCCAGCCTGCTCCATCCCCAGGAATGGCACTGGAAGGGGAGCTGGAAGCTGGCAGGAGTGTCCTGGATGGGGTCAGCAGTGTGCCACTGTGGATGCTGTGGGTGGCAAGCACCTGCTTCAGGTGGGGAAATCTCTGTGCTTGCCAGGGTTGCTGTTGGTGAACTGGTGCCCTGTTTGTGCTGGGCCAGGGTGAGGAACAAGCCTGGGTGAGGCTCCAGTGTGGGACATCGCTGAGGTGGGTTGGCAGTGACACATCAGCACAGCCACCTGTGTGACAGGGAGTGACAAACACACACCCCACAAATACCTGTCCATGCCCAGGACAGGTGGGTGTGCACTGACCTGCTCAGGAATGCTCTTGCTCTGTAATGGTGCACCAACACAAACATTCCTTCTTGCACGTTCCATTCCTGTGGGTGCACCCATGGATGCACATTTGTGGGCAGTCCTAAACACACATTTGGATGGATGTGGACATACAGTCCTGCACGTGTCCTTGAGCAACCCAAGCCCATGACGTGCTCACACGTGTCCCCCCTTGCACAGGGACAACGCTGCCCTGCTTGTTGTCCCCACCACACAAAACTCCAGGGTGGCTTTGCTTTTGGCTGCCATCAGCACAAATCACTCACAGGCTGCTCCCTGCCTCATGCTTGCAAACCCTGAGCTGTTTTTTTTCCTTTCTGCGTCAGGTGGCACCAAACCACCCAAGGCAGGTATGGATGTTTTCTGGGGTATTTCCAGGGCGCAGGAAGGCTGAGCTGAGCCGGGGCAGCCGTTGCTCCTATCTCGGCTCCCTGCCCATCCCTGGGACCACCCTGCAGCTGGCCCCATGCTACTCCGAGCTGCTCCCCTCTATCGCTGCGTGCAGGTGCCGCGGGATGGGGATAAGGCCCTACACCCATACAGAAGGCAGAAAGGCGGTGTGAGCGGGAGGGTGTCTGTCCCCTCCTGCGGGGACAATGTCACAGCACCAGCGCCCTGCCCGCTGCTCCGCTCTCCAGCAGGAGCCCCCGGGGCTGTCCCACTGCCCCGAGTGGGAGTCCCACCCGCGGGTCCCACCCGAGCCCCCACCGAGCCCGGGCGGGGTTGCGCTCCCCGGGCCGCCTCCTCCGGGCGGGCGCCTGCTTTGAACAGGCCTGGGGGAAGCCCCGCTCGCAGATAAACGGAACATCAATCGCACCGCAGCCCCGGCGCCTCCCGCCGCGGGGCCGGGCCGAGCCGCCGCGGAACCGGAGCGCAGCCGGAGCAGCTCCGAAGCGGAGCCGCGGCCGGGGCGGTTCCGAAGCGGAGCTGCAGCCGGAGCGGAACCGGGGCCGTTCCGAAGCCGAGCCGCGGCTGGAACAGAACCGAGGCGGTTCCGAAGCGGAGCCGCAGCCGCAGCAGAACCGGGGCGGTTCCGAAGCTGCCGGAGCGGAGCCGGGGCGGTTCCGAAGCGCAGCAGAACCGCAGCAGAACCGGGGCCGTTCGGAAGCGGAGCAGAACCGGGGTGGTTCCGAAGCGGAGCCGCAGCCGCAGCAGAACCGGGGCGGTTCCGAAGCGGAGCAGAACCGCAGCAGAACCGGGGCGGTTCCGAACCGTAGCGGTCCCTCCCTGCCGCCCCCGGCGTTGCCGCCAGAGGGCGCCGCCCCCCGCCCCGAGCGGCCCCGCGGGAGCGCCGCGCCCGCCCCGCGGTTTGCTCATAACGGGGTTTAATGTTCATCATGTTTTACAAATAAAGTGTGTTACAGACTGTCCTTTCCCATCCTCCCTTTCTCTGCTCCTCCCCTTCTCCATTCCTCCCTCTCCTTTTCCCCTCTTCACCCTCCACAGGTCTTCCCGTGATGATCGCTGTGTTAAACGCGCTGTATCTGAACACTGCAGCTATTTTCCCGCAGAATTTTGTATTCTGGGGTAGAAAGGCAGAGAGACAGCTTTGGACACCTGCTGTTCCCCCAGCTCGGCCAGGCTCTGGGGGTCTCAGTGCTCTCTGCAGGTTCCCATTCCCTGGAATGTGAGGGCAGGGGGTTCTGTGCCTGTGGTCAGCAGCTCCCTGTTGGCTCTGCCAGAGGAGCGCAGGCAGCCAATTCTTCTGGGATTTCAGCAGAGGTGAGGGGACCCTGTGAAGACTCACACTCCCCAGTGGCTGTGCTGATGCCCTGCTAATTACTGAGTCCCGCCAGTCCTGGAAACAACCTGTTCTCCTCAGTCCCAGGCAAAGGCATCTCCCAGGGGTCTTCACCTTTTGTCCTCAAAACCTGTTCAGGGCTGGTTCCGAGAGGAGCCTGTTCTGAGCTGCTGTGGCACATCGGCACTGTTCGGCATTGTTCAGCCCTTCCCCATCAATCCTGTGTCTCCTGCAGGAGCCCTGGATCCCTGTGCCCATCACAGGGTACTCAGAGTGTCTGCAGCAGCATCCTGAGGGGGCCTGCAGCCTCCAAAGCTTCAGGAATGGGTTAAGCTTCCCAAAAAGCTCTTCTAACTTCGAAATACCCTGAGAAATGCCTTTTTCAGGTCTCTCACATGAAATCCCTCTGGCCTTTCCATGTCCCTTCCATTCCCTTTCCCAGCAGCAGAAGTCACCGCTCTGAGGAGACGAGGACGATTTCCCCCTCTCCTCCATTACCTGCATCTGTTTGCTTGGTTGGCAGCCAGAAAAGTGACTTCATGCATTCAGTCTTTTTTCCCCCTGCCCTTTATTTTTCATTTTATTTTCCTGCTAGCCCAAGGCTCCCGCCCGTTGTAGAGTCGAGGGGGGAGCGTTCCGGCCAAATCCTACCCTTGTGTTATGGTAATCGCGGCTGCCACCCAGCAGATGCAGCTCGCTGAAATGAAAAGGCTGTTTAACAGGCAGGGAGAAGGAGAGGGGAGCTTTTGTGTGGCACTCGCCAGGGTTGGAGTACACTTGTAAAGCAACAACTGGAGCTCGTTGAAAAGAAGTGGAGGTTATTAGGTTCATTTCACTTACTGCCCATGGCCCCGTTATTTTTTTCCCCTTCACATTCCAGGTTTTTGCCCTGGTTCTGAGAGGGAAGAGGAGAGAGATGCACCTGAAAACCTGCTGCCTCTGCTGCTGGCCATGGAAATAGGGCTGGTGCCTGCTGGCAGGGCTCTGGTTGATGCTCAAAGTTCAAGGATATTTAGGATGGTTTCCTGTATTGGGGATGCTCCTCCCTCTGCCCAGGGTCTTTTCTTTTTCCCAGTGAGGATGTGGGGATGAAGGAAATCACCTTCCCCAGGTGGTGCTGAGCAGGGGTGCCCTACTGAATGCAGGCTCTTCTCTACCCTTGGGGACCTGGACAGTCATGCAGGGTCATCCCAATCATGGACCTGGCCTTTCCTGGTGCTCCTCTAGGTTCCAGGATGCTTGGTCCTGCCTGTTGTGAGACAGCAAAGTTAAGAAGACTCAAAAGCACATTAATTGTGCTGAGAGATACCAAACACAGGGCTTGTCAGCAGCAAAGGTGGTCCAGAATTTGTCAGAGCTTGGACAGCAATGGGTGGCTGATGGGGAGAAAAAATTCAAGTGACTGCGGAAGCTGGGATGGTATTAAACTGCATCCTTGGGGGTTATAGTCTTGTTTTGGATGGGAGAATGACAGAAAGTAGTGCCAGGGGGTTTTTATCTTCCCCCAGGTAAGTGGGGACAAGAAAATTATTAGATGGTTTAGATTTCTGTCCCTGGTTCCCTCTACCTACCTATCCACCCTTCTGTCTCAATGCATCTTTCACCAGCCTTCTTTGCTCTGAGAAACAGCAGCGATCCCCTCAGATGCCAGCAATAAAATCAATACATTCCCTCTCCAATTCAGGTAGCTGTCCATAAATCCTCCCAGCTTCAGGCTGGTCTCCCAGGACTCCCATATCAGCTGGGAACCTATTTAATCAGTGAGATGATCTGTGCTGTCTGTTGCCCAAGGCCCTTTGCACTCTTTGTCTCCTGCTGAATGATGCTCAGTCCCCGAGGGTTCAGCCAGCCTGGCCCATTCTGTGTGACAAGGCTCAGGTGAAAAATGCCTGGAGCTGGCAGTGCCCAGGCTGCTGAGAGGAGTCCCAGCCCCTCTGCCAAGACTTTATCACCACCCCATCTCCCCCTGCTTGGCTCTCTGCAAAGCTCCATAAACCCACACCAGCGTGAAGAGCACCCAGCCTGGTGCCACGGCAAGAGAATTATGGCTCTTTTTGGGAGGGCTTGGCAAGGGGTGTATGAAACCACAGCCTCCCCCTCCTGGAGCTGCAGGCTTGATTTTCAGCACATTTTAGTGGCTGGGAATCAGTTCCATGCAGCAACTTTGCTGAGGGACCTCTGGAAGAGGTTTTCCATGCTGATCCAGCCCTTGGAAACACAGAAGTCAGCATTGCTTAGGATATGGCCTCCAAGAAACAAATCTAAAGCTGCCCCAAAGCTGCAGGACTCTTGGATTGGTTTCCAGCCAGGGAAAGGCTGCAGTGCCACCTTTAATAGCTGAGATTCTCTCCCAGGCTGTGTGGAAGTTGTGCTGGAGATGCTTCCCCTGCTCTCCAACATCCTGGTGAGATCCTGCCAGGTCCCAACCCCATCCAGCCCTGGCCCAAGGGGTCAGTGTTTCCAAAGGCTTCTGCACTCCATAAATCACAATTTAGCACGGACCACCATCAAGACAGACAAAGTAACCTAATCTGCCCCCATATTAGGGTGCTGGAAAACAATAATCCAAGAAGGAAACACATTATCTGGCCTTGTTACTTTACAAAGTAATTTAAATTAATTTTTCCCTAGAGTGGTTAGGGAGCACTGCAACTTGCCCTTGTCTATTCTCTCCAGCTAATGAAGCTTTACCAGAGCCTGCTTGTGAATTCCTATTAAGACCTCATATTAGAGGTTACAGGGCAAAGCAATTTCTGCTCCTGGGAAAAATGCCTATGAATTTGTAATTGTAAGTCCATGTTTGATAGGGATTAGCATCTGAAAGGGGTAGAGTGGTGGGTAGCAGAGAAAACATTATTTCAATTAGCTGAAGAAAAGCAATTTAACATCTGATTATAGTTTACACTTTTAATTTTCTCCTATTTTTTCTCTATTTTTTCCTAATTTTCTGGCATCTGAGGTAATTATTTCCTGAAACTTTCCACCCTCACCAGACCAGCCATCTTTCCCTTCTCCTCCTTTCATCCATCATAGTTGAGATTCACATGTAAATAGTTGCTGAGGTGAGTTTTTCCCTTTCCCTTCTCTCCAGATCCACTGAATTTGGGGCTGGTGTAGAGGATGCTGTATCAAATCACACTGAAATGGGAAATGATGTTTCTCTTCATGGCAAGGAGGTGCAAGACGAGGAAGAGGAGGCTTTGCTCCACATCCAGGCTCACATCAGGCTTGTGCCCAGCAGCTTGACACAGTGCCAGTGCCTGACTCTCCTAGGCAGAGCCCCAATGCCTGAAGATCCTCTCTGTGCTCAGAAATCACTTCCAATTCCCTCTTTTCCTTAGCCTGGAGCTCAGCTGTGCTCCATCTATTTTCTCGTGGCTTCTTGGTCTCCTATTTCCTAATGACGATGCAATCAGTTTTCAGGCAGGAGATTCCTCGTGAGGAGGCTTGTTGTTATTTAAGGGAGATCATGAAATCCATCCTTAATGAAAGGACAGGAGAAAACCCTTCCACCAAGTTACACTGAAGCCTGAGATTATCATTTTTATGGGCTCCCAATCTTTCCTGCCTCATGTCTTATCAGCAAATGCAGCTGGAGGCTTCAAAACCCTCCCAGCTTGCTGCTGATTTTATGGGATGAAGATTAGAGATGATCGGATAGCGAATTATTCATTCCATTCGATATCCCTGGGCAGGAGGGAATATCCAGAGCAAAGTCAGCTCCTTTCTCCCTCCCTGAGCATTGGGAACCTTGCTATCTGCCACTCCAGCAGCACAGCAGCGCTTCCCCCCGTGCTCAGAGGTGATTAGGGGTGCAGAATTCCCTCTGAGCAGGTGGAGCAGCCAGGGGGAATCACAGAGGCAGTAAGGCAAAGCAGAGGCAGGTACGGTTTCTTCTTGCGGCAGGGGTTTTTGGTTTGATTCCTCCCGGCCCTCCCAGGCAGGGTGGATCATGTGGGTGTTTTCTCAGCCTGATTTTCCAAGGTTCTGGGGCCTGAGGCTGATGTGAAGGTGCTGTCAGAGGCCTGGCAGCTCCTGATGGCAGGGACAGAGGAGCAGGGAGCTCAGGGGGGACAGGGGAGAGACCCCAGAGCTGCCCTTGGATGGAGGAGCAGCAGCACAGGGAATGGAGGGAGTGAACACTGCCCAGAGATCCACCCCAAAATCAGCTGGTGTAAAAAACCTCACCCAGAATGTCCCATGAAACACCCATGGGCCACAGAGGGGCTGCTGAGCAAACCTTAAGGGCAACGGAAGGCCATGGATGCCTTTGCCAAGCCATTGGCACTGGGGTGTTCTACATAAATAAGAAAATACACATAAATAAGAAAATACATGGCAGTCTGAAGGCGTTTTTAAAGTGGAGAAGGGGGGTACAGAGCTGTGATAGATGAAAACCCAGAGCAGGAGCTGGCTTTTTCTGCTGCCTTTTACCCACAGTGGCACACTGAGCCAAGAAAATGCCCTTTTCACAGTGGTTGTAGCTCCTGGCTCTCTCCTGGCAGCATCCAGAGCAGGCAGGATTTGAAAGAAAAGTGTCAATGGGAAATGGGAGATCCCTGGCACAAGCAGAGAATATTTGGTTTGGATGGTAGATGTCAAAAGAAACAAGAAATTTTACATTTGATTTGTGTTTGGGATTTTTTGGTTTGGTTTTTTTTCTTTTTTTTTTTGTTTTGTGGGTTTTTTATGTTTATAACAACTATTGAAATGTAATAAATTTGTAATTACTTTTCTATGAAAAACCACAATCTTCTTTAGGGAATGTTCAGGTTTGCTGTTCTATAGTATTTTTTATTTTTATGGCTTTGTCTGGGAGACAGGGAGGAAATGGAGAGGATGAAAAAGGGAAGGAAGGAGGGAGGAAGGAAGGAAGTGAAGGAGGTGAAGAAGAAAGAAAACGATTTCCATTAAAACACAGAGTCCCACAATGTTTTTCAAAGAGGCATCTGTGCTTTGAGATGTATCATCCAGGAACTTTGCTTTGAGCAAATATTAATTTTTCCTAAAAGTTATGTATTTTTTAGGGGAAATAATCATCAATTTTTGGAGTATATGAGTGTAAAGCCTGAAATTCCAATCCCTGCTTTGTGTAAAATCTGTTGTACAGGCCACTGCTCACGTGGGCCCTTGAAAGAGCATTGAGCTGGCTCTGGCTCCACTTGGCTTTGCCCAAATGCTGCCAGGGGGATTTGTCCTTCTGTGCCTCAGTTTCCCTCAGCACTAAAATGGACCTGTAGGGCTTTGCCTCACCGTGGCTGGGTTTTGCTGGAGACTTAAATGAGACAGACAGCACGATTTCCATCAGCCAGCAGCAGAAACACACAGTTATTTGTCATTGCAGTTCCCAAGCCACAGCCAGGATGCCAAAAGGAAAACCTGGCTGGCAAATAATTTGTTGAAATGTCAGACTTTGCCCCTGCAGTGAGGCTGCTACAGTGACTTGCAGCTTCTCATCCCCCCAGGCCAGACCCAGGGATATGCAACCAAGGAGGTGCCAGGGGAGCTTTGTCACAGAGGCACCTTCCTTCCTAATGGCTAAATGTGCTTTGGAGCTTTGAGATAAGCACTGAGTGATTCCTTGGCCTCATCAGTGAGCCAAAAATCATTGACTTGTCTTAAACGTCATAAAAATGTGGGAACATGCAATTGGTAAAGTATTATTTGCTCCTCAGGATGGAGCTGACAGCAAGACCACTGTATGAAAGGCACAAAGCCCTGCCTTAATCCCAGGGCTTGGCCTGTCATCTCCTGTCACCATAGCACTTGGATGGATCGTTGAGACCTCCCTGTCTTTGGGAAATCACCCCAAGTCCCTGGAGCTGTGCTCTGCAGAGCCTTCGGGTGATTGCACAACCCAGAATATGGAGGAGGAACCCAAGGAGCCAGCCCCAGGCGTGGCAGGGAGTGGACAGCAGCAGCAGAATGTCCCAGACCTTGAATTTCCTGGGGGCAGCAGCAGGACCAGCTCCTCCAGGACTTCTGATCTGCTGATAAAGCCCTCTGCTCCAAACAGCCAGGCTGCCTTTGCTGGGTTTTTGCAGAGAAAAGCAACAGGCAGGCAGCAAAGATGGAGAGCTCTGCACGCTTTCCCCCTGGCTTTCCCCAGGTCTTGGGGAACCCAAAGTTCACTCTCATTTTGACTCATTCACAAGCCATTCCTTTTCCTCTGTGACATGATCAGATGGTTTTACAGGGCCTAATAATGGGGCCTTGTTGTGACACTTCCTTGCTGGAGTGGAAAGTCCCTGCCCCACTGATTTTGCAAGCAAAAATTTGTGGGGCTGGCAGTGGGGTTATCCCACACTGCAGCTGGGCCTGACCATGGAAAGGAATTTGGGAAAGAGCTGGGAACTGGCCTTCAATCTTGTACAGCTCAAAGTCAGATCAGCTTTGTCTTCAGGATAAATGGTATTATTGTAAATATAGGGTAAAGAGTTGAGGTGAAGAAGGGCAGTCCACTTCCAGTGGGTGAGCATTCTGAGGGTGCTGCACATTCCTGAACATGGGTCCCAGGGGATAAAGTGTTATTTGGAGCACCCAGGCAGGGTCCCTGGAATGGAAATCAACAGACCCAGAGGCCTGGGACTCAGATGCTGCTGTGGGGTTTCAAAGATGCTGTGACACCTCACAAGAAGTGTGACAATGGAATCCTTGGCTCACAACTTAAAATTTCCTTCAGGAGCAACTGAAGTTTCTCAGCTGTGAAGCCAAATATCTTTTATTCTTCCTGTGGGGTGGGTTTGCCAGTCATCCAAACCTGACATGGGCTGGGAAACTGCTTAACTCGGGACCTGCAGCTTTCTCTGCCCTGCAGCATTTGTACAGCTTTTGTGAAGGACAGGCCTTGAGGCCTGCTGCAGCTCTTTGGCTGTTTCTACCTCTTCTGGTATTGAAGAAATTTTGGGGCCAGCCCTGATGACTCAATAAAATGAAGGCTGCTCTGCTTAATAGTGTCCCCATTAAACAAGGTGTGGGAGGTGAGAGGCAGCACCCAGCACAGAATCTGCTCTATTAATTGGATGGTTTAGAGTCACAAATGTGTTTTTCTGGGTTATTAGTGACCCTTGTTGAAAAGAAAAAGCAGGGAGGTGAGTGGGGGTCCCACAGGGTGGGAAGGGGTGTCAGAGCTGGGGCATTGCTGGGCTGTTCTTGCAGGGGCATTGCCCTGTTCTCCTCCTGTGGGGAGGGGAATGGGGGCCACCACGCTCCTCTTCACAGGGGAACAGTTTTACCCACCTGGGTCTCATTTTTTCCCTCCTGAGCCGATGCAAATGTTTTGTGCCTGAGCTGCCTCCCACGCCCCACCTAAGGGGACTGTCAGGTTCAAGTCACCGCGCCCCGAATTCCCCTGCGGCTCCGGCGGGACAGGGCGAAGAGGCGCCTCCTTCCCGCAGCAGGATTTGAATAACCAGGTGAGAGCATCGGCCTTCCTCCTCGGGGCGTTTGATAATTGACCAGGAGCTCATTCCTGCGGCAGGGCTCTGTGCCCGGCTCTCCGTGCCCGGCTCTCCGTTCCCAGCTCTGCCTGCTCGCCTCTCCTTGCCCGGCTTCGTGCCCGGCTCTCCCTGCCCTGCTCTGTGCCTGGGTCTCCTGCTCTGCTCTCCCTGCCCTGCTCTGCTTTCCCGGCTCTCCCTGCCCTGCTCTCCGTGCCCTGCTGTCCCTGCCCTGCTCTCCCTGCTCAGCTCTCCGTGCCCTGCTCCGTGCCCGTCTCTCCCTGCACAGCCCGGCCCCGCTGCCACCATGCCCACCCGCTGCCTGCTGCTCCTGGGGCTGCTCCTGCAGCTGCCAGCCGCCTTCTGCCAGCAAGGTAAGGGCCCGACATCCCGGGAAAGGCAGCGAGCCCCGGGCAGATGAGAGCTGCTGGTGGGGGACAAGGGACAACAGGGCTAGGGGAGGGAAAATTCATCCCTGCGTCTTGGGGAGGGAAAATTCATCCTTGCGTCTTGGGGAGGGAAAATGCATCCCTGCGTCTTGGAGAGGGAAAATTCATCCCCACTTCTGAGCTTAGCTGTGGATGGGTGGGTGTCTGTGAGGTTTTGCTGGAGCTGGGATATAGAGACTTTCTACCTGTTTTGCAGAACTGCCACCTGAGGTTTATCTGAGGTGCTTGCACAGAGATAAACTGCTCTGCTTTACCTCTGGCGGGACTGTGCACTGAGATGAGCAATGTGTTTTCTTAAGGATTTTTTTTTCTTTCTTTCTTTTTTTCTCACTCTTATCCTTGAGCAAGTGTTGTTCTGGGTTGCTCCCTGAGCTCTCTGATCCTCCTGTTAATCTGTAATTTTGATCATTGCTGAGGAGAGGGAGCAAATATTTTCCTCAGCAAATTGACCTCCTCTTCTCTTCCCAAAGACTTAACAGAGAAACTTCCTGTGCTAGGGTATTATTTTTAGGAAAATCACGAAGGGCTTCTCTAGTGCTAGGAATAATGAGGAGTAATTAAAACTCATCTGGTGCTGCCAAAGTCCCGGAAAATTCCCTCCCTCTTTCTCCTCCTGATGCCCCAGCCCTGACCGCTCTTCCTGTGTTTGTTTACCAGCTTGCCGACAATTGAACAGTCTGGAGTGTCCATTGTCAGCAGGGTTGAAAGTTTTGCTTGGAAAGAGTAAAGAAAAAAAAATCCTTTAATGAGGATTCCTATCCTGGCACAGCTTCCTTAGACAGCAGAAAAGACAGGCCAGCCAAAGCTTTCCACATACTCAGAGAAGATGTATTAAAAAGCAGGTCTGTGTCTTCAAATGAGCTGTTGAGTGTGGAAATGGAATTGCAACAAGTGCACAAGTTTATTTTGGCACCGGCACTTCCCTTGGTCTGGTTTGTAGCTGCAGATGTGAGGAGACACATCTGCCAGGGCTGCAGATTCCACACTGCTTAGCTTGGCTTTAGAGATCGTGTTTGTGGGGGAAAACCCCATTATTACCACGGGGAAACACAGAGAGGAGGTGGCAGAGCCCGAGAGACAGGCTGGCCCAGGAGGGGCATCCCCGGTGAGGCATTTTTCCGGGAACACAGCCCTGTTTCCACAGGTGAGACTCATCCTTTCAGCCATCCCTCCTGGCAGGGCAGCAAGGTGTGCTGCTGGTGGGACTGTGCCCCCGAGGGAGGGCTGGGACCCGAACTTTTACTCCCTGAATAGATCCTATCAAGCTCTTGCTCCTGCCTGATCCCCATTCCTCCTTTCTTATGCCCGTGCAAGTTTCCCTGCAAGCGGGTACTTCAGCCCAATGCAGAGGCATTTGCCATTCCCCTACCATCCTTATCTCCCCCTGCAGCCAGGCCCTACACCATCTCTCAAAGCCAGAAACCCTTGATTTTGGTTTGGTGTTTTCCCTTTTGCCTTTGTATCCTCTGGAATCTGGTGGAAGCAGCCACAGGAGTGAGATTTCACTGGCAAAACCATCCAGTACCTCCTGAGCATTGCTCCAAGGAGAAGCTACCACTTTTCTCTCCCCCTTCTTTCCTGGAAGATCACGAGATGCAAATCTGGCAGTTTAAGTCATTGCTGACTTCATTCCCTGGCTGCCCTTGAACTCCCTTAACCCCAGCAGGAACCTCACAAAGGGCTGGACCTGACCATTCCTCCACCCCCACCAGGCTTAGGCTGGAAACCCTGGGTCTGGCAGGAAAAATAAACCACAACTAATAAATAAATGTGGCCAGCAGCCAAGGGCAGAGTGAGGGAGGATGCAAAGGGAGCCGAAATTCAGCCAGCAATAGGTGTGTTTGGGGCTGCACTCACAGGCATGGTGGGCAGCAGGGCAGGAGCATCCTGGACCACCAGGTAGGACAGGAGGGGACTGAGCCCTGCGCTTCCCCACTGTCACCACCCCTGGCAGCCTGCTGATCCAGTGGTATTTCAGCAGAAACACACTGATACAAGAGGGAATTTCTGTCTGAGCTCCTCCTGCTTGAGTTTCTGCCCTGGGACCTTGCAGAAACACATCAAATGTCTCTGTGGGGAGAGGGGAATGAGAGATGCTACTCAGGGCTGTTCTCACAGCCCCTTGCCCAGCAGTGCCACTGCTCTCCAGACTGGCACTGCTGGTGACTCAGCTGGCCAGACTGATTGCACTCCCAAGAGGAAAAAAAGAGCTGTGTTTTGGGGGTTGAGGTTTGCTGGTTTTTTATTTATTATTTTTTAAATTGAAGTCTCTTGTAGTAAAGACTCTGGGAGCTAGGGATGCTACCAAAGGACAGTCTCCCTCCCCAGAATCAGAGGGAGGAGAGGAGAGCTGTTAGCAGCAGAGCCAGTGTGAATCTGTCTGTGGGTTAGGAGTTGGCGCGTGTGGAGCACGCAGCCTACTCTTACTACTGCTAGTAAAGATTATTTTCTGTTTATAGCAGAGGTTGTCTCCTGTGAGACAGAGGAAGTGCTCAGTGTAGAGTTCCTGAGGGAGACTGAAGCATCCACTGCTCATCCTGGGGCAGCTCAGCCTTGCAGTGTCCCTGGCTGGGTCTGAGTGTCCTGAGGCTGCTGCTGGGGCTGGCAGGTGTCACCCTGCACCTGCCCCAGCTGCCCCTGCAGAGGGACCAGGGCAGGTGCAGGGGTTGCTGCTTTGATCAGCAGGTGAGGAAAAGCTGGGGCTGAGTAAATGGTAATTAAATCTCAAAGTCTGTGTGGACAAGGTGTCCTTTAGTGCTGATGTATGACACTTAAGGATGGGTTTGGCTACTTTCAATGCTCCATTGTCCAAAATCCAGTGGGAGGCAAGGAGCAAGGGCTGGGACAAGGTTTTCTCCTCTCACTGCTTGCCATTGCATCCTGCCCACATCCAGGAATGTGTCTCACAGCCTTCCCACCCATGGCTGGATTCCTGCTTAGGTCTGGATAGAGAAGAATGAATCTGTCAGTCTGTTACATCCCTGGGGGAAATGGGGCAATCCCAGCCAGCTCCCAGACCCCCACTCTCCACCCCAATGCTGCTTGTGCCCCCGCCAGCCCCTCCTTTTCCTTGTGCTGAGGTTATTCCTCTGAATGCCTCAGCCTTCCATTTCTGTCATGAATCATTTGCTGCTCCAGAAATTTGTTAGATGGTGCATTTTACCAAAATTCACAATGACAACTTTTTGCTGTGGGAGTGGCAACCAAATCTTACACTCTCCATGTTATGGAATCCTTATTTTACCGGTCAGTATTTGGAAAATATCCCAGGAATGGTGTCTGTGGCATCTGGGGACAGAATAAGCAGTTTGCTGAAACCCCTCTGCCTTTCTTTGGCAAACATTCTCCTTCTCTCCCTTCCTCCATGTCCCCCAGGCTTTTCTCCCCCAGCACAGGGTCACCAGCCCCCAAGGTGCATGTTTATATATTTGTATGTGGATGTCAGTGTATATGAGACCCCAGAGCTGCCAGGCACCACACTCCACACGCAAACACCAGTGAAAACTCTGTTAATTATACTTTATTTCATTGCTATCACCCAGGTGAGCCTGCCTGAACCCACACCAACATTCTGCTCAGATTTCCAGGATCAAGCTCTCATGTGTGGCTTGCCGAAGCTGGATGGGATGAGCTGGGCAGATGAGGCTGAGGATGAATTTCTAACCATATCCTGTTCTCTCCCTGCAGCCCGGGGCAGCCTCCAGCCGTGGTCACAGGGCGTCATCGCAGTGGTTGTGTTCCTAGTCCTGGTGGCCATCGCTTTCGTGGTCAACAGGTTCTGGTGTAAGGACAAAGTGTAAGTGTGGGGGGTGGCTCTGAGCTGGGCTGAGCTGCACGTGTCCCTTCCAGCAGCCTCTGTGCTGTGCCAGCATTGGGAACACCGTGCTTGCTGTGCTGGAGATGGGCTGGGAGAGCAAAGACTCCCTGTCCTCATCTCCCTGTCCTTGTGTCCCTGTCCTGGTCTCTGATCCCTGTTACTGATTGCCAGGTGGGAGCTTGCACCATACAAATGCTGCCATGAGGAAAGAAAGCACTCGGCTGGGAATGGCAAAGCTGTGGCATCGTGGCTGGATCACATGGGAATGTGTCCAGGGACCTGGCCCAGCCTAGTTTTCTGTGGCTTTTGGGGGTGCAGCTCCCATGTGCCTTATATCCATGGGATAACAAGCCTGAGCCAGCTTTTTTTGCAAAGCAGACAGAGCCAAGTTGTGAGAACACACTGAGAGGAGCTGGGGAAAAAGGGAGGTAGTGGCACTGGCAGTACCCTCCACCTGGAGCCCATGGCAGAGGCAAATGTGGTGTCTTTATTCATCTGAAAAAGGCTCTGTGGTATGGGTTAACTCCCGCCTTGGCCAAGCAGAGTCACAGGCTGCTGCTCCTGCTCAGTGAGCAAGGCCAGCTGGCTAAGTTGCAGTAACCTGATCCTGAACCTGAGCCCAAAGGCAACAGGGGATGAAGACCAAAAGCACCCACATCTGTTTCCCAGTTCCTCTGCACTGGTGGGGTTGCTTTAGGCTGGGGTCTCCTTGCTCCTGTATGTTCCTGCAGCCTCTCCAGGCTGGGGAGGTGAGTACCCGGCTTATACTCCGAGCATCAGCAGATCAGCTTTAGCCCCAGAGAAGTTTTAAGCAGACCCCTTTGGGATGCATTCTGGGCCAATGCACGATACAACGTGTGTATATATATATTTATATGGTCTGAGTTGCCCCTGTGGTCTTTGTTTCCCAAGAGGAACCTTTGTCCTCACACTGAAGGAGCCCCCAGCCCACGGAGTGGCAGGCAGGGGTGGTGTTTCCCACTGCTGCCTGTGCCTGGCTGCCTTTTCCCAGCCTGGAGGCAGAGGATGCTGAGCAGGGCTTGAGGAGGCAAGGTGCCTTGTTTTAATTAATCTGGCCTTTCTTCAGAAGAGCAGCGGCGAGGCTCGGCAGCCTGGAGCCCTGCCAGCTCTGTGCTGTCACTGTGACAGCAGCTATCAGCTCGAGCCACTGCCTGTTTGTCTCAGCCTGTTCCTTGGAAAAACCTCTTGAATTGCCCTTGGGCAAGTGCTGGAGGAGGCAGGGCCTTTATGCCAGCCTGTTCCTCAGAAAAGCCTCTGAAATTGCCCTTGGGCAAGTGCTGGAGGAGGCAGGGCCATGCATGTAGGGTGGACCTGCAGCCACCCTCTGCTGCTAAATCCCCCAGGGCTGCTCAGGCTACAGCTCACTCCAGAGCTTTTGGACTCTGGCTCCAAACACCCCATCCTGCCCAGTGGCCCCTTCTCCAAGCCATCCAGGCTCACTGTTGAGAGAGAGCATCTCTGCTTTGCTCACATGGATGTGCACAAGGACAGCCCTCCTGTGCCAGGCCTGAGGCACCAGAGGAGCCTGACTGCTCTCTCTGTGTCCATCGAGATCCACAGGGACTGTTTTGTAACAGATTACACAGAAGTAGACTGGAAAAACCAGTCAGCAGGAGGAAACAATCCCACGTATTGACAATGAGTCCCACTGACTGCCAGCACGGTGCTGGGAGTCACTGCTGCAGAGGCAGGGCTGGCACTTGGCACAGCCTCTGCCAACCTGCAGGGAGGGTGTTCTTCCTTGTCCTTCTGCTGGGAAAGAGGCAGAGCAGGGTGTGTGAGGACAGAATCACATCCAGGTCGTTTATTGTCTCTGTGGTGTCACCAGCAGTAAGGGGCTGCTCCCCTGCATGGCTCCTTTGCTGCTCCTGCAAACTCCTCTCTTCCCTCCCTGCAGGGAAAGTGCTGAGAACGTGGTGAGTGTGGAGGACAAGCCAGATGCTGTCACGTCCAATGGCCATGAAGGGAGATATGTATCAGCTGCAGCTGACTTCAGGTGAAGAACCTGCTCAGACTTCTTCCCCTTGGCCCCCAGGTTCTGTTCTGTTTCCCTGGGGACAGCTCAGACATGCAGAGCTGTGGTCTCACCCACTCAGGGTCCTACACGTCCCATGCACCTATTTCTGGGGCTTTTTGCCTTTCCAGGGGCTAAGCCCAAGGCAATGAGGGAGTATCCCCTTCTCCCTCATCTCTCCCTATCCCTGCAGATGAGCCCCACAATCCATCCAGCACCTCACAACCTGCTACGCCATTTTTCTTGTGCTATGTCACAGCTTTCCAACAGAGGAAACCACCAAAAGTGACCACCAGTCACCACATGGATGGTGACAGCCAAAACAGCCCTCACTAACAATTAGAGCAGTTCCCACCCCACACTTGGCTCTGGTCCTTTCAGGGTGACCCCTCCTGTGGTCCCCATCTCACCCCTCACTCAGAGCACAGCTGGCACCAGCAGGGTCAGGACACCAGTGGTGGCTTTGGGGATGCTGGTGTTGGGACTGAGCTCATCATTGCACTTGTCCCTCTTGGTGCAGGTCCAAAGAGAACCAGCATGCCTACGAGAACACTGTGGAGCCTGAGGAGAGGGTGATCACCACGGCCATGTAGCAGCACCCACCCACCCACCACCCTCCTCTGCCCTCGATCCACTCCCGCTGCTGCGATGGGCATTTCCACAGAGACCCTCTGCACTGCCATCCCTGGGACTGAGGGGCCCTGGCCTCTCCACAGCACCACCACCTCCTCATCTTCTCCTTTTCCACCTATGGGACATGCTCTTGTCCCCCTTGGGCTGGTGTCCACATGGGTATCAGTCCCCAGGAGAGGTCTGGAGGTGCCACCTCTCCTGCCTGGAGGTCACCCTGCCTGGTTGTCCCAAGTCCCAGGAGGGTGTTGACCTGTTCAAGACGCAGAGGGGATCCTGCTGGGTGCCTGGGACATCCCCACACTCCCAGCTGCCCTCCAGGGAGCTGCTGAAGGAAAACCTGCTCTTTTCTCCCCAGTTCACCCTCCTTTTTATGACCTACACCATGCATTTTAATGTCAGAACAAACCTCCCCCTCTGTACATATCTTCCCGGTGAGCAATAAAGAGAGTTGTTGCCTATGACAGCAAAGAGGGTCGTTCTGCTAATCAGCCAAAGGACTTTCTGGCATCCCACAGCTCTCCCAGCCTTCAGGCAGTTGGGAGAATGAAGGACATCAGGGAATGCTCAGCATTTGGACTGCCCCAGAGCCTCAAAGGGATTTACAGGGCAGTGAGAGCATCATTCCCCTCCATTTGCCAGGTGGGGTTACTGAGCCACAGAAATGATCTAGCACTTCTCAGTGCTGCTTAATGGGTGAAAGGCAGCATTCCCTGAATCCCACTGACCCCAGTGTGCAGCTCTACAGCCAACTGGGAGCCATTTCCAGGCTGGAGGCTGTCCATTGATCACTGCTGCCAGGAAGTGGCTGGGGGCCACTCTGGCCAGTGCTGGCTGTCCTGGGGCAGCTGGCCATGGTGCAACCTGCTCCTGCCAGGCTGCTCATTAACCAGGGCCTGCCTTTTGCTGTGGTGGGGGCAGTGCCAGGGCCACCATGGCAGCAACAAGTGTTTCTAAGCTGTGGCATTTGAAGATTGAAATGAGAGGCCTCTGATGCTTTGGTCATTCCTGGAGCATGAGTTACTCCAGTGGCATGAAGGGTCCTCTTCCTGACCAGTGAAGAAGGACTCTGCAACCAAGGGCAGCCCAGCTGGAGCAGCACTGGGGGGGAGGTTTATAAGAGGGCATTTTTGGCAGCCCCTGGGAGTGAGGTGTTTCTAGGGCTCTGCTGTGCACTCCCCACAGCTGAAGCTGCTCATGCCCCTAGCAAGAGGAAACACAAAATTTCAGGCAAGTGTCTTCCAGTAACAGGTGCCCCACCTCAAAAGGTATTTTCCCTATAGCCTGAGGTAGGTGAGTATTTTGAAAATGCCCTCAAAGCCTTGGCATTGAGAAATCACAGCTCCTGTTGAGAAATTGAATGGGAGTAGAAGAAAACAGGCAGAAGGGTTAGAGGGGTCAAGCCCTCAGATATGAGGGCAGGATGGCTGCATCCCCACCATCACGTCAGAGCTGTTGCCATCTTCCACCCTCCCTTGGGTAGCTGGAGGCTGAGCCAGCCCCAGGCTGGGCCTGGAGCACCCCAGCTCTGTCCTGATGGATGCTGCTCCCTGACTCTCCTCTCACAGGTGCCAAACATCACGTGGGTTTGGAGCAAACCAAGCTCCCCAAGGTTCAGCGGTACTGCTGCTCTCAGCAGGGCTTGAGGGTTAGTCATTGCCTCTTCCTGCCCTGTCAGCACTTGGGCTGGGGGTGTGGCAAGAGGAAGGGAACCCATTAATTTTTTACCTGTCAGTTGCAAAAGAACTGAACAATGTCATCCTTATAATGAGTAACAACAGGAGTTCATTCCCTGCCCTGTGTACACAGTGAATGTGTGACAGATGCCTGAGCTGCTCACCCTGCAATGCCTGGATGAGGGTTGGAGTGCAGGTGTGCTCAGGGGGTCTCAGTCTCAGTGTCCCTTTCCCCACGGACCCCTGGCATGGCTGTGAGTCTGAGCAAGGACAAGGCTTCACTGCTGGGCTTGCCCAGGAGCTTCCCTGCTTGGTCTTATCACAGCCAGTGCTCCTTTGGAGTTCACTTCCCTGGGGTAAGCACCCTGTGCAGGGGCCAGTGCTATGTCCTAGCAGGATCTCACCTCTGCACGGCCCAGGGTGCTGTCCTGCCTCAGTTTCCCCTATCTGTGTGAAGCAGAAGCCGAGGCTGACTGAAGCTGCCTTCCCTCGAGCTGAGCAGTCGCTCGCAGACGCTTCTCGGTGTGATCCTAAAAAGAACAAAAGGGAGCGAGCATAAATGAAATTTATTGTTGGAAAATCTTAATTAGATTTTAAGCCCCAAAGGGAGAAAAGTGAGGTATTATCTGACACAGCTAATGAGTGTTAAGGGTCCATTGTTATATTTCTTGTTTACCTTTCTGTGCTGGCTGATACAGCCCAGATCCTCGTCTGTACTGCCATAATTAGGATATCTCATCTCTTGCTGATAGGGTCGGGATGCTCTTTAAGGCACAATGCTGTCTCATCCCTCCCTGGCAGGATGAGCGTGATTGGGAAGACAACTTCTGGTGTTCCAGTGCTCATGCCTTCTACACAGCCCCCATGAGCTGGGGAATGTCCTCCAGAGTCCAGGCTGTACTTGAGATCCCCAGGTGAGGAGCACCTCCCACAGCCTCCCAGAGCTCTCTGAAGGGCCCTAAGCCAACTTGCCCAAGGGCCAAATCCTCCCCAACAACTCTGTCCACACAGCACAGGGGGATGTAGGTGTCCCTCACAAGCCTCCCCACGCCCACCAGTGAAGGGTAAGGACACCACGAGTTCTCCATCCTACCCCCCATTCTATCATGCCATTATCTCTGAAGCCTTGGGCTTCAGGAAGATGTCCAGGGTTGTGTTCTGCTGCTGACAGGAGCAGAAGATATTCAGGGTGGGGGTTTTTGCATCCCCACTTATTTACAAGGTGTATAATGACCTTTCTTTGGGACCTAGGAGGGTGCAACCCATCTCTTGGAACCTCAGATAATGAGATATCTTGTTGGAAGCCACTTTTACTCTGATGCTTCCCCAATCTCTCCTGAGGCTCTCTAGCTATGAGGGCTTGAGATGTTTCAGCTGTAACTGGAGCAGTTTGGGCAGGTGGACACCTATGACATAAATTATCCCAAGGTGGTTTAATTACAGATTTGCTGTATTCAGGTATAGGTGGACACCTATGGCATAAATTATCCCAAGGTAGTTTAATTACAGATTTGCTGTATTCAGGTAAACTGCTGCTGCAAGCAGCTCTATCCCTGCACCTGAGCAAACCTGGGGTTTATATCCTGGCCTTGGGCACCTTGACACCCAGGAGGTGTGATTTGGATCTCCAGAGGAAAAAAGGGAGCCTTTCCCACCCCCGTGGTCCTTTGGGTGGGGAAGAATCCCAGCCGCCCAGGTGGGATCCAGGAGCACAGCGTGGAGGGGTGGCTGTGTGTGGGCAAGGGGGCTGCAAAGTTTTTGGTCTCGATTCAAGCCACTGAAAGCCAGAAGAAAAATGCCATCCATTGTTGGTTTATGCACCCGAAGTAGCCAAACAAACATCCCCCGAGCCTGTCCTTATCACTTTATTACACCTGCTAGAGTGAATAGATTAAAGAGGATGGGGGAGGGGGGAGAAAGCTGAAGAATCCAGCAGAAAAACTGGGTTTTGGGATTGTTAATTATTCTCTGGGGTCTCTAATCTTTAACTGGCAAACAGCATCACTAACTGTCTTAAAGCCCCTCCTGGAACATCCTGATAATAAGCCATCTGCATGAAGGCACCCCGTTATCTGCCCTCCTCCAGCCGCCTGTGACATGGCTGGAGTGGGAGATAATGGATGTGTGGTGTGTAATAACGACACGTCATTCATGATTATCAGCCTGATACCCAACCTTTTAGCTCCATTGTTTGTGCTTCAAAAAGAAAAAAAAAAAAAAAAAAAAAAAGGAAAAAAAAAAAAAAGAGAAAATGAAAAGGAGAAGGGAAAAAAGGAAAAGGGAAATTTTTGGTGCTGTGGATTGTCCCGGGGTCCCCGAGGTGTCTCCGTGCCAAAGGGGCTGTCTCTGCCAGCATCTCCCAGAGGGTTTGTGGTACTCGGGAAGGGCTCGCCCTGGATTGGTGGCTGCTGTAGCCATGGTGACGGAGGAGCGAGCTGAGACAGCGCAGAAATGTCACTGCCTGCCAGGGAGATACTGGGGCAAATGAGCGATTAGATCAGTGTCACTGCCTGCTGCCCCGCTCCTCACACAGCTCCTCGGCTGCTCTCCCAGCCCTTTGGGGCTGCCTTGGCAGAGGAGGTTATCTTGTACAAGCTGCTGTCCAGAAACTGCCACCGTTTGAAGGTGGGGGGATGTTTGTGCTGCTCAGTTTGACCTGGCTAAGCTGAAAACTGGAAGAGTTCTCTCTTGCTGCATTAGGGCTTCACGGTGCATTGGTGCTGTGAGATCTTCCCTCAAAAACTTTGGCCCTTCAAACTGCAAACCTGGTTTAAGCATGATTCTTAACAGGAAGAGATTTTAAAGTGTTTGGCTCTGCTTGCCTCAATTACTGTCACAGCTGCCTGGAATAACAATCCATTTTTGCATCAAAAATGCCAGCAGTTTCTCCTCTCTCTCCCAAGCAGATTACCAAGAGCAGTTTCCCTGGAGAAAGTCTCTGCTGGAAATGGTTGGGGTTTGGCCATTCATAACAATCCAGCAATCAGAAGGACACTTGGAAACCAAATGGGCAGCTTTGGTCATGGCAGTGAATAGGGTGATGGCCCCAAAACACAGGGCACTGTACAGTCCAGGAGGTGGGCAGCAGCTGGGAGTCCTAATTCCAATTCCCAAACTAGGAGATGCTGAAGTGACACCTCTAAGTGTCACCAGGTTTCTTTTGGAACCCACTACCAAGGAGACTGGGATGGGTCTTTGAGGCCAAGGACACCCAAAGCTCGTTTCTTGGACCACCTGCTGGAGAGTACATGAGCAGAGCTTCAAGGTGGTTTGCCTCTTCCCAGGTGGGTGGCTGAAATGCCTGACAAATAAGATTTTTCAGTAGCAAAAAGTATTTTTAAACCACTGCCCTCTGAAGGCCTGGCTGTGCTGGAGCTGGGGAGGAGGACAGCAGGAGTCTGGCCTTTCAGACCTGAATCCACCAGGGTTTCCAGGATGGTGGCACTGCCATCTGCACAACCTGCCCCCAGCCTCCCTCTGAGGGTGAGAAGAGGAGGGCTGGGAGAAGAGGAACTCGGTCCTCAGCTGCTTTGCACAATAAACACAAGCTGCACCTTGCTGGTTAAACTGAGCATTCCTGTCCCTTTTGGTACCCACACAGCCAAAACAAAGGTCTGGATCCAGCCTGAGGAGAGTTTTGTTTCTCCAACTGAGGATGCAGCAGCAGCAGAGATGGGGAGCAGGAGGGCTGCAGGAGTTCAGTAGATGGGGAGATGCTCAGGTTTGTCTGATCTGGCCATCAGCAGAGAGCTGCTCAGGCAGACAGACAGGCAGAGAGACATGGTTTGGATGTGTTGGTGATGCCAGTGTTTGGGGTGAAAGCTGCACAGCCTTGTCTGTCTCAGTGTCATGGCACCCATGCAGGCCTTGGTACCTCAGTGTCCCCTGCTGCCCGCTGAGTGCCTGAGCCCTCACAGTGACAAACTTCCCCTGGGCTCTGGGTAATGCCCAGACACATGGGGGACTCTGACAGAGTGTCTGCTCTGCTGAGGGTGGGGACAGGGACAGGACACATCCTCTGCCTTGCTGGGCCTGGCCCTGCTGCCTGCCAGGCCTGGGGGTTTTGCCAGGGACCAGGGAGGATTTTTCTGTGTCTCCCACTGCCACCTACTGATCCATTGCACACCCTGGGCCTGTAGCTCACCCACAGTCCCACACCTGGACTGGTGCTGGGGAAAGGCTCCCTGTACGCCCACAACAAACCCAATTCCAGTGCTCACCTGCACCCCTTGGGCCACCCTGGAACTGAGCAGTCAGTTCTCAGCCTCTGCAGGAGGGCAGGGTTTGAGGCAGACTCACATCTCTTCTTGTTTTATTTTGCAAGCCGACTTTGTTCTTACCACCAGCAGTTTTGTGGTATTTCTGTTTTACTTTGTTTGAGCACAGATCATTTCAGTTGTTTCCTTACTGGAAATGCCTGGAGTCACAGGTGAGGTGATGGATGGTGTGGGATCTGTGGAAACAGGCTCAACAGGGTGCATAGAAACACTGCTTGTGGCTTGGGAAAGCACTGACAGCAGTGCACAGCCTTGCCTCTGGCCTGCTGGGCCTCCTCTTGTGCCTTGCTGGGCTCCCACATGCAAAGGAAGCCAAAGTCACGCTTGGAGCTCATCCCCACAAGGCTTTATTTTAATTTCAGAGAGGAGAACAATGCTGACCACACTGTTTCCAGTATGCCAAGTGTGTCCTCAGGTTAGCTGGCTGTGCTGGCTCCTGAGCACCCTCAGCTCAAGGAAGTTCAGAGCTGGTGCAGAAAAGAACCACAAGCATTCACTTCCATAATGGTGGGCACAGTGCCAGCCCCAGAGCAGGAATTGTTGGGAGGGAGGTGTGGGGATGCAGGGAGGGCCCTCCTGGCCTGGCACACCCAGGCTGGAGGCAGGGCAGGGGCTGTGCCCAGGCCTTAGGCATCCCTGCAAACCAGGCTGGGTGTTGGTCACTGCCAAGCCCAGTGAGGAGCTGACAATGGGACAAATCTACAGGCAGGGGACAGCAGTCCTGTCAGGGAGTGTGTGAGGGCCGGTTGGAGATGAGGAGATGAGCAGGACAGGGAGGATGCTCCTGGAGGTGAAAGATGAGCCACAGCAATGCTGTGGAACCCCCTTAGCAGTGCTGCTCCCCTGGCAAGGAGGGGAACTGAACCTGCTGGGTTTGGTGTTCGTGGGCTCAGCGAGCCCCTCTGGATGATAGTAGGACAGGGGTTAATGTGGGAGAGCTCCACTGTGGGTCTGTTTGGGGATCTCCTCTTAAACCTCTGGGTGGAGGGTGTCCCTTGGGAGAGCTCTTGCCTCCCTGCCATGGTACCCTGTGGGATCAGATGACCTTCTTCAAATGCAGGTGTATCCCATTGCTGGACCTGAGGACAATCTGTGGTATCATTATGGGAAGCTTGGATGGGTCTGGGTAGAGCTCGAAGCGCTGCAGGGTCAAGGCCAGGGCCACCTTCAGCTCATTCATGGCAAACTGCTGCCCAATGCAGTTCCTGCAGGGAGGGGACACATATTCTGATTGCTGCCTTTGTCCCCAGCCACCCCCAAGCTGGACTTACCCCATGTGAGAGCTGGGGCACCTCCAGCTCCTGTGAGGATAACACTACAGCTTATCTAGTAAGCCCCTGATGCATTTATTTTATTTTATTATTAATTAATTTTATTTCATTATTAAAATAAATATTTATTCATTTATTTTTATTATCTATTTATTAAATTGCTTTATTTATTTTATTAATTTTTTGTTATTAAATATTTATTTTATTTTAAAAAGAAATTTAGTTATTTTATTATTAAATAAATTTAATAATGTATTTATTTTTATTATTTTTTATTATTAAACATTGAAGAAAGTTATGAGACTGAGAGAACAGGGGTTTGCTTCACTAGGAAGTGCGGCCAGGAGCCAGTTAAAAGCCCAGACACTTCCAAAAGGACATTTCTGGCTCTGTGAGGTGATCCTCTTGCAAGTTACTGAGACCTCAGTAATCCTACATCTGTCTATTGATACAGCATGGACCCATGGAGACTTGGCCCCCTTGGCTTTGAGGCACTCTAAAACAAGGGACTGGTGTTCCCAATGCAGGCAACAGAAAATCTAAACATCTCCACAAAGCTACAGGAAAAAATGTGTGAAATCCTACAGTGACCACAGAGCTGATGGAGCACAGAAATCCTATTAGAGGAGATGCTGTTATGGAAAGCCTGCTTGAGTTGGCCAAGCCAGCCTGACTTGTGGAGACTGAGGGGGGATTGGCCCTAGGAGCTCACATCTGAGCTAGGTCTCACATGCAAGGCAGCCTGAGAGGAAGGAGAGGGATGAAGGATCTCACCTGGATCCAGCAGAGAAAGGCAGGAAAGCATGGGAGTGCCTCTGTGCTGACTTCTCTGGAGAAAACCTCAGGGGATCAAAAACCTGTGGGAGCAACAAAGACCATCTGGTCAGTGTTTGGTGTGACCTGAGCAGCACCAGGCTCTTCTCTGGTGCCCAGGTTAGGGCAGGATGTGGCCTCTGCTCCTGCTGGGGGAGCTGCAGATGATCTGCAGTCTATCTCTGCAGTCATCTCTCTGCAAAGCCACTGAGTGGATCTTCCCCTCAGACATGCCCAGGTCACCCACTACAATGCCCAAGGTGCCTGCAGGTGTTTTCTCATCCATGGCAGAAAGGATCAAGCCAGGATCCTTCCATTCCAGAGATGCCTGATCCTTGCTCTCCAGACAGCCTGGAGACAGGCAGCTATGCAGCCTTCTTCAAACTTCCCAGTTATTTCCTGAAGCCTCTAAAATATCATCTTCAAATCACACACTCTCTTGTGGGGCTTGGGACTTGTCATACCATTCTAAGTGTGTGCAGGGCAGCTGGAAAGCTGCCAGAGCATCTCTGTGTCCCCATGCACAAAGAGAGACTGTTGAACCCTTTCCTAGCCCTTTGTCACATTCAAAGCCTTTGGGGTGTTTGGAAACTCGATTGAACTTTGTATTTAGATGTGGACTGTTGGAATTACAAGGGAAAATAAAACAACATAGTAGGGAGGCACAGGCTGCCTTCTTCAAGGGAAATGGGTGTCTGGGCTCAGAGACCATCCTCCCTTTCTTGTTATCAAGGTGAAATACCTCAGGGTCCTCCCACACATCCCGGTTCCTGTGAATAGCAAATATGCTCAATCCAACCTGGCAGCCTGTAAAAGAAAAGTGAGGAAAAGCTCATGACAGCTCGGAGTGGAAATGCAGGAGAGGTGTTTTTGGGATGCTCTTCCTCCCTAGGCTCTGCAGGAGATCTGGGAGGGATCTCCTGAACATTTCACACATCAAAAACAAAGACCTCAGAGCTGGGTCCCCTTTTGTCTATCAGTGTGTCACTTTCACCTGGCCAGGAACAACACTCCACAATCCCCTCTGAGCTCTGGAGCACATTCTTGGACTCTGTCTGGCCACCCTTTCCAGGCTCACTGTGGCAGCAAGCTATGGTAGCTCCATGCTGCTACAGGAGAGAGAGAAGGGAGTCTGGAAGACCCTCCAGCCCCTCCACACAGAGCAAGGAATGACCCCTTGTCACAGACAGCAACATGAAGGATGGACAAACTCAACAGACCTGCTGGCAAGCTGCGTCCATCAGGAAATGTCACGGGTTTGGAGAGCTCTCGGGACACACCAGGAACGGGTGGGAACAGGCGCAAGCTCTCTTTGATGCACATCGTGGTGTAGGTCATCTTCCCAAGATCCTCCCTGAAAGCAAACTTGCTGAGCATGCACTCGATCCCTTTGTCTATGTCATTGACAAAGGTGTTACTGGTCTGTCCCAGTACAGACCCCCGAGGGAAACCACTTGTCACTGATCTGGACAATTGGCCACCACCCACTGGGTGCCACCTTCCAAACAATTCCTCAACTACTGAACAGTCCACCCATCAAATCCTTCTCCCTCCAGTTTAGAGAGAAGAATGTTGGGGGGAACAAGACCTTCAAGGGTAAATTAAAAGAGTTCAAGATGAAGGAGTAAGAAGTCCTAGCTCACCACTCAATGGTGTCTCTGTCCCCCAGGATGCCCTGGATCTCCTCCCTGCAGCGCTGCTGGTGCTCAGGGTGCAGTGACATGCAGTAGAACAGCCAGGAGATGCCACTGGCTGTTGTGTCATGGCCCTCAAACATGAAGGTGTCCACCTCAGCACGCAGGTCCTCATCAGACAGCCCAACTCCATTCTCATCCTAAGAAAGAGGAGAGCATGTCATTCCCAAGCACGCAGGTCTTTTGTTTTTATACCCAAAGGACTTGTATGATTTGGTGTCTCTTGTGCTCCCCTTCTTGTGCTGATGCCCCCTCAGTGCCACACGGTTCTGTTCTTTGACATTTGGTGCAATCATCTCAAACATTTACCTTGCTACAAAGCAGAATGTCCAGAAAATCCAGGTGCTTCTTCTTCTGGATCTTTTCAAGCTCCTTCTCATTGGAGAGCAACATCTTTCTTTCTCTTATTACCTGATCTGCACAGAGGAGAGATCAGATCTGTGCATCCTGTCCCTCCAGAGCACCCTCATGTGCTTGGCTGCTCGGCCATCAGCTTGGACTCTGTTTAAGGTGTAACCCTCTGGCCAGTCCATGCTGTAACCCCACTCTGAGCCACTCCAGGGGCAAGAGGCAGAGAGGTTCAGCTGGGAGACAGGGCCGGGAGAAAGGGGCAGGAATACCTGTGTGGGTGTGGGCCAGCTTGCAGGCATGCTGAAACGCGCGGCCGTTGTGAGTGAAGTTGTAGAAGGCAATCTTGAAGGGCATATTCCGGATCCTATCACTCAGGAGGTAGCTGAGGTCAAAAACAGCTCTAATATAATAGTGGGAGTCGCTGTAAGGAGACCGAGGGCAAGGCTGGTGTTAGCAAAATGAGTGTTGAAACAGTAGCGCTCATTTTCCCAGGGTTTGGAAACTCAGGCACCGACCTCTGAGTCTGACAGTTGGAATTAAAGCTGAAGGCACATTTCATGATGCTGTCTAGTGTCATCAAGCTGACATCCTGAAAGAGCTCCACTGACCTCCTCTCTGTGATCCTCTTGTCCCATTTATCCTGGAGGAAGAGCCAGGGTAAGGAGAGACCGGACACCATCTGTGGTCAGGACATATTTTCCTGTCCTTCTTCCCAGGTCCACACTGCTAATTGCTTTCTTTTCTGGAAGCAGAGGGCCTAGCTCATGATATATTCTGTGAACCTAATCTAACTCTGTGCACTTCTTTTCCCAGGTATGAAAGGATACACATCAGGGTATGAAAGGATATCCTTACAGTGGTTGATTTTATTGGCAAACAAAGAGAAAGAATAAGTGGAATGTCCAAAGGAAGGTGAGGAGAGCAATTTTAGAACTCTAAAACTACTCCAAAAATTCAGTGAAAGTACAAACTCTCTAAGCGCTGTCTCTTTCTCTTACTCATTTTTTCTTTTCACTGTTTCACCGCTGAAAGGTAAAAGTGGCAGGAGTGGGGATGCTTACCAGCATCACTTTGACTGAGTCTGACATCAGGGTCACGTAAGATTTCAGCACATCGTAGTGAAAGGCTGGGGTGATCATCTTCCTGTGCTGGAACCATTTGCTTCCTTCCAAGATCAGCAGCCCCTTCCCTGAAGCACGAAGAGCAAAGGCACAATCAGCTCCTGCAGGCTCTGATCACAGCTCTGACAGCCTCACTACTGCTTTTGGCTTACCAATCCAGGGAACTAGGAGTTTGTAGACTGCACTAGCCTTGGGATCTGTAAAATGGAACAAATATCAGAAATCTATGAATAATTGATGAATTCAACACAACCAAAGAGAAAATTCAGGATAAATTTGCATTAGATTTTGCCCTCTAAATCACATGATAGAATTAATCTCATTTAAATACTGTACCACCTGAGGTTAGAGTTTAAAAGTGCTCGTCTACAATTATGACTGCAGTGGACTTGAAAAAACAGGGAAAGTTAGAACAAGAAAATGTGTGTGGAAAAGAAACAGCCATGGCAAATTCCAAAACTGAGAACAATGGATGGGATGGGAGTTACTGGGGAAGGCCTTGTATGTACCACTGATGTGATGCACAGAAGGGAGCAGATGAGAAGACTTAAGAGACTTCTGAGAGACATTGCCATGGCAGTTTACACTTTTTACTGGGTTTACTGGGAAGCACAACTATTGTGGTGGTAGAAGCCATAAGAGACAGTAAGACAGATGACCCTCAAACTGGGAACTGACAGGAAATTGGAAGGAGCAGGCACCTGGTCTCTGTTTTGCACAGGAATACACACTGCTCCATGAAACCTGGGGCAGCCTGGGAGCGTGTGAAGAGGAGCAAAAGAAGAATTGCAATAGCTGTGAAGGAAGCTGGCAGAGGGGATAACTCCAGGCAAGTTTCCCAATATCTCCTTGGTAAGAAAGTGTCAAAGGCTTCTCAGAACTGGAAGCAGAGACTCACCTGCTCGGCCAAGTATGGTTTTGGCATATTCAGGATGGTGAATGATTATAGACGGCAGGATTGGTCCAAACCATCTGGGAAAGGCATGGGGATATTCTTCTCCCCATGACACTACTTGGTGTAAAAAATTTTCAGATTTTAACTGCAATGAGAGTTAATCAGGGATTAATAAAGGCAGAAAAAGAGGGGCATGCCAGGGAGAGCAGAATTCTCTACTGGGAAATGAAGGAAGAGTGGGTGGACTTGCCACACAGGGGCTTTTATGCTGCAGGTGGAGGAGAGCATGAGCATTAAAAGGGACTGTGCACAAGAGGCAAAGCTGCCTCAGCCACCAAATCCCTGCAGCACAAGAAAGCTCCATGGAGAGTCCCTTGCTGGGCTGGTGGTGTCTGAGACACCTTGGGATGGCCTGGGCTTGGAGCAGCTCCGTGTTGCGCTTGGGGGCTGCAGCTGGCACAGGCAATGCCAGGATGTCTGGTGGACAGGCCAGGAGGACCAAGGCTGTCACCCCTGTTCCCCAGTTTCAGCAGTGCAAGGTGGGCATGCAGTGTGAAAAAGCAAAGCATCTGCACTATAGCCTGGTGAAAATGGCTGCATTAAAGCACCCTGCCTTTGTGGCCATGTCTTCCTCAGCAGCTATAGGGTAAGACACTCCTTTTGGTAGAAGGTTTAATGTAGCAAAGAGACAATAATTATGATTGCTCATATTTAAATAACTTTATGGAAATCCCATGACTCTTTGTTTAATGACATGATTGCAAAACCATGATTTTTTTGGCTAAATGATGCACACCACATATCCAGCACCTTTCCTCCTGCCCTGCAGAAGCCTTGGCATTCCCTGCACAGAAGTTCTCTCCTGTAGGAAGAGACAGGAGCAGGGCACACGCACACTCCATCCAGCCCTTCTCCATCCTGACTGACACCTTGCACAGCTGGAACAAACCCACCCTGGCTGGGCCCAGCTATCCTTACCAGGTGATTGTGACCATAGAGCCAGTGTTTTGGGGGGCCAGGGAATGCCTCCAGAGCTTTGATGAGCTTCTTCCTCTCCCAGTAGAACTGGAGCACCTTCAGCAGCACAAAGGTTACACCAAGCAGCACAGACAGCTGCAGGATGGCAGCAGAGGGTCTGGTTATTCTGTCCAGCAGAGATGCCATGCTGTTCCCGGACATTGCCTTCTCCTGCCTGTCTCTCACCTGCTCCTCTCACACCGGAGCCAGGTGCAGGTAAAAATCCTCTCCCTCCTCCTCTGCAGGAGCTGAGCCTGGTGAAGTGGAGGTGGCAGAAATTTATAGCTGCTGGAACATCAGGGCAAACATTGCGTCAGCTCGGCTGGCAGCCTGTGCACGCAGTCCCCCTTTGACCTGCTTCCTGCAGCCTGCCCCCGCAGCCTGGAGAACAGCCAGCCTCTGAGCATTCCCTGCTTTTGCTGAAGACCCAGCAGTGCTGTCACACCCACCCATGTGGGAACCCAGCACATCCCTCTGGCTGTCCAGGATGGCCAGGACCCCTGCCAGGGGGCTCAGAGACCCTGGCACAGAGCCCAGAACACCTGTGGGTTTGATTATGACCCGTGGAGCAAATTACCAACCTTAGATGAGGATCAGCAAGCCACAACAGTTTAGGTAGAATAATAGTGAGGTTATCACGGGGTGAAAAAGTAGATTTTGGAGTTTCTAGAATGGGGATCCAGGGGGCAAGATGGAGGGATCTGGGCGTGTCCAGCCTTTCTCCTTCTTCTTCTTGGCCTCCATTTTCTGCTGTGATGTTGGCACTTTTAGATTGGTTTAGAGTAGAAGCTCACTGTCTAACATAGGTGATAGGTATTGGAAAGTAATTGTAAACATTGTATACAGAGTTTTTAGTATAAAGAGATAACACTGCTCCGGGGGCAGGCAGAGTGCCTGGAACTGTCCTGCTGGACAGACCTCCGCAGGGCAGGAGAAAAAGTTTTATAGATAAGATACAATGAACAACCTTGAGACCAAAAACTGAAGAGCACCGACTCATTCTTCAAGCGCCGGGCTGGGAAAAGAGACTTTTAACAATCTCAGGGTCACGGTGACCAGCACAAGATCCTGAGAGACCCACAGCCCTCCATGCCCAGGTGGATGAAGCCAGAGGAGGGAGGAGGTGAGCTGCAGGCAGGCTGGGGCTCTGGCTGGGCTCTGTGCTGTTCTCAGAGGGTTCAGGCGTGGAAGGTGTTCATCTGCCCTCTGGAAATGAGAACACACAGACCAGCTCTTCTCCATGAGTGGCTGCATGGGGTCAGCCCCCTGCATCTGTGAAAGCAGTATCCTGCTTGTGTAGGGGTACTGTCTTGAGCAGAACATACCCTGCTTTGCAGTATCCCTGAGATTCAGGAAACTTGCTGAAAATCTACCACTAAGACAATCTACACTAAAACAAAATCTGTTGGAATTTACTAAAGTACTAGTGGCTGAAACTCCTTGATGTCAAGAAACTTGAAAGGCATTTAAAACATCAACTTGCATGAGATGGTTGTGAGCCAGAGAGTGGGCATCACTCCAGCAGCACACAAGGGATGTGGCCCTGCTCCCCAAGGGCTCCTTCCACAAGCCAGGAGACAAAACTACTGTCCAGAGGAATCACCATGGCCAGTAGATGAGGCGAGGAGAGGAAAAGCTGCAGAGCAGGGAAGTGAGATAAATGCAACAAGGTTGAGAGCACATGATGGGGAGGTGTGATGGCAGGGCCATCCTCCCTCTACAGCCCTGGTGAGCCCTCCTTCCTCTGCCCACGTGGCATCTCACCTTCTCCAAAAGGGCTCTGCATCCTTGCATTTACCTCTCCAATGCAGTGCTTGGTTGGGGCCCAGGTAAAACCCTCCTTGCAATCCCTGTGCAGATCCTGCTGCTTCCCTGGGTTCCCATCCGATAAGCCCGGAAACCCGGACTGGCAATGTGGGGTTGGTGGAGAGCTGGAATTCTGACATGTGTGGGTGACTTCCATGCATATTGTAAAAGTCAGGATCCCCAGATGGGCTGAAATAATGTCCCATTGAACCTTGGGATATTATGAGGATCAAATGATTTATCAGCTGTGGAGACTGACAGTCTGATAGGCTACAACACAGGGGCTGCTGAACTCTGAGAGTGCTTCCTTTCAATATAACACATCTCTGAGACAGAGCACTTCTGATATTTGGGCACTTCCCTTTAGTTTTTAGTCTAAAATAGCCATGTCCCACATTTTCTGCTTGTAGGGTCATTTTGCTGACAAAACCACTGTTTATCTGAGGTTCATTGTCATTGCATTGGAGAACATCCCTGGCAGGCACCACACTGAGCAGTGTTACCTTTTCACACACTTGGCCATCTTCATGAAAATTGGTGTGTCTTTTTGTACTGAGCCAGCTGTGTCTGTGTGAAAGTTCAGGGCAGAGTTAAAGGTTGATCTTTAGGAGGCAGAAAACTATAATCAAGTTAGGCATCTCTTAGGGAGGACTTTGGGTACAGCCAGAGCATAAGGGACCCAGTTTGACATGACGAACTCTCATGGGAAGGCCTGCAGAACATTAATAAATATTAAGATGCTGTGTAGTTGGGTCCCTCACAAGCTCTGCACAAGGAAAAGAGGGATATGTGATGGTTGAGCCTTTGTTCAGTGCCAGTGGAGCTGTTTGAACTGTCCTGTGTACCTACATCATTACCAGACTGACCCATCTGGATTTGGCTGGCACCCTTCAGCAATCCCCTACAAAACAACACATAAATACCCCCAAACCCAGAGTTGGAGGGGCCAGGCAGGTGGATGGAGCTTCTGGTGCAGCTTCAGATGAAACTTTTATAGCACAGAAATTTTCAGTGCTGACAAATTCCCTGGAGAGTGAGTTTGACCATGAACAGGGTTAATTTTTACCAAACTGGCTTCCTTATAGTTATAAATTAACCAGTAAACTCTGATTTACTGGTTTAGATTTTTTTTTTTAGTTTTACTGGTGAAGACAAGGGATATGGTTTGTCTTGAAGTTCATATCAGATGTCAAGTGATGAGCTAATATGGAGGGAACATAGGGGACTAACTGGCTAAACCCATTTATGGGGATTTGGAGCAAGAGTCTGATCTTTGGTGATAGCAAAACTGGGTTTAATCCAGCCTCCAGCCTCTGCATTCTATGTTTCACTGGTGGAGGGGAGAGAAAAATCTTTCTCATGTATTTCAGAGGTTTCACAGCAAGAGAAACCATGAACACTCACAGCCTGGGAAAGAAAACTCAGGAGGTTTTGCTGGGGAAGAAACAATGAAAGTTCAAAAGGTAAAGTTGCTGCAGAGCTGCTAGTGAATAAAAGAGAATTGGGGCAGTATTGGTTTGATTGTTGTAAGGGCCTGGGACAAGGCCAGAGCCATCTGTTAGCATCAGGAAAATCTACAGTCCTGGTGATGGAGGACTCCAGAAGAAGATCTCAGCATGAAAAAGCAGGTACAAGGGTTTTCTGGTAGCCACAGTGGTCTGAGGAGGCTGGCAGGGGGAACAGGAGCTTGGCTTGACCTTCTGAACATTTGAGACTGGTAAAATTGCAGCTGGGTGTTAAAGGACACTTGGAAAGTTGTTAAACATTTGCAGAGAGCCTCTGGAGGGTTGTCTTAGTGCTGTGGATGTCCACGTGCTGGCAGTGGGGTCACAACAGTTCAGGCCATCAACAAGAAACTCACACTGGAGAATTTCCATCCCATACCACAGCCACAGACTCAGCAGGCTGTGGGATTTGCTTTCTGGGTCTTGGGAATTTCTCCACTCACTTGAGACACCTAAGCAGAAGAGGGAGAGGATCTTCCTCACTGATTTAACTCACATGGTTGGAATTCATTGCAGAAAAAGTGTTTTACTGAGCAGGTGAAATTTAGGTGGCAAATGGGTGCCTTGGCCCAGAGGCTGACCTTGCAGCAGCTGCTTTCCCTGGTTGTGCCTGTGTTTATTCAGATAGGAAGAGGAGTCCAGGCCCATCTGTCCCTGTGTGTTCCTGCAGCACATCGTGATGACAGATGAAATGTAGCAGTAATGCCAAAAAAAAAAAATAACATTTCAAGCTTCCAAACACATGATAGATGAGAAAATCATGGCAAGAGCCCAGCAAGTGTTGCAGAGTAATGCAAGCTGCCTGGATCCCATCTGACCACGCATGTCTCGAGGATGAATGTATATCTTGAAGCATTTAATACAGCTGTCTGACAAATATGTTGCAATAGTTATTTAGTTTACAGGCTGCTTCCAGCGTAAAATCCCAGTGGAGTTTAGATGAAATTGCTGGTGCCATTTGACAGTAAATTTGCCTGGAGAGCAGCGTGGGTTCTGTGCAGGCACTGCATTCCCGGTGCTGCCAGCCAGCTGCTCTCCCTGCTGGTCCTGCCACTTCCAACATGCCTGACACCATCCAAAAAAGTGCCAGCACGGAACTGAGACAGACAGACACCTTCCTGTGACCGGGATGTGGCTGCACAGGGGAGAGGAATTGCTGCAGGAGTAGGTGGCATCTTTGCCCTGCTGCTGTCGGAAAACCAAGCAATGAGAAAAACCCAAGATGTTTTTAAGTGAAACCAAGACTGACCCTTGTCTTGGCACAGCCACCACCAGGAGCTCTTGTTACAACAGTTATCTGAAAGTCTGAATCACTCAGCCCAAAGTCAGCCAATTATCTTTGCAATTACCCTTTCTGCAAAAAGTAGGGAAGGAAGAGAGAAGGAGGTAAGCTCTCTGCAGCTGGACTGCCCTTATAGCAACATATACCATGTAACCAGGTGTTTTTATTATTGCCATATCTCTAATATCTGGGAGGGGAAAGGTAGATTTGGGGAATTGTTGTCAGGAATCAGGTTCTAGAAAGATCTGGCTTGCTCTGGGACTGGGGCAAAGCAGCTCCAGAAGCCCTGTTGCAGCCTCAGCCCTGCTGTCCATGGGCAGCCATGGGAGATCTGTGATGCAGGACATGAGATGATGCAGGATGTGGGATGATGCAGGATGCAGGTGTGGGATGCAGGCTGGCTGGCCTGGCATGCTGTGGATCAGGGAAATTGTGAGCTAGGCTGCCATGTGGGGTGTTATTTAGCAGAGTGTCTCTGGTTCCTGGCCTCAGGGGTTGACAGCACCATCACAGGAGAGACTTGTGAGCAGATTTTTTGCTGGGCTTGGGTGGCTGCAGGGGAAACCAGGCTCTGATCCCTTCTCATGTGAAGAAGCCACAAGCACAACTCTGAGAGGACAATGAGAATGCTGCAGGGCATCTTCCCTTTTCCTCCTCAGATATGAAGAGGCAGATTTTTAACGAATTCTAGAAGTCAGGAGGGAGACAATGAACAGGATGAAGACAGGAGTAGTCAGGATTTTCCATCCCAGGGCCAGGAACATTCAAGTGTTGGATGGTCCAGCTGGGACAGCATCAGTGCAGCTTTTCCTGTATCCCCAATTCAATCCACCCACAAAAACCAAACCAAACTTGCCCCAGCCTTCTACCACATCCATTACCTCCTCTGGCCTTCTGGAGTATTCACTGAAACCAGTCACCAGCTTTTGAAACCTCTGCAGATTCTCCAAATAACCTATGCCAAGGCTTTAGAAATCTTAGGGAGTGCTTGGTGTTGTGCAGTGTGTATCTACCCAAATGCAATTTAGCAGCTGCTGTGTATCTACATGTGGTATGTCAAGTTCCCCTGGTGTGATCCCCTCTAACCCAGTCTCTTTCAGTGGGTACACCATGATTTCAGCCTTTGCTCTTGCTCATTAGATACTCGTGCTTTAATCTTTCACATTGGAATGCCAAGATTCATCCACTCCTCTTTAGATGGCATTTTCTTCAAATCTTGTCTTTGTAAGAAAAATTGCATCCAATAGAGAGATGTATGCAATTTACTTCTGGTAACTTCAGTTATTTTGATTAAAAATTTTCTCATTTTGCACTTTAGAGTATGTAAGCTTGGAGCAGATGCTGTTGCTTTTATACTTAAATCTCCAAACAGAGTTGAAGGACACTGCCTCATTTCATCTGCTGAAAGAGACACAAGTGAAAAATTTTTGAGAAATATTTGTGCCTATGCATCCAAGCATGATGTTTGCTGTGATTGCAAGAGCAAGATATTATTGATTCATATGACCTTTTCTGTGTCTCTGTGTACAGAACATCCACTGGAGAAATTGCTGCCTGTCAGTCATTTTTTCTCTTGGTTTTGTGCCATGCCTGTGCCTGCTCTTGTGCTTATGGACTCGCATTCCATTCACAATAGCAGTTTTTCAATTTATCAAAATAATTTTGTATCCTGACATGGCCCTCCAAAGAGCTTGTGGAGTCTCATCGTTTCATAACTTTTGACATTTTGATGAGCATACTCTGCCTCTCTCCATTGCATAATTCTGATTTCAGCTCGAGAGCTGCACCTCGTGTCTGAAGAGGGGACAGGCACCTGGAGCAAGTGGATTTTCTCCTGGGCTGTCCCAGCACACCCCTGCAAACCAGACCCTGCAGGGTGAAGCCTGTATGAAGTCATCTGCACAGCAGCCTTCTCCCAGCTTTTGGGATTTCACAGTTTGGTGTGTGATATTCTATCCCAGTAATGATTCCTGCAGAGGCAGAGGGCAGCTCACTACTGTCCTCCAGTGTATCAACTTAATAATTTTATCAGCTTAAGAAAATAAAATAATACTAAAAATAAAGAAGGAAACCCCACCCACCCCCAGACACACTTTCTACCTATGAGAATTTTGATTGATGATTGATCATTGGGCCCCTGTTGAAGAGTTGTCCATGGAAGGAGATGTTGTGCTGGCTGGAGACCCACAGGCAGTTTCCTGGCCTGTCCAGGATGGTCTCTTGCTGCTCATGGGCTTCCTATCCATCTTCCATTTCTAAAGGAGTTTTACACTGCATTTGTGATGAAGCAAGCAAGCACCAGCAATATAAAAAACACAGCTGCTGTTTGCAGGAAAAATTATTGGTTTATTAAGACAAAAATTACAGAATATTTTGCAGTTTGGGCACGATTTCAGAGCCCCAACTGGAATCAGTGCTTTCAACAAATCAGAGGCCCACTGAGTGTGAGAAGTGAGACAGAGATCTGTCACAGCTGTCCCCACTGCAGGAGAGGAGGGCTGACCTCCAGGCACTGAGGAAGGTGCTGATGATGGAGCAGGGCTGGAAATGGCCACAGATTTGGCCAGGGCACGAGTGTGAAGGCAGGATTTGGTAAGAAGGAGGCTGGTGGGACCTGCAGGTGTTCCCAGCTCAGGCCAGGCCTGCTCTTATGGCAGTGCAAGGGGACAGAGAGTGTGGCCATGCCTGGCTGCTCTCAGATCAGTGCCCTGGAGCAGATGGCTCTGTGCCATGGCATCCCAGCCACCTGGGGCTCGCCTGAAAAGGGCTTTAGCTGGTGGATGAAGCACAGAAATCAGGAATGCTCATCCCCAAATCCTGCCCTGCACTTCCACCCCAGAGAAACGCGGCCCCTCATCTGCTCGGTCCCTCCCTCTGGTGAAGGCAGGATGTGTGCCAGCATCAGCGGAGCTTCCTTAAATACAGGTGGATCCCATTCTTGGAGCGAAGGATGATCCGAGTGATCTTCAGGGGAGGCGTGGCAGGGTCGGGCAGGAGCTCGAAGCGCAGCAGGGTCAGAGCCAGCGCCACCTTCATCTCGTTCATGGCAAACTGCTGCCCAATGCAGTTCCTGCAGGGAAAGGGAGCAGCTCAGCCAGCCCCATCCAGTGTGGGGCACAGCAAACCCCACAGCCCATCCCAGTGTGGGGCACTGCAAACCCCACAGCCCATCCCACACAGCCCAATCCCAGTGTGGGACACAGCAAACCCCACAGCCCATCCCACACAGCCCAATCCCAGTGTGGGACACAGCAAACCCCACAGCCCACCCCAGCCCATCCCACACCAGCACACATCCTCCCCCTCTGAGCTCAGGGGGTCCCAGGGGCAGGGGCTGAGCAGAAGGAATGGAGAGGAACATCAGGAGCTTGATGTGTGGTCACGGAGAAGGAGGGAGATGGGGAAGCCAAAGGACAGGCCAGTAGGGATGAGGTGGTGGGACTCCAAGCAGGGAAGGTCTGCAAGGTGCTGGCCTTGAAGGAGTCAGCACAGGGCAAAGGGAAGGATTGGGAGGAAGGCAAAAGGGGAGAATCAAAGGCCAGGAGGGTGGGGTGGGGTCTCAGCATCAAGGAGAGGAGAGCAGGTGAGCTCAGAATGCTGCAGACTCCCTGCAGGATGCCAGCAGGATGTCCCACAGCTTTGGGATCAGTTCCCTGTCCCCAGAAGGGGCTTGGCAATGCTGCCTTCCCATTTTGCCTGCTGGTATCAGAACCCCTCTGTTGCACAAACACTTATATCCTCATTTAACAATTTAACTATATAATTCTGCAGGGCCAGGACTGCAGGTGGTGGTCTCTGCCCACTACTCCTTCAGTGTTCAGTTGCCTTTACCTCATTCCAGCAGAAAAAGGCAGAAAGGCATGAGAGTGCCTGCCAGAGACATTCTCTGGGGAAAAACGCAGAGGGTCAAACACCTGGAAATGAAGAATATGCAGCAAGCAAAAGTGATTATTTAAAGAACACACTACTGACTGGTTTCTTGAAAAATGTGACACCCCTTAATTTATGAAGAACCCCATAGCAGAGAGAGAATTATTGTCTCCTGCTAACAGGTGCAGGGTACATGGGAAGAGGCACATCACTGTCACAGACATATTTTATGAAAAATCCTTTCCTTAGGATTTTTTCTCCTGAGAAGCTGAGAAGCCTCAGGAACAAAATGTAAACATTGATTATCTGCTGCTGTGGAATGCAACAGGTGGATCTGTGATTGGTCTAATGTAGTTGTTCCTAATTAATGGCCAATCACAGTCAGCTGGCTCGGACTCTCTGTCCGAGACACAAGCCTTTGTTATTAATTCCTTTTTTTTTTCTATTCTTAGCTAGCCTTCTGATGCAATACTTTCTTCTATTCTTTTAGTATAGTTTTAATATAATATGTATCATAAAATAATAAATCAAGCCTTCTGTAACATGGAGTCAGATTCTCGTCTCTTCCCTCGTCCTAAGACCTCTGCAAACATCGTCACACACCACAAAGGGAAAGAACTATTAGGAGATCAAAAAAAAAAACTCACCAAAGGATCTTTCCATACTTCAGGATTTCTGTGAATGAGGTAAATGCTTATTGCAGTGACGCTGCCTGGAAAACAATTGAGGAGGAGACAAGGGCTCACTGACAAAGGAACAAGCCAACATCTGCACAGCCCTGGCTGAACAGGTGTGCCAGCAGGATGCAGCTGGTGCCTGAGAGCAGAGGCAGCAGGATTGGGATGTACAGACCTTCGGGCAGGGTGCGTCCATCGGGGAAGGTGATGGGCTTGCTGAGCTGCCGGGACACGCCGGGCACGGGCGGGTAGAGGCGCAGGCTCTCCTTGATGCACATGGTGCTGTAAGGCATCTTGCCCAGGTCCTCCCTGTTGGGACAGCCAGGCTGAGCCCCACATCCCCCCCAATGCCTGTGCTGGGAGGTCCCTTCAGCCACAGCCACCCCGCCCCTGAGCAGACTGCAACAGAACAGAGGGACCCACAGTGCTCAGCCACATTGAACAGCCTGAGCAGCCACTGAACAAGCTCAAGTGCAAAGCAACAGTGAAAAGAGAAAAGCACATCTATGACGTCCTGTGGTGAGAAAACAGGAGAGAGCCAAGAGCAGTGCTGGTGGCCCAGGACTTGGGATGGCATCCAGAATGTCCCTTCCAGACTTAACTGAAGGATCTGTGAAGTCTCTGTGCATGCAGCAACCTTTAGCACCCCCAGCTTTGGAGCCTTGAAGGCATCACTCACTTAGAAATGGCAGCGATAGGAAAGGAGTGACCAGCAGAGAAACTGGTGCAGCCTTACCACTGGATTGTCTCCCTGTCCCCCAGGATGCCCTGGATCTCCTCCCTGCAGCGCTGCTGGTGCTCAGGGTGGGTTGCCAGGCAGTAGAAGAGCCAGGAGATGCCACTGGCTGTTGTGTCGTGGCCTTCAAACATGAACGTGTCCACCTCAGCACGCAGGTCCTCATCGGACAGTGCAGCTCCATTCTCATCCTACAGTCCAGAGACACTCTCAGTGGCCCACATACATAAAATTTATATATATATTACAGTAACACACACACACACATATATATAAAAATATGTAACTATCCCAGTAGGGACCATTATATTCTTTCAGCTTTTGCAAAAGGGGTGTGATGATACCTGTGTGATACATGTAAACAAAATCAAAGTCTGTTTACACTGAATTCAGAGCTCCTTTCCCTTACTTTTAAATCTCTTTACCCCCCTTATTAAGCCACCAGGACTACAGAATCCCTCTGCATGCTGTATATCCAAAAAGACACTGCCAACGCTTCAGCAATGGAAAATTGGATCACCTTGGCCTCTCTTCAACTGGGTGGGACTGGGCTAATTTTTTTTAATGACTTTTGCAGTCCTGAGGGTCTCTGGTGGCTTTTGGCACCCCTGCTAAGACTGACTTGCTTTTGCAGTCTGTGTCCTGCCACACATACACTCCTTGCCACTCACTTTGGCACACAGCAGAATGTCCAAGAAGTCCAAATGTCTCTTCTTCTGGATCTTTTCAAATTCCCGTTCATCTTTAAGGGATTCCTTTCGCTCCTGGATCACCTTGTCTGGGGCAGAAAGAGTTAAAGGTTCAGCAGGGCCAGGAGATGCCAAGCTGCAAAACTTTGAACGTAAAACCCAAAGTTTTGCATCTCAAAAACTCATCTCAAACTTTGTGGTTTGAATGTAAACTTCACCCAAGGAGATGAGCACTGCTCAGCCCATGATGCATTTGACCTGTGCTTCTGCATCCCAGGCACTTTGGCTTTTCCAGCAGCATGGCCACAAATGCCATGGATATTGTCACCCTTTTCTTTGTTCACCATGGACTTCTCAGCCTACTTTACACACCTCTCATGCATTTAAGTCACACCTGGCTTGGAATGGAAAATCATTCCTTGCACTGGTGTTGCCTGCAATGTCCATTTCTTGTCTCACCAGTCTCTGGCCATTTTACAGGAGCATTTCCAGAGGGCAATTCCTCCAACAGTCCAGTTTAATGATCCAGGAGCTGAGAGACCCCTTGGTTTCTTGCCTAGATCAGATCACTACTGCAAGCTGATGCCCTGCTTGCATCTCAGCTCTGAGCCTCTGCGCAGAATTCACTGCACAGGCAAGGAGAAAACCTGACTGCCTCTGCCCAAAGCTTTGGGAGAGGATGCCAGCAGGGAATACCTGTGTGGTCATGAGCGATCCTGCAGGCCTTCCTGAACTGAAACCCGTGGGGGCTGAGCCAGTAAATGATGTCATTGTGGTAGGGGAAGATGCGGAGGCGCTGGTGCACCATGTGGCAGAGGTCGTAGACAGCCTGGATGTAGGTGTTTTTCCTGGAGAGAGGGGAATAGGAAGCTTGTAAACTTGTGAGAGCACAGTGACAAGCAATTCGCCCATTTCCCTTCTGAGCTGCAAACTTCCTGCCAGGGTTTGGGGCAGCCAGCACTGACCTGTTGGTCTGGCAGTCGCTGTGACAACTGAAGGCACACTTCATGATGCTATCGAGAGTCATCAAGCTGACGTGCTCGAAGAGCTCCACTGGCTTCCCATCTGCTATCAGCTTTTCCCACTTATCCTAGGGCACAAAGGAGACAGAAATGAGAAGAAAAGGGTTGGCTCTGCGTGATCTGTAGTCACTCCCTGGTTAAATGAGTGCTCAGAGAGAGATACATCCCACAGAAATAGAAAAAAAAAGAAGGGGATCTCTAGTTGCCAGCTAGCAAAATCCCAGAGTGGGATGGTTAATATGAGATTTGCCTTAGGCAGCTGCTATTCTTGGATCCTGGTGGTGGTGAGCCCTGCTGCACCTTATCCTGAGGCAAGAGCACCTGGAGAAGCCCAGGACAGGTGCATTTCGGGGTGATGGGGAGTTACCCAAATCTTTCTTAGGATGCAGTACGTTTTTCTGTACAGGAGCAGCATATACTGGAATTGGGCTTCACTGGGTGCCTTCTTGAGCAGATTTCAGCTTTGTGCCCAGGACACAAACTTTGGAGCAAGGTTTTTTCTGTCACATGATCTCTGTGCCAGTGTGTTTTGCCAGCAAGTAATACAGGAGCTCTTGCTCAACCCTTCACATAGGGTACCCCCAGAGAGATCATAAATCCTGCCTCTCTTCCCCAGCAGAAACGAAGTGATGATGAATCCACTATTCCCTCGAGGCTGTAAGGAAGGAGTGGACTTCAAAGCTGAGACAGGGAGGGGAGGGAGGAGCGCGGTGACATCTGAACTCCACAGCACCAAACCAGGCTTATGCGGACAGATGCACGTCCTAGCACAGGCTACGATTGCCACCTGGTGGCACGGGCTCAGACAACTGGCGCTGTGCCCAAGGAATTTCAAACTCCCAGGCACTTCTGAGCCTTGCAAAAGCTCTCCTGGGTCTCCAGCCCCCGGCTCCTGGCTGCTCCCTGGGCCAGTAGGAGGAATCCAGCCAGGATCTATTTGAAGCTGCCAGGGAAGTTGGAGTGAGGGAGGTGAAGGAGAAGGGATAGATCCAGCATCCAGACTCCTCCAGTTCACATGCACAAAGCCTGGTGCCCTTCTCCTGTAATTCCTACTGGTTTCCATCCCGCCCAGCACCAGTGGATTGAAGAACAATGCAGTTTCACTGTTTGTGAGCCATGGCAGGGATTGCAGTCCAGTCATGGGTATGTTGACAGCAAATAATAACCTTTAACCTTAGGTCACAGTATAGCTGCGCTCCAACCTTTATTTTTGGCAGATTTACCAAAATCCTCCAAATAAAATCCAAAATCTGCAAAATAAATTACATTTATTTACCTCAATTCTTTATTTAGACAAACGCCTTATAAGAAGTTGCTGTTGGAACTGAGATCATGCATGGGATGGCAATAACTCAATCCTGAACTCTCAGCCACAGATCCCAAGGCAGTAGTACCAGAGACACTGTCATTGCAGGGAGGCTCAACCTGCTCATCCCTTCCAAGGGCTGCTCATCCCTTCCAGCTCAAGGGCAGGGATTCGGGGTGACTCAGAAAGATTGATCACCACGACACAGCGTGTCCTTACAGCTACCAGAAAAAGAGAACCCTGCTCCAGCATTCACCTCCTAACCAGACAGGATGGGGAGAAGCAAACAGGGCAGAGAGGGGAGCATCATGAGTCCTACCAGCATCACGTTTGTAGATTCTGCCATCAGGGCCACGTACGGCTTCAAGACGTCGTAGTGAAACCCTGGGGTCAGGAGTTTTCTGTGTTGGTGCCACTTGGGCCCGTGTAAGATCAGCAACCCATTCCCTGGGGAAACACAGGCAAGGCATGTTTAGCTGGGTACAAGGAGATTGCTTTCAGCTGTCTGCAGACACAGCCTCAGCCTGCACAGAGTGTGATTAAATCTGCTATCTGAGCTGCTGTGAGAGGGCATTTCCAAATGCTGCCATCAGCCCCAGGGTTCCCAGAGCTGAGCAAAGTCCTGCTCACCAAAATGGCACAGTGGTGTCTCTGAGAAAAATCACCAACACTACTGGAATTGAGAAATTCAGAACAGCAGATGTATTTTTCACCAGTCCTCCAATGAATTTAAGCTTTCCCCATCACCAGTCTTCGCTAGCTATGGACATGTAAGTATTTGTACATCTTTTATGTCTGAATTTTCCTTCCTTGAAAATAAACTCAACTACTTAGCACCTTTTTCAGTAAATGTAATAATTTCAGGAAGCTTTTAGCTATAACTCCATCAAGGAACAGGTACAATGCTGTTTATTTATAGCATGCTTTTGAGTAACTTCAGAATCATTCCTTGCAGGCAAAGCCCTGGGAATACATACCAATCCATGGGACAAGGTGTTTGTAGCTGATGTTATCCTTGGGATCTGTTAAAAAAATAAAGAAAGAGAAAATAAAATGGTAAAAATAAAATGGTAAGTGTTTCAATAGCATAAACCCAGGTTTGCAGCTGAAAGCTCCCTCTGGGCTCTCATTTTTGGGTATGAAGCAAAACCAGTGGCATCCCTGCAGAATTCCCAGTATTTCAACACAAAACAACATTGTCTCTGCCAGCAGCAATAAATACATATAAAAGCAGATGCTCACACTGGAAAAAACAAGCATATTGGTAGTCCAAAGTCTGTGCAGTGTGATAAATGATTAACCCTCTCAGACATCACTGTTCTGCAGCTGTTTTTCTTGATGCACTAAAGATACTTCTCTATAGTAGGAGCCAAAACTCTGAATCTAGAAAAAAGCTCCTAAGTGTTTTTTCCTTGCTGGGATCAGGCACTGAGTAATTAAATTTTCAAGGAGAACTTAAGGAATTCTGATTTTCCAGCAATGGATTTAGAGTCAGGTCAGTCCTGCAGCCTTGTGCCTGAAGCACCCAGGGCACAGCATGAAGGAGTGGTGTCTCTCCATGCCTTGAGACGATTTCTGCAGGAAACCTCTCTCTGAAACCCTGCCTTGCTGTAAATTTTGAGGCTGGCATGGGAAATATGCAGGCTGGGGTTGCTGCTCCCCAGCTGAAGCCATAATCTCTCACCTCCTCTGGCCAACAGAACCTTGGCATATTCGGGATCAGTGATAACCAGGAATGCTGAGAAACTCCCAAACCACATAGGGTGAACAAGTGGGTACTTCTGGGCCCAGAGCTCTGCCTTGTCCAGCACCTCTTCTTCCTTGAGAAACTAGTTCAGGAGAAGAAAAAAGAGAAAGAATATACAGGTTTGGAGGAAAAAAAAATATATCTATAATCTCCCAATACACTGTCTTAAAAGTTGCATGTCTTCTTGAGGACAAAACCAGGTAAGGATAAAAAAGGTGGTTTTCCTCCATGCTTGCAAAGCATGGGAAGTAGAGATGTTTGCTGCTTTTAAAACTCCTATAAAATAATTCTTCCTTATCACTTAATCTAGAGAACATCCTTGGGCACCATGGTGATGCCTATCAGCTCATATGTGTTATCTGCTCTTTTTCCATGGCCACCCCATAGAAGACAGATTTGCCCCAGCCAGCATCTGCATTTTGTGGCATGCAACTACGTTCTGACTTGCACATGGCTGAGCAATCAGCACCCTGCAGCTGGGAGAAAACAGAGCGGCCAACAGCATCACTACAAACCCCAGTGCAGCTGTGAGAAATCACAGCCCCCTCCAGATATTTCAGAGGAGAAGGCCAGTGTCCAGGAAAAATTGCACAGAATTAGTCCAAAGTCACCAGTGGATTGTGCAGAGAAGGGAACACTGGTTAATAACATTACATTAAGAATTCATTGGTTTCTGGGAATTGAATTTTACAGGCAATGAAGAGCTGGCAGTCCTGGGAAGATTTATCTCCTGTCCTTGGAAGTTGCAATCTGAGGAGCAGCATTGTCACCAGCTTTCATATCACCAGCAGTGGCAGGTTCATTCTGCAGTAATCTCTGCTTTGTTGCTTTTACAGCCAGTGTTGTTGTGTACATGAAATAGACAAAAAACAAGTGGAAAGATCCACAGTCACATGCAGAGGAAGAAAACCACAGAGACAAAACCATGTAAGATTTTTTTTTCTTTGAAGAGAAACTACTCTGGGCCAATATGCAGGGGGAAGGATTTTGGTAAGCTAGGTCTGACATAGCTGCTGCTGCTTTGACTTGAAGCTTGAAGATTAATTAAATCAGCATACTGTTGCAGAAAATCAGCCTCAAAGTTACCCTCCTGGCTGTATCAAGTGAATATTTGCTCAGTTGCTTTAGTGCTGAGTTAGCTCAGCTTTTAGTCTGGCTGCTGTTTCTCAACCCAGGACATGGCTCATACTCAAATAATCACCCACATCAAATATTCAGCCACGTGTGGCTTGTCTCAGAGAGGATACTCCTGAGTCCTGGGTGTCTGCCAGGGCCATGTCCAGGTTCAGCTCCAAGACTGAGCCCCCCTTCCTCACAAGCTGGGGTGTCCTTGCAGCACATCCCATGTGCTGTCTCCCACATTCAGCAGAATTATGAACTACAACCAATTATTACAACTTCCCTCGCTCAGGTTGAAGATTTTGAACTTAATATAAATATAAATAGAACCACTTAATATTAATAAATATAAATAGAACCATCAATTTCTCTGACTTCAGGGATCAAGTTTTGGGGCAAAAGGAGGCAGCTCTCCTCAGCACCCACCTCTTCAGCAAGTTACAGCAGAAGCAGTGCTTGGCACAGTGCCTTTAGCTAAGTGACACCTGAACATGTGAAAGCCCCTTTGATACAGCTGCCTGTGCTTGTCCTGCTGTGAATCACAAAAAATGTAATGGAAAGTAACTGGGAGGTGCTGAGTTAGTCTCGTTGGCAGAAGTCCTAATCCTAGAAGATTTTGCATGCAACCTTGTTTTGGAGCAGCACTTTAGCTTGTGCTATCAAGAACCACCCCTGTGCTGGCAGAGGATTGAATGCGTTTATCTGAGAGGAGAGGTTACCCTCAAGGTGAGTAACCTGCTGCGCCAAGCACTCCTGGAGCAGAGGGTGTAAATTTCTGTGAGCTGCAGAGGAACAGAAAGCTCTCACACCTTAATCACGGCTCCACATACCCAGCTCTGCACGAAAGACCATTACTTCTACTTCTTCTTCCCCTGGGGGCTTGAAAAGTAAACTATAAACCCCACTTGGGTCTAAGAAAAAAAGGTAATTGCCTAATCTCATGCTGAAATGCAAGGTTTGAAATGGATCCAACACTAAAAGCATCCGGGAAGAGGCTTAAGGGCACTTTTAATGACTACGCACCGATAGCAAATGAAAGAGAGAACACAGGAGCTGAAATCTGAGCATGAGGGTGTGCTGCGGGCAGCCAGAGGGGCTGGCTCGTCCCCACACAGGGCACAAGTGGACAAAGGGCTGCCGAGGGATGGACTGACACCCTCCCTGGGCCAGCAGGGCAGTGACCCTGCCCTCCTCTGCCTCCCACCAACCCCGGCCATGGGGAGTCAGTTTGGTCAGCTCAGGACTGGCAGTCTGGGTTTAACTAAGCCATGCTGCTGCAGTGAGACTGAGCAGCTCTACACAAGCTCTTCCTGATATCTTAATGCCATTTCTACTGAGTGACTTGGATAAGCAGAGACTAATACCCAGAGAATGCTTTAAAACAAAGGAGATCCACCCAGAGCATGACAATTACATTTGAGATTTTAAACTGGCCTGGATCAAAACAAGGAAACAATCAGTTAAATCAGCAGAACAGGAAATGTCGGTGTTCTCCCTGAATACAGCTAACAGGTTCTCCCTTGAGGTGTGTGCAAACTTTGTATTCACTGTGTACCCAGAGCATTGACAGTTTCTTTGCTGGCTCAATGAACTGTTAGGCTCTGGGGAATTCAGCAGCATTAATCAGCAAATTGTTAAATCTTCAAAAAAGGAATTCTCATAAAAACATTGAGGTAAAAGTTGAGGCACGAGCAACCTAGGTATGATGACAGCAAGTGATTGGCACAAATGGTTAAATTTCCTTCCAGGGCAAATAGTCACAACTAACAAACAGAAGAACATACTTTATTTAATTGCAGTTTTAAAGTCTAACTGGCAGTGTAACAAAGCTCTGAACTGGCCCATCTTCATGCTTACATTGCCAAAAGACTGCTTGTCCTCTCCAGCACAGCAAAACTGGCACTGCCACAGCACAGAGACAAGTCCTGTGAGGTCTGCTCCTGATTTCTCAGATACTTTTCAGGGTGCCAGCTATTTAATGTGCCGCAGAGGTGGCCACGGCAGGACACCAGCAGAGCCCAGTAGCGGGCAAGGTGATTTTAGGCAGCCTTTAGCGCATATGGAAAAGCCTTTTGCATCAGGCAAGCTCATGAGGCTGCTGCTGAGTTGTGAAAATCTGTTTGCCAAGGCAGCCATGGTGATCTGTGTGGGCAAGTGCATAGCTCAGGGAATAATCCTCCCTGACTCCAGTGACCAGAACCAGGCTCGCCTATGTACGTGGGTTCAGTTACTCATGACCTTAATGCAATTGTAAGTAGATCCACAGCCCCTGCGCTGGATGCAATGCCTGTGATGCGTTCTATGGCTGAAAAGTGGCTCAGAACGACCAATAGTCAGGTTCACCTGGCCGTGAGGCCGACGCAAGCTGGGAGGGGAGATGAAGTGCCTGTGGATAACGGGAGCAGCGAGCATCTGCCCAGGGAGCCACAGGGAGAGCTGCAGCGGCCCTGCCCTGGCTGTCAGAGGAGCAGGGAGGTGACACTGGAGCCTGGCCCGGCACAGAGCAGCGCGGCTCGGCTGCCTCCAGCACCTCAGCCCGGCATGACCTTGCCTATGCCACACCGTGCTCTCTTTACTTGCGAGGCAGCCACCACCCTTTCCACCGCGCAGTCTGCAGCAGCCTGCGGAGCTCTGCGTGAGCCGTGCTCTCGCTAAGCATCACAGGCAGGGAAAGCACGTTGGTCTGGCTGGGAAAAGGGATGCCCATCTCTCACCCGCCCAGCAATCCTCCCGGACGAGTCCCACCAGCATCACTCCCACACGCCCCTCGGAAAAGCCGCTCCCCGCACTGCCCCCGCTGCCGGCAGCGCGGCCCCGGCTCTCCCTTCCCCACCTCGTGGACGTGGCCGAAGAGCCAGTGGGTCGGGTGCCCGGGGAAGTCGGCCAGCGCCCGCAGCAGCTCCCGCCGCCGGTGGAACAGCTGGATGGCTTTCAGCAGCACGCAGGTCAGGCAGAACACGGCGGCCAGGTGCAGGACCCTGGAGACATCCACGCCCAGCCACAGGAGCTTCATGGTCCCCGTGAGAGCCGCCAGCCGCTGCCTCCGGTGTCCCCCAGCGCCCCGGCGGCACCGGCCGCGGCAGCCAATGCGGGGCGGAGAGGCAGGTCCAGAGTCCGAGCGGCTGCCAAATCACGGCAGCGCTTGTTGGGAGGGAAGGGTAAGGAAGGGAAAGGGAGCATCCCGCGGGAACGCTCCGCTCGCCGCCGCACCGGCTGGGAGCTGCTGCCCACCCGTCGCCCCCGCCGCCGGCACGGGCTGGCTCCGCGCCGGGACCTCAGGCTGAAGAGAGAGGGAAAGACCGTGCCCTAGGATTGCTCCTGCCGAGGTCTTCATCATCTATTCCTGCCTCACGAACTTTCACCCTCATCTCCACCCATTCCCATCGCGCATCCCGGCTGACAGCTCCCGCTCTTCTTCCCTGTTTCCCTCCCTGCTGCCGGCACTGTGAGCCGCATCGCAGCGCCGGCCGGGACAGCGAGCGCGGGGAATGCCGCACCGCAAGATGCCGTGCCCCAGCCGAGGGCCGGGCACCGTGGCAGCTTTGGCACGGCTGGTAGAGGGCAGGCAGCTGCCGGGCAACACCGCTTCCGTGCCACCGCTATCTCTGCGAACAGCAGCTCCCGCCGAACCCGGTGGGCCCCAACCGGGCCGTGCCCCGCCGCGCCTCACCGCCGCCTTCCCCGCCCGTCCCACCCGCCGGGGGCGGGACTCGAACCCGCAGCCCTGCCCGCGCCCGGCGGCCCGCGCGGGGCGGTCCCGCGGCGGCCAGTGGGAGCGCGGCTTGCTGGCAGGCGGGCGCGGCGCGGCCCGAGCGGCCATGGCGCGGGCGGGGCGGGCGGCGGCCGCGGGGCCGGGCGAGCCGCCGCGGGGCCGGCGGGGGAGCAACAGCCGCGGCCCCGCGGAGCGCCTGTAGCCGCCGCCGGGCCGCAGGCTGGCGAGCCGGGGCGCGCTGGCGGCGGCGGCGGCCGAGGAGAAGGAGGAGGAGGCGGGCGGGAGCCAGCCGCCGGCCGCGCCGCCGCCCCACAAGAGGATGAAGAAGCGGAAGGAGCTGAACGCCCTCATCGGCCTGGCCGCCGACGGCCGCAGGAAGAAGCCCGCCAAGAAGGGCTCGGGCCACCGGCTGCTGCGCACCGAGCCGCCCGCCTCCGACTCCGAGTCCAGCTCCGAGGAGGACGAGTTCTCCGGGGCGCGGGGCCGCTGCGGAAAGTGAGTCCCGGCGTGCGGGGCCCTGCTCGGACGGGTCCTGCCCCGGCTCCGCGGCGCGGCTGCGCTGCCTGCGGCCGGTCGGCTTCGCGGCTGGGGCTGTGAGGGGGCGTGTGGGGCTGGGGACTGCCAGGGACACCCGGAGCGTGTCCGACCCCGCAGGTCGCCTGGCTGGGGACAGATGTATTATCGGGTCGCAGAGTGGCTTGGCTTGGAAAGGACCTTAAAGATCATCTAGTTCCAAGCCACGGCTAGGGACAGCTCCCACTGGACCATCCTTTGGCTTTTTATTATTTTTTTTCTGTTTTGTGCTCCACGCAGCACAAGCCCTTGTGGACTAAACTTGGGGAGATGCTGGGCGCAGTATCCCGTGCGTGTGTGTGCTCAGCCTGCGGGCTGGCAAAGTGCTGCTTTTCTCGGGGATGTGCTGTGCTTTTGCCAGTAAATAAGCTTTTCAGTTAAGTAACAGCATTAATAATGGGCCTCTGTGCATACCTGAAGGTAGGCATGTCTCAGGGAAACCTGGGCTTTCACAATTTAGAACGCTCTAGAAGTAACATTATGGTAATTCCTTGTCTCCGAGCGTGTTTTTCAAGCTATCAAGCAGATGTACCTGGCATAAGTTTATGTCGGCAGAGCAGGATATTTTAGTAAAGGAAACCTGACAGCTGCTTTTAAATATGCTAGATGTGCCTATTGAGGATAAACTGAATAGAGAGTAACAGCCCTGACCTGACTTCATAGCTTTATTTACTCCTGAAAATGCTCTTTGTTAGCCCTTGCCAGCCAAAATGTGTGTGGTTAAAATGCTGTCCCTTACTTTGTAGCATTTAAAATAACACTTTTCTAGGCACTGCTGTATACTGACAAGCTGTTACTTTGTTTTCTGCAGGGGAGACTACCTGCGGTGCTGCAGGTTCTGTTACCCTTTATGTGCGTTTGTCATTCTTGCTGCTTGTGTGGTCGCGTGTGTTGGCTTAGTCTGGATGCAGGTGGCTCTCAAGGAGGACTTGGATGCAATAAAGGAGAAGTTTCGAACTAGTAAGTATGAATGTAGCTACTATTTCACATTTTCTTTGGTTGCTTGTTCAGTCGAAGTCTGAAAATACTGAGTAGACAAATAACATCGGAATTGAGGAGTGCTCTGAGCCAAGAACAGAGAAGCTTGGTGAATCTAAGGTGAATGCTAGATATTCTTGCCTGCTCTGTTTCTTTTGAGGAGCAGGGACACTGGACTGGGTGGGCCTGTAGATACTTGTGAATACATTTCTAAAATTCCTGACTTTGGTCTTCAGAGTGCTCTCTTCCAAAGGACAAGCTCTGATCAGACATGTCAAAGCAGTCTAGGGAATTCTGAAAAAAAAAAAAATTTTGGTCTTGTCTTGAGCTCTTTTAAAACCTCTGATACTTGCTCTGTAATTCCTGCCATTTGAATGTTGCTTCAGTACTATGTTTTCTCTCTGTATCCTCTGAATGTTTATTTTGCTTGCACTGACCTGTTCTTGTTCAACTTTTACATCAGATTGCATGTGGTGTGGAGTTAATATGTTTAATGTTTTGAAGGGTGGAGTTAAGATGAAGTGTTTTGCTTGTAAAGTTCAGGTTTTCTCTGTCCATGTCAAGATTCCCATGCCAAGATTTTCAATATAGTAACTTCTGTAGGCTGAGGTACAACAAATGGTGATATGTGCATGTAAGGTGTGCTCTTGGCTCTCTGTACCTCACCTCTGGGCACAAGATATGTTTTGGTGCCTTATGTTGTGTTTGGAATCCTGTGTATATTGAAAAAGGTGAGCAAAGGAGTTGTCTTGGTTGTGATAAAAGAGGCATTGAGGAAGTGTGTGTAGAAATTCTTTGGTGTTGGTGTTTGGGTGTTCCTGTTAGGAGTGCGAGGTGGGAGTTGTCTGCCAAGGTGGAACAGGCTGGCAGGGTGTGAGGGAATTGCTGATAGGTGTGCTTTTGTGTTAACTAATACTGAACTCTAAAAGTTAGCTGTAGCTGCTGTCCACCCATTCTGTGGGATTCCTTCAGTTCCAGGTGCTGCTTTGAGGATGTTTCTGTGTTCTGGGTCAGGACCTGCTGCTCTTCATGAACTGCTCCCCTTTAAGGGTGTGCTGCTGGTAAAAGTTTAGCACCAGGACAGCATTTGTTGGCTTTGGTGTAGCTAAGTTTCATCATTCCTGTTGGACACAGAACTCTTTGTTACAGCAGCTGTTCTCCCTGTCTGGCAATTACAGATGGCCTTGTTTTCCTCTTAATAGCTCTGATAGAAAAGCTGTGCATTTAATGCTTTGCCTGGTGATAAACGTGTCAGATTTCCTTGCCATCATAATGCCATGCCTAGGAGCTGGATGGGAGCCTCATAATGAGGCACAGAATTTAAATACAACAACAAAAAAAGCAGGCAGCAAGAACAACCTGGTTCTCAAAGGTAACATTTTGCCTTGGTGAAATGTGTGGGTGAATAGAGAAACAAATGCAGGTGACCTCCATCTGTCATACAGCAAGTTTGGAAAAGGAACCTTTCTCTGAATCTTCATCCAGACTTTTTTCCCCATAAGAGCAGGTGTTTGTGACAGTATTTGGTATGTTCTGCCATCCTTTGCACAAAGTAAGCATGGGATGAGTGCTTTTTATAAACAAGATGTCTTTGCATCAAGTATGTTTGGAACAGGAGGAAGTCATGTAGTGTTTTCCCTTCAGTTGTCAGCAGTGATGCTAAGAACACGGGGCATTTAACCTTCCTAGTGCCCCAAAAAACTCTTCAGGTGGAGTCCCACTGTTCACAGTGAGAGTGACAAAATGGAAAATAATTTGTCTACAAGAGCCTATAAATACATGTGACTTAGTGTGAGCTGCTTGTGTCGAGTGCACAAATTAGTTCTCAGTCTGTTTTGGCTAAAATACACCTTTCAAGGTCTTACCTACCCAGAAGCATTTGGACTTTGGGTGATCCAGTGCAGAGATTTCTTTGCACCTAGAAAGTATTTCTAGAACTTGCTTAAAGAGAACTGAGGTGGATTTCTGAATATGCCCAGCTTTCCAGTTTTGTGTGCTTGGGCTTCTCCTTTTGACTGGATGGGTCACACTTGGAAGTTTATTCTGGGATCTGCCAGCTACACATCACACAGGTGCCACTGCTCTTGGTAGTCTGCTCTGAACAAGGGCTGATTGTTGTGGAGCTTCCCAGTGCTGCCTTACAGGGTGGACGTGCAGCTTTTGGAGAACTCTGTCATCTTCATCTCAAAACCTTTGCTTATTTGTTTCTCAGACCTAGGGATTTAGGATTGCCTCACAGCACAGCTAAACAGCTTAGTCACTGCAGATCTGGAAGAGCTGCATTTCTGAGGCTCTCTGGAATTGCTGTGAGCTGCATGTTTCCCCCTTCCTGTAATATTAATTGCAGTAATAACTGACTTAATTTCCAAGGACCTTGTTTACTGATTTGTTTACCAACAGCATTAGTGCATAAGCTTATACATTATTTTTTCAATTGTCTTTATGTCACACAGAGCAACTAATTACATTAATCTCCTTGGAATTCACTTCATTGTCAGCAGCCCCTCTGCAGGCTTGGAAAGGACACTGAGGTTCATTTCACCTGCCTCCTTTGCCCTGGGACTGTTGGCAACTCTTTATTCACAGGCCCATTACTATTTCATGTTCCCCTGTGGAGGTAATGCAAAATAACTGCACTAAATAAAGACCTACTGAGGTTTGCCAGAATGACAGGACTATGCAAAGTGTTAAATTTAGTACAGTCTCTCTGGGCTCTCTCTGCAGATATTGGTACTCTTAAAACAAAAAATAGCTGTCATTCTGAGAAAACACTGAATCCAGACTGGCAATAAACCTGTATATAGAAACTGTTATTGCCTTCTTTCACTGCTGTGGATGTTGTTGTTTGTAATTTATTTTATGCCTTTTAGTGTTGTTTGCCTGGATCTTTGTTTTGGTTTTCTTTTAATTATTTCTTCATTCTTTTAGTGGAATCTAATCAAAAGACATCATTCCAAGAAATTCCTAAACTGAATGAAGATTTGGTGCAGAACCAAAAGCAGCTAGAACAAATTGAGACTGGAGAACTGGGGCTGAGTAAAATTTGGATCAATATCACAGAGATCAATAAACAGGTGAGAGGGAATCAGTCCTTAATTTTGAAAAATAATAAAATATTCCATTCAGTTCTTTTTTAATAGAAATTAATTTTATCTAAGGACTTCTGTAGCCATATATGTAGCTTTTATTTTTAAAGTTCAAATAGAATATAAACCTCATTATAAACAAGCAAAAAACAGCTTGAGCATCCAGCTGGGCTGGAGACTGATCACAAGAGGAGAAATTGCATAACTGGTGGGGGGAGTTCAGGCAGAATTTAAAAGAACCCAAGAACTGTGCAATTCTTACTTTTCCTGCCAAATAATTGTGGTGTTTATGATGAGAGATTTGACATTTCAAATTTCTGAGAGCATTTTGGAAGTGTGGGAAAGAGTTACCTGCCTCAGAGCAAGCTCCTGTTGCTGCAAACTAAGGCCTGGTGTCCTGTGAGTATAAAAGCTGCTGACACACACTCAGCCTCTGAGCTGGTGTAAATCTTGGCTCTGTTGATGGGGTTAGAGCTAAGCCACTTAGCAGAGAGCTCTTTGCTCAGCTGCTCTATTAACTCACACTTCAAATGAAGCACCCAGCAAGGCTTTTACTGCAATTTCTGCCCTGCAGGGTAAAAGTTCAGAGCTGCTCACAGTGAATGGTATCAAGAGGTGTGTGGGGGGAACTCTTCTTGAGCCAGCTGCTCTGGTTTAATTTGTTAGAGTACTGAAGTTCCTGCTTAGATTGATTTTTCTTCAGTCCCTTGTGGTGGTTAAGTGCTCACTGGAGCACATCTGAAAATTTGATTTGCTTTCTTTAGCATCTCACTGTTTTAGCCACAGTTATTCAGGCTCTTCATGAGACTTAAAATGCTCTTATCTGCACCTGGCTGTTAAAGATACTTGCACGTGGTTCTTGCAGGCCCTCAGGTTACTTCAGGGTCTGGTTACACTCTGAGCCAGATCTTCAGGGGATCAGAATTTTCTTGCTGTTTTTATTTATCTGTGAATTGTTGGGATGTGCTGCTGGGAATAATCTCAGCTGGTGTTCACAGCTGTGAGCTAGAGAGCCTGCATGCCAGCTGGTTTGCATTGACCTAATGTAAAATTAGGATCTTTTCCTCAGCTTGCAAAACAACTTTGTTTTTTAACCAGAAGAAAGTGAATTTTAGTCTCTGTTCCATGGGTGTAGTAGCAGAGGGTTTGGGTGATGGGTGCAACTTTGCTGGAGAGGTTGCATGGCTTTGCTGGGTTTTGCCAGACAGGTTTCATTGCTAAATACAGAAGTGGGTGATGGTTTCCTCCACATGAAGACTTCTTGCACAATTCTTTAAGTCTTTCTTGGGCATCAGCCTCTCACTAGGAGGATGAATGTAAAACTGGCAAGAGGGTACCTTACTAAAAAGAAGGGTTTTCTGTGGCTTTCATTTGGTTTTAAAAAATAGTTAAATAAAAACTTGCCCTTTTGTAAGAGGCAGAATATTTTTAATGTAGCCTAGGCAAGATTTCTAACCTAGAGATAGGGGTGGTTTTTGTGTGCACATGTGTAATTTTGTATTGCCTTATGTTTTAATGCTTCACATTAAGCCATCATTATTGGGGGAGGTCAGGATCAGGATTGTGCTGCCTAATTCTAACTACTCCTTTTTGGTTTTAGATATCACTATTGACCTCAACAGTAAATCATCTCAAAAACAATATAAAATCTGCTGCTGACCTGATTTCTCTTCCCCTCACTGTAGAGAAACTTCAGAAGGTAAGTTCTGTAAATGTAGCTACCACTAAATGTGTTCTGTGTGTTAAGCTGCAGCTGGGCTCTTGGGGTAGCACTGACAGCAGGAGCTACCTGAGTTGCAAGGAATATTTGTCTTAAAATTTGACTTCATAAATTGTATGGTCCTAGCTAAAAAATGTAAAGGCTTTGTTTATCCCTTTTGGAGATGCATTTGTTTGTATTGTGCTGTCCCATTGGAGCTGATCTTTCTAGTTACTTTCTTTCAAGTTGTTAATCTTAATATCATGTGAGACACTTGGAAAAAGTTTTATAACTGCATGCAAATAGCTGGTTTGTTTAACTTTTTAAATTGGAAAATGAAATGTTTTCTGTTAATACAATGTCTGACTGTGTGCCTTGCTGAGCATTCTTTACCAAAGAACTGTCCTGTTTATTTAGGTTAAAAGAATGGCTTCTTGAAATGTGCCTGGTTATTCCATGGCAGTTCTGTTTATTTAGCAATAAACATTTATGTTGGGCTAACACCTAATGTTACTCCAGTCTTTGTGGCATTATGGGTTGCCACATCTCATTTCCTATCCCTACAAAATTAATGTATAATTAACAAGATAGTGTCATGCAAAGCAATGAGAGTGGTGTGGCTGATGGGGCTGCCAGGATTTCTTTTTCTGGGAGGAGTACAAAGCTGTTTCCTAAGCTCCTTATTTGCTGCTACAAGCAGGCTGGATTTTCACAGTGTCCTGGTCAGAAGCAAGTCTGAAGGCATGTTGCTGTCAGGAGGAGTGTGGCCAGCAGCACCAGGGCAGTGGTTGTCCTGTACTGGGCATTGCTGAGGCCACACCTCAAATCCTGTGCCCAGGTCTGGGCCCCTCAGTTCAGGAAGGACATTGAGGGGCTGGAGAGTGACCAGAGAGGGCAGTGGAGCTGGACAGGGGTCTGGAGCACAAATCTGAGGAGGAGCAGCTGGCGGTGTTTAGCTTGGAGAAAAGGGGGCTCAGGGGGGACCTTATCACTCTCCACAGCTCTCTGAAAGGAGGTTGCAGCCGGGTGGGGGGTCAGGCTGTTCTCTCAAGTGACAAGGGGAAATAACCTAAAGCTGTGCTGGTGGAGGTGTAGATTGGATTACAGGAAAAATTTCGTCACTGAATAGTTTGTCAAACACTGGCTGCACAGGGAGCTACTGCAGTTGCTGTCCCTGAGGATATTTAAAGGACATGGATAGGAGCATGGGGACACGGATTAGTGGTAGACCTGGCATTGCTGAGTTAACAGCTGGACTCAGTCTTAGAGGTCATTGCCAGCCTAAGTGATCCTATGACAAGATTGCCTTTCTTATGTGGGATTTGGTTATCTTGAGCCTTTTTCCTTGTAGGTTCCATTCCTGGAAATAAGGATGCCTGCTGGTGTTAAAATCCTGAGGGATTACTGAGGGAATTCCTCTTGGGCAGTGGTTTTTGTCCTTACTGCTGAAGGTGTCCTGAGGTCCTCCAGGGCGCAGGTTGCAGTGGGTGTAGTTTGCAGTTTTGAGTGCATAAAAACTTCCAAATTCTTCAAAGTCATGTGCCTGATTTTGTGGCAATCTGCTTGCAGTTTCACTAACAAAATGTTGTTTTTAACTGATTGGTACTTTGGGACAGTGCAGTTTGGGGAAGGCTGAGCTTTCTATCATCTTTTTTATTGCAGACTGTAGCCAACATAGGTAGCACCCTTACCAGTGTGGCTCATGATGTTGAAAATATACAGACAGCTATTGAGGAATACAAGAAATCCATAGAAATACTCCAGAATGATGTGGTAAGAAAAATACACAGCTTTCACAGTGCCTAATATGAAGCAAGTTAAAAGAAATGCTTGAATTTTGGGGATGTCAGAATATTGATATAGTTTGTTGGTTGGATGAAGCATCTCTATTAGGATGAAATGACTGACTGTCTTCAGCAGAAACTACTCACTGTGTTTATCCTGACCTCTCACTTGGTATTATTGAACCAATAATTACAGTTTTTCAGCTAAACTGCAGTACAAGAATTCTCTCAGATAAAATCTGAATTAGACACATAATTAAGCTTGATTCAGTCAGTGGGTGCTCTGAAAACATTGCAGATATGGCAGCATGTATGGTAACAGTGAAATGTGTATCATAATACTTCATTAAATGGGGAAGAGTTAATTAGGGGGGTTTAATGAGAATAAATTTGGACCTTAAGTGTTTAACTATTAGCCTAGTTAAGATACTGCATGCACAGCAGTTTGAGAGACTCTGCTTGTAACCAAACATCCTTAGCTACAGTCTGCCAGTTATTAAACAGTTATTCACAATGATTTTGTAACACATTTTTCTACTTCTTTCCTTAGAAGGAATTAAAACAGCTGCCTTCACTTCCCTCCACTGTTGTGCCAAGGACTGAGGGAAATCAGACAGAATACTGGAAAAAGGTATTTTTCTCCCTTGCATAAGGAATTTTGGTACAAGTGTCATGGATATGTGACTTACCCATGTGTTTTGCAGTACTGTAGTGTGCAAAAAGTGTGTTTTTTATCAAGACAATGCAGATAGCATGCTTTAAAGCAAATAATAAAATAATTTTGCTCTAGTTTGTTCCTGTGTACGTGCAAACAGGAAAGTGCCCTGGTCTGAGAGAGGGATTTTTTTGTGTTCTGATGGGTGAGGAGTAAAAAGAGTGAAACCAATATCAGACAAATTATAGGTGTGCTTTGCTAAAGTAAATGAAAATAAGTTAAAGGCTTTTAGTGGAGTGGATTTTATGGCAGGTATTTGCTAATCTGAGCAAACTTGGGAGTGGCATGTACTGAGTCACTCTCACTGTAATGAGGTATGGAAAACATTAATTCAGCAACCAAAAAAAAAATAAAAAGGTTAATGTGTAGGTGTTCAGCTGAATGGGCTGGAAGAGAATGACTGCATTTACTTACATTTAATACAGTCAATATTTTCCTCAAAAATAAATCCTATATATAAATATGCCCAGTACATGCTTTCTTGGGAAAAATCATTGTGTTTACAAAGCTTGACCTGGAAAATGAGATGAATAGGCTTTCTGTGTTCACTGCACAGCTGAAGTGATTATATTAGCAACAAAGAGGTTAGCCCTGGGGAAGAATCTCAGTTTCAAACTTTTAGAAAGTTAGAATAACTTTCTGGAAGCTTCCAGTTGGATGTTTTCAGTGGTGTCAGAGGAGAGCCAGCCCGAAGTCTGCCCAGTTAAACTGGGTCAGTCTTGTTGTTAATAGCAGGAGTTGCTGCAGAGGTTGGGTAAACTGACACAGGCTCTGTTTATATTTCAGGAAAGCCAGGCACTGCATGCAGCTTTGGAGCAGCTAAATAATACTGTAGTGGTGTACCAAAAGTTGAATGACATCAAGCTTCTAAATGTGGATTCAGCCATTGGCAACCTCAGCCGGAAAGTTACGCTGTTGGAAAACTCTCCCCTGGTTGTGAAAAACCTGGACAAAAGAGAGAACTCATCCACCATGGTGGTAAGGGTTTGGTGGCTCAGGGTGTCTCCTCAGGCTGCTACTTCCCTTACACTGCAGATACAGCTTTTCAGAGCTAACTCAAGAAAATGTCAGAGTGAAACTTGAGATATTTAAGAGTTCATTTATAAAAGGCTCGAGTTTGTTCCTGAACAGATAACCAGCATTAAGAGTGTCTCAGGAGCAGTATTCTATTTCTTTCCTGCAAAATCTACAGGAAAGTGTCCAAAATACTGTGGCATTAAGAGTGTCTCAGAAGTAGTACTTAATTTCTTTCCTGCAGTATCTACAGGAAAGTGTCCAAAACACTGTGACATTTAAGAATTGGGTGATTGTTTTATGAGGCAGGATTCACAGACTGAGCTATGTTTCAGGAATCACTCTGGCATAGATAAGTTAAGACCCACTGAGGGGCTAAATGGGACTCTGCATTTGTTCAATAGTGGTTAAATTCTAAAAAAACCCAGTAATAAAAAAACCCTTATAAATAAGTTCATAAATTCTCCTTCATAAATTCTTCCAGTGTTTTCTGTTTGCCACACTGGGGTCAGTCTGTGAGAACATGTTCTGTATGTTTAACAATAAAGGCACATGCTGACGTTGCTGTGGTAAGTTATATAACCCATTTTTATGACTTCATGTTTATTCTATAATGTACCTGCCCTGGCTTATCTCTGCTTAATGTTTGCCAAATTTGAAAGAAACTCTGTTGTAGAAAATAAAAAACACATGAGTAAACTCTGCTCTGTTTTTTCTCTAGGGGAATAATGCAACTACCTCTCTAAAAGTGGAAAATGAAGATCAACTAGATAGTGAAACTCAGTCAAATAAAGAACTGAAGGTAAAGTAAGGAAATACAAATTACACTGGATTAGTAGAGCATGTAATTGTCTTTCTAAAGATGTTTTAAATGGACCTTAATTGAGCAAAGGTCTGCAAAGAGGCACTGATGGAGTCAAGGACTTGCTGAGAGCCCCTCTCAGTAATGTTCCATCACTGGCTGGGAGTGAGTACAACTGAATGGCCAAACTGTGGGCTGGGAATAGGAGGGGATGCTGCTGCGTTTAGTTTCCATCTGCTGGAAAGAAGATGGGTGAGTGACCAGGCTGCACTGTCAGTTCTGGGCTTGTACTGATGCAAACTCAACCTGTCCTTGGGAATATACCCATTAATAGAGTAAGGGAGCTGCAGATTAAAAAATATGGTTGTTTTATTTTAGCAGAGATGCAGTGGCTCCTGCACAAAGGCATTCAGTAGTGCAGACAAACCTTTGAAACAATGATGCAGTTTAGTTAATGTGTAAGTGCTCACTCCCAAGTATGCTTGACTGTTTTATATTGCATCTTTCCAGTGTCTTGCTCTTTTCTGTAGGAAATACAGAAAGTAAACATCAGATGCTTTTGAAATGAATGTATGCAAAATAATTGACTGTTTTTCAGGTTGAGGTACTGATTCTGCTGTTTTCCTACAGACCATGTGAACTTATTAATTGTATCTTCCTACAGATTATTTATTTATTTATTGTTTTAAAATCTTGTTTATAATTTTAAACTTGATCAGCCTGGATACCTCAAAGTCAGTCAGAAGTACTGACATATTTTAAATTACTACCTTTTCTCCTTTTCTGGTCTTCTGCATTTACTGTAGAGGTGCATTTTAAGGTTTTTTTTTTCTGCACATATGCAGGAAGCAGGAACTACTAGAGATCCTCAGGTATCAAAACTAAAAGAGACTCTTCAGCTGATCAGTGCTCTCACAAGCAAGTCAGAAAATGACAGACCCATTGAGGCATCAAAGAATGGTAAGAATGTCTTGTAACACTAATCCATGAACCTGGAGCTTCCCTGTGTATTTCAAAGAATTACTAATTAAAGTGGATAATTAGACTGTTCCTTAAGATTTTGATGAAGGCTTTTTTAGTTAAAATGGTAGGAAACTGATGTTGCTAAAACAGAAAACTGTGTATGACTCCAAAAGTTTGAAGGTGACTTAAAAGGTGTATAGCAGGATTCACGTGGATCAATAGCTGGTGTTTGAGGGCAGGCAGTGATTAACTAAAACTTTATACCCAGTAACATCTGGTTTTGCTTTTTCAAAATGTAAGTGTGACAGAGAGGAAAGGTCTCTGCCTCTGCTGATTTCAGTTCTGCGCTTGGCTGAACATCAGATTTTTTAATACTTCAGTACAATAGAACTGTGCTGCTTGTTCTTTCCAAGCAGGTGCTTGGAAGCCTACACCTTGTTGTTGGGGAATGTTGGTATTGATAAGGTGAAAGCAACCCAGATGCAATTTGCTTAATGAAGCTTCTTCAGCACCCTCAGAGTGGGGAGCAGAAAACACTCCCAAGTCATTCTTTTTATGGGAGTTTATAAATAGTAAGTAAATAAACACCTCCTAGTACAGAATGAAAGATTAAAGCTGTGTGACTGTTCTTTCAATTAAAGTGAAAAGGGACAACACTGCTGCATTCTGAAATATTGCAGCTACAATATTGCTACATTCTGAATAGTCTTATCCCATGGAGCTACTGTGATTTTAAAAAAATCAGTCTTACTGGATTTTTATTTGGTTTAGGTAGGTGTAATTCTGTGGAATTAGTAAGACTAATAGAAATTGTTTTGTAACAGTTGAAAGTAGTCAGACAACTACAGCAAAGCCCACAGACCTTTCAAGGGTGGCTTCAAGGTCAGCTGGTGACAACACAGAGAGAAATGGGCAGCTGAGCCATCTGTCCTTGCCAGGAATTTCCAGCATCGAAGGTATGTCTGTTTTGGGCTGACCTTTTCTTCTGAGTATTTCATGTAAATGTTTAGAAGAGGATAAGTATAAACATTCTGGGAGGTGTGAGGTCAGTTTTAAAAGCTTGAGAATAATGGGGTTTTTTTTGTTTTTTAAAGCAATTAAGAAAGAAACTGAAAGAAGAGCATGTAGAAGAAAAGAAAGTGATTTTTAAGCAGGAGTATGCATTATTAGTGAATTATAATTGTTTTGAGTACCAAAGTATTACATTGAGTGCCCCAGAGACTGGGAGGAAAGTCAAGGGCAGAATTACCATGCTGAAGGAAACAGAAGTAGCTATGAGTGTGTATGTTCTGGGGCTTTTTTCTGTTCTGTATTTTTTTTTCCAAGAGAACACTGTCTGGTCAGATGAATGGTTTCTGGATCTTGCTGTTCAGTCTCTTTAGCTCCTGTGAAAGGGCAACTCTTTGCATCAGGAAGTGAATAGACACTTTTCCCTTTATATCATCTGTCCTGTTGGTATAGCAACAGTCATTCAGAGCTTGCTTTTGTGGGGGATAACTGCATCTGTATGCAGTTAGTGGTTGTAAAATGGGCTGTTAGTTGTAGCCCAAAATGGGGATTACTTTCTTCAGATTTAGTGTAATTTAATCCAGAAATGTTCATGCTTTTTTCTCCTAAACTGTTACCAGCAGCTTGTGACAACACAGGAGGCAAACTCCTCACTCATGGATGCTGTTTGTAATCACTGGGTGCTAAGAGACAGTGCTGTAAAGCTGGGAAAGCAGCTTATAGGATATTCCTGCGGGTTTAGAAGAGCTGTTTCTCAGTCCTTGTTCTCTTTGCAGATCTTCAGAAACTGTTTGAAAAAGCACCTGCAGATGCTGATGGAAAACTCTCTTACAAAGACCTTCAAAAGCTGTTTGGCTCCACAGCCCAAGAATCACAGAGCTTTAAGGAGTTTGACACAGATGGAGATGAGAAATACACACTAAAAGAACTGAGATCAGCATTAGGTCTATAGGGTGTATGTTTAGGGATGTGATATTGGTGGATGTTACTGTAGCTAAAGGAAGCTACAGACATGAAAAACTATGGCTGCACTTTCCCGGTGTTTGACTGATCTTTGGAGCTAAATTACTGTACACATTGCCACCTCTTTTTCAGTTGCATTTATTGAAAAGAAATTTACAAATTTATATGTCAATAGGACATAATATTGGGACTTTGTTAAAATCAAGAAAATTCCCAAACTTGGAAACATTTTCCTCTCGTTATTTCCTTTTCAAGGGAGTTATTGCTTATAATTTAAAATGTGTACATACTAAAATAAAACTATGGTTTTATATTTCACTGAAATTTGCCTTAAATTAGAGAGCTGCACTTTATGTAGAGCAGAAGGGAAATCTGTCTTGTGAAGATGGGCTGCTTCTGCTTGTAAATATTTGAGATAGAGTAAATTATGCATACTTAAGGAGAAGTTGTGTCAGGGGCTGTGTTGGTAGTAATCTGTTTATAATGAGAGACTGAGCCTGGAATGAAGGTTTAAGAGATTCAGCTAAATTTCTGATTTTTACTAACTATATCCATGAATAAATTTGGCCTCAGTCAGAGGAAAGCAGGAGGGGTAAGTCATGCCCATCTATAGCAGGATGTATTTTTAAAGGGAAGAGTTGAAAGTGTTTTTATATCATGAGCCTACAGGAGCAATTAACTTGCTGAGTGCTTGAGTTTTCACTTCAGCGTTGTTTAGGCTTTGCTGTGTTGCATTCAGATTATATTTTGTGAGATGAGCCTGTCTATTTATTTTTTTTAAATGAACATATTTAATAGCTTTAATAGATGCTTAAGAGGTAAAAGCCTCCAGTGCAGCCTGCTGAGCAGCACCTGAGCAGTTCACATCTCAGTGATGCTCTGGTACACTCCAGGAGTGTGAGCAGGTGGGAAGGCCCAGAGAACACTTGGGAGCTCTTTCCTGGCTATTGTGACTGTGATCCCTTCTTGGTACCTTTATTTTTTGTCTCCTTGCCAGCAGAAGGATGTAAAGCTGTGTAGGCATGTGCAATCCCATCATCATTCTGTACTGACACATGGTTTGTAAGTGAGGTTTCCTTACTAAAGGAACTTAGATCATAGTAGTGGATCTAAACACAGAGTGTATTTATCACCTTCTGGAACATTGAAAAATGACTTTTGCAGAGGGGATTCTCTTGCAGGGTAGATGAGGGCCAAGTTGGGTAATTGTGCTCACAAATATTGCTGATCTTGTTAAGAGTTTTTTGCATGATTAGTGAGTTGAAATTTCCCACCTGGCTGAAATATCAGCTTATGAGGAAGTCAGTTCATAAATGTTGACTTTTATATTACTTTAGACTGGGTGTTTTATCAATAATTGTATTTTGGAAGTATGAAGCAGCAAAGGAATGTACAAATTGGAGCCCTGTTACCCATTTCCTAGGCTTCTTTCACTGTTGCTCTTTATCCTGTTTGGGTAATGCAGATGCCACCCAGTACCAAAATGCTTTTGATGTGACATTTGAAAACACCGTATTTAAAAACAAAACCAAACCAACCAACCTTGGCTTCAGAGAGGACAAGAAGCCAACACTTGCTTCTTGCCACTTCCCATACCCTTTTATACATTACTGTATAAATCCTTAACCAAATAAAGAAAAAAAAAGCAATAAAATGTAACCATTCTGATATTTTATTTGTACATACTGTATCATAGCCATATGCCAGAGTTTGCAGAATATTTTTGGAAGTTTATTTGTATGAAATTTAACTTTATCTTAAAATTTAAAAGATTATAGTACTGCCTTGTGAAAATCTTTTAGTGTTTTGTTTTGTTGCAGTCTGCTTTATTTTTAGAAGGCTTTTCAGCAAGCAGTAGTGGAAATGCCAGCTAAAGCTGCTGTGTGCTGTTGCACTGCCTGTGCCCAGGGAGCTCAGCTGGTCACACTGCTGGGACACGGCTGCCCAGGGCTGCTTCTTAACTTGCATGTGGAGGGCACAGTCGATGGCTGATTGCTGGGGTCACTTGGAGGATGGGCTTGTGCTGTCACTTAGACAAAACCCGAGCATTCCTAAATACAGTGGTTTGTTCTGTGCTGCAGCCTGGGGGCACCGGTCCCATCCCAGTGAGGTTTCTGCTATGCCGCTGCTCTCCATCCCGCACGCTTCCCAAAGCCCTGGTGCCAGGTGTGGGCAGGGCTCTCTCCCGTGTTTATTCACAGTGCAGATGAAAAGTCGTGAGTGTAGTAAATACACTGGTCCGGATCCCCTCCCTGCCCTAACTCGTGCCTGTGATGTGGTACCGAGGGGCGGCTGGATGCTCTGGGCAGCGAGTCCTTGAGAAAAATGCGATATCTGAGTGAAATCAAAACCAATGAAGTTGTGAGAGCAAACTGTAACAGAAAAAGAGCTCTGCCCTGCCGAGACTTGCTGCTGTGCCGTGATTCCTGGGTTCGCTTTCGGGCTGTACCTGTGGATTTGGGTGACCACTGTGTCCCTTCACCTGCGCCGGGAGCGGGGCCGTGCCCACCGCGCTTGTTGGCTCCGCGGCGCTCCAGCATGTAACGCGGCTTTGCTCTCAATAAAAGCTCCTTCCCAGCGTGCGGCTGCGGCCCGTTCCTGGCGGGGGAGGTGGGGCGGAGCGCGGGCCGGGCTGAGGGGAGCGGAGCGGAGGGCAGGCCGGGCTGAAGGCAGAGCGGAGCAGAGGGCAGGCCGGGCTGAGGGGAGAGCAGAGCGCGGGCCGGGCTGAGGGGAGAGCGGAGCGGAGGGCAGGCCCGACTGAAGGGAGAGCGGAGCGGAGGGCAGGCCGGGCTGAGGGGAGAGCGGAGCGCCGGCCGGGCTGGGGGAGAGCGGAGCGGAGGGCAGGCCCGGCTGAGGGGAGAGCGGAGTGCCGGCCGGGCTGGGGGAGAGCGGAGCGGAGGGCAGGCCCGGCTGAGGGGAGAGCGGAGTGCCGGCCGGGCTGGGGGAGAGCGGAGCGGAGGGCAGGCCCGGCTGAGGGAAGAGCGGAGCGGAAGGCAGGCCGGGTTGAGGGGAGAGAGGAGCGCGGGCCGGGCTCGAGGAGAGCGGAGGGCGGAGAGGGCTGAGGGGAGCGGAGCGCTGGCCGGACTGGGGGAGGGCGGAGCGGGCTCAGGGTAGGGGAGCGGAGGGCGGGTGACGGGAGCGGAGCGGAGCGGAGCGCGGGGCGGGCTGAGAGGAGGGGGGCGGAGCGGAGGGCGGAGCGCTGGGCGCGTGAGGGGAGCGGAGCCATGGCGGGCCCGCTGTGCCAGGGCTGGGGCCTGGGGGTGGCCCTGCGGAGCCGCGCCGCGCTCCGGCCGCTCGGGCTGCTGGCACCGCCGGCACGGGGCGTGCTGGGGCCGGCTGCGGGTTCAGGAACGGCGGCGGGATCGGGAGAGGCTGCGTTGGAGGAGAACCCCTTCTACGGGAAGTACCGGCACAAGATCCACGAGCTGCGGAGGTGGGCCCTGAGGGAGGGAGGAGGAGGAGGCGGGGCCGGGGTGGGTGGGTAGGCGGGGCCGGGGGTGGGCGGGGTTTTGCGGAATGGGCGGGCCTGGGGAGCGCTTTCCTGAAGGAGAGATGTGCTTCTGCTTTAGCTTTTCGCCCTCTTGAGAAACTCGATTAATTTAGGCCAATTGCCTTGAAATTGACATGCAGTTGACAGCAGGTCAGTGAGGATTGTCTCCTAGCGTGGTCATATTGATAAGAGATAGTTTTGCCAAGATTAAATTTAAATTTTAAGTTAACATGAATCAGTATCATAGTAAACAGTTTAGAAGGCCAAAGGATGTTAATCACCCAGCAATGCTCTCCACCTTTGTAAACCTTTGGGACAGGCAAAGAATACTCCAATTTTGGAAACCTTTGGAGCAGGCAAAGAGTATTCCAACTTACAGGCTTCCATCTTATTATAAAGGAGGATTTGGACAGAAAATGAGTGGGCAGAAGTTGAGTCTTATTTTAGGTGTAAGTCCATCTGCTGGCAAGGTAACAATGAGAACAGCCCATAGAAGAATCATGGGTTTGAATTATCCTGATAAAGATGAATTACCTTCCTTAGCAATATAAATCAGTGAACCAAAAGACTTCACAGACTCACTCACAGAACCATGGAATGGCTTGGGTTGGAGAGCACCTTAGAGATCAGCCACTTCCAACCCTCCTGCCATGGGCAGGGACAACTTCCACTGGGACAGGTTGCTCAGAGCCCCATCCAACCGGGTCTTGTTGAAATGAAGTGCCAAAAACAAATCCAAAGCCTTGGGTCATAGGAGATGTTGTGCAACAGCTTTCACAGTTTCTTAACTGTGCATTGATTTTTCCTGTTTATCGTCATAATTAAAACCTTAAGATTATTTATAAGAATGTTTTAATTATATGAATTTATGTCCAGTTGGACAGGGAGCAGGGAGGAGGACTAGGATGATCCTTGTGGGTCCCTTCCAACTTGAGCTGTGCCATTGCTCTGTTGTACTGTTAACAGTCCCTGTTCCAATTCAGGTCCAATCCAGATGTGTTTGAATCTCGCATGGAAAAAAGAAGTGAAGTGAAAAAGCAGCCCGTGGGACATTCCAAACAAGGAGAGTTTATCAGATGCATGGAGGAAAAGGCAAGGACAATTTTCTTTGTAAATCACATACACTGAAGCTCTAATGCTATTTTTCTGAGATCAGAGTAATGCTCCAAACTGGAAGTATCCCTATCAGAAGGAGCTCTGAAATTTCACTGTGTGATGGCTAAAAGCATTGTTCTGTACTCCTCTGTATTATTTTTTAGACTGTAAATTCCCTGCTTGAAACCTTGTTTAATTAGTTCCAGATTAGTTTGGCCAGAAGAATGACACAATCCTGCATTTATCATTTCTTAGTGAAAGCAAGAAAACAGTTCAATAATATTGGACCTAAAATGCACAATAGTTTCCTTTTGACTAATCCTTTGTGGCCTTGAAATTCATAATTCACATTAGGTTACTAATCTTATTTACTTCACCTAATCAATCACTTGTTTTATTAAAAATACACTGCAGTGATCTTCAAGTATCTTGAGCTCCCACTGAGGAGTTTTTGTCAGCAGGCAGGTTGTGTGTGGCAGGGAAGGCAAATCAATGGTATTAGCTGTAAAACTAAAGAGAAATGTTTTCTTGCAGGCAGAAAGCTTGGGCAGCAAGACATCAAAGGGAGGATTCACAAAGGATAAGGTAAGAAAAATGACCCAAGTGTTAGCAGGGTGGCAAGGCAAGGGTGTGGATTAACTTGTATTGCCACAGCCAGTTTCAGTCAAGAACACTTTGATATAAACCTGGTTCCTTATGCTGCATTTGAGTGTAAGATCTTGGTTTACTGTTGGGATCCCATTCAACCTTAAAACTCCTGGCACTCTGGGTTTTTATTGCTCTGTCCTTTTTCTGTGACAACCTGGAAATTCTTTCCAATTGGGGAATCTGTTCTGAACATGAAATGGAAAGGGTTAAGCTCCTTTTACAGCATGGAAATACATTTGCAGTGATCAGCCAGCCCAGGGAAAAGAGAATTCTATTTCACATTCTTGTATTTCGGTGACTCTTGAGTGTAAATGCCAAAGAGCACATCTTTGAGATGGCTGAAGGCAAAAGCTGCTCCTCTTGCAGCTTCAGTAGAGATCTGCACAACTGGAGCAAAGCATGTGCTGTCTCCTGAAAGAATCTATTCTGCCTCAGTGTGTGAATCCACTTCTCAGTGTGTTGCTGCTGTATTTTATTTGGCAATTAGAGGGACTAAGTAACACTATAAATTCAATTAAGCTCCCCTAGGTTGATTTTGTTCTCTGTAATTGCATCCATTCATTCTTGATTCTTAGAAGGTCAGAGAACTGCCATCATGCCAGATTCTTTGTGCTTTCTCTTGCAGACACTTGATTCAATTCTTAATGTTGAGATGGTGAAAGAAAAATCAGCAGAGGAGATAACACAGGTGATGGATTTAAATGGAATAAACTTTGCTTCATATCTGTGCTTAATAGTAATCTGTGTGTAAGGATGGAAGTTTTACTTAAACTGAAAAATAAAACACTGCTGTAGATGTGTATTTACAAAAAGCACATTCACATGGGGATCCATAGGAGAAGATAAAGTTTGCTCCATCTGGGTAAGTCCTCCTAGGGGGTACAGGTACACTGGGTATTGCCATCCTGCTGTGGTGAAGAAAAAGACTGTTAACACAGAGGAGCATCGTGCAAAGACTTGTCTTCTGTTGAAAATGTTTTGTATATTCTTTATTTAGAAAAACACCACCAAAAAAGTCCACCAACCAAAAATCACTAGTGTGATTTCTGGGAAAGATGTGAGAGGCACTAATGATGGTTAATAAATACTGAGCCACCTCTGAGCCCACTCTTGATTTCTGTTACCTGGTTGGCATCTGTCCTTTGGTACATCTGGAACCTTTGCAGAAGTACCTTGCATTAGCAGGAAAGTCAGGCCTGATTGAAAAATGACTTCCCAAAGTGCACTTACAAAGGTCAGTTGATGTTTAAAAGCATTTAACATTACTGCTAAATGCTGGACTTTAACTGTATCTCATCTTCTTTGTTTCCTACAGATTTGGAATCAGTATTTTTCTGCAAAAGACACAGTTTATGCTGTTATCCCTGTAAGTAGTTCCGCTATAGTTCTGCACTTGAAAAGCCAGCATGCAAAGCTTTCCTTTCCAACTGAGATTCTGCTGCTTTTAAAAGCAGTCAGTAAAGGAAAGTGAGGTTTCAAGAACAAACTTGCTTGCTGAGTGACTTTATGCCCCAAACAAAGGCTTTTGTTTTCAGAAATGCATATCCCTTTTTTTCTCACTCAGGGGAGTCTCAATAAATCAAGGACCTTTTTCTGCACACCTGGAATTTCCAGGCTTATTTTAATACAAGCCTCCAACACTTTTTGCAAGGCCGTAGTGTTTATTAAATAGCATTTGTATTTTTAGAGTTCTTTTTCTCAGAGTTGCTTGTTCCTTTGCCCTCTTCCCCACAGCACAGGCAGCTGCCTCAAGGTTAATGTGGCAGTCCAAGAGCACTTGGCTGGTAACTTGCATGTGGCTGATCACTTAGGACTTATTTCATACATTTACAATTATTGGCAGCACTGTCTTTCTTGAGATTGCAGGGTGTTTCCTGAGATAAGATCATACTTCTTACTCCTGGTAACTTTTCCAGATGCTAATTGTTCTTAGTTTGCATTAGGCAGAAGGAGACTTTTTTCACTATGGGGATTTCTCTTTATTCTTTTCTTCAGGGTCATTCTGTGATTGCGATCTCTTAAATCTGCCTTTTCACAACTGTGTGTTCCTCGAGTTCTTGAAACCTCATTTAGATCTGGGGTCTGATTTGTGATTGCATTGGCCCTTTGAGTTGCAGCTGAACTCAGTGGGAGGGAGTGTTCTAGATGTGTGATGTTCTGAATGCTCTGAAAGTGGAAGTGTGGGGTTTGAAGTCAAGCAGCCTCATGTTTCAGTTTTCCCAACATGTGGATGTTGTGAAAATAGTTTGATTTGCACTTTTACTGTAGCAGAGAGCCAAAGCCAAGGACTCCAGCTAAAATGCACGTCTTTCATTAGTGGGGCTGGCAGTGTGCTTCGGTGCACTGTTTTAGGAGGAGTGTTGGAAGCTTTTTAAGACTTCAATGCAAACCAGATCCCAGGCACGTTAGGAAGCAGTTCATGGTGTCATCGAGGAGAAAAAAACCCCTTTGTCTTTTGCCAGAAGCTTTTTGTTGGCTGAAAGAAAGCCCTTGCATAATTCTCCCATGCTCAAAAGTACACATGAAGGAATTTCTTCCTGATGAATGGCATATGTTTTCTTTCCTGAACACCTAAGAGTAGATATTAATATAGTGCTAGGAAGCAAAAAAAAAAAAATTAGGCAAAAGATTTGGGGAAACACAGAGAACACAATGAAATTGCCAGGTTTCATCAGGGCTGAAATAGAGTTGTGGTTTTAATTTAAACCTAAGCAATAAGTATGTTATTGAGTGTATAGATGGGCTGCATTTTTATACTAAGAACAGATGACAATGATGTAAATCCACAATTTGGAGCCAGGGATGTGTTGTCTCGCTCAGCTGTTGACACTACATGATGCAGTGGAGCAATTACTGAAAGAGGATGTAAGCCTCAGGCTTGGGGCCCCCACATCCCAGGCATGAAGCTCTGCATCCAAGGATTTTGCTGCTGCATCTTAGAGACAGCCTTGTTAAAGCAGGATGCTGATGGCTTTTAGGTAAATAAGAACCAAGTGCAGCTTTCCAGGCACTCATTGCCATCTGTCCCCACAGTGGGACCTTCTCCAGATGGAAGCTGTGCCCTCTAAAGGTTAATGAGGTGATTGTGAACAGCTCTGCATCCATGTTTGTGTTACTGAAATTGAACTTCTCTTTCTCCTTCCCCAAAGGCAGACAAGTTTGATTTGATGTGGAAGAGAGCCCAGAAGTGTCCATCGGTACGTACAGCAGTGTGGCTGTAGAGCTGTGATGCTCTTCAGAGCCTGATCCATTAACTTCCTGTGTTCATACCCATTGTATCAGCCTGATTAGTAAAATCCAGGTTCAAACACTTGTCCTGGTGCTCAGATAAAGCAGTGCCTATTCATATGTATGAAATATTTTGATCTAGATAGAAGAGAGGGAGGGTTGAGAGAGCAGCAGCACAGAATCTCCCAGGGAATGGAGACTTGGCTGATGCATTAGTCCTACCTACTTCACTTGCCAAGAGCAAGATCAAATGTATCTGGCTTCCTGAGCTACTTGGAGGTTGGGAAGTTATTTATAGCCTGAAGTGCATTTCTGTGCACTGCACTGGCATTCAGTCAGGTGTCCTGCAAGATTTTCTGCTCCCATGTTGTCCTTCCCTTGGTGTGGTAAAACGAGCAGGTCTGTACCTGTGGAGCTGGGTAGGCTGTGAATGTCTGGAGAGGAGATGCTTGCTGCCTGTTCTGGAGCAGCTGATAAAATGACAGGATTAAAAGCTCTGCTCCTTACCTTATATTTGACCATTTCTGCTGTTAGTTTTCTAGGTGAGAACAAAAAGGTCAAAGGCTGAATGTTCTCCACTGTCCTTTTTATGTCTCAAAATACTGACAAAAGTATTTGTCAAGATATTTGCTAATGAATTAATACTGATAGAGTAATTCTGTTTTATTGTGTGCTTTGAAGTCTGATTCTTGCTGTCCTTTCACTTGTGGTAGGCCAAAGAAACTCTTTTTTCTATTGTGGTTCTCTCACTAAAGCATTAATGCTTGAGGCCAGTGTGACATAGGCATCATTTTGTTCTGTGTAAGGGAAAATTGTTTTGTTTTGTTTTTTTTTTAATAATTTCTCTGCAGTTTCTATATGCTTTGCCAAGAAAAGAAGGCTATGAGTTCTTCGTGGGGCAGTGGTCTGGAACAGAATTACACTTCACTTCCCTGATAAATGTTCAGGTGAGTGTTTGAGACAAAAAGTTCAAAACTGACTTAGGATCCAGAGATAGATAGCATCAGCATATTGCAATATATGTTATTTACTAAGTAGTTTAGCCAACAGGTTGTCTAGCTTAACTTGAAAAGAATTCTCATGATAATAGGTGTTATTAATTACGGTTTAATTGTGCATTAGCTACAGGTAAATTAGGAAGGTTATGGGTATTAAGTGTCTCTGTAGTGTAGAGGATAATGAGGTAGAAATTTAGTAGACTCAAAACATGAGCAAGAGGCAAGCTTTTTAGAATTGTTTGTGCAAGCTACTTAAAATAGCAGTAGATGCTGTAAGATTAAATACTTTCCTAAAACTTGTGGGTTCTTTTAAATGCAAAATGGTCTTTAGTCAAGTTAAAAAACAACCTAACTCTGCAAATCCCCTGTTTTCTGTAAATACCAAGAGTAATGAATTTCTAATTGGAACTGACCCTTAAGCCCTGGGAAGGAACTGCCTCTGTGGCACTTAATGCCCAAAGTTTTGTAGTCAAGCACCCAGATCTGCAGTGGAGTGAAGGTTTTTATGGGATACTGACAGGTTTCCTTCTCTCCTTCAGACCCAGGGTGAAACTGCTCCAAGCCAGTTGGTCTTGTACCATTATCCTGATCTGCAGAAGGAGAAAGGGATAGTGCTAATGACAGCAGAAATGGACTCCAAGTTCTTGGTAAGAGAAGTCTGCTCATTGGCTTCCTTCATTTTATGCTGCAACTCCTCCTACAGTTTTGAATTGAAACAAAATTACAGTGAAGCTTTTCAAAGACCCTTTGCCAAAGAATGGTCTCACTCTTTTTCTTTAACCTAATGTACTTAAGGCTAGGGAAAGCCAGAAGAGAATCATCAGTCTTTGGTAATTTCAGTTCATGCATTCTTTTTTTTAAATTTGAGTATTACAGGTGATAGTTGCAAAAGAACAAAGCTACTGTTTTTCTGACAAACAGAAGCAAATTTAAATGAAAGCTGTTGCTACCTGCAAACAAGTTAGAACAGTGTTTGAAGCCTAATCCTGTTTGTCAAAGCAGGAGACTCCAGAGTTGTGTGTTCAGTGTGTGCACACCTGTGCTCTTTGCCTCTGTGTGGGCACACCATTATTGGCATAACTGTACCAGTGCCTGGACTGGTGGCACTGGGCACAGTAGTGGTGGAACAGAATGATTAAAATATCCCTCCTCTAACTGACCTCCTGCCACCCCTTGTGAAACAGTGAGTGGAGTAATTGGTGATGCTTCTCTTTTTCCCTGTTGGATCTCAGAGCAAACAATCAATCTTTGCAAGTAGGTCAGCTGTAAGAAGGGAAAAATGAGGATTTGGTGCATCTTGGAGTGGGCAGGGATCACAAAAGCCACACTTGACCTCTGAGGCAGATGCACAGCAGGACAGTTGCTGAAACACAGTGCTGGAGTGTTTAAGTGGGTCAGGAGCCACAAGGAGTGGTTTGTTAAGAGATTTCCTGAACTAAGGTGGCTCAGAGTTGAGCCACGTGGCAAGCAGGAGTGTGGCATTCCTTTTCCAGTGGGACAGTGGCACAGCCCCACCCAGCTGATGGTGACAGCTCTGTTCTCCCTGCCAGGTGGTCCAGGATGCCCAGTGCTTGTGACACAGCTCTGTTCTCCCTGCCAGGTGTCCCTGATGCCCAGTGCTTGTGACATAGCTCTGTTCTCCCTGCCAGGTGGTCCAGGATGCCCAGTGCTTGTGACACAGCTCTGTTCTCCCTGCCAGGTGGTCCAGGATGCCCAGTGCTTGTGACACAGCTCTGTTCTCCCTGCCAGGTGTCCCTGATGCCCAGTGCTTGTGACACAGCTCTGTTCTCCCTGCCAGGTGGTCCAGGATGCCCAGTGCTTGGCCAACCAGGTGCAGCTGTTCTACGCCACGGATCACTCCGAGACCTACGGATTGGTGGAGACCTTCAACCACAGATCCAGTGAATTCAAATACATGGCAGTTATAGCAGAGCTTGAGCAAAGTGGCCTTGGAAGAGAACTGAGACCTGGGCAGGCTTCTGACAAGTCATAGAGCCTGGCCTGTGGTGAAAGGAGCCAGCACAAGCAGGGGGTCCCAGGGGGAGTGGTGCAGTGTCTTCTGTTTTACAGCTTGGATTTGGCCACAGGAGTCTCAGACATCCCGGGAGAGTGACAGTCACGCCTGTCTGACACTGATGCAAGATGAGGACTTGGGCCGTTTGAACAACAGTAACTAATTGGTAAAAAATGGAGCCCAGTACTTCAGTGTAACTTCATCTGAAAGAGCCATTTTCCAAGTCTTGTAACTTCCTGCTGCCTGATGGATTGTGGAAACCTGAAATAAAGTGACAAAAGGGAAGCTATGTAACGGCTGTACTGACATCAGGAAAGAGATGACAACCAATGTTTCTTCTCAGTAAACGCATTTTAAAAGCCCTCCACCATTATAATTGCATGGTTCAGTGCTTTTTAATCTGTGTGGAATTCATACAGGCTTGTCCATCAAGAGGAAAGAATAGGAGCAATGGTCTAAGACAGACACATCTTTGTTTCTTTGTGAAGTTTGTTACACAGATTCTATTGTGGTCTAAGCTTTTCTCAGGATTAAAAAACCAGAGTCACTAGATTTGTTCTGGGAATTTTCTGCTTCTTAATTGATTTATTAATTGTGTCCTGTTGTGATGTTTCTGTATTTAAGGTGTTGTTTTTGCACAGTATGAACATGGGTTTATTTTTTTAGTATATTTTTAATAGTGTAGAGGAACCATTGCCTGTTTTACAGGATTATTTTTTCTCAGGCTGGCATCTAGTCAGCCAACTCACAAATGACATTTGAAGGAACAAAAAATAACTCTTGTTCCCACTTCAGGAAAAGCACTATCCTTAATAAAAGAAAGATGGACTGGCATAGTGACAGAGAGAGTCACCAGCCAGCTTCTTGTTTGTCAAGTGAAAAAAATGTCTTGGTATGAACATGCAGAGCTGCTTTAACACAGCAGCGTTGGTAAGAGCCTGGCCTTACAGACTGCAGCAGGTTGGGGGTTTCAAACCTGCCCCCAGCAAAAGAATCCCCAGACTGATGCTTTGAGCTTCTCTTGTGTCATTCCCAGCAGAGGCAGGCAGCACATCCATGGCCAAGGGCACTGCAGCAGTGTGATGTGCAGCCTGTGGGGGTTACCAGCACTGCCACCACTGCTCATGGGGACACAGGACAGCCAGGAGCTTCCAGGAGCCACTGAAATACTGCCCATGTCTACATCAGACCCCCAGCACTAACTCATCCTTAGCACTAATTAGCTCTGGGCCGCACTGCCCCTTGTCAGCCTGCTGGAGCTGGCAAGCATCCATCCCCTCCTTTGCCAGAGAAAGGGGGAAAGAGGGATCTGCAGTTTGTCTCTGTTGGAGGCTATGACAGGTGTCAATTTTCTTCATTAACCACAACCTGATATGAAGCTGTGATGAGTAATGAAGGTTTCTTGGAGCATCTTTTTGTTGTGTAGTTGCAGGATCCCATTGCTGTAATGCCCACTGTCACTCTGTACTTTCTCAGCCCATTCTTTCCCTTACATGGCCTTTGAAAGTCCCTTCCAACCCAGCCCATTCTCTGATTTTATGACATGAACACTTCAGCTGAGCACTAAAGCTACACACTGCAGTTTTATGTTGAGGTCTGTTTTACCACCAGCTCTTAGATGTTGGATGTGAACTCCTGTCCATTCAGGAAATTGCCAGATGTTTCTGGAAGAGGCAAATCTCCTGGGGCCTTGCTGAAAGGAGATGGCTTTGCTCCCTGGTGATGTCTTTTGGTTTCTGTTCACTGAGTGTGTGCAGAGCAGTCTGCAGAGCAGGGGAATAATTAATCAGAGGAGGTGTGGATAGGGCTGTGATAATCTGAACAGCAAATCACCTTTATTAAAAGGCATTTCTACTTCTGGTTTATGGTGTTCATGCTCCATTTATCATTTTTCCTTAGCTGATAAAAGGGCTGTTTTGATTAATAATTCACTTCCAGCTTTGAAAAAGTCAAAGCTGCTGCATTCATTTTTAATGCAGCTATAATGTAACATCCCTGAGAGTGAAATCTAAGGCTTCCAAATCCACACCTCAGCCTCTTTCTGAGCATAAAAGATCAAATTCTCAGGTATAAGGCTATAGTGATTTACCTTTAATTTTGAGTGGTGTTTTTAAAACCCGTAGTGAGATTTTTCCTAAAATAAGAACTTCTCCAGGGCTTAATAAAAGGCAGAAATGGCCAGTGATGAGCCTAAAATTGGGATGAAGACCCATAATAAAAAGGTCCAGCAAAATCTAATCCTCTGCCCCACTGAATGACTGCTGCAAGGAGGAGTAACCCAGCTGCAGAACTGGCCCTACAATCCACCCTTGCTGCAGAAACCAGCGGTGATTTGTGGCCGTGTGGCTTCTCCAGTGCCTGGGACACATTTGTGCATGAACTGTGCTGCTGACCACGGGCATGGATGGGCACTACCAGCTGCAGAGTGGGCACAGACCCCCGGGGCTGTCTGGCTTTGTGCAAATCAGCAGCTGTGCCAGTTTCAAGCCGCTAAAAACTCACACTGAGTTTGTAAGATTTGATGTCCTTAGGATCTGTGCTGAGCCTTAGGGCTGGTGAAAAACAATTCTGTTAGGCTTGGCATGGGGAGAGAGGTGACAGAGGGAGAAGGTGGCTGTGGGATTCATGTGCCATCCAGCCACTAGAGGGAAGGTTTGTCTCCTGATTCTGCGCTCTGGGCACTCGCACAGCTTGCCTGAGCCTGTCTGCTCGGCTCTGTGAACTTTGTGAGTTGTGTGCTGAGAGTTGAGTGTGATCCATAACGAGCAGGGCTGCGCTGAGTTCAGCCCAAGGTTCCACCAGCCCCATGTCCCAGATCCCACCTGAGCTGCCTCGGGGAGGGCAAGCATCCTGCAGTAGTTTCCCAGCGTGTTTTGCTGATTTCCAGTCTTTTTTTGGGCCAGCACCTTCCCAAGATGGATGTGTCTGGTTTTAGTAGCCGTCAAATGGGCACGTTCAGGGAGAAGAAGCCCAAGACTCGCAGTGGCCCCATGTAAAGTTCAGCCCCTGCAGCAAGGTGCTGTCGGAGCCCCCTCAGCTGGAGCAGAGCCCGGGATGTGGCAGGAATTCCCGCTGGGAGTGGTGGAGCAAGTTTTGCTGTCAGAGGCTCTTTGTTACCAGCATCCCAAACCTCTGTCTTGCCCACCCAGCCCTGTCACCCTGGGGAGATAAACCCAGAGCCCTCCTGCTCCCAAGGGAGGAGGTGGCAGCCGAAGCAATCAAGGAAGTGCAGATTGATGGATGACGTTCTTACCCTCCCTTAAAATGATGACTCCATCTGTGCCTGGCCTTTTTTCCCTGTGCCTTAGAAAATGGCAAGACTCCAGTGCCCTCTGCCCCACGGCTGAAGAAGCTCTCACTCCCTCCCTGTCTCTGAGTTTGCACAGGACACGGTGGAGCGGAGCAGAGCAGGGGAACTGGCTGTTCCCAACGCTGCAGAGCTGTTTTCTGGACACGTCCTGTTCCCCTCTGGGGATAACCAGAGCAAACCCAGTGCTCCCTCTGCTCTGTCTTTGGTCTGCACAGGCGTGCACAGCCTGCCAGCCCTGTCTGGAACAAGCACCTCCCGGCTGCTGAAGCGGCAGTGCCCATGGGGTGCCGTGCAGGGCACTGTGTGAGAGCCCAGCGCAGTGTGGGGTGCCAGGGGGCTGCCCCCTCCTTTCCCCCGGAGCAGCCGTGTCCTGACAAGCCTTGCGAAGCTGCTCCGCTGCCCGGGGCCTCTTCCCGTGCCGGCCCCTGAGCTCCGATGGAGCCGCCCAGTGCTCCGGGCTCTCTTCCGTCCCTGCTTCCTTCCCCCGATAAATCCAGCCATGCACCTGCCTCCAGGAGCGAGGCCAGCATTCCCCTCTTCCTTCCTGCAGGGCACACAAATGCCCTCTTCACAATAACGCATCCCGCCTTCCCCAAAGCTGTCCCTCGGACCTTTTCCTCTCTCCCAAGTGACTCCTGCTTCCCCTCCCCACAGCTGGCTGGCTCCGGCACCGTGGGCTCTCTGCTTTTTGAGGTTTCCAGCACCTCACGTGAGGGGTGAGTCCCTGAGCAGGATGTGCTGCTCACCCCTGTGGGCTTGTGGGTCTGCACCTGATGTAAATCCAGCGCCGCTGCTGTTCTCCTGGCCCCTCTCTTCTGGCTCCAGACTGCTGAGGGTGGGAGGACCCCATCTCCCCTCCAAGTATTTTGGCTCCATCTTGCCTGGATGTAAATCCTGGCTATGAGTTGCCTTTGGGATCTTTGCTGTTCGGCCAAGCCCCCTCACTTTTGGATTTCCGCCCATTTTCTGCAGGGATTTCAGCTGAAAGTTTCCTCCTGGCTTGGCATTTGCTGTTGGGAGTTACATCTGCTTCACAGACCTCCCCTTCCCACTCACAAGGTCTGAGGACATTTTGTTGTTTCCTGCACCCCAGGTCCCCAGGATGGAGGACAGCAGCATTGCTCAGCCCTTGCTGGGACTTGGGGTGGCTGTAATGAACATCCAGCACTGGGGATGGGAAAAGACTTTGCTTGAACCTGCTGGAGTCAGGAGTGTGGCTGGTTTGCTGGTGACCAGAAAGAGTCTGCTGGATTACTTGAGTTTGATCCTGATTTTAGGGATGTTACATGGACCTACCTGCAATGGCTGTGAGAGATTCACTCACGAGCAGGGCAAGGATGATGTGGAAAAGGCTCAGGCTGCAGGTCCTGGGAGGATGCACACACAGAGCTGAGCTCTGGGGTGATGGCTCCTGTACTGGGTTAGCTGGTGATGGTGATGGTGGGAAGCAGCTGCACAGATGAATTTGACAGCTTGTGCTTCCCTCCTGCCTCAAGAGCTGTGCAGGGCACTTCAGCTCAAGGTTTTACCTTTTCTGTAGATGTGAGACACCTCAGCCATCTCATGCTGTAGTGGAGGCAGAGCACAGATGAATCCTGCCTGTCCTTGGTGTGTCCTTCTCCTGTCATCCAGTTCAGGATCTGCCCCTAAGCTGTGTCCCAAATGGGGACAGGCAGAAAAGCAAGGGGCTTCTGGGGTGTGCAAGCTCCAATTCCCTTCAGCTCCAGTCAAAATTGATCCACCAGTGACTGCTGCCCAGTTAAATGGGCCCGACAGTGTCTTCTTCACTTTTAATAACATGCTGCTGCAGGTGCCAAAGAGTTCCTATTGCACCTGCACCAAACCAAGCTCACAGAGAGAGGGAGGAAAGCAGAGCAAGTGCCTTGCAGGGCTGGACTGAGCTCCTTCGTGGCTGGCTCGTCTGGGAGGCTGCTGGATGCATTTACTTTTAAAGACTGCCTCTGAATATTGTGCCCCAAGAGCAAACCCTGGCATCACCTGCAGCTGAGAAGCTGTGTTCTGGGAAAGGAGTATGGATCCTGCAGAGATGCATCCTGCTGCCAGGGAATCAAACCCTCATCCTAAACCCTCCAACTTTATGCAAACGTGCCCATCAGCCACACCCTCCTTGCCCTGTGCCCCACTCCCCAGCTCGCCTAGACCCGAGTTTAACACATGTGTAAGAAAGGCCAGAAGCGTTTCCCTCACTGGGGCTGTCCCGCTGCCAAACAATCGCAGACGTTTCAGCGAGGCCAGAGCATCACACATCTCATCCCCGGGGAGCGACACGTCACCGTGCCCGGAAGGGAACCGCGGTGTCAGGGCCACGCTGTGCCTGTCCCTGCCGCGACACCCGCGGGGTGCCCAGCGCCGCTCCTGCCCCACCCGGGACTCCGACCCCACGGCAGATCCCGGCTCCTGCCAAGCCATCCCACGCTGCCTGGCCGCTCCTGCCGGCGCCGAGCGTGCTGGCTCGGGCTTGCCTTTGCCGAGCAGCATTTAAATACCGCAGCGCGCTTCACAACTCACCCCACCTCCGACAGAAAGGGAAAGTAAGTGCTCTGTGCAGAGAAAGTTTTTCTCTTTCTTTCTTTTCCCCTCTCCGGCATTTCTGTTTTGGATGGCATCCAGCTTGGCCTGGCATGGAAACCCCCGGCTGTTTGTGTGTGTGTGTGCAGAGCGGGGAAGGATGAAGGGAGAGGGATTGTGAAAAGATGGGGGGAGGAGGGGAAAACACTCCGAGATTTCATCTCCTTTCCCCAGCTCCGTGCTGTCCGGTGAAAGCCGGAGCCAGCCGGGGCACGGCGCTGCCCGCCAAGAAGGATCTCAGCGCCCAGGAATGGAGCGTGGGCGCGGCTGGGAGTGAGCGCCCACCCGGGAGCCTGCGAGCCCACGGCGGCGGATGCTGGGGCTGGCAGGCCCGCTTCCAAGCGGGTTTTCCAGGGACAGCTGGAGCTGCCGGCAGGGTCAGGATGTGACATCACTGACCGGAGAAAAACCCTCGGCCCCGGCTTCTCTAACGAAACCCCCGTGAGCGCTGGGGCGAGGCGGTTCTGCCTGCCGCTGCTGCTGCTGCGATCCCCAAACCGCCAGCAGTCCCGACAGAGAGCCTGCCTTGGACTTTGTATCTTTTAATTTTTTTTTTTTCCTTTTCCTGAATAAGAGCACAAAGTGCAACGGAGGGATTTGAGAGTGGAAGCCGCCGTGCCGGGGGATGAGGTGAGTCCTGGGAGGCAAAAAGCCAGCACCGCACTCCTGAGGATGCTCCTGGGGGGCTTTGGCGAGACCTGGGTCGGCAAAGAGCAATTCTTCACCCAGCCGGGCCATGGACGCCTGCAGAAGGCTCTCCCCCTTCCTCCGGGTGTCCCAGCTCGGCAGCCAGTGTGTAAATACCCACTGTGTGTAAATACCCACTGTGTGTAAATACCAACGGGGATCCCCTGTTTGGGGGATGCTGGGCAGGGATCCGTGCGAATGACCGGCGGTGCGCAGGGAAAGGGGTCCCTGGGGGCAGGGGACAGGCAGGGGAAGGCGGCACACGCCTTTCCCGACCGGGACAGCCCCCGCAGCGGCTTTGCCGGTGTCGGTGTCGGAGCGAGGGTGGAAAGTTGTGGGCGGGGGAACTGGTGAGAGCAAGCGGCGGAGATGGGTTTTCCGCAGCTGGCTTATCTTCTCTCGTCTTCTTCCTTGAGCTCGCAGGCCTGGAGCTCCCCGTTCTTGGAATTACGTCTCTGACAACGGAATAATCACCCTTGGGACTGAACCAGAGCTGTTGGACACCCTGAGGCCATTGGACACTTCTTTTCAGGGCTCACAGCAAGTTACTGCTAGTAGCAGTGAGATCTCAGCTCCCAGGAATGAGGTACTCCCAAAAAGCCCCCAGCCCCACTGGGTATCATGCCTAAAATGAACGGGACATGCTGCCTCTAACCTGGAGAGATGCTGCTGCTTTGCTTTTCTGCTTGGAGGTGTCTTGTGTGATCTGGGAAAAACTTTTTTGGTGCCTTTGTGCCAGAGAGCTGCTGCTCTGTTGGTGGTGCGGCAGGGAGGCAGGCATGGAGCAGGACAGAGCAGGGGGACAGCAGGGGACGTCTGTAGGGCGGGTGTAAGCAGCCCCGCTCCTGGAAGCCATCCAGGTCTGTTTCTCACGAGCTGGGGATTTCCAAGCACCATGTGAGTTGGGGGAAGCACCAGCACAGCTTCCCGCTGGCAGCTGTCCCCAGCTGGAGCGTGGGGCCTGGGTCCTGCTCTGCTCCAGGGATTTGGGCTCATGGATGCTCTCATGGGTCTCTGCAGCACCAGGGGAGTTTGCACAAAGAAGGTTTGGCAGCAGGGAGATGCTGCTGAGAGCCCGGGCCTTCTCTGAAGCTCCCCCAGCCCATGTGCTGGGCCTTGATCCCCCTCCCGGCGTTTTGCCTTGGCTCATTTCCTGGAATGTTCTATCGTTTAGGTTATATTTGGGAGCAGCAGCCAATAACCCCGTTCTCACGGACAGCCCAGCTGGGGCTTGGCTCCAGCAGGAAGCACAAGAGGGAGTGGGACCAGTGCCCCAGGACTCTGCTCCCCAGCACCCTCCTCCTGCAGCCCCCCTGCCTTAGATGATGACAAGGCTGGAAAGGTTTATAGAAAGAGGGAATGTGCTCCCTTCCCTGGAAGTACCATTTGCCCACAGTCCCCCCCTGGATCAGGGATGCAGTGTCTGCAGTTCAGGGTTGCCTGGGAGAAGTCTTTGGGACATGAGTCCCAAGGAGCAGCCCTGGTTGCAGAGACGCTCTAGGACAGGCTGAAGGCCAAACTGCATCTGGACTTCTTTGGGGCTTGAGGGGAAGCTCAGAGACAGGGCTGCTGACTCCTCAGCCAGGTAGTGAGGCTTCCTAGAGCAGTGAAAAGCCAGCTGGGGCCTGCAGGTTTCTGGGCAGACTGTCCATCTGGAGGCTGGTTGTCTGTCTCAGGACTCTGGCACATGGCTGAGCTGATGCTCTCCTTCTCCTCTATCTGGGATGGGGCTGGGTGGGACTTTGACACTGCCTGTGGTGGGGAGAAGGGAATCCCCTAAAGCAGAGAAGCAGTAGGTATCTGGGTGCCCCAAAAGCAAGATCCCCTGGGGAAGCCCGAGGGGGATGTGCAGAGCTGGTGGTAATTAACCTACACTTTGCTCTGAGGTGCCTGGAGCTGGACAGGTCTGTGCTCTGCCTCCTGGGCCTCTTCCCAAAGCAGTGGGAGCTGGAGTCTCCCTGCAGGCTGCCTACAGTGCTGGACTCCTCATTGTGCTCCCCAGTGGTGGCACTGCCCACGAGGGTTGGAGTGTGCTGCTAACACAGCAGTTTCCAGGCAGATGCTTCTGCCAGGGTGCCACTGTCTCAGGATGGATCCAGGGAGGATGCACTTGGCTCTGGAGCATGGGAGGTGCTGGTGTCAGAGCTTTCCTCTCTCCTTACCCTTTGTGGTTGTTAGGGCTTCCCAGAGATACTTGCAAAGCGCTCTTTCCCCTGAAGCCTCTGCTGTTGCAGCCCTTAATATAAAGGGAGCCTGGGGAGGGAGATCAGTTTTGAAACTGGGGACACTGAGGCAGGGAGCAGCACTGTGACCATCCTGGAGTCTGACAGTGCATCTGTCTGATCCTCCCTGCTGGTTTTCTGACTAAAGCTTATTTAGGGTCAAACCCAGAGGTTTTCTTTGGCGACCTTGCCCCCATGCCTGCGGGACTGTGAGGAGGAAGCCACACTCCCACAGCTCTGCCTGCTCTTCCTTTTTGTTTTGTCGTTTCTAAACTGATCCTTCAGAGCTGTTTTTAACTTACAACAAAGCCCTCGCCTTGGTGTGTTCCTCTGTGGTTTTGAAATGATAAAAAAGTAAGAAAGAAAGCAAGCTAGTTTAGATAAAAAACAAAACCAACCCTCAGACCTGAAATTAGCGCCTGAGTCTGCCCCTGAACTTGCATCCCTCCCATCCAGTTAATTTCCTTTCATCTCTGGACTTGCCAGCAATCTAGGACATCAGTTTTTCACGTCTGTGCCTGCAACCTCCCCAGCAGTGGTTCTGCCTTGTCCTTGCACAGCTGAACCCTGTGCTTTTCTGGTTCTTGCTAAACCCCACTGAGTTTTGCTTCTGCTGCTGCTTTTAAAACCAGCAGGACTGAAGCCAGCAGCAAACCAGGGGTAGGACTGAAGCCCAGCAGCCCTCATGGACGGGGATGGGATTTGTGGCCACTCAGCTGGGTTTGTAGCCAAGCTCCTCAAAGCCAAGGCTATTTTGGGAGCGTGGATGGGGGGTGAGCACTAAGGACACCACAGCGTGGATGTCCCATGGGAAATGCCAGTCTCTGTCCTCCCAGAAACTTCACTCATCCTCTTCCAACCATCCTCTGTGGGGACACAGGGTGACAGCAGGGCAAGGCTCCAGCTCCACCTGCTTCACTCCTTGTCCACTCCCAAGTGTATGAGGTTTGATTTGGGGATTTGCAGATGCTTCAGAAAGGGATTTGTGGACCCCTGGCGTGCCAGCAGCAGCCTGTGATGGGAACTGTGGTGTGGGGAAGAGGGTTTGCAGCCTTTGCCAAGGTTCCTCTTGGGAAGCCTTGATTTTGCAGTGGGAACTGAAGGTGGGGAGCTGCAGGCTGCTGCCATGGCACCGGCCAGGGTGGGACCTGTATGATCTTGTTGTAGGAAGTTGCTGCCTAAGCTTGCTGGATAACACTTTGCCCTTAGGATTTCCCAAAACAGGCAGGGTGAGCAGAGATTAGCACTTGGACAGATCTCCTGCCCCACCCCAAGCCCCAGTGCACCACAGCATGATTTCTAGGAACAGACAGCCCTGAACATCAAACTTAGCTGAACTTTGCACCATAAACCTTGGAAGATTTCCCATTTTCCATCTCTTTACATGGATCTGTCCCAAACACTTGGTCAATGATGGAAGAGCACCAGTCAGGTCGTATGCATGAAGGTGGAAACCTGGAAAATCTGATTTTGCATTGGCTGGAGCCCTTTTCCACTAGTTAGATTCAGGATGTGTCTGGGTCCATTTACAAAGGATTTTGGTTTTCTTCCCAGAAAACAGGTGGGTGCTGAGTCTCTGCCTGAGGGGAATCTGAGGCATTGGTGACTTTGCAAAGCCTGTTTGCTCCAAGCTGGTGCGTCCCATATCAGTGCCCCATCTGCAAGGGCCAGAGCTGGGCTCTCATCTCCTGGTCCTGGCCACCACTGTTCCCTCTACATTGATCTCTCTGGGCAGTGAAAGCTCTGAAGTGAGGTAGAGAACAAATGTGTTCTTTGGCTCAGTGCCTCTCTCTGCTTCTTCAGGTCATAAATCCCAGGGTGTATTTTTGGCTTTGTGCTAAATGTAATTTCTGGAGAACATTTTTCTCCAGTAAAGATTAACAAGGTCTTTTAACAACTTGGTGATTTGATAGTGGTGGTGGTGGTGGTGAGGATCCTGAAAAGAAAACTGCTGCCTGGGGAGCAGAGAGGCTGTGCTGCCATGCTGGCATCCTGCAGGCTCAGGGACAGGTCAGCTCCAAGCACTTGGGCAGCAATGGGTTTTGCTCTCCATTCCCACTCGAACAGATGCATGGTAGAAAAATACCTGGCAGATGTTTAACAACCTTGTTGCTCCTTTTTTTTTTTTTTTTTGAACTGGTGTTTTATTCAGATGGTGCTGAACCACAAAGCACATTCCCACCTGCCTGATGAGTGAGAGCAGCCTGCAGGGTAGCACAGAGATCCAGCTGTGGATGATGCAGGGATGCAGTTGTAGATGAGTTACAGGTCTGGCTTCAGCAGATGAAATGTTTATTTCCCAGTGGCTCAATATTTGCAGAGGACTTGCAGCGTGGGCACTAAAAGAGAGCTGATTTCACTGCTGTCAGCCCCTGCAAGTGACATGTTTGATAGGATGTCATCTGCCAGGGTGGCTGCTCATCGCCATGGAACAGCCCAGTCTCTGCACGGAGGAGTCTGCAAACAGCAACAGCTCCTGAAGCAGAGCAGATGGAGCCAAGGCCAGCAGAAATGGTGACACAAAGAAATGTTTGTTGGCATGACTTCCCCTGCTGAAACTCCAGGGAAGCCTGGCTGCAGGGCCAGGCACTGCTCAGCCCCATCGTTCCCACTTTGCACTGTGGGCAAAGCCTGCCGAGTGCCTCATCCTGAGGGGATCCCAGCACTTCCTCCATTACTAAATTAGGAACCTTGTTGCAGTGGTTATGTATAAATATATATGTATGTATGCATACATGCCTTTGAGAGCGTTATGTGTTAGCAAACTCCCCAGAAGGCTTTTTTTAGAGGTGTTATCAACAGGATGCGCTTGAATATGTGGAATCCAGGAAGTCCTGGATAAGGGCTTTTCTTTAGAGCCTCACTGTGCCCAGAGTCCCCTGGCCTCCCATGGGATCCATGGGGACTGCTGTAGCACGGGCCATTCCTGAGGGACAGATAGGAGTCATGACATCATGCTGGCATTTTGGAGAGATTGTGCTCTTTTCTGAAGTGGGAAACAAGCTCTTTGTCATGGTTGGAGCCAGTTGCTTGGAGCAGGGAAGAAAAAGCATCCAAGAAACAGCCCCCAGTCATTGCCCAAAAATAAATGAGGGTGACAGGGATGTGGCTCTTGAAATCCCACCCAGCCACATGAGATGGGGAAGGTCTGCAGATACTTTGGTGTTGAAGTCATACTGCATAACATTGTGTGATGGCTGTGACCCCCTCTGGGGGGCAGAAAGCACCTAAAAACACACAGGTTTTTGTATCTGGGTACAGCAGAACATGGTGGGGCTCACGCTGTGCTGTGAGCTGTGTAAGAGTGGCAAAGCTGTGGCTCCAGCCTGTGGGAAAGGCTGTGGTTGTGCACTAATGGCATTCATGATGGGCTTCCCACCAGCACCAGGGTGTGCATCCATGAGAGGGCTTTGGCAGCGTGTGCTGGCTGCAGTGCAGAAATCCCTGCAGGCTGATGCTGCAGGCATTGGGTTGATCACTAGGTGCTGCTCCCTCCCAGTGATGACCCTGGGGTGAGCCTTAAGGGGAGCAGAGGGTTTCACTTGAGAGATGTTTAGCTGATCACAAAATAGGACCTGCCTTAGACTCAGGACTGAGTTTAGGAAATAGAATTTAAATAACAAGCTTTTGGCTAAAGTTATCTTTTTAATGATGAATGTTCGTCCAAGGTTTGTACCATTCCCTCCTGCTCGTGACTTTGGGTCAGTCACTTCCCTTTTCCATAAATATTTTCCTTCCTTTTTCTTAACTGCTTCTCCATCTCTTCCCATCAGAGGGAGGCTGTTGGAAGACTTTCTCTTCCCTAAGCCTCAGCAAGGCATTTAGCACAAGGAGGCCTTGGTCTCACATTAACACCACTGGTGATTAATGCAGGTAACAAAACACACAATTCCAGCCTGTCCAGGACAGCCTCGGGCGGATGGGATTTCCACTGGATTTCAGGGAGGAAAAGGAAAATACAGCACTCATCTGTGCTGCTACTCTTGGGCAGGAAGGGGTGAGCTCAGCACTTTGCTGAGCCCTGGAGTCACCCAGAGCATCAGCTGCACCACCAAGGGCTGCCGTGTGCATTGTGTGCATGCCGGGAGAGCCGGCGGCATCCTGGCAACGTTGTTCTGCTGTGCTGGGCTGCATTTCCCTCCTTCGGATGTGGGTTTTGTTCTTTTGGACAAACACACCAGGCAGAACAACAGAAATAATCCCCCCTTTTCCCATTGATCCTGGCGCTGGGGCTGTGTGAACCAGCAGCCAGCTGCGGTCGCAGCGCGGTCCCCGGGGCCTCGCTTGCCAGCCGCTGCTGCAGGGTCAGGCGGTGTTTGTACTGACAACTCCCTGGGAAAGAGATGCTTCCCCCTTGCCAGGAGAGGAAAAGGCAGCCAGAGTGGGACTGCCTGAACTGGTGAGCTCTGCTGGTATCATGGCTCTCACTTTATTGCAGCGCTTGTTGGTAAAAGCCTGGAAGGAAGAAGTTGGCTGGAGCCTGGTGAGCTCCTGGGGTTCTCAGGAGGGAGGAGGGCTCTGTCTCTGCCTTGCATGGGGCACATGTGGCAGGAGCTGCTGTGTGAGGTGGCAGCAGCTGCTCCAGCTCACCCTGGTGGGTGTGAAGGGGCCAGAAGCTCACTCCAAATCTGTGTCCCCACGTGCTGTCAGAGCAGTGGGGTCAGCCCTGCGAACCCCTGCAAGTGTGTCCATGCATGCTGCTGTCTTCATGTGTGACTGAAATGTGTCCTTCTCCTCCCAGAAACCTCCATCCCTGAAGACCCCAGCCCTGGGTTTCATGGTGCTCTGAGCCTCTGCCCTCACCCTGGCTGGCCCTGCCCACAATGGCCCTGTGTCTCAAGCAAGTCTTCAACAAAGACAAAACCTTCCGTCCCCGGAAGAAGTTTGAGCCGGGCACGCAGCGCTTTGAGCTGTACAAGAAAGCCCAGGCCTCCCTCAAGTCTGGGCTGGACCTGAAGGCTGTGGTGCAGCTGCCTCCTGGCGAGAGCATCAACGACTGGATCGCCGTGCACGTCGTGGATTTCTTCAACCGCATCAACCTCATCTACGGCACCATGTCCGAGTACTGCACCGAGAGGAGCTGCCCCATCATGTCTGGTGGGCTCAAGTACGAGTACAGGTGGCAGGATGACAGCAAGTACAAGAAGCCCACCAAGCTGTCGGCCCCACAGTACATGTGCATGCTGATGGACTGGATTGAGATGCTCATTAACAATGAGGATGTCTTCCCCACCAGGATAGGTGAGTGGGCTCTGGTTCCCCGCAGGAAATATGGGCTTGTAACCAGTGCAGGTTCCCAAGCTGGTATTGATGAACTTTGTGATTCAAAGTATTTTGCCATTTCCCTTTCCAGGTGTTCCTCACTGTCACACCCTTTTGCTCAAACTGAGTTTGGGATTTCTCACCCTACTACTAGGGGATGTGGAACACAATGTTCTCCCTTTCTGTGCTTGAACTTATTCTGTGTTTGGGAGAAATGAAGGCTGCTAGGTCATTAGCCTCCTTGCCTTTCCTCAAGATGCTGAGCTGCAGAGCTGGTTAGAGGTGGTCATCACATCCCTGCTTTTCTCTCAACTAATCAACTCAGTTTCTTTCTGGTTTTCCATGTAGGTTCATGGTCCCAAGATCCAACCCTTGCTGCTTCACTCCTCAGCCCCTTTCCATCTCAGCCCTGATTAGACCTCACATTTTGCCAGGTAGCTGAGGCACTGCTTGAGCAGAGATGTCCCTAGGATGTGGCCTTGCCGCTGCCAAGGTCCAGGGTGTAAGATACACCTCTTCAAAAAGAGCTGCCTGCAGCAGCTGCCAAAGGTAGCACAGCTTTCAAACTAACCCCTCTGCTGCTGACCTGAATGCTCAGCAGCTGCCAAGGCTGATATTAGCTGCTACTTAGCTGCTTTTTGTCATTTGGAGAGATGAGTTCAAGGGTTGGAGCTGATGGGACTTCCAGAGTCTCAGGTCATGCCTTGGAGAACTTGTTTTTCAGACAGAATGTGAAACTACTTGAGTGTAAAAAAAAAGATTTAAGGAGCTTGGGGTTGGAAAGGCATAGCTTTGCAAGTCTGCTTGACCTTTTTTGTTTGCCAAGCAGACAGAGCTTTATGAAATCAGTGCAGCTTATGGTCAAGATTTTCATTAATGTGCTGGGAAACATTGAGGGAAATGGTCTGTGTGGGATTACTGGCATTACTCACTGTTGTAGCCCCATTTGGCTGGGCTGTACTTGTAGCTGTGTGTCTTTTTAAGGAAAGTCTCTGGCCCTGGGAGCCTGAGAGGGGTTGTGAGTCTCTGCAAGCAAGAGGGCAGGCAGTGCCTGCAGCCTAATTGTGCCAAACTGTTTTGGCTTTGGGATGGGGTGACAGCTCCAGACCCCTGATCTGCTCTGGTTTTGCCTGGAGTGAGGGTAGGACAAGTCCCTGAAACCCAGAGCAGCAGGCACTCACTGCTTCTTCCCCTTGATGGTGATCTGGACAGGCAGGGTGGCACAGTGCCAGCTGCTCATGCTGGAGGACAGGCAGGATGATGCCTTTGGGGTGTGTGGGACAGGCAGTCCCTGGGACTCACCAGGGCATTCCCTGTGGTGTGGAGGCACCTTTCCCTCGTGGGCACAGTGGTCTCCATGCCCTGCAGTGAACAGAGGAGGCTGGAGGTGTGGCTGTCAGTGCAGGATACCCTGGGCCAGCAGTCCCAGCCCTGCTGGGGACAGTCCTTGGTCATTCTGGCTGCTGCTGTGGGGTGAGACAGCAGCCACAGGGAGCAGGGTAGGTGTTCCTCTTCCTGAGGTGGCTTGTCCCCAAGGAGAAGATCTGCGTGCCATTAAAAGCAGAGGCACAGATGTGGATTTACTCTGTTTTCCCTCCAGCCAGAAAGGAGTGTCCTGATCCAATTTCAGGCCTTTCAGGTAGGATTTGGGATGTGATGCTGCTTGACACTGCTCTGGGAAGTAAAGGTGTACAGGGAGTATTAACACCTCAAAAAGCAGCCAGCCATGGGAGGGACATTGCAGCACCCCCTGCTCTCCCACATCTCTCTCTCTGAGGTACAAAAGCCAAATACAGTCATGGTCCTGGTGGTTTTCACTTCATTTCTGGCACTTCTCCCTCTGAGTTGTGCACATGGGAGGGATGGCTTGTTTCCATTTCTCCTTTCATTTCAGTTTAGGGGCAGTTCTGGGTGAGATCCAGGATGACTGTAGATGAACATGGGTCAAATCCATTTTCTTCTCTTCCAAGGCTTTCCTGGGGGCCCTTTTCCAAGCCTTTTTGTTGTGGGGACCCTCATGTCCCCTGACTGACTTCAGGCCCTGTGTCAGCATGTCTTGGTGGTGTTGGCCTCACACAAGTGAAAAGGAGCTCAGGCTGAGGTGGCACTCTAAAACACATGAAAGGCTGTTGGGGGAGGCAGGGGGAGGAGGGAGCTGGTGGCACTTTGTCATCAGTGTGTCCCCAATTATCTGCCTTTCACGGGCCTGCCTTGCTCATTGGTAATTGCTTGACAGCTCTGGCATTTCAGAAGATGGAGTGTTTGGCTGAAAGGAAATGCACTGGATGACAGAGGAGGCTGGCCAGGATGGGGGACTTAGGGACAGTGGCCAGGGTGGCCAAACAGAGGTGCTTAACCTCTCTCCTAAAGAGCAAGCCCTTGGGAAAAGACCCAGGACAAGGAGAATAAGGCACTGAGAGGACACAGAGAAGATGTGAGCTGTTTTAAGGAGAGGAAAAGAGCTTGATGAGGTGATGAGGGGAAATGACAAATGTCATGCTTTGGAGTTGTGGTGAGACTCTTGGATGTTAGCAGCAGAGATGGATTTAGCTTGAAGGTTTGTTTCACTCCTGCCTGTGCTGGAGAGGTTCCTGGGCACAGCTGCCCACTGTCTTAGTGTTTCATGGGCTGTGAGCAGCTCAGCTTCCCCTCCTGGCCCCTCTTTGCCATGTGCAGTAAAGCTGTCCCAGCACAAAGATTTCCCTGGCTAAGGCCACCTGACCGCAGACAAAACAGACTTTTTTCATTTTAAATTTGTTTTTAGAAGCAGCAAGTGTTCCCCAAACTCACAAACATTGCTGGAGGCTAACCTCAGCATCCGCCTGCATCCAAGAGCCTGAAGCAGTTCATGATTGCTGCTAGGCTCCTGACAATTGAGAGGTATCTCATGGGTCAGAGGAGGAAATCTTTCACCCCAGAGTGAGGGGCTCAGCTAGAAATGAGCAGAGATGGTTCATTTGTGGGCTCACAGGGTCCTTAGGCATCACAGGGGACACCTTGGCTGGGGTAAATGGTCACAGCTGCAGCGACCAGAGCAGAGCTGGGCTGATTTGCACATTAAAGCATCTGCTCCTCCAGCACAAGTCAGAGGTGGGAGGGGAGCAGAGTGACAAACACCTTTGGTTTAGCCAAGCTGTGTGATACAGAGCTCTTGGCAGCTCTGCAGTGAGGCCAGAGGGACAGCTGGCACCCCACATGGCAGGAAGGGAGCCTGACACCAGCAGACATTTTGTGACCTGGCAGAGTTAACCAGCACGACTGCAGCCCTGGGATGGCACCAGCAGAAAATCACTGTGGTGGAGATTATTAGCAGGTCTGGGGGGCTGCCAAGCCCCCTGCATTCCACAGCAAGGGTTGGGAGAGATTCTGTGTCTTCCCCATGCCCAGGGAAATCTACCTGCAGGGCTGCATGCCACTGTCTAATCCTTTCTCTGGAGTGGGAACCTGTTTGTCAGCCAGTTAAGATGAGAAAAATCCCTGCATGGCCTGAGCTCTGCCAGCCTGGTGGCTATAAATCTACAGGAGCAGCAGCCTTCCCAGACAACCCATAGCATCTTGTGTGTGCTAGTGCTTTGTTTCCACTCTTCCAACCAATGTAGCTGTCCTGAAAAATACATTTAAACGGACAGTAAGCATTTTCCCCACGCAGGGAGATGAATAAATGATTCTACAGGTGTACTTTCACCAGCTGGCAAAACTATATCAGATTTATTCAGTGAGTGGACATCCATGCACAAATTACCAGCTGGAAAATCTCCTCTCCTCCCAGTAGTCATTGTGCCCCGTGGTGCCTGGTCTCAGGGAGCTGCTGCTGGGCAGTGCCGTGCTGAGGAGGAGGGAGGGATGGCTGGGTGGGTCTCCAGGCTCCATGGCTGTGGCTGCACTGCTCAGGCCAGCACCAGGCCGGCTGCACGAGGCCAGGTGTGCTCCACCAGCACCATGGTGGCTGCTGAAGCCCTGCTGCTGTTGGATGAGTGCAGACACAGGGTTTGGAGCAGCCCCAGTGCTGGAAGCACCCCGCGCTCTCTGCCAGATTTGCCTGTGGCTCGACTGAGCACCGGCCACGGGAGGTTTTGTAACAGTTCTTGGAAAGCTGTTCAAAACTCAAGCCTGTCATTCAAGCACAGTCCCAAAGCAATTATAAAAACCAGAGAAAACCTGGTGCGAAATTATCCGATACTTTCTTGCCATAACAACAGGAGAAAAATGTTCAGAATTCAGCTAATTATTGGTGTTCTCTCAGCTGGCTCTTTTTTACATGATTTGTTGAGTTTTTTTTCCCCTACTTTTTTTCTTCCAAAATTAATACCACACCAGCTTGCAGCTGCCATCATGCCATTAGTTTTAAACAGGGCTTTAAACACTTATTTTTAGGAAAAATGAATCACTGAACACCACGGTGGCCAAAATGAAATTGAGAAATAACAACAACAATTCATCACGAAGTTCACTGAATTACTGCATTTGCAGAGGAAAAAAAATACAATTGCCAAGAAGCAAAATAGCTTCCCAGTACTGATTCACCATGAAAAAATTAAATTGGCTGATGCACAAGTGTTGGGATAGGAGATGGCAGGAAAGATCCAGGACCCTTTGGCACTCCCTTACCCTTTGTTACCTCTCATTTTCATTTCCTTTTACACATGCTTTCCTTATGTTTTGAAGCAATCAGCACAGAGTGGGGAAAACAGATTCCTTGGAGCTTTAAATAATATCTTGGGATTTTCAAGCAAAACGTCCAAGACAAACTAAAGGTGCCAATTCATTTCAGGGCTGTGAGTCACTCTGCTTGGAGTGAAATTGTACCTGCTGTACTTACAGCTTTTTGCCTTGGCTTGGAGCAGAAATTCTTCCTAATATCTAAACCAAACATCATGCAAGAACAGTCAAAGGGTGGCTGCTGCCTGCCAGACTGTGGGCTGCTGCTGCTTTCTCCAAGGTTGATGAAAACTAAATGTAAATGTAATTTCAGTGCTTTTAAATCAGTCCAGGTGGGTTTTGTGATGTTCTGCTCCCCTAGGGCGGTTAGACCACCATCAATGGGATGAGCTGGGATGGTGTTTTTTGGTCTCTGCAGGTGCACAGGGCTGGGGAGGGAGAAGCAAACCCAAGCAGTGTCACCCTGTTGGGGTGATTTGTCCAACATGAAGGTCCATCCTGACTTTTCCCCTGGCCTGCTGTATTTCTGCTAAGAGGACACCTCAGCATGCAGGGCCTGTCCCACCAGACTCATCCCTCTGTCTCATCCATCTGCTACTGTCCCTGGTTTGTGCCACCTTCGAGATGGAGCGAGTTCCCTGAGCAAGGGCCACCAGTCCCCCAGCCCCAAATGTCATTAATGGGTGCATTGGCCACTGGTCAGTCTGTCTGTCCCAGCTGTGAGGCTGATCAGCCTGGCCCAGCCTGGCAGGGAGGTGGGAGCCCTGTGGGGAGCAGCTGCCCCCCTCCATGCATGGGGAAGGGGCCCCATCACTCCATGGTCCCTGTTGCAGTGACCCCTCCCAGGAGCCAGAACAGCCCTGGTGGGAACGGCACCGAGCTCAGTGTGAGGCAGGAAGGGCACGTGTGGCCACAGATCCCTGTGCCATGGCTGTCCCCTGGCTGGGACGTGCTGGCTGCAGGGAGGAGGCACGGCCTGCCCTGGCTGTGTCCCCTCCGTGCTGGGGAGGATGTCACATGTGCTGTCTGCTGGACATCCGCTGGGGCAGCGCTGACCCGGGGCGAGCCGCGTTCATGCCGGATCCTTCTGCTGCTCTCGGATGCAGCCTTTACTGCAGAGCCTCTTCTTTCAGCTCTAGGTGAGGGGATGGGGTGTTTCTCCAGCTCCCCACCAGCATGGCCAGTGCCTGCTGGGGCTGCTGTGAGCTCCTTTCCAAGTCCAAGGCAATCAGCAGCGAGGCACCGCTGCTGGCAGAGGCAATCTGCATGTCGGATATCCGCCCTGCTTCCTTCCCGAGGGGAAGTGCTTTGATCAGCTGGCACGGAGCCCTGTGCCAGATGCAGGGTCCAGTCAAGCATCTCTGGCCTGGATTGAGGATCCTGGCACAGGAGACAGACCTGGCTGCAGCATGGGGACAGGAAACAGGACCCTGCTGTGCCTCCCTGGGCAGGTGTGCAAGAGAGAGTGTTGTGGGGAGAAAGAATCAGAGCCGGACCCGAGCCATCCCAAAGGACCATGGTGAGGGGGATGTCCTGGCATGGGACCTGTAGAAATTAGTGACATTAGTGACAGGCAGCCGCCGCTGCAGCCTGGCCGTGCCTGGAGGGGAGGGACACCTGGTGATGGACACAAAGAAGGGCAGCTCAGCCTCAGCTCCGGGGAGCTTCAGATGATCCTGGTTCATGTGAAACACAGTGGCTGAGTAGTTCAGAAGTGAGCTTGGAGGTCCTGGCAGCCTGATGGTATCTTTCCATACATCACTAGGTTAAGGAGTTCAACAACTCCCATAGTTGCTGGTGACTGTGAGATTTTAATTGGCTAACCTCTAAAGATTCTTTGTAACTCAAACTATTCTCTGATTTTGTGATTTAAGCTAAATCTTTGCTCCCTGATACAAAAGCTGCTTCTGGAGAACCCAGAATGAAGCTGGAGATGTCTCTTCTCTAAGTCTCTCAGCTGCCAGCATGTCCATGAGGACTTGCTGGTGACAGATGTATAAGACAAGACAATTTCTGGCTAACCTCAGGACAAAAGCTGTGGAAAGCCACTTGTCACCATCTGCCATGTCTGGAGGTGGCCCATCTGACAGCAGGATTTGCACCACAGGTGCTGTCAGCCCTGGGAGCCTGAGATCTGTTTGATCTGCTGTTCACTCTCTGAGCTTATTTCCTTCTCAGCTCAGGACTGGGTTGAGGGTTGCTGCTTTCCTTCACTATCACTGTTTGCAGTTTGACAATAAATTCCCAGTGATGGTCAGCTCGGATTTCTCCCTCACTGCCTGCTTTGACTGGGGAGGCAGTTGGTGACTGGGACAGGTGACAAACTGAAGGCAGCAAATGCCTTCCTGCATGCTCCTGGGCATTGCTGAGATCCCGGCTTCATCTGGTCCTAGAGAGATGACAGACTGTCTAGGACAGGGTGTCCAGTTCCCCAGCCACTGCCCAGAAAGGCGCATTCGCCAACAATTATTTGCTGTGATCAGCTTTATTTAAAAAAAAAAGTTTCTTAACCAGTTCTTCAAAGCTGGTCTGCAGGGCCACCCTAATGGCATGTCTGAGTCCCCAGCTGGGTGATTCCAGCTTTTATTTGCTCAGCAAATCCTCACTCAGGGCAGAAAGCTCAAGGGGAGCCATTGATAAAGCGCTGTGTCCCTCCTTCCTGCAGGGGAACCTGCAGAGCTCTCTGACCCCTGCCTGTGTCAGACTAGCAGGCAAGGAGAGCTCTGTAGCCAAGGGTGCTGGGCACAGGCAGATCTGCAGTCACATCCCTGAGGTGTTGGCATAGGGGCAGCCTGGTTGTACTTTGCCAGATGTGAACACCTTTCCTGAAAAGTCCTAATGGGATCTACCAGAGCTGGTGGTGAAACAGGTCATGCTGAGGTCCCTGCTGCAGGAGCAGCCCTGGGGCTGCAGTGTGCTCGTGGTTATGCAGAGCAGTGGCCACAAATCAGTCTCAAAACCACCTCTGTGTGATGCTGATCCAAGGTCTGTGTCCTTCTCCAAGGGGTGGCTGGGACATCCAGATGTGGGATGAGCAGAGATGCTTTAACCTTACCCTCTGCTCCAACAGTGTGCATGTAGGAAAGGGAGACTGGGCTGTGCTCAGGGTGACTCTGCTTTAGACCAAAAATAATATTATTTTATGAGTTCCAAACCCAACACCTGCCCAGCCCTGGTGACTGAAAACAGGCTCCACACGTGAAGGAAGGACGAACCTTTGTGTTTGCCACCCACAGAGGAGAGGGGCTCGGCACTGCTGCTGGGAAACAAAACTGCCAGGAGCCTTTGAGAAAAAAAAACAGCTTTAATTGCCTAGCAAGGCTGGTGAGAAAGATTCAAAGATAAAATTACCATTTTTAATTTTTTAGCTAAGAGATTTGCTGATGCTTTCCTGTGCACAGAATGTGTGAGCTGGCTATGGTTGAGCAGAGTTTGTTTGGAAGGATTTTCGAGAGGTTATGTGCTGCATTAATAAGAAGCTGAGGGAGGAGGCTGGTATAACCGTGGGAAGGAAGGTTTTTATTTTGTTCTTTGTGTATTTGCATTGAATTGCTCTGGGGAGAGGAAGAAGCCTCAGGAAAACAAATATCAGTTGTTTCATTCTCCTCCTCACAAAAAAACCCCCACAAAACAACAACCCAAAAAGTTTAGTGTTTCAAAGCCATGTTTCCTTTAGAGATTTACCCCAAGGTTGCTGGCACTGATGGTATCACACCCTGAGATTTTCCTTGTGATAGCAGTGTGTTTTGAAAAGGATGAAAATATCCCACACTGTGTCCTTGTGAGGGACAAAGCTGAAAGTACAGAGCCAGATGTGGTGGGTCCCAGCCTATGAGGATATCTCAGGATTATACAGACACAATGAAATTAAAACCTAAACATCATTAAGATGGGCTGTTTTCTTCCTGATTTAATGAGACATTTTATTGAAATAAGGATCAGGAAAAAGGTAGAAACTCCACCCATTTCTGCTGATGCATCAGAAGTGATGTCTGAGGGTGTGAGGAGGAAGGAAAACAGTAGGAGCCATGCTTTTGGGTTCAGGGGAAGGTATCTTTTCTGATGGCAGATGGTTTGGCTTTGTTCACGGACCTGGGTAAATACAGTTTGACTTACATTGTGCCTGTGCAGGCTTGTAGGGGAAAGGCAGGGAGAAGGGGCAGAAGGATCTTCTGCCAGATTGCTCTGGATTGAGCCAGATGTGGAGAGTTGCAGCCTCCTCAAAAAAAACCCACTCTTTTTTCTCTCCTATGGCAACTCTCCACATCCTGAGCCCATGCCTGTGTGAAGTTGCTAGTTGGGCAGTGAGGGGATATGTGAGAAGAGCTCAATGGCACACTGCCCAGTGTCACTCTTGGCATTAATCAAGGGTCTCCTTCCTTGTCATCTATGACTGCCTGTCAAGTATGCCTGTCAAGAAACTTTAAATGCTGACTGGTTTCTTTTTAAAAAAATGTTCATATGGCTTCCAATTTTCTTCTGCTTTGCAGGTGTTCCCTTCCCCAAGCAGTTCCAGCAAGTTTGTACCAAGATCCTCACCCGCCTCTTCCGTGTCTTCGTCCATGTCTACATCCACCACTTTGACAGCATCATCAACATGGGTGCTGAGGCTCACGTCAACACCTGCTACAAGCACTTCTACTATTTCATCAGGGAGTTCAGCCTCATTGACCACAGGGAGCTGGAGCCTTTGGTAAGGATGGCCCTGCCATGGGGAGGTGGAGGGTGAGTGGTGTGGGCTGGACAAAGGCTGTGGCTGGACTCTGAGCAGTGCTGACCCTCTCTGGACTCTCTTGGCCACCCTACGTCAGACACACAGTCATATTTTCTGTCCTGGGACCATCAGCCTTGGTGCTCTGAGAGAGAAATTCCCAGCAGCACCAAGGAAACCACTGATCCTTTCTTAACCTTTGCCTCTGCTGTTATGTCTGTGAATTGAACTTCAGTACCCTTAGGACCACCACAGAGTAGTGTGCCCATAGTGACTTGGTAGCTCTAATGCAATTTGCATATCAAACCGTTTCCAGCCACTTGTGCCCAAGTGGCTTCCAGGAGTCAGTTTTGAGCCAAAGACTCTTCTCCATAGTTTTTCTTTCAGCATTCCCTGCTTGAGATCCTAGTGTGAATTACACTGAGGCTGCAGGGAAGGCAAGCCCCGATAAGACACACAGCTTCAGACAACAGCTGTCCAGGCCATGCTGGAGAGGCCTCACTGGATCTCCCAGCTTCCCTACAGCCTCCCTTGGGAAGCAATTAGCCAGGCAGAAGGTGAGAGCCCTTGACAACAGCAGGATTTGTGGGAAGCAGAGGCCAGACAGCCCAGGGCTCATAAAGCAGAAAATGCACATAGTTGGTTTTGTAAGAGAAGCAGGTTTGTCGCAGACAAGGTTGAGTGTAGTCTGACCTAGGGAGGACATGTTGCAGTGGGGAAAGAATTAATATGGAAAGCTTTTTTATTTTTTTGGCATGTGGTGATAGGGGCTGGGTTTCAGAAAAGGCTATATTCAGCAGCAGAGAGTCAGGGAAGACCAAGAGGATATAATAATCCAAGAAAGAGCTGAGTGGAGTCCCAGCTGCTTGCAAGCCCCTGTCCCTAACTGCTAAGCACTTTGCTCCTCTGCTTTCATTAGTCTCAGTCAATTTTCGGCCTATCTGCTCTAATTATGATTTAAGGGGATGGAGAGGTGATGGTTTAATTAGGGGAGACTTGAATGACAAGTATCGACTTTAATTATTTTGTAGAACTCAGTTGTAACACATATTCTCACAATGGCCCTCAGCTCCATAAAATGGCAGCTCAGCATCAGCCTGTCCTCTGTCAGTGTTCCTCATGACAAACCTCTTCAGCATTGCTATACAGTCCAAGAGGTGTCATCTCCTTGGACTGCTGCTTGCTAATGTAAATAATTAACACCTGGCAGCCAAGGCAGAGGCTGACTTTGCTAAAAAGGCTTTCAATGCCACTGACTCACATGCAACATGAGATGACTGACGGGTCTCCATAAATCTCAGGTGAGCAGATTCTTTCCCTGTGATGCAACCACTGCTAAACTACAAGGAAATGAGACACATTTGCCCCTGGTCTATCTGTGTCTCATTGCCTGCCATCCAAGCCTCAAGCAGAACCAACCACAAGGTTGAGAGGAAGGACCAGGGGGGAGGAAAGGCCTCCTCCCCTCAGGCACTGAGCTGCTTTAGGTGTGTATGAGTGTCCTGCAACCAGGCTGCCTCATCAGCCCAGACAGCTGTCCTAACCTTGCATTTAGTTAGTCCCCATGAATCCTATGACAGACTTCTAAGCTCTCTCCTGGCTGAACCTCCCTTTGCAGCTTCAATTTCCCTTTTGTCAAACTTCTGTGGGATGTGATTTCTTAGCTGCAAATCTTGGGAACTGAGAATGAGATCCTTTGTACAGCAGAACTAGCAAACGGCAGTGAACCACTCTGTCAGTAAATCAGGGAAGATGGGGCCAGAGGGAAGCCATGCACTTGCTTCCTTGATGAGGGCAGCTCGTGGTGTTGGGCTGCAGAGCTGGCAAGGCTCCACTGGTTGTGCTCTAAAGCAGAGCTGTGGGGATTTCCTGGGTGTGAGGAAAGCCTTGGATATTTGGGGCTGGTCTGAGGAGCTCACTGGTGACTTATCAGCCCACTGGTCACTGCAGTCCCCCCTATTCATGGCTGCTTTTGTGCCTGGTGCTGTGCTAGTGGGGTGGGTGCAATGCTGCTGCAAGAGGACGTGCACAGTCCTCTCACCGTCTTCTTTTCCTTTCAAGATGTTTGCAAACATTTCCTGTTTGCAATGTGATTTTGTGACAGAGCACCAACTTTTCATTTGATGGCCAGGCTCTGGACTTAAGTGATTTTGTATGTTACTCCTACAGGAAAACCCTCTTTGTCACCATCCCTGATGGATTTGAAAAACAAAGTTCTCAGCACTGAAAATCAGAGTTTGCTGCTTCTGTCTCCCTTGGTTATATAACTAAAGGAACTTTTATGGGGTTATTCAAGGTTCATCATCCTTTCCTAGTTCCTCTTTATCAGAGTTGCAATCTTCCTTCTCCACAGATCAGTCCTACTTCCAATCTATTTTTAATGTGCAAACCTTCCCCTGGGGTGCATGAGGAAGACCAATCTGTGGGCACACAGATTCACAAGCCACGAACCCAGTGAACCAGAATCACACTTTCCTCACTTCAGGATTTACAAGATGATAGTTGAGCTTTTCAAGGCAAGGACAAACACCATCTTCCACCAGCTGAAAGCTGGGCGCCTTCCCAATGTGGCTGGCATGATGCCATTCTGGCTAAAGAAAAGTCTGTAATCCTAAACAGAGCTGGAGGTTTCCTGTGGCCCTGTTATTAGCACTCATTTGCGTTGCAGTGTGACTGTGGGATCCCTTGCTGAAACCACAGGGCCTGTGGGTGAGCTGTGGTCAGCTCCTGGAGTGACAGCAGGGAGCTGCTCCGTGTCCCATCTCCTAAGGCTGCAAAGAGGGCTCTGAGAGTGTCATCACCTTGTCTGGCTGCTCTGCAGCTGAGCCAGGAGCAGGACCTTCATCTTTCAATATCTCAGCCAAAGCTCTTTCCTTGGACTGCTCCCAAGGCTAGGGCACAGCCAAAATAACCTTGTGCCACAGGGACGGGGGTGAGGGCCAGGATGGAGCTGCTGAGGCAGCTGAGTTCCCAGGAGGGCTCTCATGGGAAACACAAGAAGGCTCCCCAGGACTCCCACGGTTGTTTCCCTGAGTTGGTTTTGGACACCTCCCAAACTGCCTGACACGTCACACTACTCCAACTTGTCTTTTGCACTTACTGTTTCTTTCTTTTCTCTCCCCCTTCAATGCAGAAAGAAATGACAGAACGAATTTGCCACTGAAGTCTCCTGGCAGATGAACTCAGCTGGCTCAGAGTCTGGTGGGACAAGACACCCTGTGGTGGGAGACCTCCTCCCAAAGACTTGCCCTGGACATTCCAGCTCACTGACCTATGAACACTGCAGAAGTGCCTCTTCAGGCCAGGACTGAGTCCTAAGTTTTTCAAGAACCTCTGGACAGATTTTTCTTCTTTTAATAGATACCAATCCCTGTTGTATGGTTCCTGTTTTAGAAAGCTACTGACTTACTGGAGAATGAAGCAAGTTGGTTTACTTTTGCACACTCTGATTTCTAAGACTCAATCTGACATCAAATTTTCAGCAACTTTCCCCTCTTGTTTTGTCCTCAGTTACATTGATCTCCAGATATTTCGTTATCAATTCCTGCCCTGTGAGCAGGTGTGACCTTGGCTACCAGGTGTTACCTTTCCCACAGGCAGTGGGTTGGTGGAAACACCTGAGATCAGCCCTGCAAAGCTGCTGGCATTTCATCCCACTGCCTTCACATGGTTAGCTGTTGATGTGCTGTTTTTAACCATGAGCTGTGAATGTCTCCTTCTGCCCTAATTCATGCTTTACCAAAGGGACCATTTTTCCCTTCAAGGGATTTTTCACATTTGAAAAAGGGACTTGATGATGTTCTAAGCTGCATCCAATAGTGCTTGGACTAATGGCAAGTGCCCCCATGACTGAGGAGGTGAGCGAGGTCACTATTCAGTGTGATCAGCACACACTACCTGAGAAAGTCTCAAAAACTGGTGGGAAGAGACTCTTGCCAGAAAACAACATTTTCAACACGTCAGCATTTCCTGAGGTGTTGTCTTGGCTCAAGACGGGCAAATGCTGGTTATAGAAACTGTTGGTTTTCCATAACTGAACCTTCCAGAGGTGAAGAAGGACTCATAAGAGATATCTCCACTACTCTGCACTCAAGGTCCCCTTCCAACCCAATATTCTGTGATTCTTAAAACTTTTTGACCATCTGCAAGCATACTATTGCTTCCTGGTCTGTGCCATTACTCCCCTGAAAGGTATCATGTCTCAAAATTTCCTCCTCTTCTGCTTGCAGTGTCTGATAAGTAGTGTTGTGTTCCCTGTGCCATTTTAATTTTGACAAAAATATTTCTATTTTTCCTTTTTTATTGTTTTGGGGGAGTGAAAATCAATTCGTCTGAGCCACAGAATTGTTATGTTTGTGTTTCCTGTTCTTTTTCTGGGAAAGTTTTCTATATCTGACACAGATAATATTTATAGTCTGGGGTTTGCCCACTTTTGGGGTAGGGAGGGGATGTGGCTAGAAAATGTAAATGTTTAGGCCAACATTAATGTGCACAAGTGAATTTTTAGTGCTCAAAGCACTTATTTTGTGAAAATATTTTTTTAATATTGTGTACCAGATGTATATTTTTACATGGTAATAAAACAGAGCAAAATGGACACAAAACCACCTGATGCATCATTCCAATATTCTCTGTGTAAAAGAATCAAAGTCCAAACATATTTTTTCTGTTACTAATTAAAGAAACATTAATTAGCCTGCTGTACTTCATTCTTCCCTGGTCCATCTGTATTAAACAGGCCTAATGAACAAGGATCACTTGCACGGTGGTTTTCCCCTGAGAGCACTGATGGATCTCAGTGCCACGCTGAGACCTTAGCTTGCATCTCTGAGAGTGGCTTAACCCAGGTCAGTGCTGCTGGCCAGCATCCTCCCCCTGCAGGCTTTGCACCAGAATTCCCCTGAAAGCATTTTCCCAGCTATCCATGGTGGTGAGCTTCACTATTTTTTGCAAAGCTGTGTATCCTGGAATCCGTGTTCCTGCCTCTTCACATAAATCAGAACTGCAGGCACAAATTGTTTGTGTAGCATGAGTTGACAACAGCTTGGTCAAGAAGCTTCTGCTTTCCTGAGGAGTGAAGCCTGGCTGGGCTCAATGCACAGCACCCTCTGGGAGCTGGGAATGTTGGAATTATGGAGAAGCTGTTTCAACAACAGGTCTAAGGCATGAACTGATAGCAGCCTATGGCTACTTCCAGCTGAGGTACAAGGATGACAAAGTCCAGCTCTTCTCAGCAGTGGAATATTGTGAGACAGTGACCAAGAGCAACAATTTGCAGCTTGGGAGGTTCAAAGTAGACTGTGGAAAACAAAATCCAAGGGAATGGTGGAGTCAGCAAACAGGTACCCAGAGAGAAAGTGTTAACCTTCTTTGGTTAGACAAGACTTGGTGTAAATAATTTCCATAAATAAATGAAGCACAGAAGCCAGCTTTTATTTTTGTCCTCCCCATAGTCCTGAGGCAATGAGCTCCACCAAGTAATTTATTCACTATGAATTGCAAAAGCGAAGTGTGCTTCAAACCCATGCCTGAGGAGTTCAACCTGGCGGCTTTGGGACTGCTTCCTGTTTATCTCTTCCACACCATGGAGCTCCCATGGATTCCTGGAGAACAGAAAACACTATTTTTGAAAGATCACCTCACAGCCTCATCTCAAGCACTAATTTACAAAGAATTTCAAAGGTCTTGTTGTGGTGTTTTTGGGGATTTTTTTTTCATTTCTCTCCCTTTTTAATCTGGTTTACCCAAGGAAATAAAGCTCATGATTATGCTGTGACAACTGTCCTCCATAACTCTGGAAGCAGTTTAAAAAGGAGACAGGGAGATCATTCACTGCCAGAAAGATCTTTTTGTTTCTTCCCAAAACACTGAACTATTCCCCAGATCCTCATCCATCTGAGTGCCTCCCAGCCTGGAGACTTTAAGGCCTGAGATATTTATGAAGCAGAAAGTGCTGAGATAAGTATCAGAGTCAAACTGCTCCTTTCATGAGTCTCAAGTGTGCCTGTGAAGCTCCAAATCCCCAGAGCCTCAACAAACATCCCTGAGCCATTTGAAAGCAGACAGGAATCCTGGGATGCATTAAATATGCACATATCACTTGTCAGCCTCAGCTCCTCAAATGACTCATCTGCTCAGCTGCCTGCCAGGTGCTTGGACTCGTCTGTCCCTGTGCAGAATTCCTGGATTCCTCTGATGAAGGGCAGATGTGCTACTGCCAGGATTTTGGTCTTCGTCTCTGCAGCCAACATTTCCTTTGGAACTGATCAAAAGTCTGTGGTGCTGGTCACCAGGTCGGGTAGAGGCTGGCATGGGACAGGCTGTGCTAGACAATACCTGCAGACATTGAGGAATTTAGGAATAGCTTTGGATGGGAGAAAAAGGGCTTTGTGGAACATAATGGCAGCTGTCCCTGTTGCCACAGGGATGTGGCATGGAGAGGGCTCGGGCTCAGCCAGTGAAGCAAACTGTCTTTGCCCAGTTTATGGGAGGGATCAAGGCTAGGATCAAGGCTGACCTACCCTGGCAGGACATGGGGTGGTGGTGGAGGGTTTGCTGCTCTGAGTGGTGGCTCCTGAGTTTAAACCTGCCCAAGATAAGGCTGGACAGTCCTGGATAAATGCTGACAATAAGCATGACATGATCTAGGCTGAGATATTCCTCTCTTGGTAAAAGTTTGTCAAATGTAAGAAAAGTCTGGAGAAGAGCAAAAAAGAAGACAATTAGAATCTGTTGTTTCCAAGGGTTCAAAATCTGTCCATGCTGAAGATGACCAGGAATCCATTCAGGATCAGAAAGGGATAAGATTAGTTAATAACAATAGGTAAGGTTAATTCCACTTACTACACTGCTAATTCCTTGCTCACTGTTTTGGAACTGAGACAACATGACTCAAAAGACTTTCACAACTAGCTACAAGAGTTCTTCTCTTGAATGTGTGCAACTTTTACTTTCTGGGGAGTGATGGCTTTGATAACACAGCCTTGTTGGCCAGGTTCCCTCATGCAGGTCAGGGAAGGACAAACAACTCATAAATGTCAGGAAAACCCTGAAGCAAGAGTGCAGTGTTCAGGTCCCTGTTGTGAAGAGACCCTGAAACGTCATGTCTGTATGGAGAACAGAACACCATGAGGTCTTTCACACAAGAGAATTTCTTGCTGTAGAGGTGACTGTGAGGAAAACAAAAGCTGGTCCGCCTGCAAATTTCTTGAAGGTTTCAGTGGAGGACAATCCATTCATCTCCAATGAGACACCTTATGTTTATCCACTGGGGATTCCAGGTGATGTCACCTGCTACTGACCCCACAGGGCAGGACTCACTGCCTGTGTGGTCACTCAGAGCTGGCCACACTTTGGCTGCCCCATCACCTCCAGCCTCTCCCAACGCCTGAGCTCACCCAACCTTTCACCTATCCAAGCTGGCTCACCAGTGGGGCCAGCCACAGGTTCCTCTGCAGCAGCAGGATAACTGGGATAGCACTGTTCAGGCAATACCCACTGGATACTGAGTACAGCAGCTCCACAACTGCTGCTTTTAAATGGATTTGGCACTTGTTCTCCTGAATCATGTCTTTTGCAGAAAACTCAAAGAAATTTTGGGACTTTGTAGGAATCCTGGATTGTAGGGCTTTTCTTACAGAACAGCTGGGTCCAGGTGCTGTCTGCTGGACACAGGTTACTCCATATTTAGCAGGTGATAGTATGCATTTAACAATCTGCTGCCAGGAACAATAATCATGAGGAGAGAGGATCCATATTTTCAGGATTCTTCAACTTTTACGACTCTTCAGCCTGTGTTAGAAGGAGAAGCTTCACTATTATTTGGGTAATCCTCCAGCAGCAATCTGCTGGGTATTATGGCTCTCTGATGCAAAACTAAACACCTAAATAGATGAGGAACATGAGACAAAACTGGGATTCTGCATTTGAAAATGTCAGCACTCAGAGGGAAAATCAACTTCCCACTTCTGTTTCCAGCAGTGACAACAATCTTCTCCCCAAGACACCCTTTTTGTGCTATGACTTACAAATTCATTAAAACTCACAGACACTTTTATATTACACTATCTTGTAACAAGCCCATAGCAATAGGAGGATTAAAGAAGCTCCTTCTCCTGCACAAGCACAAAAAAGGAGACTCTGAAGGCCTCCCTCTTCAGTGCCAATCACTTGTACAGCAGCATCTCTCCCATCTGAGGAACCCAGTTGGGTAGGATGAAGTTATCAACCCTCCCTTATCAAATGGACTTTCTGGACTGTTGGTCATTTCTGGCCCCAAGACTTCTATCTATGTACAAATACTGCCTAAACCTCTGGACAGCTCAGAGAGATGTGGCATGTACAGTGTCATGGGATAAAACTGCGGCATCCAAAAAAATTGGCCAAAGAAGTTGTTACTCATCTGCGTAATATCCAAGGAGCCCAAGGACATGAGACAGCCTAGCCCTGCTCATTCTAATGGGAATATATCATCAAAACACCATGTGGAACATCACCAGATCTCAACCCTTTTGTCCAGTGAGGAACTGTTGGGGGTGAAATGCACTCTGGACTGGTGGAAGTCCCTGCTGCTGCTGCTGAGAAGCTGCTGGGGGTAGATGGGGCCGTTCAGGCTGCACAGTAACAGCTTCTAATGACCAGTTTGTACAATGGGTACAAGCTTTTTGCTGCTTGTGTCCAAAAGGTTTGAGCTGTTGCTGTCCAGAAGGCCACATGTTTTCCAGATCCCATTAAACAGTCAGTTCAGGATCTCTGTCCCAGAGGGCAGTCGGGTGGCAGTGTGTGGAGCTGTGAGTTCTCCTCATGGAGCAGGAAAAGCAGGTTTCAGCCTGGCGTTCACATCCACATGGACATTTTTAGTGCCCATTTTGAGAATTTTACCATGTCCCCTGATGTGGAGAGCTTTGCCACATAGAACACTGAAACCTGGTCTCTAGGGGTAGAGATATCCCAGGCTATTGATCCACTACATGTGAATCATAAGGTTTACTGTGAGGAACAGTGCTTTCTCTCTTTTCCTGGTGTTTTTTTTAGGGGGTGGAGTTCAAGAAGGGACATCCACAACAAAGGAATGACCCAGAAGCTTGATCCTGGCAAGTGTGATTGCATAAGCCTCTCTCTGGGTTGAACTGCCTAAATTTTCAGAGAAGTTGAGCCTGTACAGATTCCCTGAACAGCAGAGAGAACAGTACATGCTGTGTGTCCTGAAAATCAGAAGAGATTGCAGGTGCTTAAATATAGATTCAGGTGCTTGGCTGTGGGCAGATAAGAGCAGAATAATTCTAGTCAGGGCTTGAAATAATTTCAGCAGTAAAACATAGGCCAGAGTACTGTGATCCATTTGTAAGATTACTAAATCAAAAGTAGCTTTGGTAATTACTTTTTATTTTGCCAAACAGCCAACACAGATGGCTCCTTCACTTCTCTGCTGCATATGCTGCATGGGTAAATAGCAGCCATGCACTTGAAAAGCTATTAAAAAATAAAAGGAAAAGTCACGTGGAAGAACAATTTATTGTAGTTAATAAGTTAATTATACCATTTGAGGAGGAGCTTTCGTCTTCACTTTACATGGGACTTACCCCTAAAATATTAGCATAAACATTTCCCAGAAATACCATGCCTATTCTATTAAAAACAACAAAATGAAAACCAAAACACTTTTTATTTTTTATTTTATTTCCCCCTCCTGCTTTATAACAGACTAGATTGAAACAAGATTTGCCCTCTGGTTAAGTGTGTTGTGCAGCTGGGTTATCTTTCAAAGAACAAAAGGGACAGGAAAGCAAAAACTCAAGTATATACACCTTGCTTTGAGAACAGACATCTGCTCCCACAGTAAGAAGATGCTGTTTTATGTAAGAGCCCTTTAACCCAGCAGAAAAAGGTGGAATAAGAAGCAATGAATGGGAATTAAAACCCACAATTAATTAAATTTGAAAATACTCTTCACAAGTTTGGCATTACTTCCCCTGAATTGATACAGTTCTAGATGTTGAGAGTCTGAATGTGGTTGCTTGGATTTGAGCTATTTCCACAGTCTTACCACAGTCTACCCTTTACTTCTGTTCACGTGGGGATTAACATGAGGAGTTGCACAGACTTGATCCTGACCTGTTCAAGGATAAAAGGTTTAGAGGTGTTGTGGAAATAGTGGGCAGCTAGTGGAGAGCAAAGACCACTAATCCCTTCCCTGAGGGGAGAGAGGGAAACAGGAGCATCCTCAGCCTGGATGGGCAACCAGAGATTCCTGTGGGGAACAGCTGCTGGGGCTGGCATTGCTGTGCATAAATATTCCTGGGCTGGCACATTCTTAGACATCAGATACTGCACCAACTTGCATGAGTGCATCCTTCAGAAAACAGGCTTCAATGTTTCTGCTGTTTATACTGCCAGCTTGGTGGCAAGAACAAAGCATGCTTTCATCCTGGGAGAGGATCCCACAGAGGAACCACTGATGGCACTGACCCCATCCCATCCTGGGACCTGTGGGCTGTGGCTGTCTCAGGCACTGCTCTGCTTCTGAGCTGTGTCCTTCGAACCCAGGGCAGGAACTGGCAGCTCTCTCAAACTGTGCTGCCTCTTCCTGGCCCCTTGGCAGAGAAGGCAGCAAGAGGAGGTAACACATGGCTCAACTTGCCTTGGATCTGCCTTACAGTGGGAAATAGCACTGACAACTCTCTCTTCCTGAGCCTTTTAAACTTTTACTTTCTGTGCTTTTTACTTCCTGCGTAGTAAATCAGAACTCCTCTTTGTAGGACTGAAAGACTGGACTCATCTGTAAACTCCAAAGTAAGGTTTCTGCTATTATTTTTTCTCTTGGAGCTATTATACAAAGCAGGTGCCTTGTGTCTCTGCTGAGAAGAAAACCTGATTGTTTTTCCAATCAAATCTATTTTCTGGCAATAATAACAACATAAAAAGGGATAAAACTGACAGATTAAAAGCCTAATTCAATCGTAGTTGTTAAAAAATATTTTTGAAGTATTTGAGTGGCATGTTTGTCTTTCCTTCACTGCTCTTACATTGCCGCATCTCTTCGTAGCTGTATGGGACACAAAGGGAACATATGTTTCCCTCTAATCAGTTGTGGAGAGGTAAGGAATTAGCTGGAGGAAAATAGGCTGCATCTAAAGTATTCAAGGAAGAGTTGAAAAAATGCAGAAGGATTTTGATTATCCCAAAGGGGATGGGAGCAAGTGAGGGTGGAACACAGCGCTGCTGCTGAGGTGGTTTCCAGCACCACCGTCTCGGAGTCCTTCGGACTCTTTGTCCAGCAGCGGGGTTTCCATCCTGTGCCTCCCCAACTTTATCTAAGCCCTTGGTTGTTGTCACTTTACTCTTCCTTTCCGTTCTTAGTCTGTCCTGCCTGAAGGTGTTTAAGGAAAGACGGCGAGGCGTTTAAGGAAGGACGGGACGCGGCACTCCCTTGACACAGCGGTGCTCGCTCATCGACCGGACGCGGCGATCTTCGGTTCTCCAGCCGAAGTGATGCTGTGATATCGCTCATGGGGGAAGGAGAACACGGCAAGCAGCCAGCCCAGCCTGGGGAGCAGGACCCCGCTATACTCCATTAATTTGCCCCATTGATTTGATTTGCCCCATTGCTGTTCCCCGTCCCGTCCCCTCAGAGGAGCCGCCGTGAGGGGGCGCGGAGGGGGCGGTGCCGCGCGCAGGCGCGCTCCCGCCGCTGCTCAGGCTCAGGGCGGGGGCGGGCGGTGCCGCCCCGCCAAGGAGGGACCCGCGGCCGCCATGGAGGTGAGGGTAGGGGGGGCTGCGGTCGCGGCGCTTCCCGGCCCGGCCAGCTGAGGGGAGGCCAGGGAGGGCAGTCCCCAGGGGCTCGGTCCGTACCCGCGGGAGCTCCTGCGGCTCGTCCGGAGTGTGGCGGGCTGAGCGCTCGGACGCGGGAGCGCCGGCAGCCCCCGGATGGAAGGTGCCACAGCTCTCCGGCCGGCAGCTCTTGGTCTGGGGGCTCTCCCCTGGGAATGCGGGAGTTTCCTCGTGTCTGGAGCTGGGAATATGTTCCCCGAAGGTTTAAAGTGCTGTGTTTCATACCTAGTGCGTTTTTCAATAAAGAGTGGTAAGTGTGTACGCTCCTACTGCAGCTGCTTTCTATTGACATTGCTGGAGTGGGAAAACAGGCGAAGGCGAACGGAGCAACTTCTAGGTGTGATCACGAGAAATCTTTTCGTTCTTGTGCTTTTCCTTCGGCATAAAACGAGAGCTGTGAGCCCCGAGGAGCACTGAAAATCTGCCTGATGAGTACTTTGTGGCATTAGCTCGGGCAGGGTGACCTTTTGAGGCGAGGGAGGCAGCGGGACAGCCCTGGGTGACAGCTCGGCTGCTGGCATCAGCAGGACTTGTGATAGCCAAAAATCAGCCCATTCCCTGACACCACTGGCACTTGTCAGTGAAGTGTCAGATCTGTTGGGAAATAAGCCACTGCCTTTTTTTTTTTTTTTTTTTTTTGCCATTTACAAGCTGATCTCTTCTACAACCCTCTATCATCCAATGTTATGACTCACAATTGGGCTTGGGAAGGTTGATGTATATTCTGATAACTTCAAAGAACCATTGTTTGCTTTTTTTTTTTTTTTTACCTAAACAGAGCTCCTCTTCATGCCTCCCAGGTGCTGGATGGAAGCAAGAGAAAACACTCCTGTGGAGCTGAACCTCTATCTCTTCAGTTCTAAAGGTGTTTTGTATTGGCAGCCCTCCAGGTAAAGTGGGGTGCCTTGTGCATTTGAAACTTTCTTGGCTCTTTAAAGGTCTTTTTCAACCAATATGCTTCTATGATATTATTTCATGGTACAGTCCTCTGTAATGCTTTCAAACAAAGTATTTACTGCTGTGAGCGGTGTCCTCTCTCCTTCTAGTACCTTCCTGGTAACAAATGTTAGAACACTGGTACAAATCTTACGTGACATCAAATGTGACAATACAGTGGAGTTTAATGACTTAATTTTAGAGTTGAAAGCACAGAAAGGGGAAGATAAAGAAAAATCAATTTGCTTCAAGGTTTAGAAAAACATTAATTTAGATTAGCTTCTCCAAACAAGGCTGCTTGCTGATGTAGGTGTATGTTGTGTAGCTTTTTTCTCCAGTGACAGATGTGATTATCTGATTGATCATTTATGGGTGTGGAGCAAGAGCAGGAAATGTTTGTCTTGTATCTGTATGAAAAGAAAAGTTGTCTTCAAAGAAGTTTTTCTCCTTGGTTTACAGTAACAAGGGAGTTGAGGGGGATTAGAGGAGCTACTTGGTGATGCAGAGACAATCTTCTGAGAGTTGTTCATGCCATCAGATGTAGAAGAGAATAAACAGCTTGCTGTTTAGTAAAGGGCCCTCAGAACCTACTTACATTGGATATCTCCTTAATTTAAAAGTGCTCTAGGGGTTGGAGAGCCTTTAAGTAGTTGAGTCTACCCACTATTGCTAGGAGTTTTCTCATTTAGAATGTGTGTGATGGAGTTTAAAATAACTTTGCTGCTAAGTTCTTACTGCCCTGTGATGGCAGGTGTTAAGCATGAGCTACCTGCCAGTGATCAGGAGCAGTAAATATTCTGTTTGCCTGTTCTGCTGGCTGTGGAAGGACAGAGGATGTTCTTTAGTGCAATAACCAGCGTGTGAGCCATGTTGTTCCCAGCAGAGCTCACCATTCACAGTTATTTGTTAGCCCTGTGAAATACACCCTGTTATATCCTCCCAACTATGTGGCTGCCTTGGAGACACATTGTCCTTGAACCAGAAATTAAAAAGATTACAATGTTTTTAAGCCATGCTCAGTCTAAGTTGTTCTCCTTACTTGTTATGTCTTAGCTGGATCAGGACACTTCTCTTGTTTGCCTCTGTCTTTCCAGTGGGGATGATAACCGTTCTTTTGCTGCCATTGTGAGTGATAACTGCTGCTTTTAGAGACATGCATGTGTGCCTGGGGAAACACAGGCTGATTTCAGCAAGTCTCATGTCTGCAGCACGTGTGTCAAAATGTGCTGTTCCCGAGCTGTGTGCTCTCCTCTCCATCAAGGTTCTCCCTGCTTCCCCAGCAGTAATCCTGGTGAAGTAAGAAAATGGGATGAGAGGAATCTATCTGAAATAACTTGATGTGCTATCCTGGAAAGTGAGATCCACCCATGGCTGGAGGGTTTGACTGGGAACCTCAGAAAACCACTCTTAGTTTGCAAGGGAAGTGTTAGCTGAAAGTACCAAAGAGTTACTCTGCAAATTGCTCAAGCAGGAGATGATGTGACACTGATCTCCTGGAAGTGCGACAGAGGGAATGGCAGGGGGAAGCAGGGACATAAAGGGAAAGGTTGCTGTAACCTTTTCCCCAGTGTGAAGGGTTTCAGGCAGGTGGTGTCAGCTGTGACACTGTGGGTTGTTACAGCAATGCTGTGATAAGGCTGGATCAATAATTTTTGTCAGACTTGCTCTTTGATGAAATTGGATTGCTTGGGCTTCCTGTGAACTTTCAGGTGTTCATTTGGAAATGTTAATGCTCTTGTATATTATTGAGAAGATGATGGAATGTTTTTAAGTTCCTGTCCCTTCATGGATAACTCAGATTAAACAAAATTAAAAGTTGTGCTGTAGGTGGAATGAGAAGGTAACTCAGACAGCTAAGAATGAATTGTGAAAAACTAGTGCAAAAATCAAGTAAGAGTATTCACTTCTTACAATTTGAAATTAATGTACTTAATACAGAACAAGTACAAAATAATCTGATTTGACACAGGACTGTCATACATCATTGAACATGCTTCCTCTCCAAATTGTATCTCTTGATGTGTAACATTACACACACAGTTAATCACTGTAGCTGCTTTATAAAGGCAGCTTGGGTTGTTCTGAGCTTCCTGCAGCTGGATGGTTTTTGCAGAATCAGCACCTGCTGAGTGTGTCCAGTTTCATTCTGAGCCACATCTGTAGGAATCAGTGTTGATGGAGGAGGAAGGGTCCAGGAACAATGTGAGACACTGAGCTGGGAGGAAAACTGGACTGGAGTCTGTTTTCATTTTGTTCCAGTGAAATTGTAGGGGTGTGCTTTTGCTGTGTGTTCATGTGAAGCCCAGCAAAACAAGTCCTTGCAATGTCTTCAGGCTCTGAGCACTACCTAAATGTGTGGGAAAACATTTTCATGATTTCTGAATGGTAATGTGATGGTGTTTCTTTTCAGCTCCAGAACAACTTGGCTCAGGCAAGACCCAGTTTTGGAGCAGGTGGTGGTACCCAGACTCTGCTTTCTTCCACTGAGTTCAAACACACAAACAAGGTATTTTCTTCTAAACAGAAAAAGGCATCTCTTCTGTGTTCCCAAGTGCTTCCTGTTACACACATGTGCTTGTTTCCAAATATCCTCTTCCTTCCTTTGGGAAGCAGATTAGAATGAGAGGGGAGTTAGGTCTGGGTAGTGGATTTTGGCATGTTCATATATGGAGTGTCAGGAAGCAAGATGAAAGATTACTTAAGGTCTGAATGAAGTGAAACTTGTGGTAATTGTTCCCTTTCTTCTTCTCTTGGCTTTGTTTGCAAGTTTCCTTTACAGCAAAGGAGAAAGGCTGTAACTATCTTCCCACACAGGCTCTGAATAGTGTGTGTGTGTTAAATATTGCCTCAACACTGAGTTATGATGATAATAAAATTCAGGGCCTTCAACAAAACTGCAGCTAAGACAGAAACTTGCTCTCATCTCTCTGTGGATTTTCCTGGTGATATTAGCCTGTGAGTAATAATCCTAACCTGACTGTAGAAGGACAGATCAGAATTTGAAGACACCCACCTTAGACCTGACGTGTCTGTGGCCATTTCCCTCCAGAGCAGTCCATGCAGTCCCTGAGCTCTGTCTGGCAGGGTGAGCTGCCTCAGAGCCCACAGTGTGCCTGTCACCAGGAGCACTCCTGCAGTAGGCAGGACACCTCAGCATTGCTTGGATGCTTGAGGCACCCTGTCCTTCAGTGTCTCCAGAAACTCTTTTGGTTGTAGAGTTGCAGGAAAAAAAAAGCATTTCTTGGAAAGCTTGAAAAATCTCTAAAATGTTTGGCTGGACTAAAGGCATTTTCTTGTAGTACCAGCTGTTAATTAAGTACTGGCTCATTAGAACAAATGAGTAATGGGAGTGAGGCTGTGATACCTTTAAAGGATGAGCTGTGTTGACAGAAGTCAGATATGAAATAGCAGACCAGAGCAGTAATAAGAATCTAACACAACTAACACTTCATGCTTTAATGTGATGGCAAATTTAGTCAAGACTATAGGTTAAAAATGTCAACTTTTCAGCAATTCGGTTTCTGTATACATAACTAGTGAACTTCCTGTTTTCAGGGAAGTAATTCTCTGTAATTTAGGAATAGAGTCAGACTAAAGGGAATTGAAATAATGTAGTGAGTTAATAAACAGCTGACTGTAAATATCAGAGCCAGCTGGTAGAGTGCAGGAGCTGGTTGTGAAGCTGTCAGCCGTGCTGAGAGACAGGATTCACATTCTGGAGTTTTTGATGATTTTTAATCAAAGGTAGATTTTTAGTTTCAAGCTCTGAAGCTGTGATATTTGAAATGGAATAGAATCTGCCTAGCTATGGCTTGTGGAAGGTCAGGCCATTAAAGTTACTTGTTTGACACCTTGTGGAAATCAAGCACCACCTTCAAGCAGAGCAGACCTATCTCTGAGCAGCTTCAGGTGTGTCATTTTAGTCCCAGTTCTGAATAACTCTTGAGGAAAGTTGGATTGAAATTGAGGAGAGCTGGAATTTGCTGCCAAAGGCTCACCTTCTTTTTATGTTAAAATTTGAAGCTGTATGTGTGTCAGTTTGAGTTAAAAGGAAGCTGTTTCTTCAGAAACTGGTAAAACTTGCTTTATATTACTGTATTTAGGAAGTCATCTAGAACATCCATCATGATGATTTCTGAACACATTCTGCCTAAGACTTGAAAATGAGGGTTTATTGTTGTTTTGAGGCTTTGAGTGATATATGTTTAAGTGTTTCACAAAGTGGTTAACAAGAAAGGACTTTTATAATAACACTTACCCTGAATTTTCAGACATGTGGGTTCTAAGTGACATTCACAGTAGCTGTTACTGACAGATAAGAACAAGAAAAATGTAATGGGGCAAAGAAAAAGTATTTAATGCATTGGTAGATTGTTGTGGAATGTTTTCTGCCTTGGAGCTTCTCCCATGTTTTGAGTACTTTAGAAATAGTGAAAGGCAGAAAAACTGCTCATCACAATCTCTGTTAAAAGAGAATCGACAGAAGTTTTTGGCACTTGTCTTTCACTGCCAGTGTTCTCATAATTCTACTAGTGATTTAGGTTTTTCTGTAGTACAAGATGATTAAAAGTGAATTTAGTCAGAATTCCTCATGGCTGTAAAATGTCTTAGGTGCACTTTGCTACTGCCTTGAAGACTTTCAGCTGAGATTTTAAGCTGTTGAGGCAAACTTAGCTGGATGTGATCGGTGTGAAGTGCTCCTGCCTAGAACCTCAGTGTGGAATCATTTAACTTTTTGGAGCTAGGTTAGCTGTACAAATATGGCCATGTTTTTATTTAAGCTTCAAAAACAATATGCAGGTGTTTTTTCTGCCATACTATCTTGCATCAGTGAATTGTTACCCCTGACTAAGCTCTTGTAGTATCTGCAGCTAGTAATGTAGGAAAAAACAATATAAATGCCATTAACACTTCTTGGTTTGGAGCATAAATTACCCACTGATCTGTGGTTTAGAAAGGTACATTATGGTTCTGTGAGAAATGGTTTTCTTTGTGGCCTTTTGGCAGCATTAACTGACCTAGATCTCTCTTGTGATACTTTAACTCCTGTGGTTGCTTTGTTTCACTGAGTGATTTGAAACTTCCCCACACCTTCCTGCCCCTTTGGAGGCTCATTTCCTTGAGCTGATTTGAAAAAAATCTCTTTGTAAAACAGCAGAATAGCTCAGAGGAGTGCCCTTGTGAGGGCTGCAAGCGTTGTCTGGTATCAGGGCATGTGTTGTGTTCTGGGTTATTTCTGTGCTTTGCCTTACTGTGCTATGAGATAAGGATTCAGTATAGATGCTTTATTGTTCCCTCCTGTTTTTACATTTATTTATCAACCCCCCAAACTATTAATTGGCACCCGAATTGCCTTTTTAGGTTTCCTCTGATATTTGAAAAAGAGGTGACAACCTATGATGAAGCAAAGCAGAGAAACTTTTGGATAGATAGGACCATAAACACACAAGAGCATGTGCATTTTCTCCTGAAGTAATTGATTGTTAAAGTCACCTCTGTGTTCTGTCACACAGAGATGGTCAGCAGCCAGCCTGTCCCCATAGCAGACAGTGGGAAAAGGAAAAAGAAGAAAAGAACCAGAGCCACAGATCAGGTCCCTGGGAAGTTTGAAGGTTGGTGACAATTGAAAAGCTTTTAGCTGTTACAGTCTGCTTTGCTTCTGATATTTTTCTGTTTTCTTAGCTAGACATTGTATTTTCTGGTAGGAACAGTGCTGATGTCAAAAGGTTTTGGTTGAATAGATGTGTGCACAAATGCTGTGAAATTTTGTAAGTAAAATATAGTTCAGTGAGAAAACTGAGCAGTATAAAACTTCTTAGTGAGCAAGTAGCAATGGAAGATACATTTCAAATAAAAATGGTAGCAGCAACAAACTCCAGGTTTAAATGTTCAAGTTTGTAATACTTAAAACACCATCTCTGCAAGTAGATTATGTATGGCAGCATTTTCTGATCAAATAATTAATTGTCTTCCATCTGAAAAAAGGTTTCTGAGTTTTACATGAAGACAGGGAAAGTGGCTGAGATCCTAGAGATTACACATTTGTTCATACTACAAATGTTTTATATCTCAGCAATTTTGATGCTGTGATAAAGTTTACTTCTAATTTTTCTTGAACTTGAAAGAGGGAGGTGAAAAAGGAAGCATAGTTAAGACTGGCATGTCTGTTTTAATACTACATAAATTTGAGGGAAGCTTAGCAGATAAAGAGCTTGTCTTGATGTTATTCATTAAAATAACTTTCACTTTCAAAATTCACTTGGATGGATGTGTCCTTTCTTCTGGGTTTCTTTGGCAGACTTGTACAAGCTGACTGCTGAGCTGCTTGGTGAGGGAGCATATGCTAAAGTTCAGGGTGCTGTCAGTCTCCAGACTGGGAAAGAATATGCAGTCAAAGTAAGTAGAGAGTAAAAGCAGCATCACTTCTGTCTGTGATGTGTCTACTCCCTCTGAGTATCTCAGGGAAAACCTGCAATAGAGTGGGTAATAGCAAATCCTTCTAGGAAATTTTTGATGCTTGAAATGAGCTTGTTTTATAACTGTTGAGAAAACCTGTCCTCTGAAGTGTTGTGCCTCCAGAGTGAACTGGTTTATCAGCTGCAGGTAGAAATCACAACCAGTAAATCACTGTGACTGGATCTCAGGGCAAGCTTTCCTCTCATGCCCTGCTTTAGTTGTAGCCTACCTTTGTCTCTTCTTATGAAAGAAGAGGCTGAGTCATTATCCAGCATGGCCTCCCAAACAGTGCAAGATTTTGGGTGCTGTTCAGAGAGCATCAGGTGCTCCCAATGGTTCATGTAAAGCTGTCTTTAATTTTTGATAGAGGCCAATCTTCTTTCTGTAATATCACTGAAAAGCTGGGCTCATTTACAAATTTGTTGTTATCCTGAGTCCTCCATTTAATTACAAACACAAATAACAGCAATAGGGAAGATTTGTGCTTGATTCTATTCAAAAATGGGCACAAAATTTTAAGTCCCTTTGAAAATGTAGTTCCATAGATGCTGGATTTTTTTCTGTACTTTGTAAAATTGTTGAAGTTTAAAGGTTGAAATAAACAAAGCTCTGCATTAGGAATTTGATGTGATCAGATGCAGAGACCCATGTAGTACTGGTGGATGGTTGCCTGTCCTGCACCAGAGAGCTCAGGCTGCAGGAATAAGAAACCAGTCCTGGATACAGGTGATGGTGATGTCTTGGTAATGTCATGAGCTTTCAGTTTATGCAGCAATCATTGAGGATCAGCCTCTTGTCCTCTTTCAACCTAAGGATGGTGTGAAGGAGACTTCTGATGGCTCTGAGATTGAATGTATGTTTTCTTTAGGTTCTATTATTGGGTCTCTATAAAGTTTACACTATGAACTTTTATTTTGTGGTGAATTCGGTATTTGTTGCTTAAATGCCTCTAATGACAAATCTCTTCTTTTTGACTGTTCAGTGTCTGATGTGACTCAAATCTATTCTTGGTAGATCTCAGGAGGATATCCTGTTCTGCACATTGCAAAGTTAAAATTATGCAAGAAAAAGCTTGTGGTAACTGGTCACTGGCTGTGTAATGTGTGGATTTAGTTCCTTTCTTCTCTTCCTGCCCTAATTTCTCTTGTCCTCTGAATGCCTTCCAGAGCTCTGCTGACACTGCTCTGTAAACAAATGCCAGATGAGAAATTGAACAAACAAACAAAGGTGGAGCGTTGTTCTCCAGTGGGCATGCCCTAGATTCAAACCTTGGAACAGTTACCTAATTCCAGAGCTATATGCATGGTTCCTGCAGTAATTTTTTTCAAATATGAGTTCTTAAAACTCCTTTTCACAGATCATTGAAAAAAATGCTGGGCATAGTCGGAGTCGGGTTTTTCGTGAGATAGAAACTCTGTACCAGTGCCAGGGTAACAAGTAAGTATGGTCTTGTCTTTGTTTATTTAAAGTGTTTTGATTATTTGTTTTCAAATTTTTATACGTGACAAAGTTAGAAACTTTGCATCAGTCTCCTTAAAACCACTTTGAAATTTAGATTTGACTTACTCAGATTAAGAATTTCCCCTTCTTTACCTGTGAAATATTTACAGATTAATAGTTACACAACTCAATCAGCAGCCAGGTCAATGTAGCTTGATTGTGCTTCAATGATGCATGGCTTTTGTCCAGATGAGAAATTAACATTTTGACACTTTCCCCTGTGATTTCACCATCAGCAAAAACTGACATGATACCAGCTGCTGTGGAAAGGAAATCTCACCATTCCTTTCCCTGGTGTGTGGTTTGCCCTCCTCCTTGTGTCAGCCTTCCTGCTTTTGCACTGGAACTCTTAGGTCAGCAAAAAGCTAACATAGTTCTCATTTGGATGTGTGCTGACTTCATGCAGCCACAGGATGAGGCAACTGCAAAGCTGCTGCTCATGGCTGAAGAGGAAGAAAAGCTGTGCAGGCCCTGGGAACTTTGTGATGGGTTTGAGGCAGTTCTGAAGCTACTTCAGATGTCTCTGTTAATCTAGAATGTATATACAACAGATGGTATATATATTACAATTGTGCTGCTTATATTGAATTTTTCAAACAAATGCCTAATATAACATACAGAAATAATTTCAAAACCAGCTTTTTTACCAAATTCATGGGTTTATGTTGTGCTGTAGAGAAGCAGACCATGAGTTTCCTCTTTTGTGAGGTTAAGAGTAAATGGTCATCCAGTGCACAACTGATGAAGAACTCAAGCTCACATGACCACATGCAGAATTTTGGGGGTTGAGTGTACCATTAAATGTAAAAAATTCTGACTTACTTACACATTTGACATTCTCAAAGCAATGTGGGGTATTTGTGCTGCAAAGAATTTGCATGAGCTAAACAGGAGTTGGTCTAAAAATGGCAACTAAGGAGCTGGATTTAATATCTTGTTGACAGATGCCTGTCTCCTTTGAGTCCTCTGTGTTTTGCTTTGTGATTTCCAGAGAGAAAGAATGCCAGTTTAATTATTTTTTCTTTATTTCTGCCTTCAGCACAAATGCAGTGTTTTAAATTATTAAATACAACCTACAACCAGTTATCTTCCTGTCAATTGAGCAGTAGCAGAGCTCTCACAATCTTGTCTGAGTGTGCTGTTTGGCCTCTTTCCCATGCTTAAATTTCAGTGGGTGTTGGAAATGTGGTTTTAATGCCACAGGCAACCAAAGCAACTTGATTAACTAGAACTTGTATTTTTGGTTACTTCTGGCACTTCCTAGTTATGCACCCTGGGCTGAAACTCTTCATTGCTGTGTGTACACTCTATGCTTGTTTCCTTTATTCCCTTTTTTGTTTCTTTTTTTAAAGGAACATTTTGGAGTTAATAGAATTTTTTGAAGATGACACAAGATACTACCTGGTCTTTGAGAAGCTGCGAGGAGGTACTGTGCAGAAACTGTGCCTTTGCTCATTGAATCATTTTGGCTCCTATTTGCCTCTGTTTTAAAGTAGTAATTGAAGAACTCACTTTAAATGCTTGAGAATTTAGTGCAGCATCTCTGTACTCTGGCAGAATTTCCCTTTGATGTAGAATTGACTTCATTGCCTGGAGCTCTGTTATGAAAATCATCTTGCCCGTGCCTGGGGTTGCTGTTATGGAGAACCAGTTGTGCTTGTGGGTGTTTGAGAGCCCATCAAGTGAGCCTGAGTGGTCACTGGGCTCCTGCACTTCCCACTCACCTGGGCAATGAGAAAGCTGCAGCAAGCACTTCATGGGCTTTCTCACATTTGTCCGCATGGAGTATAATTACAGTACCTGCTAATTGCATGGCTGTGCAAAACCAGGAGTTAGTCTGGCCAACCCTTCAAAGGAGAACTTCTGGAGTATCCTGCTGCCCAGAGAACATCATCTATTGCTTCTGGTCAAGAAGGTTTCCAGGAGCAAACTGTATGTGCAAGAAATAAAAATTCTTTATGCACAGATGCAGAACTATTTTTGAAAGGGAGGGATGTGTACATTTCTTGAGTAAAAGCTTCTGTTTAACTTTTCTCAAAATTCTGCATATTTTTATTGTATTTTCCCATAACACTTTTTCTTAATGCACAGATGTCTCTGATAAATTAGCTGTAATGGGGCTTGTTTGAGATGAATCTGAATTTCTTTTTTTTCATCTCCACATTCTTCCATTAGTTAACCCTCTTTTTTGTGAGTTTCTGGTTGTCATTGTACCTGCATGGCTGCAGAGAGGATAATAATGCTACTCCCCTCTTAGCTACTGATTTTACAGGCTCAGCTAGGGCTGAGGTTAGTTTTCTCTTAAATCAGTATTATATCTCTTAAAAATCAGTATTTAAAGGGTTAGGTATGTAGTTTGAAGACAAAGAATGAGAATTGGGGTCAGATCTGATGCACTACAGATACTGATGTGAGTAGCAAGGCTGGCAAGAATGAGAACATTAATCTTCAATGCAAGTCTTACTTCAGTAACTCCAGTCTCAGAGGCTGCTCTCACAGTGTTGGAGCATAATTTGGGCTTTCCATTTTCAACTTTGCCTTCGAGTAGCTGTGGTAACTGAAGGAGCTCTGTTCCTGTTTTATCTGTTTTCAGTTCACTGTGATATGCAGAGTCCCTTTAGTATCCTTGTCTGACAGCGTTTTATAATTGAGTGAGTTAAAATTGAGCTGATTAGATTGAACTTGTATGATTTAAGAGTTTTTTTCTCTTTTTTTCTCCTCTGAAATGCATTTTGAGAGGTGCTGTATGATGCTTTCTCTGAGTACTGGAGAGGCAGGAACAACTGGTGCCCTGCTATTCTTTCTTCATGAGAATTCTCTATGTGGGCTGAATACAAAGTCAGTAAAGTGTGTTTTTATTGATATTGATATAATTCTTATCTGAGAGAGTTTGAACATCAGCTCTATTCAGAAGGGAAATTTCACATAAACCTGCTGAGTGAAATGAGCCCTTCAGGTAGCTCAGTATTGTTTCCTGCAAAGTGTGGGGTCTTTTCCACAGGGCTGGAAACGTTGAAGAACTTTCACTGCTTTCTAAAAGTGCAAAGAACAACTACATCAGGAAACCCCTTTGAACTTTGTGCACTCAAGAAATCTGTAGCAAACCAGGTGGTGTTGGTTTTAGTAAGGGAAAATGTCTGTGCTTGAAATCTGACAGCCTGGTCCAAAGTGGCCTTCCTCCACCCAGCTGACACAGCTTGGCTGTGCATATCTGAGCATCTCCCTCTTCTTTTTGAACGTCCTTTCTCTTCCCTCTCTGAATGCTCACTGTGCAGGAGTGCCAGTAGCATTGATGGTATTAGAATAGGAATTACCCAGTAGGAGATTTCCTTCCACATTTAGAACTAGAGCATAAAAGTGAAATCACCTGAGATAGAAAACATTGAGTGTACTGGGGCTAATAACAAATGGCAGTCACTACTTGAGTTTCTTTGATTGCTTTTACAGATACACCTCTCTGAATAAGAAAATAGAAGGCAATAGTAAGGCTGCTTAGGGAGCTGGGATCTCTGTGGACTACATGGTTTTTTAAAGACATTTTTAACCTTTTGAGATGAATGGTTGAATTCACTTTATGAAAATGAGGAATCAAACCTCCCTTTATTCTTTGTTAAAGGGATACCAGTGAGGCTCTGCCTGCAAGCTACCAGCCCTTCAGTATGTTTTAATTTAGAGGACTTTTGTCAGATTTTATATCCCTGGGTAAATTTTGCCTTAAGTCAGTGCAGAAGCCTTGCCTTGATGCCTGTGGGGAATTTGATGTGTATTTAAAGGTCAAATCTCTTTTTACTTTGATGGTGTTGAGGCACAAAACATGCATCCTTGACTTTCAGTGCAGGGTTTCAGTGGTGACATTTTAGCAAATGAGGGGAATTTGAGTATGACCATCCCTGACCTGGGGTGGGTTGGGTTTGCTGAAGTGTTTATGGATCTCCTTAGCTGATGTTTGAGTTTTACTGGTACTGTTGGCAAATCTCCACTGTCCCAGTGTGTGGAAAACAGGCCAGTCATGTCCTGGGGCAGTAAAAAGTGATTGCCTCTCATGCTGTGCTTAACCTAGAAGCTGCACTGTCTGAAAATTATGTTCTAGCACACTTAAGTGGTGAAGCTGCTCAGTTGTGCCTTTTCTGCTTAGTCATTCCCCTCTTTGCTCCACAGAAGTTGCCTGCTGTGAAAGGCTGCTATGAAGTGTGAAAATGAGATGATGGGTTCATGATGCTTGGAACTAGCTCAGCATTCATGCTGAGGTTTTCCCTTTCACCTGTTACCCTGACAGGTTCAATCCTGGCCCATATTCAAAAGAGGAAGCACTTCAATGAACGAGAAGCAAGCAAAGTGGTGAGAGACATTGCCTCTGCTCTGGACTTTCTTCATACAAAAGGTGAGAGAGGGCTGCCTCCATCTTTACCAGTTAATACTGTACACTCAGGTTATAAAGCACATTTATCTCTAAGTAGCCACCTTTTGCTAGTGTTCCCATTTACAGCAATGCCAGATGACTTAAGCTGCTTTCCTCTATGATTCTATTTTCATACTGTAGTATTTTCAGTAATTGGGAGTGTTAGGATGGTACAGGCTTTCCAAGAAGAAAACTTGAATCATCACCCAGAGAGATTTAACATTAGGGTTGAGTCTATTTGTTCCTGTTACACAAGCCACCATATAAAGGTTACTCAAAAGGGTTCTAATAAAATTTTAATTTCCTCATCTTTTCAGGTCAACAGAGTTTCTATTTTGTAATTACTCAGAATTTCTGCTGGTCACAAGACCTGTTGGTTTGCAGTAGCTTTTGGCTGCCCACATTTAGACTCTCACTGTTAAATTGAGAGATCTAAGTGAAGCATAGTCTTTATTTGAAGATGTCCTCAATTCCTTTGGAATTTGCTTACATTTAAAGCAGTTATGTTTACAGAGATTTTTATTATGTTAGTGTATTTCTGCTGCTTTTTTGACTTGGGAATACTTTGGTCTAAATTCAAAAATTTCTGTGCATTATGGACATCCCAGAGTATATTTTTGGGCTGAATATGATGGATACTTTTGAAGTTTTTCCTAGGTTGTGATTTTCTGGCCTTGCAGCTTCAGTTACTCTTACAGTGACTAGCTCTGAACAGAATGGCATGAGATTGGATACTGTTTGTGGGATATTTATTTTGATACATATTTTCTTTCCTTTTTGCTATTCTGATTAGCCTGGTAGATCTCATCAGATTTGGTTTGCTGCCTAAATTGCTTAGTACTGGCCCTGGATCAATAAATGTTTAGTTGTAGTCCATACTTTCAAGTCACAGGACTGTTTATATGTTGACTTGGAATCACAGCACTGGTACCTCAACAAGTTGAACCCATTAAAAAGAAAATTGTAGCAATGCTTGGAGTAAAAGGGGTAAACCTGAGGAATGTGGATCTTGTCACATGTTGTGACTGTTGCAAAAAGTGAATTTGAATGTAAAACCAAACTTAGTTTGGATCAAGAGGTTTTTATGTGATAATTCAACATTAAACCTTCAGAGAATGTGCTTCTTGAATACCTGTGTTTAGAAGATTTTGATTTTGAGATATGGAACATATAAAAAGCAGTGAATTTAGCCACAAATATGTAGAAAAAATCTTTTTTGATGTGCAAGGCTGTAGTGGGTTTCTTAACAGCTGCAAGTCCAGGTACCCCACTCAAGAGGTTTAACATCAGCTGAGCTAATACCTTTCTGTAGTTCTCTCTCAACTTTTAGCTTTAATTCCCCTTTTCCCAAACAAGAGGAGGGTGATTGATTAAAATAGCTGTAGAGCAGCAGTCTGCTTTCTTGTTGTTTGCTGTGAGCTGGGACAGCAGGGATATAGCTTGCAGAATCAGCTACATCCCCTTTTCATTTTATTGTTCTCTTTATGGTTCTTCCGTGTGACATTAAAATAATTAGTAAGTAGGGTACAGAGCACTAAAGTAAACAGGAAATTAAAGCAGTTTCATTGCACAGCTTAATGGTGAAGTCCTATAGCTAAATGCTTTTAAAAAAATTTGAATGAGGACAACTAATTCTTTTGACAGGAGTAGTTTAAAACTCAGCTGGATGATAATCCTGCCTTACACCCACTTGGGATGTGTGTGCTTTATTGCTGATAATCTACTGGAGAGGTGTTTAAAGGCGGCTGTTTTCTCAGTGCTTTGTGGAACTGCAAAATCAAATGTTACATAATCAGACATTTGAATTCACACAACAATACAAAAAGACACTGTTGGCTTTCCCATTGTGAGCCAAGCCAACTGCTGGGAGTTTGGTCAGCCTTGTTGCAAATGTCAGCTCAGGCCACCTCAGTGGGTTCATTGTGTCATCATTTGTACCAAAGCCATGTGCACTGTGTCAGTATGAACACTGATTCCTTTAGTTTGGGGCTCTGCTGTTATGTTTTAAGCCACATCTTGTGAAATGTGCTGAAGAATTGACATTAAAAGCTCCCTTGCCAAGAGTTTGGTGGATTTTTCCTTCCTGTACTCTGAAGTAATGTAAGGTGTTCTTGGAGTGTAAGTTTCTAAATCAAGACTAGACTGCAGTTAAATTACAGCCAAGCTGCTCATTTGATTTGATTCTTTTGCCTCTCATTTTCTACCTTCCATTTGAGTTTGATCATATTAAGAACTTCCAGAAATTGTGGTTTTAGGCATTTGAAGAACTTTGACAGAGAACCACCTTGCATGTGGATTGCACAGATAACTTTGTGCTTCCCTGTTAGGTTTGCCTATTCTGATAGGAGTCGAATGAAGAAGCCTTTTGGCTGTTTTCCTTTAGCTTTTCTTCACCATCTCTAACTGAAACTTTTTCATTTGCTTCAGCAATGAGTATGTACCTGAAAGGGATATTTTCATCTGGGGGATTTTTTGCTGAGGAGAGTGCCTCAAGTACTGTCTGTGCTGGTAGGAGTTCAGCAAGCCAATTGATCCACCTGGAAAGAACAGCTTCACTGTAAAAGGCACCAAAATAATTTCATTAAACTGTGTAAAGCACTAAACTTTCCTACAGGTCAGTCATCTCAATAAGCTGGTTTTAAGGAACAGAATTAATTTGGGCTAACAAAATGTTCTGATGTTAGATTCTTACTTGCTTGACAGACTCTCCTGTCTAGTTAAGGATGATAAAGGTATAGCAGGATGCAACAGTAACATTTAACAGTTGCACTTTACAGTTAAATGATTATATTTAAGAGGGGCAGGTGTGTGTAGCAGGCTCAGACCTAGAATATTTCCCAGGCCACCTTCTAAAAAAAGAGAAGTTATGAGAAATAAAACAGCAGAGTATCCTTTCTAATGAACATTTGTACTCTCTTTTTAGGTATTGCTCACAGGGACCTGAAGCCTGAAAACATCCTGTGTGAATCTCCAGAAAAGGTGCTGCTCTGGTCTCTCAACTCTCCTAACTGAATTTTTTTAACTTGGTTCCCAAAAACAGTTCTTGTGTTTTTTCTCTTCTTGAAAACTTTTGAACCCATTAGTGAACTTCAACTAAATTTAACAGAACTGATGCTTGAAAGAGATTAAATTAATCTTTGAGCTGTGAAAATGTGAACATCTGGCTAAGAGATAAAAAACCAACTGGCCTTATGGAGGGACAGCAGTGACACCCTCATGCCTCATCTGTTCTGAGCCAGTACCCAGATGGACAAGCAGCATTTAGAGGCCAGCTGGTCACTTTATATGACCAGTTTTCAAAGTGCCCTGATGTGTACTGGCACTTGCCTAACCAAATAAAAGAATAGTGTAGCAGGATCAGGTGCAGGTGGTGAGGTGCAGCTGGGGCAGGGCAGGTGAATGCCTGAAGGTGGCTGTGAGGGACTGGGTCTCTCTAGGGATTTGTGCTCTGTCCTGGGGTTTTCTACTTCACATATATACATATTCATAGATTTTGCATTAATCCCAGTCTTCCTGACCTCTTATATTTTTTAGATATCACCAGTAAAAATATGTGACTTTGATCTTGGCAGTGGGGTGAAGCTCAACAGTGCATGTACTCCCATAACTACTCCTGAGTTAACAACGCCGGTGAGAGACCTGTTGTGGCTTTGTGCTGTCTTTGTTCTACTACAAACAAATCAGTTTTTCTTATCTCCAGAGGAGACCTTCCAAAGGGCTTACTGCCACTACACCCAGTGCTGGGCAGCTCATTTCAAGCAAGTGTATGTGTGGTGAATGCTGTCTTGCTTTCCCAGTTACAGAACAAATACACAAAAGCACAGGAGCTCAGTGTTAATTCTCCTCTTGGCCTGCATGAGACACATTGGTCCTGCTTATCTCTTACACAGTCAAATGGAGAAACTTTTTGTGCCCATTTTTGTGTGCTTATGGACAGACTTTGAACCTTAGTTTTGTGTTCATTTCCCCATCTTTTGGTTCTGTAGCCAAGCCAATGAGCTATGGAGAATGCAAGCTCTCTTATCAGTGTGTAGCTTTATAATACACATTGGTTTGAAAAACTACAGTCCTATGTTTTTGCCATTTACTGTGAAAGAAAAATCTGACAGTGTTGCAGAAGTCTTACAGAAATCTATTCCCCTGATACACTTGTCTGATAACTAATGGATAAGACTTAAAAACCTGAAAGATGTAAGTTAATGTTTTGACCTTGGATTAAAGGTTCACAGCTGTGTAGAACAGCTTGTGGTGCTGCTAAATAACTATAGGAACTTCACTATTCACTGATGCCTAAATTTCTGCTTTTCCACCAAGCCACTTGGTATAAAGAGTGGAAAGTTATAAACCTGAGTCTTGTTTTGATGTGACCCTCCCTTTGAAAGCTTGATGGAATTTGGTTTCTTAGTGTGGCTCTGCAGAATACATGGCACCTGAAGTGGTGGAAGTCTTCATGGAGGAGGCCACGTTCTATGACAAGAGGTGTGATCTGTGGAGCCTGGGGGTGATCCTGTACATCATGCTCAGTGGTTACCCCCCTTTTGTGGGCAACTGTGGCACAGACTGTGGCTGGGACAGAGGAGAAGTCTGCAGGGTTTGCCAGGTGAGTGTGCATGTCCTGGCTGCGTGGGGAGAGCAGAGTTCTCCCCTGGGCCTTGGGTGCAGAACTTGCTGCAGTGTCAGCAGTGGGGAGCTGTGCCTGATGCTGGCAGGTGGCTGGGAGGGTGAGCTGTCACTGCAAAGTGAGGGTGGCAATAGAGAAGTTGAGTGATGCCAGTTTCTAAAGTAAGCATGAGCAACAGCCTCTCCTTCCTCCTGCTGTGAGATCTCAGAGCTTCTCCTCACCCTCTTCCCCACTCTGGGATCCTCCCTTGGTCTGTAATCCTTGATCTGGTTAATTTTAGTCACTGCAATTCCTCAGATAAAAGCTGAGCCCTGGGAGGGTTGCTATGCAGGGCCTGCATTTGTTTTCTAAAAATGGAGTATTTTAGCTGCCCTCTTAGGGGTGGGGGGAAGTGTTTTCAGCAGACAGTGTATTGTGTCCATCTTAGGCTGCACTGAGCCACTCTGTGCAGCTGCCTGTCACTCCCCATTGACTGCATAAGGACACTGGATGGTTTCAGTTGTTGCCCTCCACATCAGGTGGTTAAAAGTGAGTGGGAAGTCTCACCTGAGAAACCTTCTGGTTGCAGTGTATTTCAATTAAATATTTTTTTTCCTTTACCAGAACAAGCTTTTTGAGAGCATTCAGGAGGGCAAATATGAATTTCCTGACAAGGACTGGTCACATATTTCCTCTGAGGCCAAAGATCTCATCTCAAAGCTTCTGGTTTGTGATGCCAAAGAACGACTTAGTGCTGCTCAAGTCTTGCAACATTCATGGCTTCAAGGAGTATGTATCCCCCTTTATATAAAGTTATTCTTCTTCCAGAGTGACAAATAAGCTGTTCCCTGTCTCTGAACTTTTATTTGAGTCCTTGTGTGTTTCAGTGCTTGTATCTTGATTAATTAAATAATACACAGTGGCTTTATTTTTTTCTGCATGGTAAATATTTGGATGAATATGTCAGCCTTTAAGTGTTTGCTTTGTTTTGTTTAATTATTGCTTTGTGCATTTTAAATGGCTTTCTTGTGAATAGCAAGTACTGCAGTACACAAATTATTGTGCTAATACAGTAATGCAGAATGCTGGTAAATATGGTTATAAAAGAACAGCAGTGTCCTCTTATGTTTCAGTTCCCTGTTCAGGAAAGAAGGAATAGACCCTCTGGAGAGCTTCCAAAGCTGTAGTCTTATACCTGCAAGCTGTGAAAACTTCTTGTGAGGGGTGACAAATTATGAAAAACGCTTTGCCCACAGTGAATTAGTTTATTTCCAATATCTGTAAAGATTTGGGGGAGTCTCTTATTTTTTGTAACTCTTGGGAAAGCTTGGTTCCCAGCTGCTAATGTGTAACTAACTTCTCTTCAATGCTTCTTCTAGCAGGCTCCTGAAAGGGGATTGCCCACCCCTCAAGTTCTTCAAAGGTAGGGTTTATTTTCTAAACATCTATAAACTTGGCCAAGAATAATTCCTGAAAGAGTGGGTGGGAGAGAGGAGTTGACAAATTAGGAGGTAACATCCCTGCCTGAGAATGGAGCTTCATAAATGTGCCACACTCATTTTGTTAAGAACATCAGAAATATTAAAGCTCTGAATTTTCTTTATGATCTAATCTTGCTTGTTTGTGAGAAAAGCATTAGAGGGAATTCCTGCAGTGCAGTGTTCATCTTAGACAGGAAATAATGATGGTTTTGTCAGCTTGCTGCCCAGGAGGGGCAGAAAAAGGCATAAAGGCGTGTGTTACCCAAAGAGACTGCTTTCTGATGGGTGTATAATCACCATAAACACAGACTTGGATCTGACTTGCCTTGTAGTTGGTGGCACCCACAATATCCATTTACTGTGAGCAGGGCGAGCCTCATTGCAGGTGATTGGATGGGAGAACCTGTGTGCCAGAGAGCCTGAGTCACACATCTGTTTTTATCTCTGTCTGCTGGTGATTTCAGATGGTTCTCCCATCAGAAAAGCAATTCCTTAAGCCACAGGTGCAGTTGTAGAAGGACTGCAGTTCTCTGGAGAAGGACAGCAGAATGGCCCCATATGTCCATTATTTGAGAACAGGTAGAAATTAAGGATGACATCTCAGGTGGCTTCCTGGGTTTATAATGAGAAATCCTTGGCAGAAGGAATCGTAGAACTATGGCTGTTTCCAAAATCCCAGAGTGCTTTTCTCATGCATTGCTGGTCCTCTGAGTGAGGATAAATGCAAATATTACCTGGTCATTTTCCCTGCTGTCTCTATGATTTGCCAGAGGAAATAAACACGCCTGGAAATAGATACTGTGCTGTGAGGGTGATTGGGTGAAGTGCCTGTGTTGAAACTGCTTCCTCCTTCTCTTCCCCTGGCCAGGAACAGCAGCACAAAGGACCTGACGCTGTTTGCAGCCGAGGCCATCGCCCTGAACCGGCAGCTGTCCCAGCACGAGAGCGAGCTGAGCGCGGAGCAGGACAGCGCCGCCCACGCCACCGTGTGCTCCATGAAGCTGTCCCCTCCCTCCAAGTCCCGCCTGGCCCGGCGCAGGGCCCTGGCACACGCCACCAAAACCAGCGACTTCCAGCCAGCTCCCCGTAAAGCCTTCTGAAGCCCTGTGCTGCTGTGGCGGGGGCAGGATGAGTCTGTGTTCTTATTTGGATTTTCAGCGCTGATAAAAGCTGCTCTGCTTCCGACACTTTGATTAGGAGCTTGCTCTTGTGATGTGACTTGTAACTTAAAGGGGACAGCTTTTTATGGGAATGTTTTTTGCCTGTCAGATTTAGTGCATTAAGATAATTCAACTGGTTTTTTTTTTTTTCCAAACTGCAGAAGACGAGTTTGCTGCTGTGTTATTATCTGAGGTGATAAATCACTAAGCTTTCCTCATTTTCTCCTTAGAAGAGCACAGTTTAAAATGCAAACTTGAAAACATCAGGAAAAACCCACACTTTGCCAGGCAGAGCATCAAGCCTCTCCCTGCTGATGGCTGCTCTCCTTGGTGGCACATCTTGAAGGTGCTGCTGTTATTGCCAGCAGTAGGGACTGTTCCCAACCAGCAGTGCCCTCCTCTCTTTCTGTAGACTCAGGAATGAAGGTGGTGACTGGGTGGATCTCTGTCTCCATTGCATTCATTGGGCTTAAATGGAATGAGAAGGGACTGTAAAGGTGCTCATATTTCTAGAGGTGGAGAGAGCTCTGCAGTTTTTTTATGATGTTGATAATTTGTGTGTCAGCATGTGGAGTGAAAACTGGGAGGGGTGGGGTTTTTATCTGGCATATCTTTGCCCTTAACTCTAATGTACTCCATCCCATCTCTTTTTTTAATTTTCTGGAGTTTGATGTCCATTATGTCCCCTTGGAACAGTTACATTCTTAAATCTCATATCTGCAGTGTAACAGACTGTTTATGTAACAGTTTACTGTTAGGCTTTTTAATACTAATGTGGGGTTTTATTATATTAATGCTATCCTCAGCTAAACCTACCTTTCTGTAAAATGGTATTTCTCCCATGACCTTTTGTGTGTCCTACCTGGACTTCCTAATGTGAACAGACAGACATCAGTGAATTTTGGTGTGTGAATAATTTAGAAATGCCACAAGTAGAGTACAGCTGTACAAAAATGGTGCTGCAGCCGCAGAATTCTGCCTCCTGTAGAAATCTCAGGCTGGGTGTCTAGATTTTTCCTTTCAGTTTCAATACTGTGGTGTAACAGAGCCAAGAATAATTTGGAAGGGTTTTGGCTGAAAAGCTGAAGATTTTAAGTGACCAAAGGGAGGTCCGTGGAGAAGGACACAGATGTTGAGCACTTTGTGAAACATAAGCTGTGAAAATTGGGCCACTGAGATGCCCGTGATGCACCTTAACTTGTCAGCCCTTTTTGAAACCTTTTTCCAGGGCTTTGTGTGCAGGGGGGAAGGAGGAGGCCCCCAAGTGCCAGTACAAAACCCTCCCAAGCAGATTGAGAAGGAATAAAGTAGCAGATGCAACAAGCACTTGGAAGTTGAAAGGTCAAAGCTGAATGTCTTTGCATGGCCTCTTCAGAGTGGTTTTACATTATCAGTCATATCAGTGCATATAGCTATTTTTATAAAACCTGCTGTATTTTGTGACTAATATTAAAGTTGTTATTTAAAAGTTTTTATACATCGTGCCAGCCGATGAATGATGAAATGTATTTTGCTTTTTTAAATTAAATTGCCCTGAATTATGTATTTAACACATTTGGCAGCTCTGTGTGTTTTTTTCCCCTCTTTATTTTTGACACAGTAAAGAGAATTACTTCTTTGTGTGACGCTGGATTTAAGACAGTTGAAGTCTCTGAGGACTAGGCATACCTCCCTCTTCTATTGATTTATTTTATTTATCAGTCTTTGGTCTCAGATTTCTTTTTGGGAACTGAGAAAAGCGCCCCAAGCAGGGAAGAGGTGTTAACTTAAGCCAATTGTTCTGCTCTCATGTGTAGTCTAGTTCTGAGTGCCTCTTGCAGAGTCATGTTTTAGTTTCTTTGGAGGTCTGTGGCTCTGGGGTGGGGAAGGCTGTTTTTTCCTGGAGGCGTGGGATGCAGCACTCCCCAGTGCTCTGTGCAGCTCATGCCCTGAGTGAAATCTGAGCAGAGCAGGAATCCCAAACCAGGTGCCAGGCCCTTTATTTGTACTTGCCTTTCTTTTAAAAGAAATGCTTGTAGTTGAGGTGTGCTTTAACATGATCTTCTCCTTCCCTTTTCCTCCTGGACAAGAGAGGTAGCAGAGAGCACAGGAGACCTTTTGGCAGGGGTACAGGAGTGATGTTTCAGTAGGGCAGGTCTTGGATCTTTCTTTGCCCTGAAATGAGGAGTCAGATTCAGCTGATGATCCAACAGGTGCCTCTTTCCCTCTGATCTTTACCTTTCACTGAGAGTTCAGCTTTCTTCAGGTGAGTTATCCCCAGAGGGCCTCATTTGGAAGGTTTTCACAGGGCTTTTTTCATGTCAGTGAGGGAGAGGTTCTTGCTTCTAGGTGGAAGGTCACTAAATCAGGCACTTTGATCTGTGCTTTTGAGGTAGTGCTGGGTCTGCTTGTGTTGCCTGTGAATCTCTTGTTTGGCAGCCTGTGGAACCTGAATGCTTCATCCCCGAATCCCTGTGCCTTCCCTTTGGGGAGGGCTGAATCTGTGCCATGTTTTTCCACTTACATGTGATAAACTACACCAGGCAGCTTGTGTGGGCTCCCTGGCTTCTGAAAAATGATGGAAAAGTGTCTTCTTGTGGGGAAACTGGGTTGGGAAGGCACAAGGTGACCTTCAAGAATTCAAAAAGATATTCTGACCAGCAAGGAGAGCATCAGAGCAGCTAAGCTGATCTTTAATATTGATTAGGCAACCCACAAGAAAATTTTGCTTTCCATCCCCAAGGTTTTTCTGGGAGGTGGGTGAGCAAACTGGGGGAAAGCCATCAGCATGATTTATGGGAAAATAATTTCAAACAAATGGCAACCAAGCAGCTCTAGTCTCAAAGCAGTCCCCTCAGGAGTCAATCCTACAGGATGTTCTGTAGGATTTTGCTGACCTTTATGTGCAATATTTCACAAAGTGCACTCAGCCTTGTGCTTACCAGGGTGGTTTCTGCATTGTTGGTTGCATAAAAGGAAGCTCCCATTTTTCATTGTGTGGAATTTTTTCTGCTCTCTCTTCCTTCCCCACATGTTTATTGAATCCTTTGTCAGGGATGCAAAGATGCCTTTGTTATTTGGAGGGCTGTGGGTGGGCTGGCTTTCAAGATACTGAGTAGCTTTGTTAATTTTCAAAACTAATAATTTTCTTCAGGCCACTCCAGTGGCAGCAACAGGCTTCAAATCATCATCATTTGGCTTCCATGGAAACATACTGCCATGGTAACTGAAAGGCTTCCCTTCCTTTCCCTTCCTTTCCCTTCCTTTCCCTTCCTTTCCCTTCCTTTCCCTTCCTCATGTGTGTTTAGTTACCCCTGCCAAATTCCATCAGCACTTTTAAAATTCTCCAACCATAGAAATTCACTTCTCTGGGAAGAACAAAAAAAAAGTTGTAAAACCAATGGTGCCATTTCACTGCCATTGTTTTGGGGGAAAAAAGAAAACTCAAGTCTGGAGGGAGATGTCACTGAGACACAAATTCCCTTCCAGTGTAGGAAAAAAAACCCAACTCCAGAAGAAATGCTTCATCTTTATATTGCCTTGTGGGAGCTTGCTGTCATGGGCTGCTTTGGGAAATTGGGCTCTGCACCCAGCCCAACATCTGTAACACTGAGGAGGGTGAGAATTGACTCATCCAGTGGTTGTGAGCCTCAGTACCAGTGTTTGGCTGGGTCCCTTCCAGCTAATTAATTTGACACCAGATTTTCTGTTGCTGTCTGTCACAGCTGCTTTCACACTAAGATTGGTTAGCAAAGTTTGGCAGGCTGACAAGCAGCCCCAGTCCAGCAACTTTGCTGTGATTCAGCCTGGAGTGGGAGGGAATGGGGAATTGGGCCTCCTGGAATGTTTTGCTAAGCAAGAAACAGGGCAAGGGCAAGGACTCTGCAGAGCAGAGGAGCCTGGAGTCAGATGCTTCATGGTTTTGCTTTCTCTTTGATCCAGAACAAAGCTAACTGGCACCACATCTGATTAGAGTCCTGTGGCCAGTTCTGAGGCAGCACTGTGTGTGTATATGGGTGGCAATCTTGCTTCTCTCATTGTTCCCTTGCCCAAAATCATCACCCTCAGGACTTGAGAGCTTTTCTTGTCAGCTGCCTTTGTAAGTGCAATGCCTGCACCCAGCTCCAGACTACTTGTGGGGAAGGCAGAGCTGCCTCATCTATTTCCTGCTCCTTTTTTCATTCCTATTTTTCACCCTGATGTTCTTGCAGCAGCTCCAGATCCACTTGCTTAGCCAGGGGATGCTCCAGCAGCCTGCCTTGGCCTCTGCAGCCTGCTGTGGAATGAGGTGAAGAAACAACCCCTGGAGCCACATAGCTGTTTGCTGGAGACCTGTGGGGCTGCTCCTGCTGGTCACCAAGCTTTGCTGAGGGATTTTGTGGGTGACAGTGACAATCCAGGGACTTCTGGTGGTGATGAATGAAGCAGATTGGCTTTTGTTCTCTAGCAGAGGGGTTGAGGCAAGTAGTGCTGGGGAGGGGAGGGCAGAATGGGCTGCACTCAGCACTGCTGGGATGAACAGGGGTGGGCTCCATTGGATAATTCAAAAGTGAGTGGTGTGCTCTGTGTGACATTATCCACAGGCACATGCTGCTTTCAGAGGAAAATGCATTTCCCTGCCATGGAAAACTTTTGTGGAGCAAATGCTTTCTGTGCTCAGCCTAAGCACCAAGCTCTGGTACAAAGCTTCCAACTGGCTTCAGCAAGGGTTGCTCCCACGCTGGCTGATTTCCTCTTGGGTTGAGCTGCGTCAGGTCCTTGCTGTTCTACAGGGAACTCTTAACCTAGTCTGGGTATTTTGTATTTTCAAGCTGAGTTTACAGCACTCTCCTAAGTGTCTCCATGCTAAGTGGAGTATGTCATCCAGAACTTCTTTCTGTATTTTGTGAAAAGTTCATGCCACCCCTGGCTTGGCAAGGTGACATGAACTTTATCCCCCACATGTTCTTCCAGCAGCATCAGGATGCAGCTTTTCCTCGTGCAACTGTCCCACAGTGCTCTGATGCCCTGCAAAGCCATTTTGGGGTGTTTCATCAGCACAGAGTGTTTTCCCTCCCATCCCTGCACCTGTTCTCAGATCCATTGCAATGCAGGGAAGGGCAGCTGTAAAACTGCCCTGTTCTGAGCAATTTACTTGAAACTAGAGCAGGTTCTACTCCTGCAGGAAACACCATGAGGTTCCTTAAGGTTTGACAATCCCATTTCTTTTCACTTTAGGTCTAAACAGCTTGGACAGCTTTGAAGGCCTTCATCCCACTATTTTTCACCAAATGTGCTGCTGGAGCAGCTGATTTCCCCATTGCAGGAAGCCAGCCGTGGTATCTGTGCTGGTGGCATGAACACAGTCCTGAGGCTTGGGCTGGAAATGCCAGAACAGTCTGTCTGATCCTCACTGGAAACCTTGCTGGCATATCAATGAGCTCTGCTGCAGTCACAGGCTGCAGTTGGGGATTTATAGGGGGAGTGATCAGATTAATTGAGCAGCAGTGGGAGTGTTCAATTACACTGGCTCCTGATTAATCACCCTTGGCTGGAACATGTCAGCACACTTCCTCCTGCCAGGAGCACTGCCCGAGGTGTGTGCAGCAGCAGGGCCTCCACTGCAATCCATGGCAAAGCCATGCACTCCTCAGCACCAGCAGCTCCTCTCCTGCTTTGTTGGTTCCGTGGAGAAATTTGCAAAAGTCTCAGCCAAGTATCTGAATTCAAATTTTGCTTTTAATTCTAAAAAAACCTGGAGTGATGAGGAAGATCTTTAGGAAAGATGGTCTTTAGGATCTGATGGTGACTTGGGCTCGTCTCCTTGATGTGGAGACATCAGCTATCCTCAGTGTAACAGTGCAAACACTGTCACCTGAAAGTGATCCTGCTGGTGTTGGGGTGCTTTCCTTCCACACCCATCACCCCAAAGGATGGTGATTTTAGGGGATCTCTGGGGAAGACACTAAGCTGGCACCAGAGATTCTCCAAGATGCTCCATCTTTTCAGCCTGTTTCTCATGGCATCCCTTCCCCTTTTTACAGGGTTTGTGTGTTGGGAGTAAGGGCTGCTTGCCTTTCCCACCTTCAAAACCATGTCCAGATGCCAGTTGTGAAGGTTCCATAAATTTTGTGCTGTGAAGGTTGGAGGAGAGCCTGAAGGGAACACCAATACACATTTGTAGCCTCTCCACCCCTTAGTTCATGCAATAACCTCATCTTCCAGTGTAAATATCTCTACATTTCTGAATGTTACTCCTTGTAATCACATTCCTTCTGAGCCCTGACATGTCCAGGTAAATACCCTGAGCCCTTTGGGTGGGAACCCCCCCAATCTGGTTCCAGCTGTGTGCACCAAGGCAAGTCATTGCCTTGCACAGTGTCCTGGTGCCTCCCTGCTCACAGAAATCTCTCAGCACACTGTGTGAGATTTCTCTGGTATCTCGGTATCTGCAGCCACTTGCTTGCTTCTGTTTATCCAATCCTTTCCTCCCCTCTGGGAGCAATAGACCAGAGGTCAAGTTTTCCCAGCAAAAATTCTAATTGCTCCCTAAGAGCAGGGCTGTCTGCTGTTCTCTTTCAGCCCTGTTACATTGCTGAGGTGCTCTTTAATATCATGCTTGTGATATTCGGGTTCTCTTCTAAATGAGGGCTCATTGTCATCACCAGATGTCACTGCCTGGCTTCCCTTTCTGTCTGGGTCATCAGCTAAAATGGTTTAATTGTTTCCATTCCAATAGAATTCTATGAATTCCATTGTTCCTGCTTTCTCCTCATTTGTTAGATCCTGTCCTGTCGGCATGACCATGGCATGGAATTCTGGCTTCTGTGCAGATTCCTCTCAGGGGCTCACATCACTGAAGTTACTTTAGCACAAAATGTATGTATGACCAATCTCCTCACAAAAATATACACAAATCTATTTGTACAGTGTTTCTGGGTGAAAGGAACAACCTGCCTGGGAATGAGTGTGTGGGTGGCAGCCTGATGCATAAGCAGAGCTGCTCCTTCAGGCTCTGCAGTAGCTAAAGGATGTGCTTTCATGTCCTCTAGACTCAGGTTTTACCTTCCTAATATCACATGCCAATTAAAATAAGCAGATGTCTATAACTTATGAAATATTATAAAACTCAATGCCTTTTGTTTTATTACAGGAAATTCTATAAGCTGTAAGAAAAGTCAGAGATCTCATCTGTGTTTTTCCTGTTTTCTTCCCAATATTTGAGTATTTTTGCTTTGAGAAATCCAAATTTCTTCTCCTTTTGATTGCCAGTTGATATCTAAGTCACACAGTCCCTATTTATGCTTTAACACACACCCTTCTCCCTGTCCATGTTTCTGGAGTATGGACAGTGCTCCATGCTCTTCTGTGCTCTCCAGTCTCAGTACTGACTTCTGCAGGGGAGTTCTTGGTCCATGATCTGGGGGCATCTCCAGGTTACCAGCTCTGTTTTACCTCTCATCTCCCTCGAGAGATGAGATGGAGACCCCAGGTTTTCCCACTTCCATGCAGCTTCCCAGCAACACGAGGATCCTCAGGGTCTTCACCACCCTGCTTAATTCTGTGCCTGAACCAAGCACTTTCTCTTTTTAGGTTGCACAAGGACAGATGCTGGGCAATCTCGACTTTCTCATCAGTTTGTGGTCCAGTTCACAGCCTTGTTGTGGCCCAAGATGTCACACGTCATCTCCTCTTGCCACTGGCACATGCGAGGCAGCCTCTCCTCTGCCATGGGTGGTTAAGCTCCCCTGAATTACCCAGTATTTTTTGCACAATAAGAACACAGACTATTACTGTGACTCCTCATGGTGAGTTGTTTCAATGCTTAAAGCCTGTGGCTGGATATGGAAGATTTCCAATGCCACCAGTTACTCACAAACTGCACACAAACAGATCCCTTACATTATGGTTTTGGAAATATTTCCCCCTTGGGCTTCTTCATTATCAGTCCAAGACAGCAACAATACAGGCCTATATCTGAGTTATGAATGCCAGCCTCTGTCTGCTGCTGTGCAGCCACTCAGCCTTGCCCGAGCTCCTTCCATGGGTTTAATCCCAAAATGAGTTTTGAGGAATGCTGCCAAACTTTCACAGCAGCACCAAAGTCAGTGAACTGCCCTTCCCTCCCTACTCTTGTAGCTTTTTATTATTTTTTATTTGTCGTGTGTTTTTTCTTCTGTTGAATAATTCAGCTAATGGGCTGGCACTGGAGCGCCTGAGAGCTGCTCCCTAATGAGGGAAGCAGCTTGCCAGCTTTTTATCTTTCCAGTCCTTTGACTGCAAACCCAACATTATTAACAAATCACCATGGAAGAGCCGTGGCAATACAGAACAAAATGTTGTTGTCTTAACTTAAGCGGGCGAGCAAGAAAAGATAAACAAAATAAAAGAAAGCTAAGCCCTGCCTGGAAGAACAAAGTGTGAAAGCGAAGCGTGCATGGAAGGAAGTGATGGCAATAGAAATCTTTTTGCAACCTCATTCTGTCTCAATATCTGCAAGCAGGAAAGCTGGATGGGAGAAAGGATGTTAACTTGCTGAAGAGACCTAATTCAGAGGATGAGTGTAGGTGTAGCTGTTGGCAGCTCTGTTTCTTGCCATGTTTTAATGAATAAAGGTTTGTGTAGAAAGCCTTTTTTTTTTTTCTTTGCCAACTTTATTATTTTTTAAAAAGCTGGATGATTTATGGTCCATGTGATGGAGATGGGACTTTAAAAAAAACAAGTACGTGATGCCTTTTTGCACATTGCTGAATCCCCTTTAAAATGACATCGACATCACTTTGCCTTGAGTTTGTTCAGATACAGATGCACACTGACATATTTCAGATAAGCAGTTTAAGCTGTGGTCCTCTCTGCATTTGTCCTTCCCTGGATGCCCAGGGTTCAGCAGCTCTGGGTGCCTGAGGAGCCCCTCTAGGGAGGGCATCTGCAAGGTCCCTCCTCTTCTTTACAGGACAATAATGCCACAAGTGGGGAGCAGGCAGAAAGTCGAGCTGATGTGGCTCAGTTGAGTCCTCTCCCAAGCCAGTAGCTTGTCTGACACCAAAACTCTCATCTCAGATTCCTGCCCAGTGAAATTCTGCAGCTGAACTTAAATTACACTGAGTGCTGCATCCGAGTCTGACATTATTAATGTTGTGATGTTTTCTGCCACACAGGGAAGATACCCATCTGTGGTCTTGGGGTCAAATTCTCACCCGTGCATGTAGCATGAGATGCTTAATTTGATAAGGGGATTTTATCACAAATACTGACCTAAAAATATGCATCTAAAAATCTCATACGTGGCAGGATCCCAGTTGTACTGTACAAACATGGGTCCAAAAGAGTCTGCTCTCAGGAAGTGTTGTTTTCTCATCTCTTTCCTGTTATGTTACCAGCATTTGCACAAAATGCAGAACTCTGAGCTGAATGGCACAGCTGGGCAAAATTTGGCACTTCTGAATTGAGCTAACCTGGCTTGATTGGAAAATAAAATCCCACTCATCTGGCCTGTAATTGCTATTAAAGGCTCCTTTGAAGACACACGGCTGAATTAAATCAACCTTGCTATATGGACATCCAGGGAATTGTATCAAATTGGAACAGTTAAAGATCTGACTTGTTGTGTTTGCACCCAAAGCAAGGAGAACGGAAATTGAGATGAGCAAAAATGATGATGGTAAGGAAAAACAGGGGAAAACAGACAAAAAGAGTGATTGAGAGCTCACAGAGCATTGTTCAAAATGGGCCCTTGGGGAGTGCAAACTCACAATTGTTGCTTGTGGAAGACAGAGCCCCTTTTGTTTGCATGGATGTATTGCTGAGCTCGGTTATAATGTCTCTGTTTCACATCAGCCCTGCTCCTGTCTGAGTCCATCCCTCAGCTGCTGGAGGCAGGAGATGGAGCACCCTTTGCTTTGCCTGGCAGGGATGTGTGTGATGTGGGGCCAGATGGCTGCCAAGAGGAGCATTTGAGAGTGTCTCCACATCATTGAGTTGCAGCTGCTGTTTCTGCCATCAGAGGTGATGGGAGGGCTCCCAGCAGCAACCAGGAGCAGATGGGCAAAGAGGGATTGGGGTGGGATTGGTGGGGTGGGATTAAAATCCACTGGGATGGGGTGTGCTCAGTCCCACTCCAGGCTTTGGCTTTCTGTTGGACAGTGGGATCACAGGAATGGGTTTATTCTGCCTGCCCATAAAGGTGGTGACCAGGAGCTTGCTTTGAGGCACCAGTGTGATCCCACGGTAGCTGGTTGAAGCCAAACTGATTTCTGTTATTTCTTGTTCTTTTTTCTTTGTTTTCCTCTTACTGCTGCATTACCTTACTAAAAATACCTAAAATCATATCATTTTCTGAGCTGCTTCCTCTGCTTGTTCTTGTTGCAGGCACAAACATCCATCTCTCTCTCTAAACACCTCTCTCCTCTGCCCAAATTAAGTCACTGCTCCAAAGCAGAACTTCATCTTTAGGGAACCTGTTATTGCATAGTCCTGACTTGCCTCCCCCTGAGCTAACAGGAGATTTGGCCCTCAGGGCAGGGGTCTGGCTTGGTAAGAGCTGCAGGGAAGGCTGGCAATGCCATCATCCTCTAATTTGGATGTTGGAACATCCTGGCGTCTTGCTGAGAATTAGAAGGGCTGGTTTGGGGTTGAATCACAGCTGAATCCTGTGTAACTCTGGATCCTTTTTCAGTCAGAGGCCAGGAGGACATGCTGAAAGAAGAAACGTAATTACTGTGTTTTTCCTGCTGGCAACCCCCAGCCTCTGGCAAGCAGCAGCTTAAGGACTTCATGTGTGCTGTGCAGTCAGGAGAAGGCAGAGGTGTTAGCTGCCTTTATGAAATTTATAGAAGACCTCCTATTCCATGTTCCCCTGCTGTCAGATTCACCCATGGCACAACCCTCCTGCAGCCTCATGGCTCAGAAGACAGGCTGAATTTCAGCTGATGTTGGTTTTGAATCAGGATGTTTCAGGGTGGGTCCTGCTGGTGATGAGTTTTTGGTGGTGAGTTGTAAGTTGGCAAGCTGCCCTCCAGGTTTGGATTGATAGCAGAGGTGTCAGAATGTGGTGTTCTGGCTGGGAGCTTTCCATGGAAAATCCTGCCCTCCAGGTAAAAGGAAACAACAACAAACCAAAGGCCAGCTCGAGAGTCATTGTTAAAGGACCCTTGGATGAAACTAAGTTAATGTAAAACAATGGAGCTGTGCTGATGGTGTCATGAGAACTATCTCAGAGTGGGAGAGGATCTGGCTTGTGATTTTGGAAGCCTGTAGTGGTGGCAGTGGCCTAAGGTGGCACCTGACTGGTGACCACTGTCGTGGCTTGACCCCAGTGGGAAGCTCAGCTCCATGCAGCTGCTCACGTCCCCTCTGTGGGATGGATGGGAGACAGAATTGGCAGTGTAAAAGTGAGGCAACTCATGGGTTGAGATAAAACAGTTTAACAGGTAAAGGAGAAAAGCCACAAACACAAACAAAGCAAACCAAGGAATGAATTCACCATGTTCCATGGGCAGGCAGGTGCTCAGCCACCCCCAGGATTGCAGGGCTCCAGCATGTGTGATGGTAACTGGGAAAGGCAAACACCAGCACCCCAAACATCTCCCCTTCCTTCCTCTTCCCCCAGCTTTACATGCTGAGCATGACTCATGAGCAAGGTGTGGAGCATCCCTCTGGTCACTCGTGCTCAGCTGTCCTGGCTGTCCCCTCCCAGCTGTGCTCCCCCAGCCTGCTCAGTGCTGGGCTGGTAGGGAAAGCAGAAAAGCCTTGACTTTGTGTACGCAGTGCTTGGCAACAACTAAAACATCAGTTAGCAACATTGTTCTGGTATTAAATCCAAACCACAGCACTACACCAGCTACTTGGAAAAAAATTAACCTTATCCCAGCTGGAGGATAGCGTGTCCTGAAACCAGAGCATCACTGGATCCCAGGGAACATGCTCAGGGGATGATACCAGAGCTTTGCATTAGCACACAACTGAGTTTTCCCTGGGTTTCTTCTACAAAAGAAGCCTTGTTTCTGGAATGGGATGCAGAAAGAGCTGACAGGCAGTTTAGGATGGGGTAAGGTCCCTCTTCAGAAGGAAGGTATGGAATTTGTACCCTGTCCTTTCCCTAGGATGTCAATAGGCTCAGTTACAGCTGTGCATGGAGCTGTCTGTGTTCTGTGCATCTCTGAGTTCAAGCCAAATTTGGTTCTGTTTTCTCAACAAGTTTAAAAGGTCTTTTTTTTTAAAGACCCATTTTAAAAGGTCTTTTTTTTACCTTTAGTCACAGCCAGGCGTGCAATTGCATGTTCTCTGTGCGTGTGTTTGCACATACAATCGCCCCAATTCTGAGCACAGCTATTTCCTATCTGTTGTGATCTGACTACAGCAGAAATTAAAATAAAGATTAGATTAGTTACCCTGGAAACAGCTACCCTTACTTCATATGACGCACGGATTCTGTGAAGCAAAGGAGCACATATCAATTTGTGCTCTTAATTTTTGGGACACTCGGGGCTCAGCTCTCCCCAGGAGGTCCTCTGATGACAGCAAAGTGATATCTTCCCATTCCCAGCAGGAATCCTCTTTGACATTGAGTTCATAAAAGCTGCAGAGGTGCTGACACCGTCTCTTGGCAGAAACAATCTAATTTTCGGTTCAATTTATTTATTTCTTGGAACCACAACAGCAAAAGGAGCAGGAGGATGAGGGAGGAACAAAGTCTGGCCTAGGGGATGGTGAGCTGTGAGAGGGGTATCAGCCAGGATCTCACAGGGCATCAGTGAGGAGGCTGACTGAGCTCTGTGGCCAATAAGTAATTGCTAACGAGGGGGAGAATTGTCACATAACATCAACGGGCATGAATTAGCAGAGTGTGCAAAAGAGGGGAGCTGTCAGATGTGCTGGGCACTCAGTTCGCTTGTTCTCAGGGCTGCACATCAAGGTTTTAAATGTTTCTGCTTTGTATTGAAGAAAAATGAAAGGCCTTGAGTGGAGGCAGTCAGAGCAACGATGTCTTGTGGAGTGAGATGTGACTTGCTGCATCTCCCAGCCCTGGGATGTTTGGAGGTGCAGGATGAGATGAATTGCTGGGTCTGCAGGAGGGGAGCACATGAGGAGATGACACACTTGGCTGCAGTTAACGATGGCTGCTGTGTGCCTGCACACTCCACAGGGATCATGGGCCCTTCTGGTTCCTGCCCATCGGGCACATGTTCATGTTGTCTTTCAATCTGCACCCTTGGTCCTGCCTCAGAATTTTTTCCAGAGCCATCACTGGTCCCAAAGCTGCATGTGGCAGTGCAAAGGGCAGAGCTGTGAGCCTGCCTGTAATGAAAAGGCGAGAGAGGAAGGTCTGGGGGTGCCTCTGCCTGTAATGAAAAGGTGAAAGAGAAAGGTCTGGGGGTGCCTCTGCCTGCACTCTTCCCACATTTCCTGCCCATTGCTCCCTGCCATCTTTGTCTCTGTCACCCTAACAAACATATTTTAAGCCCCTGCTTCCCAAAAAAAACCTGCTGCCCTTGGGGACATTAGGTATCTTGTTCAGTCACAGATTGAGCAACCCACCAACCTAAAAACCCACCGACCTTGGCAGGGTGTTTTGAAAAGGGAAAGTGGAAAATGTTTAATGACTCTTCAGCTCTCTGTATCTGGCTTGCCCATAAAAATCAATCCCTGTTGATCTGTCTAGCAATGTGTGAACCTGCCTGATGGCACAGCTCAGCCCCCTCAGCTGGAAGCCCAGCTCAGGGTTTCTTGCAGCCTTTTCCAGGGATGCAGACTGTGGCACCTGCTTGTCCACTTCAGGGAGTGGGAAACATCTTGGGGCTGCTCAGCATCATGCTCAGGACTGGATCCAACAAAGCTGGGGTGGGGAACCAGAGGCTGTCATGAAATATCAAATCTTCTGTTTTGCTGACTTTCCCTTGAAAAACATTCAGGAAGAACTTCCTTTGGGGCAGTGGCAAACATGCTGAAAAGGGACAAAACGTCCCAGCTCACGCCAGAGGGGCAGCAGTATGGATCGAGGTGTCTGTGCTGCCACAGCTGTAAGAACGGAATATATTATGAGTGCTAATTATATTAATTAAAGTTGTGCTGCTGTTTGTGGGAACATTTCCAGGGAGGAATGCAGATTTCTCCCATTGTTTTATTTCCAGACAGAAGCTGGAGGCCCGACAGGGGACGAGTCTGTGAAGAACATACGTGCTGCGGTTTCTGAAATGTCACAAAATACCCAAAGTGTTTTAAAAATGCAGTCTCCAAAAGCAGAATTCCTTTCTTTTGGATTGATTCCCTAGAGATTTTGAGGCATGAAGCATGTTTGTTTTCCCTAGCACCCTTAACCTGAGCTGTGCACACAGATGCCTGTCCTGGGAGCTGCTGTTTGCCTCAGTTTACCTCCAGTTTCAAGAAAGGAAATGCAATAATTAATCTTCCTCTGCCTCCTTGTTTTATTTGGGACATCCTGTCTTCAGCACCTTAGCCTGTGTTTCTACGTAGCTCAACACAACGTGACTGTCACCTTTTCACTCTAGCAAAGCAGTGTCAGTGTCACAGACATCTTTTAAGAAAAATCCTTTCCTTAGGATTTATTCTCCTGAGAAGCTGAGAAGCCTCAGGAACAAAATGTAAACAATGATTATCTGCTGCTGCGGAATGCAACAGGTGTATCTGTGATTGGCCTCATGTGGTTGTTTCTAATTAATGGCCAATCACAGTCAGCTGGCTTGGACAGAGAGTCTGAGACAAGCTTTTGTTATCATTCCTTCTTTTGCTATTCTTAGCTAGCCTTCTGATTAAATCCTTTCTTCTATCCTTTTAGTAGAGTTTTAATATAATATATATCATAAAATAATAAATCAAGCCTTCTGAAACATGGAGTCACATCCTCGTGTCTTCCCTCATCCTCGCAGCCCTGTGAGCACCATCACATGTCAGCACTAAGGAGGTGCAACTCTGCATGGTCTGGGGGGAGTCTTGGACTGTGCAGAGTCACATTTTCACTCTAACAAAGCAATGTCAGCACTAGAGATACAATTCTGTATGGTCTGGGGGAGTCCTGGACTGTGCGGAGCCTCTGTGGCTTCAGGGATGAGCTGTGCTGTTTATCCACCTTGCAGCCCCTCCAGCTCAGCCCAAACCCCGAGAGCCTTTCATGGGCAGCACTGCTGCAGGTTTGACAGAGCTCCCACCACTGTTTGTTCCTTGCTTCTCCCTCCCCAGGCCCCGCTGCAGGAGCTCGAACAAGGCTCCATCTCCAAGGGCAAGGTCCTTCATTGCGCAGCGCTCTCGCCTCGGGAGGAGAGGGCAGCTCCAAGCGGGAGGAATGAGCTGTCTCTCCACACAAGTGCTCTATTTATGGGCTGTTGAGGACTCTGGCAGAGCCCTGGCTGGCTCCTTTCGGGGGCTGCAGAAAGCTTTGTCTCTTCTGCTCTCGGTTTGCATGCAGGGTACCTGTGCCAGCTCCTGTCTCCTGCCAAAGCCATCACCCTGGCTGCCTCAGCACTGAGCATTTGCAGAGCAGCTTCACTCTGACCTGGCCAAGACTGCCTCATTTTCCACCTGGATTCATTTAACAGTAGCCCATTCTTCAGCAAAAGCATTCCCCCTTCTCTGCCTAGCAGCCTGATTCCTTAAAAAGTTGTAAGAACACAACCTCTCTCCCAAATTGTCTGGGGCTCTTTGAGTTATTAGAGAACCTCAAACTTTTCTGCTCTGGGCGTCTGGATAGTCAATGCAAAAGAGGAAACAAGTGGAGAGGCCAGATCTAGTAAAACCTAAAAAAACCCCACCCTCTTCTTTAATTAAATGTCATTTGTATAAGTGTCAAAAGCTGGTGCAGGGAGGAGGATGTGTGTGCTGTGTGCAGGCCAGCAGTGCTTGTGTTTGCCTGCTCTCCTCAGCATCTGGCCTTGGATTGGTGCTCCCTCTTTGTCTCACCAGAATGAGAAAACCTGCTGAGCTCCTTCCCAGCTTCTGACTTAAGGAAGAAGAGTAGAAATAGATTTTGGGACTGGAAAAAGGCTTAGTGAAGACTTTCCTGCTGCCCCAAGGTGAGCTTGGTGCATTGTTAGGATCAGCACATGTACTTTTGTACATTACTAGATGCAATAATGGTTCTGTGTCTTTACAAGCAGCAGATTCAGATCGATCAGTTGGTACATAGTTTGCTACAGAGAGAGAAAATGAGGACAAAAACCTGATCAGTGTGGTTTGGGTGAGAGAGGATGTTGGGAAAAGAGTAGATTTAGTCCTCAGCCCTGCTAGAGCCTGGAGATCCAACAAAAGCCATTTCATTTCAGCATGTCAGACAGGGCCAGGGGGATTCCTTTGTGGCACATCCCAGCACCCCTGGGAGGGACTGGATCCTGTCCTGAGGAGCAGACACAGCTGCACTGACCACAGAGGTCCTGCCCACCCCAGTGATGTTTGCCAGGCCTAAATGTGGGACCCAGAGCTGGCCTTGCTCACCAGAAGCAAGGGAGCAGGTAGCAAGGTGTTTATGACAACCTGCATGTTCTCCCTCACTGCTAGAGCCCCTTGCTTTCATTTCCCCAGCAGCCCTGGCTTAGCAGTGTCCAAAAGATTTAGTGCAGCCACTCTCACTGTTGCTCTCCCTAATCTTCCCCATTTCCAGGGACATCCAGCTCTCCCTTTGTTTTGCTGCTGTTTGGTGTACCCAAGCTTTGAGCCTTTCCATCTTTCAGCTTGATACCTTTCTGAGCCAATGTAATCTAATGCTTACAGCAGCTTTTCTGAGGCACAATGTGTTGTCCTCCCAGTACAAGCTGTCTCTGTTGGCTCAAAACTGCAATAACAATTATCTTTAATAATCTTTCTTGTTCAGCTTGTAGAAGGGAGCTTAACTACAGAAGATGAACTTGAGAATTTTCCTAGCCCATGTCTGCTGTGACCCCAGGCTGGTTTCTATTTCCTACCCCTTTGTAATAATTAGTTGGTGGTGAAACCTGAGTGGAAGCTGTCTGGGCTCAGAGGGCTGAGGTTTGCTTCCTATGACATATGAAAACAGGAGGACAGTGGGTAGAAAACACCAGGTCAGTCTGTTCTCACAAGACTTGGAGAGACAAACAGCATCTCTTCTTCATCCTGAAATAATCACCTGGAGAGCTGGAGCTGTACAGGTGGGATGTGCCAGCTGCAGCCTGGGCAAGAGCTCCTGATTCAGTGACCAAACGGCTCAGCTCAGCAGGGGATGAACATCTGGTTCCATCTTCTGCTTTCTAGTCACAGATCTTCCCCAAAACCAGTTGTGGGAACTCAGCACATCCCTCTGGGTGTCCAGAGTTGTTGCCAAGAACCCCATTGGGGGCTCAGAGACCCTGACATGCTGCCCAGAACATCTGGTGGCTTGATTCTGACCCTGGCAGCGAATTGCTAGCTTTGTATGAGGATGTGAAATTTTGAATTCAAACCACAGGTTTGAATGGTGTAATAATAAAGTATTCACAGGGTAAAAATATAGATTTTGGGATTTTTGGTATGGGGTTATGGGGACAAGATGGAGGAATCAGGGCGTGTCCAGTCCTTCTTCTTTCTTCTTCTTGTTCTCCATCTTCTGCTGTGATGGTGGCACTTTGGGATTGGTTTGGAGTAGAAGTGCACTGTCTAACAGGTGCACTGTCTAACACAGGTGATAGGTATTGGGAATTAAAAGTAAATATGATATACATAGTTTGTAGCATAAAGAGATGGTCAGAGTGCCTGTGGCTGCCCTGCTGGGCAGAAAGAAAATTTTATAGATAAGAATTAATAAACAACTTCAAGACCGAAGAGCAAAGAGTCCAGACTCGTTCCTCAGGGGCGCGGGCTGAAGCAGAGACATCCTGCACATCTGGGGCAGAGAACATCAACAGCCAACCCCAAAGGGGATGCTCTGGCTGGAGCTGATGGGAGCTGCTGGCCACGAAACTGAATTGTGTCATTGAGAATCAGGGAGAAAGAGGAGACAAAGAGCATTTCCCACACATCTGCAGGGTGCAGGCACTGGGGATTGCACCTGGGCTATGGGAATGTTAGAGGATCCTGATTTATACAGGGCTTGCAGGCTGATCTGCCTTTACTCCTTTGCTTTCTGTGTGTTCACCTGTGTGTGAGCTGAGCTGTGCTGTTTGACAGGAATTGCTTCTGACACTGTTTATGTCCCTGTCTGGACCTGGGAGACCTGAGTGAGTGCCCACACAGCAGGAATGCAGCGGGGGTGGGAGCCTGCAGTGCTGCAGACACGGGATTGCACTCCAAAAAGCATGAAAAATAGCTAAAAAATGGCTTTACAAGGGTCTAAAATACAGTGGTGCTGCCCAGCCAAGGGAATTTTACAGAAAATTTTTTACAGAAATTTTACCTCAAAAAAGGTAAAGTGTGAGCTTGGGCACCTTTGCAAACTGAAGTCAATCTGTGTCCTTCACACCCCAATAAATTCCCCTCAGGCACTGGGTGTCTGACCTGTGACATTCACTGTGTGACAGGAAAATAAAGCTCAGCAGGTGTCAGAGCTGATATTTTATTGTGGATTCCTTTTCCAAACAAACCAATGGCTGTCCTGGTCTCAGTCACGCTGATTTCCTCCCATCCCAAAACATCTAAGCAGTCAAATAGACCTTGTTATTTATGTTGGGGGACTGCAGCTCTCCTTGACAGTCTAAAGCAAGCTTAAAAATCCAATTTTTCTTCAGGGTAGAAGACTTCAGTGTGGAGTCATGTTTTTGTGTGTGAGCTTGACGCTCTCAGGCCTGGTGTCTGCTTGGGTGTCTGTGGGTTTTACCCTGAGTGTGGCTTCCTTTGGTAGCTCCTGAAGCCTTTTAGGGGTTGGTGCTTATGTGGGATCTCTGTATCCATCCCCAGGCTCCAAGGGCTTTGCTGAAAAGCTGCAGAGGAATCTCTGCCCTGTTTAATCCACATTCGCAGGCTGTGGGACCTGGTGCCAGTCCTTGGGCAGGCTAGGAGGAAAGCTGTCACAGACATCTTTTATGGAAAATCCTTTCCTTAGGGTTTTTCCTCCTGAGAAGCCTCAGGAACAAAATGTAAACAATGGTTATCTGCTGCTGTGGAATGCAACAGGTGCATCTGTGATTGGCCCATGTTGGTTGTTTCTAATTAATGGCCAACCACAGTCAGCTGGCTTGGACAGAGTCTGAGCCACAAACCTTTGTTATTCATTCTTTGCTATTCTATTATTAGCTAGCCTTCTGATGAAATCCTTTCTTCTATCCTTTTAGTAGAGTTTTAATATAATATATATAATAAAATAATAAATCAAGCCTTCTGAAACATGGAGTCAGATCCTCATCTCTTCCCTCAACCTGAGACCCCTGTGAACGTGGTCACAGAAAGCTGGCATCCAGTCTCTGCAAAAAATCAGCTGAAATTCATGAGATCTAAGAGGTTTTGTGTGGTTTTCTTGGTGCAACAGAGGTTTGGAAGGCTCTGATCAGCCCTGCCTGGTTCTGCTCCTCACATCCCCACCCAAGGAACCCTGGCACCCAGCACTGTGCTCAAATGCAGGGCAGAGAGTTGAAAAATTGGGGCTTTCTGGTGTGGGTTGGGCCTTCTGGGTTCCAGTGGGTGCCTTGTGTGATCTGTGAGCCTGCATTGCCCCTGTCCTGTTCTCTCCTTGCTCTGTGTGCCTGCATTGCCCCTGTCCTGCTCCATCCTTGCTCTGTGTGCCTGCATTGCCCCTGTCCTGTTCTCTCCTTGCTCTGTGTGCCTGCATTGCCCCTGTCCTGCTCCATCCTTGCTCTGTGTGCCTGCATTGCCCCTGTCCTGTTCTCTCCTTGCTCTGTGTGCCTGCATTGCCCCTGTCCTGCTCCATCCTTGCTCTGTGTGCCTGCATTGCCCCTGTCCTGTTCTCTCCTTGCTCTGTGTGCCTGCATTGCCCCTGTCCTGCTCCATCCTTGCTCTGTGAGCCTGCACTGCTCCTGTCCTGTTCTCTCCTTGCTCTGTGAGCCTGCATTGCCCCTGTCCTGCTCCATCCTTGCTCTGTGAGCCTGCACTGCTCCTGTCCTGTTCTCTCCTTGCCCTGTGTGCTCTCCTGGCTGCACTGGGGTTTGTGGTGCTGCTGTTGGCAGCAGGAGGCAGGACACAGGTTGTGTTCAGAGTTTTCTCAGTGAAATCAGCAGCTCTCCTGGCTCTGCCCCAGTCTGGCTGCTGATGTTTTTCTCTCTGCTCCAGGCTAGAAGCAGCACCTGCACAGCAGCAGCTCTGAGATGATGCTTACGGGGCAGCCTGCTTAACAAATTACAGCTTGAGCAAATTAAAAGCAAATGGAAAAGGGATGATAACAAGCAGGAGGGGTGGTTGTTGGCACTTTCTCAGGGAATTCAATTCTTGGCTGATTCCTGCTATTTTTTCTCCATCTTTTACACTGACTTTCACTTTGCAGCAGAGGGATCTCTGGGTGCCTGCTGGGAGCTGTGCACAGAGAGAGGAGGCTCAGAGCATCACCTCTCCCTTGTCCCAGCCCCAGCACACCTGGCTGCTCCCTGATTGAGAGCTCTGAAATGCCTGGGCAGAGGCAATGCCTCTTTCTGCCTCCAACTGGCAAGGGTATCAATAAGTCTTAATTATTTTTTTGGCCAGGTTTCCCTCAGAACTGAGGCTCACACGGTGCTGTCCATGAGCCTTTGTGTGTCTCCCTGCTCTGCTTTAGTTTCTCTCTCTGTTCATCCCTGCTCTGTGCTGAGGGTGCCCTGCTCTTGCCCTGCCTCCTGCTCTCACAGGCACTGGGGGCACAGCTGGGAGGGACCAAATAAAAAACTCATTTCACTTCTGCTCTGGCAGATGAAAAAGCCACATCAAAACCTGAATCAATGTGTGGGGCAATTCTGCTGCCTTGGAGGGAGCAGCAATCAATGCAAATAATCTGGGCATAATGCTAAATCCCACAGAGATTCCTGCCACCCCAAAAGGGGCTTCTCTCCCCCCTTGTTTTTCTCCTCCAGCCTGGAGAGCAGAGAGAGTTCCCAGCCCACCCAAGAGTGTCTCTTCTGGAAATGAGCCTCAGTACTGAGAATATAAAACTTTGCAGCAAGCCCATAAATTCCCAGGTAATGTTTCCTATGAATTCTCCTGGATTTTAATTCTCCTACAAGTTTTATTAATGCTTTCTAACAAACCCTCCGCTCATGGTACAAGCAGTGGTACAAGAAGTCCCAGATAGTCACACAATATCTGGGAAATTGTGTTGCATTCATTAAAAAAAAAAAAATTACATCTCCTGCAGCCAATCCTTGTGCTCCTCCCTCCCCACACAGACACTTCTGCCACTAAATGGTACCAGAATCAGCTTTATGTTGTCCATAAAACCAGGTCATGGTCATTCAGTCCCTCTGCAGTTGTTTCTGTCCCTCTGGTCATTCAGATTGCTGCAGGCTTGGAGCAAGGTGCAGAGCAGCAGAGTTTGTGGCTGCACAGATGAGTTTTGAGAGGCCCAAAACTTAATTAGCCAGAGGGGTGAGCAAGGTGCAGGGAGATTGTGTCATTCCAAATGTGCTGTGGGAGATTCAGGGCAGAAAAGGGCACATCCCCTCATTCCCAAAGTCACAGCATCCTTTTCTCAGTGCCTGTTTGGTGCAGGAATCCCTGTTCTGTGCTGTGGGTGGTGTGGTAATCAACAGGAGCTGAGTAAAACCTCCTGGCCAGGAAAAACAACCAAAACCCTGCTGCATGATGAGCACAGGGAGGGCTCAAGGGCCTGTTGGTGCCTGGGCTGCTCCAGAGCCCCTGGAGAGTCTGCCTGCAGGGATCTGTGCTCACCAGGGCCCTGGGCCTTGGCTCCCTGTCAGGAGGGGCTGAGGCTCTGCAGGAGCAGATTTGGAGGAGGCACAGGGGTGAGTGAGATGAGAAAAGCATCTCTGTGTGTGCTGCACCTGTGCATCCCCAGGGTGACCTGCTGTGTGATCCCTGGAGGGAGCAAACAAGTGAATTGAGTTGAACTGGGCCCAAAATGCCAGAAAACAGCACTCTGGCTGAGCCAAGGGCTGAACTGTTTCCTTAGCACTGAGGAAGTTGCTGTGTTATGGGGAATAAACAGTTACACCTGAAATAATGCTCATAGATTTCCAGGCATTGATCCAGCTTGGCTTGCAGGTCTCAGGCCTGGAAAATGGGCTTGAATGGTTATAAAAGGTATAAATTACTTTAAATTAATCATTGATTTAATCTGCCTCTCCTGAACCTGGGATCACCATGCTATTGAATCAGGAATAAGATGCAGTTGCATATAAAGAAGGATTTGAAAAATGCACGCACTGAGTACTTTGGCTCTCTGCTCTTTCTATGAAGCACACAGCATTTCCCACTGAGATGAGTAGGTGTTGTACAAACCCCAGCAGCGAGCGGGAAATCTCACAGGGAAGGGCCAGAGCACTTTCATCCAGCCAGCACCAAATTGTGCCTGTTTGGGCAGGCAGGGGAGCCAGCAGAAGATCCCTCCTGAGTCAGGTAGGGATGGGGAGAGCATTTGCATCTGATTTTATAAAATGGGGTTAATAAAATGATGATCCAGATCCCACAGACCTTCTGTGTCTGGGGATGGCCTAATATCCTCGTGGGTGATGTGGTGGTAGAAGCCTGGAGACAGGGAAGATGGGGGCCTTTGGTAAAGTGAAGCTTGTCAGGAGTTGGAGGCCTTGGAGAAGATGCTGGAACCATCTGAGGAGCTTCTTCCCTGCCAAAGCAGTGCTGACTACTCTTGTGGGAGCTGGGGGAGCAGAGGGGGAAGGCTGGGGACAGAAACAAGAATTCCATGGGAGGAAAGATGACAGCAAAGTGATGGCTAGGCTAGAAAACTTGCTAAGGGAGCAGAAAGGAGCAATCAGGGAAATGCTCAATAATTTACAGACTTGTGTGAAGATATGGCAAGTCACTGAGCTACTGCACTTAATGAGGCAGCAGCCATGAGCAGGCTCCTTCCAGCACTCCCTGAGGATGCTCCAGGCCTGCCTTGGGTGCAAAGGGAAGCACATCAGCTGAAAGGTCTCCCTGAGGTACCTAATGAGGTGTCCCTCATTAGCTGAGTGCTCCCAGCCTGTGCCCAGCACAGTGAAACTGGTGAATGGTGCTGCTAACACAGCTCAGCCCCTCATGGGAAAGGGATGGGAGTGTGCAGGGTCAGGTCCTGAGAAGGGCTGAGAGAAGCAAGTCTGCATGGAAACCAACAGCAGCCATCAAGAAGGGGGTTTCTTTGGTGGAGAAAATCCTCTGTGCTGGCTGGGCAGGGGCTGGGCTCCTGTCCTGCTCCATCAGTCATTCACCAGCTGTGGCAGGTGAGCAACACCTCCTTGTACCTGCTGGCAGAGTTCCAGAGGGATCTGGTGGTGCTCATCCAGATCCCTCTGCTCCAAACCCACTGACACAACAGCTCCTGGTGTGTGTCTGAAATGGTGTCACAGGAGAGAGGCACTGTTGGGAAGGATAAAAGTTTGACAAGAAAGTCTCACAGATATGTGTGCTTAGCAGAAAGATTTTTAAATGTTGAGTCTGATGAAGGAATAGAGATGGAAGCAAGTTTTGATACAGAGGAAAAGAATTGCTGAGCCAGTCTCACTGGCTAACCAAGGACGCCAAGGGTGTGTTAGTTAGAAGGGGTTTTTATGGCTTAGAGCCAAGGATAAACCCACCTCAAACAAGATGTTTTTACCAAGCAGAAAGATAGCACAGGCAAACAAGTCAGCAAAGTGGCAAGTAGAAAAAAGGTCTCAGAATTTTCCGCTGCAAGAAAGCTGCAAAACATCTTCTAGATTAAACTGTAACGTACTGACTTTTAGTGATTGGAGAATAGTGATGTGAATATGGCAATTATAGTAGTTATGATAGGCTATAGATAAAGGTTAAGGTATAGATTTGTTCTACTGTATTGAGATGCTCAGCAAAGAAAAGTATATAATGCATTGTAACCAAAACCAAAGGGTCTCCAGGCCTGCCTGCAGCTGGAGCTGACAGCTGTAGGCACAGGCTCTGTCACCCACCACCCTGGGCTGCTGTAACCTCTTGGATGCAATAAACTGCATTTGGAGACCTGCCTGGAGTCCTGCATCCCTCATTTTGGCTCTTACAAGGCATATTTCCTAACTCACTGGTTTATGGACCCCATCACTCTGTAAGTGATGTGGTGGAACAGGACCCTGTGCTGAGTGCCTGTTGTTTGAAAGAAGAGGTGACTGCTCTTTCCAGGAGCCAGAACCTGTTTGACTTGGGGCACCTCACCTCTCTCTTCAGCTGCTGTAGATAAAACTCTGCAAGAGTTATCAGATCCCAGTGCTGCTTTCTGCTGGGGATCTGATGCCAAAGCCTGCTCAGTTAATCATGGATGAGCTGCCATAGTTTTCATAGCACATAACTATCATGGGATTTCTTTTCCTTCTCTGGATGCTGCTCTTGAAGGCATTGGCTGCACATCTACCTCACACAGCACATCTCAAACCCGTGGGAGCAGTGGCTCCCCATGGACCTGAGGGTGGTTGTGGGGGCTTGAGGGGGCTGTGCTTCTCTGTGTCTGCCACAGACAAAACCAGCACTTGTGGTCTGTGTGTCTGAGGCCTGAATCCCTCCTGAGAGCAGGTACCTGGAGGCAGAGGACAAGCTGCTCCCTGTGTCCACTGATGGTGCTGGGAGGGCGATGCTGGAACTGAGAGGCAGAAAGATTAAATGTGTTGGGAGAGAGGCTTTGTGGCAGAGCTAATGAGCTGGAGTCAAGTGCTTCAAACAGATGCTTCCCCAGGCTCTGTGTAAAATAAAACTTGTGCAAGCACAATGGTGCTAGGCAGGGTCTGACGTGATGACCTTACAGCCACTTCACTGAAGGATGTGATTAATGACCTGGGCTTTGTCATGGGATAACTTGATATCCCATACTGAGGTGGCAGACATCTGCTCTCTACCAGAGGGTAAATACTCCCAGGACAGCATCCTACAGACCTTGCTCACAGCCTGCTGAAGTCACTGCAACCACTTCCATGAAGTTCTGTGGGATCTGGATAAGCCCCAGAAGGATCTGAGCAGTCTGGTTCTTAATGCACCCCACAGCTGAGGAGATAAAATATTCACTGAAAAGCTTGTCAGACCTTCACACAAGGACTTCTAATTCTGATCTTTAATTGTCACCTAATTTTCTGTGCTGAAGAGTTAAGGACTCACCTTGAGAAGTGTTCTACTGTTATGCTGCAGATAAAACCATGGGGGACCCAAGAGGTTTTGCAAGCCACAGAAATTTAGAAGAGATGACACCTGTGCCCAAGCTGTTAGATATTTTGAAGGGACATGGACTCTGTCACCCTGACATTGCTTTTCTGCCTGTATTTCCAGGTACTAATGATCCCTGTAGACTCTGGGCTGCCTTGTAAAGCCTCAGCCCTTGGGTGAAGACTGTTGGATGAGAAACAAAAATGTCAGCGCCCTAAGCAGTGACAGACTGATCAAGGACATGTCTCCTCCTCAGACAGAAACACCATCTGTTCATGATGTTGAGTCTGACATCCCTCAAAGCAGGATTTTCCAGGAATCCAACCTGGCGAGAGCAATGTGATTTGTGCTGCTGGTAATTAGCATCTCTTGTGGTCTGGCATGCTGCAAGGTGACCATCAGGTGGATATTACAGACACAAATTCTTTTTGTTTCTTTTTGTTGGCTCACAAAGCAGCAGCAGATCTGTTCCAAAGGGGTTTTGGTCTCAATGTCCAGGGACAGCTTGAATGTGGAAAGTGATGATCCCTCATTTTACTCATAGTACCTTAGCCTGCTTCCACTGGGAAATCAATTCTGTTAGTGTAAATCGATTCTGTTGGTCTAAATCATCTAAACCATGTGGATGCTTTTCCCCACAGGGATGAGAGAAGTGAGCATATCTGCATCTGAGGCACCTGAGAGCACGTTTGCAGTCATGCCCTGATGTTGTGCATGGCTCAACTGGGCAGCAGTGCCTTGCTCAGGGGGGTACTGGAGTACCTGGATGGACAGGAAACTCTGTGGGCAGGATAATGGATCCTGGGTGGAACTGGTTCCCAATGGATGATGCACTCCATCATCCCCATCAGAAAGTGGCACAGCTGGCTGGCCTTTCCCTGTGTGTAGGACTCAGCCCCAAGAATGGTTATTGCTTTGTCTCAGATCCCATCATCTTGATTTTTCTTCATCATCAAAATTCCAGTGCTGGTTTGTGATGCCACCTGAATCCCATCCTCAGGAATGTCTTCAAATTCACCACCTGAGGCATACTCCCAATAGCAGAGCATAAATCCCCTTGGAAGGACAGCTCCTTGCTCTAAGCCTAAGCCTAAGCCTAAGCCTAAGCCTAAGCCTAAACCTAAACCTGATGCCTCCTGTTTGGGGCCTGACTCTGTTCCCCTGTACATCAGTGGTTCTTGTGGTTGTACCCAAACACAGGTCAGATGTATTGGTGTATTCTTCCTGGAGAAGAAGGGAAAAATAAGGAAAACTGTTTTAATATGTAACATGTAACATCCAATGTATAATCTCTAAGATGTGAAGCACACTCTGATTTCAGTTTATGAGGAACAAACAGTCCTTCAACTAAAATCTCTACCAGCCCTTCTTTTAAAGAAGAAGGTATAACACTGAAGTGCCTGAAGAACAGCATTTGAATGATGAAGCAGAGCTGCTGATGGGCACAGTGTGTGGTTTTGTCTCTTCCAGATCAACTCCCCTTTGGTGTGATCTGGCTGGCAGAGAGAGACACGATGTGACAGAGGAGGATCACCTGGGTGTTTGCCTCCTGGATGAGTAAAACCACATAACTTCAGGCCTCCTCTCCCAGTGATGCTGCTTGCTAATTAGACTGTAGTGGGAACCTTTGAGAGCCAAACAGAATAGACCCAATCCTCCCTGCAAGGTAATTAAAAACATTTGCCCCTGGCTGATAACTGACCCACTGATTTCCTCCTGTTTGAGAAAGCTTTATTAAAAACTACTGAGCTGTTTGTGCAACAGGACAGCCAATTGCACAGATGTTTCCTGTCCACTAACCTTTCAGAGCTGTGAGAAGATGTCACAGGAAGAAGAAACATGTTTGAAATTCTGGAAGCCTGTTTAGTTCATCTGTTTGTTTGTTTGTTTGTTTGTGTGATGGGGAAAAACCATCTCCAGATTATTAAAAAAAACATAATAAACTACAGAAGTGTTCTGCTAGACCAGCAGGTCAGAGGGTAGAGGCAGAGCTTTAGTGATGCTGAATGTCAGGCTGGTGGTTCCTATTATTCTGCCTCAACAGCTGCCAGTGTCACAGATTAGGGGCAAACCCAGAGCAAGTTCTCCTCCCCAGGTCCTTCCCAATGATAACATCGTGTGCCTGGAGCTGCAGCTGCTCTGTTGTGTTTGATAGGTCCAGCTGTGTCTGTGTTCTAGGTCTGAGCACATTAATACTGGTGCTGTCCACAGCAGAGTCCTGTGATTTTAATCACGCAGTGTACAAGGAGGTGTGTCCTTCGTGAGTTTAAATCTTCTGCATGGCAATTTCACAGCTGCCTCTAGGAATGACAAATACTAAATTTTTTGCCTCTTTTTTGATGCTATAGAGAGACAAACATTGCAGAAATTGGCCTCTGCCTCTTCTGCATTTCAGAGGCAGCACAGAACCATGAGCCATGAGGGTCCTGATGTAGCGCAAACTTTCCCACAGACATGGTCGCATTTGGAGTTGGTTTGGAGCAACAGCAGCTTCAGCCTGGCATTTCCTCCCCTTAAGAGGCAATTAAACTGTAAACTCACAGAGAGGTGCCAGATCTGGAGGCCTCATGGGAATCTGCAGGGGGAGCTTTCTGCAGTGACCTTTGTCTAATGATCTAATTAAGGGACAGGAACTCCCAGTGCTCTCTCTGTGATGGGCACGGTTCAGCAGGCAGCAGAATGGGCTCTGCACTTTGCTCCTGTTGTGCTGAGGGGTCAGGATGCTGTTCTGCTTGTGTGCCTTCCCTCAAGGATCAGTCCCAACCAAAATCCTTTGAAAGCTCTGTGGAGGATTCCCACCCTTCACACCTTTTTCCAGCCATTCTCACATGGAGAAAAACCTCTCATAAGCAGTGTGAAGTTTAAGGGCTTCGTATTGTGGCACTCACCATGCTGACCTGCTTCAGGGCTCTAAAGCCCAGCCTTGGTGGGTGCAAGAGTGCCTGAGACAGATTTCTTAGGGCTGAAACCAGTCAGGAACTGACAATGGGAAAAGCAGGCAGTGCTTCCTCACATTCATAAATTTCTGACTTCAGTTAATCTCTGAATTCAGCAGAAGCTGGGAACAAACAGTTTCTCCCAGAGGACTATTATTTCTAGTCAGCACAGGGTTGGGATCTTTCCTCTGAAAAAGGCAGGGCTTCCCAGTCCCTGGCAAGTTTGAAGCTAGAAACCATCAGTCTGGCAGAAACCCCTTGGCAAATCATGAATGCTCATGAGCTATCAAAGCTCTGCAAGGAAATGAATCTGCTCTGATTTATACCAGTGGGAAATCTAGCCTTTAATTTTAGTTCTTGAATTAGCAGTTGTTTTAATCACATGAATGCAGTCTGCCAGTTGTCAGGGCCACATATGCAAAGCACAGAATTACTGCTTCAGTGGAGCCTGAAAAAATGTAACTTTTTTTGTTTCTAAAGGCTTTTTGGGGGGCTTATGGGCCATTAAGAAGAAGGTGTGATGGAGAGTCATGCAACAAGCAAAGGGAAGCAGGAGCAGCCTTCTTCATCACTGCTTTGTGCAATTAGGGCACAACTGACAGGTCGTCCAGTATTAATTGGCCCCTTTGGAGCCTGAGCTTTATGAATGCTGTTACACAATGTGAGAGCAGTGGGCTCCAATCAATGACCCTGGCAGTCTCTTCCCCTCTGACAGCCACAGCTCCTACATAAACGTGGATTATTGGAGTGTTCTGCTGGACTCTGGGGTGCCACACCAGGAATGGGCTCAGCCACTCCTGTTCTCCACCCAGCAACAGGCAGCAAACACTGAACACCAGTTCTGCCCATGTGGAACTGTCTCAGAGGTGCCAGGGAGAGATTTTCTCCACAAAATCTTCCATTGTACACTCTCTCATCACTTTTCTGGAAGGGTTGAGTACACTGAGACATTTTGAACTTCATGTTACAGGTGTAGGGAGTCCCTAGAGGAGATACTGCATCTCTGGGAAGGTCTGAAATGAGATTTCCCAGTCATTTCTGTCTGTAGGCCCAGGCAGTCAACACATCTGAGCAGTGCTGGTTTTCTGATATCCTCCTGCCCTCTTGCTCAAACCATGCTGTGTGCTGCTGGCATTGCTCAAGCAAAGGAGAAAACAGAGTTGTCTTCCTCAGCAGAGACTGAACTCCTTTCTGTAAAGTTTGGTTTTTCCTGAATTTCTAGGATGACCTGTAAAGTGAAATGCAGTATGGTGCAGTAGAGGATGCTGCTGTATTAAGAATCCTCAGGCTGAAGTGGTGCCTGGAGAACAGAGAGAAGTGTTCGTTCCTCCTCCGTGATTTCTCTCTTTGACCTTTGTTTTTCACTGTCTCTGTTACCTTTCTCCTCTCTCTCTCTCTCTCTCTCTCTCATGAAAGCAACAATCTGAAAGAGAGGGGGGCATGATTGATGTTCAGTGATCTCCAGCCTGGTTCACAGAGGATTCTTCAGAAATAAATTGGAGAAGAGCCTGTGCTCAGCAGTCACTGGCAGCAGTCAGGCTGGTTACAGCAGTGGGAGCAGGGGGAGCAGATGAGGACAGCTGAGTGTCAACACATCTTAAGCTCTGGGAGAATTATCTCTACTCCATCCAGTGCACAGCTGCAGTTTGCCAGGTCCCCTGTGCTCACCAGCTCTGCAAACAGACAGAGATTGGCCCCTTAATGTGGGAGTTAGGCCGTGCTTAACACAGGCTCTAGCATGAGGCGTGGTTTTAGACCAACTACCTCCAAGTGTACCATAGGTCTGGAAACATTAGTTTTGCATCTGAGGTATATTTATCTATTATCTATCTATCTATCTATCTATATATTTGTTTATTTATTTATTTATTTATTTATTTATTTATTTATTTATAGCAGCTCCCCACACTCCAGACGCTGCACCTCTCACCACCGGCTGCCCGGCACGGACTCAACCCCTTGTTTGAAACATTAGTTTTTCATCTGGGGACTTTTTATCTGTCTATCTATCTATCTATCTATCTATTTATTTATTTATAGCAGCTCTCCACACTCTGGACATTGCACCTCTCACTGCCAGCCACCCAGCACAGACTCACCCCCTCATTTGAAACACTAGTTTTGCATCTGGGGACTTTTTATCTATCTATCTATCTATCTATCTAATCTATCCATCCATCATCCATCCATCCATCCATCCATCCATCCATCCATCCATCCACCCATCCATCTATTTATTTATTTATTTATTTATTTATTTATTTATTTATTTATAGCAGCTCCCCACACTCCATACATCTCTCCTCTCACTGCTGGCTGCCCAGCACAGACTCACCCCCTCGTTTGAAACATTGGTTTTGCATCTGGGGGACTATCTATCTATCTATCTATCTATCTATCTATCTATCTATCCATTTATTTATTTATTTATTTATTTATTTATAGCAGCTCCCACACTCCGGACGCTGCACCTCTCACCGCCGGCCGCCCAGCACGGACTGCCCCCGGCACGCATCCCTCCGGCATCCCCCCACCATCCAGAGGCACCGAACACCGGTTGTATTTTTTTATTTAATTTCTCGTTGAGTGCGTTTCAAACCTTTGAGGGCTCCGTGCCTGGCTGCAGCACCGGCGAGCCCGCACGCCGTTCCTCGGCATCCGGCCGTGTCTCCCTCTCCCCGCCCCGGGGCTGACCCTCGGCAGGGATGCGCTCCCGGGTTTTTCCTCTCCCCGGGGGAAAAAGGGGCTGTTCTGCTCCGGGCACCTCTGTCAGCTGAAGGGGGCGGGAGCTGCAGCCTTGAAGTAGAAAAGGAAGGAGGAAAAGCAGCGGGGCGAGGATGAGCGGCGCCGGACAGCGGTGGGCGGTGGGCTGAGCCTCCGGGCACCGCGGGCTGCGGGAGGAGGAGGCAGCAGAGGATGCGGCGGGGCAGGGATGCTGCGGCTGAGCACCCACCTGCCTAGGGAGAGCAGCATCGTCCTCCGAGGGCGAGGGAGAGAGTGGGGGCAAAGCGGCGGAGCTCTCTGAGCTCTGCAAGGACTGCCCGCCTGACACCCCAGCAAAGTTTCCTGAGCTCGGTGACAAGAGGGGAGCGGGGATGTGAGATACCCCTGCCGCAGAGCACAGCTGGGCTTCCAGCCCCGTTCTGCTGGGACGAGCCATGGCTTTGCCATCCCCGAGTGAAGGGTGAGACCCCGGGCAGCCGCTCCCTCCATCGCCTTCCCCGGCTCCGCGCTCCATCCCAGGTAAGCGTCCTCCCCTTCCAGACACCCAACCTCTCTCTGCTCTGCCCGAGACTTTCCCAGCAGTTTGCCCACGAAAAAAAAAAGTCTTGTGCTTCTCCTGGCAGCTGAATGTTGCGTGCCTGTGTGTTTGTGAGCCTGCCTGTGTGTGGGGTGGTTGTAGCTGTCTGACTGCAATTTCAGTTTGCTGATCACTGTCATTATTTTTCTGTGCCATCACACCTCTGTAAAGGGGACTCGTCTGTGGTCTGTCAAATATTTTCATTGTGCTGCTGCACTGAAGGATGACAGCTCAATTTCTCTCCACTACAACTAAGAGGGAAGCGTGCTTGGCTGTGCATGCTGCTGGTGCTGCTGCTGTGGCTTTAAACAATGCTCCTAAAATGCTGGCTGAATATGTCAGTGTGACCTTCAAGCTCTAGGAACTCTCAGAGATATGGGTGAAAGTCTGTCTTTGTCCCCCTGAGAGTATAGGGAGGGGTGGCTATTCCCCTGGAAGGAATCATTAGAGCCTGTGGATTTCCATCATGCCAGCTTGAGTGTGCAGCTTTTAATTTTGCACAGCAGTGCTTGCAGTAGTGCATTTCAGGCTGAAATATTGTTTGGAGACGAAACCTACACTCTAACTGATAAGAAAAGAACCTGTATCAAGCAAAGAGCCCAAAGAGAACTTTTCCCACTCCTGATGGAACAGAAATTGATCATTTTAATCAGAATAATTTGGCTGAAAAGTTGGTAAGTTTTTAAGCCATTAATTTCACTGTAGTGAAAGGTAAAAGCTGCCAGATATCCCCAGGCAGGTCAGCAGTGGGAGCTGACCCACATCAGCCCATCCTTGTGCCTAAGAAGGGTATGGAAAAGCATCAGCCTGGGCTTTTGGAGATGACAGAAGAGCAAAGATGCTCCTGTTGTGCATGACAATCAGAAAAAACATGGACTGTATGTTGTCATGGGGCCTTGTTAGGTAGAGGATAGTGTAAGGCATTCAGTGGCTTTGGTTTCTTTTTTGCTTTATCCTCCACTGCTCTGTTGGCTTTCTCAGCCGCATGTCATCTGGTGGTCTAACAGGAATTCCTTGTGTGCAATCCCTGATGTTTCACATGGAGATGAAGACAAAAGCAACCACTGATCTACTTTCTGTGTGTTCCCAGCTCAAACATCTCTCTGTGCTGTGAGTTACCCTGTGGTGTGTGTGCAGATCATGTTCTGGGATCATGTTCTGCAATCATGCTTGAATTCCAAGATCTCCTGCCCCCAGCCTGATGGGAGAGGTTCCAGGCAGGAATCTCCAGTGATTCCATTGTTTTCCGCTGGGAAAGATCCATTACCCCATGTAGGTGCTGCAAGCAAAGGCAAGGGGAAAGAAGTTTTGCCTTGGACACAGCATGGCCATAGAACACTTCTGGCGCAGCTGTAGAGAGGGTGTGACAAGCTCCAGCCCCTGTGCTCAGGGGTCTGTAGTGATGGACAAAAATTGCCAGGCAGAGAAAATGAGCTGTGAAGGACCATGCTGGGTGATCCCTCTGCAGCCTTAAAGCAGCCAGAAACCACAGGGTCCCTTTGGAGTGGCTACAGGTGCCCCCTGACAGATGGGATGGGCAACAGGTTGAAGCTCCTCATGAAAATCTCAGGGGCAGGCAGAGCTCTGGTGATGCCTTGCCTAAGAGCAGAAGCAGCTGGGGTGTTTAGTGTCCTGCTGGAGCCCAGCTGCCTGGCACTTCCAGGAGGGAGAATTCCTTCAAACTGGAAACAGGTGAGGGTGAGAAGCCAGGAGGAAGGGAGCTGATGGAGTGAATCTGGTGATGTTTTTAACCACGAGAAGCCATGCAGTTCCCTGGTGGGTATTTTGTAGTGGGAAAATGTGGGGCAAACCAAGAGGAAGAGCCACACTGGGGTGTCTGCAGCCTCTGTGTGCTAAAGGTTTGGGCTGGTCTGCAAACAGTGCAAAAATGTGTTTTTAACCAGAAGCTATCCTGCTGCTCGTGCAGGGCTGGTGAAGGAGGCAGAATCGGGGCTCCAGCTCCCATCAGCATGCCAGGGTTCCCAGGCAGAACAAAAGGACACTGCTAGGCAAACATGGATGTGTGTTAGCCTGGCTGATGGAGAAAATGCCCTTTCTCTCTCACACTCTCTCAGTATCCTGAAAAATCTCTGCCTGCTGAGAGACCTCTCCCCAGCCAGGCATCCCCAGATGGGGAAGGATTCAATCCTGTCCTTGTCAGCTCCAGCTGCCTCACTGAACAGGAACTCTGCTGAAAGTTCAGTGCTGCACACATCCAGGTCTAAACAAAAGTCCAAGCCAAGGAAATGAGATATGACACCTGACAGGGCAGCAGAGAGCTTTGCCTCAGCTGGAGGTGCCAGAAAATTTTATAACCTAGGAAAGATGTTGAAAATGCCCGGCTGATCCCACTGGTGTGTGTCAGTGTGATGGGTGATGGCTTGTTTTTAGTTGTTGTTTTTTGTTTTTTTGTTTGGTTGGTGTTTTTCCTTGTTTTGTGTTTTTGTTTGGTTTTGGGGTGTTGTTTTGTTTTAGCTTTGTTTGTTTTGGTTTTTGTTTAATTTAGTGGCTACAGGGTGTTGATAGCACAACAAAGCATCTTGGCTCTGCCATAGAAACTGAGTGGTATCAGTTTTTTGCTGACAACACTTCTAAAAGGGATTTGACAGGAGAGGAGGGAAGAAGCTAGGGAGCTAGGCAGGAGAGGAAGGAAGAGCAGACTGCTATTGTTTGCAATCTGGCTGGGAAGAGAAACGCTCTCCTGCCTGTAAAATCAAAGACATCACCAGCAAACTGCTGACAAATTGGCTTCTGGCAATTTGACTTCCCAGCAAGTACAGCAAACACAAATCCAGCTCTCATCACATCCAATAATCTCCTCCATGGAGAAGCTGCTGCTGTCAGCCAGGGCTGTGTTACTGCCTTGGGTCCTAGACAGATCCCTACACAGGCTCCTTTTCAGCTTCAGCATCTCAGTTTCCATGAGCCTCCATCCTGGAGCTGATAGTGCTCAAGGCTTGTGGAAGTTTGGGTTTATGGCTGCTGAGGCAAAAAAGATTCCCAGTCCCCTTCTGTGGGGTCTCCTGTGATCACACCAAAGATGGTGAGATGCATGGTTCAAAGCATGGTCTAGCTGACAAAACAGCCACATTTGCTCCATTTTATTACAGACTTGTGTGACTGACAGGGTGTCATTCAGTGTCTGTGGATGGTGTTTGTATCACTGAGCATCCAATGCTACCTGCTCGAGGGATCTCCAGGGCTGCCTCTGTAGTCAGCTCAGCCTCCCAGTACAGACATCTTTGGGGATGTTCTGGGTCATCTTCTGGGACCTTTTATCCCACTGGCTGGAAAGGCAACCTGAATGACTCATTTCAATTACTAGAGAACTGAGGCATGGAGCAAAATGTCCCCTTTCTGTCACAACTGTGGACTATTACCCATTCAAAAATACATCACCAGTACTGCAGTGAGGGGTGTTCAGGGCAGTCCTGGACTCTGTTTAGACAGGTGTTGTGTGGGTGATGACAAACCCTGTGAGAGCAGCTATGGCACAGGCTCTGGCCGTGGCATGCTTGGATTCACTTGGGCATCATCCACATGGAGAGCAAATGACATGGAGCACGCTGGGCTCAGTGCTCCAGCCTGAGGGCGACCATGTGTGACCACCACAGTCAGGGTGGTCAAGTTCAAGGTTAAGTCAAGTTCAGCCTTAAAAGCAGGCTTGGATTTGCCAGGCTTAGTTTCTGGCACCAGCAGACCCAGAGAAGATGCTGGTCGCCAGGAATGGCAGGGAATATGTGCTTTGGTTAATTGCCCTAACAGCTGCTTCTTCATTCCTCTCCAGGATTTCAAGACAACAGGAGACTGGAAATAGCCTTCTCAACACAGCATTCACCCTGTGAGGACTGAGGTGACCTCCAAGACTCTTCCCAGCATGTTCAGTGAAAAGAGCAGCGCCTCTTTGCCCCAAAAACCCACCCAGAAGAAGACCCGGCCCCAGGGCCTCCCCTCCCCGGCTCTCTGCTGTGCCTGTGGACTCTGCATCATGCTAGCAGGGATCAACATCACCCTAGTGGGAGCTTTTGCCTTTGGGACCTTCCTCCCTGTGAACAACCCTCCCATCATCATCGGGCCCATCCTGCTGGTGGTGGCCTTCACGTTCTTCGGTGCCTGCTGCATCTGCAGCCGGAGACCCCCGGCCCACGGGGCCAGGAAATCCAAGCCAGGCTCCAACATTGGCCTCATCAAACCTGGCAACACAGCCTTTGAAATCGAAACCAGCGAGCACACGGTGCAGGACACCACTGCTGTCCAGCTGAGCCCCACCAACTCCCCCATCTCCTCCAAAAAGTCCACCCCGGTGCACGAGAACGCCAAGGCTTGCAAACTCTTCACCATGGAGGGCAACGGGCCAGTGGCCAAATACTCCACAGGGGGAGAGGCCATACAGCTCAACCTGCCCAGGGACCTGGCCACATCCTAAACCTGGGCAAAGCTTTGTCAGCAGCCAGCCAAACGCTGCCATGGGTGGGCTGGAATTGTGCCATCAGTCAGGGGCATGGGGAAGGTGCTTGTGGAAAGCCAGCAGTCAGTCAGGCCTCTCTGAACCACTTTAAGGGAGATGGATGCAACAGCAGAAAGAAAAATAATCCAGATTTTTTTGCTGAAACATGCCCATTGTACAGTTTTAAAGAGAAAACTGATAACGATGCTGCTGTGAAAAGATGATAGCGGTTCCTGGAAATACGCTGCCGTTTTTGGGGAGCAGATCGAAGAGGGGAATGAATTAATTTGTCTGATATAACGTGACAGTTGGAAGGAGAGGCTACATGGGACCGACAAATGACAGCTCTTTCTTCTCAGAAGTGAAGCAATTCTTGGACATAAAAGAAGCAGGAACGCAGTAAATTACAGCTTGCTGCCACTCAGTCACAAGAAGATTTCAGCATTTTTAGTGCCAGACTTTTTGGCAGTAGGGACAAAGCTATGTCTTTGCTGCTGAAAAAGCAGTGTGAAACCATCTCTCCTCTGTTGAAAATTCTTGCCCCATCCTGCCCTCATTTGGGCGATTTTACTGCCCATTCTAAGAGAAGGAACCACAAGGATCACAATCAGCGCTGGTATTTTCCTCTCACGTTAATGAGCTTGCGCTGCAGCTGTGCTACTCCTCATAGTGTATTTCTTGGAAGATCAGCCAGGCTGGATCCTTGGGGATAAGCTCCTGGGGTAACCAGAGACTAACTGGAGCCTGCAAATTAAATTTTTGGGCCGTGATTATGTATTGAGTACTAGGCAACATTCTTCCCATATTTTTGTGGAAGGCTGGCTCGGGACACGCCTCAGGGCAGGGGGTAGATGACTGTATGGGCTTCAGAATAGCTCTGCTGGAAGATGGTGACTGTGGGATCTATTGCCCAGGAGTGGATCCTTGCTGCAGGAAATGGGCTGCTCAGGGTGCTCACAAAGCAGTGGGATGAGTTTGCAGAAGACAATTTATCAAGAGCTGTTCCAAGCAAAGACGCTCCCTGTGCCTCAGAAAGACCCTAATCTGATGGAATAATGCTGCAAAGGATTTGTGTTTTTCCCTGGGGGACTCTGGCTGGGAGCACAGTGCTGTGCTGATGGGCTTTGCTCTGACTCCTGCTCAGTGTGGGGAAGGACAGCACTGCCAGGCAGGACTTGCATGTGGGGAGGAAGCAGCAAGAGAGTGGATCTTGAGTAGGAATGGCTGCACAGGTCCTCTGTTTATGATAACTCTATATTTGAAATGTGTTTTTTGGGGCTTTGAATGACAAGGGAATCATCTGGACCACACCACATCACTGCAGTGGCCCAGCTAGCCCAGGATCCAGCTTCTGACAAGGCTGAGAGCAAGGTCCTGAGAGGAACATAAAGACAGGGGAAAATCAGGATGCTGCTTGCCAGAAGTGCTTTCCCAGCTTCCAGTGTGCTGTTGCTTAGGAGCTTCCTGAGCTGGCAGTGGTGCCTGTATGTAGCAGCCCTGAGTGGATTTCTCCCCCATGAAATAATCCATTTGCGCCTTGACTGTCTGTCAGTTCCCATCATTTGTGATCCTGCAGCAGAGAGCTGCACACTTTGGCTTCTTTTCATCCTGCATCCTCCTACCTCTCCCTTTGATGGCTCAAATTTCCCGGGCTAGAAGGGTCAGCAAACAGCCCATGGCCTCACCACCCCTTGGGTTCTCTGAGATGTGTTTTCCATGCCACGCTCCCTCCATCCATCTCTCTCTCTTACAGAACTTTACATCTCCTGTAGCCAGAGGGAGGAAACTCTTCCCATTCAGCCCAGCAGCAGCTGCTTGCTTTGCTGAGGACAACACACCCCTGAGGCTTTAACCACCAGAAATCCATGCAGAGAGAGGTGGGAGGGCTGAAGGGGAAATGTTGGAGGACAGGGAGGGGTTGTGGCATGACCAAGGCTCCCCTTGGCCACCAGGGCACCTCTGTGGAGAGAAAAGCCCTGGTGCTGTACAGGCCATGCAGGAGGTGTCCTGGCTGCTCTGGGGAGCCCCTGGGCAGCTGATGTCCCTGCATGAGCCCAGGTAGGATGAGGTTGAAGTAATTCCTTGATAAAAGGTTAACCAAAGAGTCATAACGTGAGTCCCTGAGTCCTCCAGCAGTTTGCTGCCTCCAACAGCTCCTTCTCCACATCTTGATTTTAGCAGGGTGGGTCTGTAATGATGAGGAGGAGAAGAGGCAGGTTTGGGAGAAGGGTGTTTGTGTAGGGCTGGGTAGATGCGGGTTCAATCTTTGGTACAGCCTCCAGGTCCTGGGCAAGCATTGGTGTGTGCTGTGAGGGGCAAACACCTGCTCCAGCTCCACGGAAAGCTGCTTTAGGCATGAGCATTGCCAAGGAGCAGGGCTGGCATTGGCACACCTGAATCTGGAGATTGTTCCAAGCTGGGTGGGTCTGCACAGCCTGACCCCTGTGTGATCTCCCCTAATGCCCATTTTCCTGGGGAGCTCTGCCCCCAGCACTGCCCCAGGAATGCAGGAACTGCTGTGCTGACAAAAAGGCTCCCTCAATTTTTGCCTGCCCGTGAGTGCTGTAGCAATTAAGCAGAACAGCTTGCTGATGTAGGTTTGATTCCCATCTTGCTGGCCTCACTAGCATACAACAGCTTCAAAATCTTTTAGAGACATTTCCCACGTGAATATGGTTACTGCAAGATTTTCTTTGAGCACTCAGAGCCAAAAAATTAGTAAAATCAAGTGCTAAGCACACAATTCCTTTCTTTGCTCGCTGAAGTCTTGAAAAGCAGGACTGGAGAGCATCACTCCTCATCACAGCTGCCCTGTGAAATGCTACCAGAGGTGGATAATGCCATGCCTGACCAAGAAAGCACAACCAGCAGAGATGGTGTCTGGGCAGGCAGAGGGGTAGGAGCAGTGAGATGCTGATGTGAGGTGGGTGTGCCCACCAGTGATGCCCTGGTGTGATGGATGTACCCACCAGGGATGCCCTGGTGTGGGTGTGCCCCACAGTGATGCCCTGGTGAGGTGGGTGTGCCCCACAGTGATGCCCTGGTGAGGTGGGTGTTCCCCCAAGCTGTGACCCACACCTGCCTGCCCAGCAGGGTGTCCGTGAGAACATCCTCTGCCTCCCTGCTCTTGCCTTCTTCTGTCTTTTGTAATCCCCATGTCTGTCTGTCTGCTCACCCCCATGGTCAGCTGTGCCTGATGTTGTGAATTTCGTGCCTCCTTGTGTAGTGGGAGATAAGGAGAGTTCCTATTCTCCAAGTCAGCATTTCTGGTGTGAGTCTTTTTATAAAAAATTGTTGTTTCCGTGTGTGCAATGTGGAATTTGGAAAAGAGAGACACATTAAAATAATTGCACTCAGAAAGTGGTTGGCCTGTCTGCCTTTTCATTCTAACAGCCACCTTCTCCTTTATCCCCAGACTGTGTGTGTGCCCCAATCCTTTCTGTGTGCATTTTGCCTCGTGCTCCTCACTCTCCTGCTTGTTCTCCCAGGAAAAAGTGTCCCTAAGAATTCACATTGCCTCTCAAATGCCATTTTCCTTGAAGCCCTGGTTGCCTGAACACTGGTCTCACTACAGACTCCCACTATCATTGCTTTGACTAACACAGGAATTACCACATTCAGCCTTTTTTGGCTGCAGGTGTGTGTTTAACCCCCAGCTGAGCACCTGGCCGGGCCAGATGTGAACTGTGGGATCTCAGGGACACAGGAGGAGCAGGGCTGTGGGCTGGGCTGGGTGAGGGCTGTGGGCTGCTCTGATTCAGTGCCTCTGAATCAGAGAGGACTGGGCTGCATTATTTCAGCTGATCTTCCCCAGCCCTGGGTAGAGATGATATTTAATTTATGGTGCAGGGGAGGGAGCTGTATCTGTGTGTGCCTGTGTGTCTAGGATTGGTGCTGTCACCTTTCTGTGCCTGCTCTGGGCTTAGCCCAACATGGTCTCCTGGAGATGAGTCAAGGAGGGATGGCACAGGGAGAATAAAGAGGATTTGAGAGCCTTGCAAATTCACCTCGTCAAAGGGCTTCTCCTCCATGTGCAGCCAAGTGATTGGAGATGAGAGGAAATCTCTCCATTCCAGGCAGCCTGGCTGGTTAAAGACCTGAGAAATTAGCTGGCTAAGAAGGCTCCACTGACAATGTGTGTAAAATGAAAACCTTTTCCCTGCAGAAAAGGATTTTTTTTTTTTTTTGGTCATTAGGAAAAACTCCCTGGAAAGGTTTTTCCTTTTTAGAAGTGGGGCCAGAGAGAAAAGCATGGAGGAGAGTTTGCTGAGCATCCCCTGCATTCCTCCTGCACTTGCAGCCTGTAGCATTCCTGCACTAACCTGAGCTTCTCTTTCCATCTGGAAGAACAAACCAGAAACATTCTATGAAATGCAATTAGCTTTTTCTAATTTCCAGCCCAAATTTATCTGTGGCTGGTTTATTTCCTTTTATCCTTGTACCAACAATGGCTTTTAACCAGGATACCTTTTAACCTCCTGGAAATTTTTATCCCTGAAACATTTTAGGTTTGCTGCAGATCTCCTGGAGCTTTTCTTTCAATGGGCTGAGCTGGCTGATTCCTTCCATCCTTCCCTCCTGTGTAATGCTCACATTTGCCCAGGAGCCCTTACTGCTCTCTGCCTTATTCCTCTGATTTTGGCTCAGGAGCTCCATGAAAGCTCCTGCACAGCCATTCTTTTGCAGGACTCCCAAGCCCACAGTGAAGTATAAACCTTCCAGGTCTGTCTTGTGCAAGAAACTGGGCATTTTCCTTGCAAAAGGAAAGGAAGAGGGGGAAAAAAATCCCTGAAAGAGCAAAAACCCCCGTGAAAATGTGAAATTTCCATTTGCAGAGTCTCTCTGTTAAAAAAAAATAAAATGAGCTTTTATGTCATTAGTCTCCATTGAATCCATGGCAAATGTGCTCAATTTAAAGGTTGAAAGGCTGTTTTTCTCACACTGTCAGATGCTGTCAGCTCAGCTGAGCTTTCAGCACTGGGAGAGACCCTCAGGCACTGCAGCAGCCCCACTACAACCTGCTCTGGGAGAGGTTTGAGAATTCCTTTAAAACTCCTGGATTCCAGACTGATGGCCCCAAGGAGCTCCCCGTTCGGGGTGGCCCTGCCACGTGTCCCCAGAGTGATGTGAAGCCACAGCAGGTGTCAGCTCCCTGCTGCTGTCTCACACACTTTGCTCTCACACACTTCCTCAGGAAGCCAGGAGCTTGACTTATTTAATTTTAAAATGAATTCGAAGGTCTTGGAGATTGAGCCCATGCAGAGGTGGCCAGTCTGGGGGTGACCACGGCTCACCCAGGCTGCAGAAGGCAGCTGGGCCATCAGGGCTGGTCAGCAAGGATGGCTCCACACAGGCTCCTTCCCACACCTCTGCTCATCTCATTTACACAGCTTGGGCAGAGCACATCTCACTGTTTCCACCAGCAGATCTCCTGCTACTCATCATCATCATCACCCTGAGCCTGTCCCTGCAGGACCTGCCCACACTGAGCTGGTTTTGGAGCCTCAGAGCACAGACAGTGTCAGTCTGGGAGGACAGATGAGGTTTTTCAGGGCATTCACGCACACAGAGTCCCCAGGAGTTTTTCCAGGGAGCCCAAAGTCATCTGGAAATTTGGATTTCTTGAAATTGGCCTGTCCTGAGAATACACTGGTTCTCATGATACTTTTGCCAGGAAATAAACTTCCCAGGTTCCAGATGAAATTTCCGATCCAAACGCTCGAGTGCTGCTCTATTACTCAATCCTCCAGGCACCCCTAAAAAAAGATCTTGCTGAACTTTGTCTCCACATAAGGACCAAACTTCAAAGGCAGCTTGGGGACTACAACTCCTTATTAGACCCCCTGTTTTCAATCAAATCCAAAAAGCCAAATTCCTCAGTGCTTCTAATGAGCCATGCCTCTGGGATCTGTGTACTCTCCCCAAGACATCACAGTGGGTTTCTCCTGCTGAAATCTTCACTAGAGTTTCTCCCATCCATCTGCTGTGACAGCGAATACAACTTCATACATAGTGCTCTGGCCTGCTGCCAGATGGATATTTGATGAAGTTATAAAGTCAGACAGAAAAATTACTTCTTTTGCTGGCATGTAGGCAGAAAAGATGCTTCTTTTGGAGACAAATCCCTCTCTGTTGTTACCTCGGCATGAGAAATCAGTTTGATCTATAGTTCATCTTTTCATCTCCAGCTGAGCCAGGCAAACATGATGCTATCATTAGGAGCTGATCCTCCTTCCCCCATGGCAAGCAGCTGCTGCTTTATCCCTTTTGCTGTCTCCAGGTCTCTGCAGTCTCCATTTGGAGGCAGGTTTTACATGTACAAACCCAGGGGGTCTGGCTCATGCAGCTCACTCAGGGCTGGGCACATCACTGCTGCCTGCACCCCAAGGCTGCTTGTGCAAATCAGTAGCCAGAGTTGTTTTCTGGGAGCCTTTCACAGGGCCGTGGAGTTCACTGGAGAAAAATAACCTTTATCTGGCAGCTACAGCTGCACCTGGGAGTGGCAGAGCTCTTTGCTCCAGAGAGGTGAGCCCAGGCAGCAGAGCACAGAAAGCTCCCTGAGGCTCCCTTTCCAGCTCCAACCCACATGGTGTTCTACAAATGGCTTTGCTTTCTCGTCCTTTGTCTGAAAACACCAACTGCCCCAAAACTTCTTCTGTGTCCTTGCTGGATAAATGGATTTTCATAGCCATAAATCTCTGGAAATCTCTCTGAATGTGTTCTGACACCATGCAGATGTCCAGCAGCCCCATCCATGCCCCTGGTGTTTTGCTGTGTGGGTGCCAGTAGGGCAGCTCCTGCTCTGGGTAAAGAGAATGCAACAGGTAAGAAAGGAAATTGAGGCACAGGGCTGAAAATGGGGAGCTCAGCTTTTCCCAGGAAAAGAATAAAGCCACAACTCTCAATATCTGTAACATCTGTAACATCTGTAACAAGGACTTCCATGCCTTAATCCTGTGTTGTGTAGAGATCCACCTGCTCGTGTCTGCTGGCTTCCTCTGAAGGAGAGGGAGGAAACATCACCTCTTTTCCTGATTAAACCTCAAAATACACCTTTTGGGTGGGCCAAATTCAAACACCCAATAAAAGCACCTAGATTCCCTTGTTCAGGGCAGCAATCTCTGAGGGTCAGCAACACAGAGATGGGTTTTCTCTGCAGGGAACTGAGGGATGAACTGGCTGGATGATCCTGTTGGATGTTGTTTTCCTGACTCAATGCATTTCTCTGGCACAGGGCTGAATTTCCCAGCAGCTCTGGGCTACGTGTGTTTTCATAGAGCCTCATTAAATACATAGCTTCAGTTCTGAAAATCACATTTGTTCTAAATAAGAGCTGTCTGCTGGGAGAATTAATTCCTCTGACTTAAGTCACCTCCCTGGAAGTGATGCTGTTGTCTTCGATTTCATGGCTCAGATGATTACACTTTTCCAACACGCAAAAATAACGAGATTAGGGAATTTGTGGCAATGAAGGCAAAGAGGAGGAACTGGCTAACAAAAAAGGAAAGAGAAATTGAATTTTCCTCTTAAAAGAAAAGGAAATGCCTACTTCACAGAAACAGTTTTGCTTTGGGGAATACCAGTGGGGGAAATTCCTTTTGAATCAAAATCTTTTATTAAACCTCTCAGGTTTGTTGCCACATTCAGAAAGCTTTGGGATAAGAGTGGTAACTCCCATTATTAGTTACCAGCCACCCAACAGCAAGGCTGGGGGTAACCCTCTGTCCCTGTGACACAGGGAGGAAAACCCAGGAGTGTTTTCCCTGAGGATTTAGGCAAGCTGACAGTGAGCCTGTGGGCTTCTGGCAGGGCACAGTTGGTGGAGGTGCACTCCAGGATGTAGGGGCAGAGGGGAGATGCCAGACCACACTGAAACTGAACTTGTCACAGATGGCTGATGGGAAAAAAATTGTCAGAGAAACTTCTTATCTGCAACAGGCTGATAGTGATGGAACAGGGTGGAAGAAGTACTTTTAAAACTAAAAGAGGAGAGATTTAGATGTTAAGAAGCAATTCCTTTCTCAGAAGGTGATGAGGAACAGGAGCAGGCTGCTCAGGGAAGCTGTGGATGCCCCATCCCTGGAAGTGCTCGAGGCCAGGCTGGATGGAACTCTGAGCAACCCAGTCTAGTGGTTGGCATCCCTGCCCACGGCCGCAGGGCTGGAGCTGGCTGATGTTTAATGTCCCTTCCAGCCCGGTAGATTCTATGATTCCATTCTGAAATGGGGCTGGTGTCTGCCTGTGCACACATGGCACACGTGGGCACCCCACACTCCTGCTGCCAAAACTCAAAGGACCAGCCAGCTGATGTGCCTCTGTGATGCCAGGGATGGGAAGAAAACACCCCCCTGGGAGTGGGGGAGACAACTGCCAGAGGGAAAGGCTCTTCTTTGGTGACACTGGGAGCACTTTAACACTCGCAAAATCATTAGGTTTAATGTTTCTGTTATTTTGCTGTCAATTCTCCTAATGGTGCTCCAGCAGCATGGAGTTGAGTGAGTCATAGAAGTAATTATTAACTAGGCTATGGCACTGAAAAGGCATTCAAAGTTCAATTCAGCACCAGCCTCAGTCGATGTGCAGGGTGTACATTCATTAATGAGCAGGTGCTAAGTGCTGAGGAGAGAAAAGGAGAGAGCCCATTCTGTATGAAATATTTTGCCTCATTATTCCCCACAGGGAAAAAGGTAGCAGCAGCAGGTGGAGGGAATAAATAGGAGTAAGGGCATACATCTTGATCCTCACATTTTAAAGGGCGTTTGAAAGCCAGGCACTCTGGGTTTTACTACATCAGTGCTCAGAGTGGTGCAGGGACCCAGAGGTGTTGGCATCTGTGGGTGCAAAGCATGGCAGGAAGCTGTTCCAACAAAACTTGGGAGTCTGAGTGGAAATAAACAGGCAAAAAGGATGTTTTGGATGTAGGGAACTGGATGTGCCAGGAGATGAAGTGATGTGACCAAGGTCACACAAGGATTTGGTGGCAGAGGAGAAACACTGCACAGAGTTAGTGCACCCTGTGACTCACCCAGCAGAGTTCCCCTTTTCCTAGATGTGCTTTCTGCTGAGGGCACACAGCCACCCTTCCAGGCAGACCTGTAGCTGGGGGGACAGAAGTACATCAGCTTTCCCCAGCCATCTGTCCTTCCTCTGTCATTACCTGCAGGAAAATGGCAGAGCAAAAGCTCCCATCAACAGTGCCAGCCTAGCCTGGGAGGCTGGGCTTGTGTAAGAATTTTTATTCTGTTATATTTCCATGTTCTGGGGAAAAGGTTCTGTTTCAGTTTGGAGAGCAGGAGTGATAAAACACATTTCTGGAGGCAGGAAGATGATATCTGCTGAGATGAGCAGCAGCTGCCTGGAACAGCAATTACAGACCCTGCAGAGGTGTCATGGGTCTGGGCAGGGAACCACCCAAGGCACTTGGTTTGCATTTCATGAGCCTGGATCTGTGTGAATAAAAGTGAAGAGTCGCTCAGAGGAGATGATGGGCTGTCTGGAGTGAGAACAGCAGTGATCTGTCTTCTTTCATGATGTGTGAAGCAGGGTGATGGAGATGGGATAGGAACTTACCTGTACCAAGCCAGAGGCAGCTTCCTGAGGGACTGAGTCCATCCCCACGGCCACAGGGTGAGGTGAGCAGCTCGTGTGTCCCATGGGAGCAGAGCTGTGGCAGGCAGCACATGGAAAGGGCTGGGCAGCCTTCTCCAGGGCCCTGGGGATGCTGTGCATTCTACCACAGGGCTCCTGCACATCCCCTGGCACCCAGGACTGGTGTCTGTCTGCCCTAAGAGCCTTCTTGCTCCTTGCAGCCCAGGACTGGTGTCTGTCTGCCCCTGCACTTCGCATTTGAGGTGGGTTTGTGGTGATCCCAGTTCACATTCACAAATCTCTGATGCTGTCATGGGGCAAGGGAGCCTTGGGGGAAGGGGATCCACCAAAAAGATGGATTGAAGGGTTGAAATGGCCTTTTTGTTTTTCATATGAGTGAGCCACAAAAATACCTCAAGCCCATTTGACTCTCACAGTTTCTTCATAACCTTCTAACCTTGCTTTTCCCCTGTGTGTCCAACATCCCAGACCAATGATACCCTTGCAGTATCAGAAAAAATGCAGAAAAACTCTGCAGAAAAAATGCAGTGGAAACCAAGGACTGTCACCAAAAATATAAGAGTCAGGGAGTCAACACATTCCAATGAAACCTGCTTTGGTGATGAGTTCTAGACAAGCTCTGAGCAAGGTTTCGCATTTCAGCTTCACGGGTTATTGGGACTGCTGTGATAACTCTGCTTCTAAATGAAAGCAAGCCTGTGTGGGCTCCTCAGATGGTTTCCATGCAGATGACGCCTCCAGCTGCCCCCAAAAGCTGAGTTCCACAGCAGCAAAAAGAGCTTTATAGCCTTGGCTCTAATTAACTCCCTACAGCAAGAGACACTTTGGCTGTAACGCGCCAGTGGCTTTCAGATATGCCATTTATCAGCTCCCTAAATGCAATCAGAGCCAGTTTGATCCAATTAGGCAGCAGCAGCACAGGATAGCACCATGCAGCCTGTGTGCTGCAGCACTCAGGACAAGGGAATGCAGTGCTGGAAGAATGAGGGAATGCAGTGCTGGAAGAATGCAGCCTCTCCATCTGGGTACAGCATCATCATCCTTCCATGCCAATCCCTTTCTGTGGCTAAGGTGAAAGTCCTCAAAAAGCACTTCAGTGTCTGCCAAAGACTGAGCCTGTAACTCTTGCACGTCCTGTAGACAAGCCTGATTGTCTCTTCCAAACTGCAACGGGGTTTATGGCGCCAAGAAATTTCAGGGATCACCCAGATTTGACTCCCTGCTATGGGCAGGAACACTTTCCACTGCACCAGGTTGCTCAAAGCCCAGTCCAACCTGGTCTTGAGCATTTTCAGGGATGGAGCAGCCCCAGCTTCTCTGGGCAACCAGTGCCAGTGCAACCAGTACCAAGCACCCTTTTCACATCACTATCTGCCCATGTAAAAGGCCTCTTTTGCTCTGGTTTGTAAGCTTTCTTCAAATACTGGAAGGCTGCACTGAGGTCTCCCCAGAATTTTCCCTTCTCCAGGCTGAACCACCCCAGCTCTCAGCCTCTCTTCCTAACAGAGGGGCTCCAGCCCTCTGAGCATCCTCATGGCCTCCTCTGGATTCACTCCAGCAGGTGAGTGCCTGCATTACGGCCCCTTCTGACCTTGAGGCCTCACCTGGGGGACAGTTTGTGAGCTGGGGAGGGTTTTCTCCTCATCAGCCAAGCCTGCAGTGGGCACACAAGAGGTGTTGGAAAGGTCTCTGTGACGGTGTTCACAGGGGTCCGAGGATGAGGGAAGAGATGAGAATGTTGACTCCATGTTTCAGAAGGCTTGATTGATTATTTTATGATATATCTTATATTAAAACTATACTAAAAGAATAGAAGAAAGAATTTCATCAGAAGGCTAGCTAGGAATAGAATAGGAAAGAATGAATAAGAAAGGGTTGTGTCTTGGACTCTCTGTCTGAGCCAGCTGACTGTGATTGGCCATTAATTAGAAACAACCAACATGGGCCAATCACAGATCCACCTGTTGCATTCCACAGCAGCAGATAACCATTGTTTACATTTTGTTCCTGAGGCCTCTCAGCTTCTCAGGAGGAAAAATCCTAAGGAAAGGATTTTTCATAAAAAATGTCAGTGACAGGTCTCCTTGGTGCATGGATTCTCCCTGTTGTGTTTTTGTTTTTTTTTTATTTTTTTGATGCTCTGCTAATGGTGCTCATGGAGGGACCAGTGAGGCTGCTGCTTCCCCTATTTTCTGTGGTTTTTTATCTGCACATCTCTGTGCTGGTCTCAGTTTGGATTCTGCCCTTTTGCCAGAGTCCTGTCCCTACCACCTTAGGCCAAGCTTATAGAGCCAAATTGCACCCAGAAACACCCAGCATCACCTCAAATGATGGTGTCATCCCTGAGCATCTGTGGTCACCCAAACTGTCAAACCAGAATTTCCTGCAGCTATTAAAATACAGGAAGCCTTGCACTACCTTAAAGTTGTGCAATTTCCCCCTTCTTACAAAACAAAAAAAAACAAACAAAAAGTAATCAGTCACCACAGATCACAGATCTTGCTTCTCTTTTTGGTTTTGCCCCTGGGGAGCTGACTCCATCCCACATCATTCTGTTGGGCCACTTGCAAACCCATCCTTCTCCAGAGCCACCTGTTTAATGCTGAATTAATTTACATTTCTTTCAAGTGCTTGTGTTTGCTTCAGCAGACAGGCTATGAGTTATTGCCTGATCTGCTTTTCTGCTCAGGAGGTTACAAGGGCCTCGTTAAACAGAACAGAATATGCAAAGTGAAAGGTGATTTACCCATTGAGCAACACTGAAGTTTAGAAACATCAGGCAGCAAGACAAGAGCTCTTACATCACTGCCTGCAAAGCTTTTTGCCCTGAGTTCAGTGTTTACATAAAATTATCATGAAGCCATGAATTTAACTGAAAACTGCCAGTCTGAATGACAGTTTTGCATGGCAGTCAGCACATGAAGTAGATCCCATTCAGGTGAGCAGCAGCTGTATGGAAAGTGGGTTTTCTCCAGACTGATTGATGAGGAGGTACCAACATCAGGAGCTGTCTGCTTGAGGGATGAGGCACCTTAAAGCAGTGGCTTGGTTTGATGGATGCCAGGATCAGATGCTGAGGAGCAGAGCAGATCAGGTGGGATCTGAGCAAGGAGGCACTCAGTGCTGCTGGAGAGGCACTGGAAGGAGAGCTGAGAGCCAGCAGGCACAGCCAAGGGCTGGGGATTGGACCACAAGTGTTTTCTGCTGCCTTTGATACATCAGGTGGAGAGGGCACCCAAGAGGAACATTTAGGCTGGGTGATACCAAAGTCTGCTCTGAGCAGCTTCACCAGAGGTTAAAATCAGATGCACAGAGCACCAGGGGGACTGGAGCCATTCTGGCACTGGATGCAGTGGTTCTTGCAGCAGCCTGAGGGATGCTGTGAAGGCACTGGGCAGTGAAGGCAAACCAGCACAGTGCTGGCATTTGGCAGGAAGAGACAACATTGATTACGAGTCTCTTTTCCCACTGAGTTGCTGCTTCCCACCAGATAAAACCAGATTTAGCATCCTTGGAACTGCTGGGCTACTGGGCTGCTGTCCTGCCAGCCTGGCCAAGCCTGTGCCAGCTCTGCCCCTTCTCTGATGCCTACAAATCCCCAGGAGTCACCTCCTTGTCCTCTGTACCTGCTTTGTTCCCCTCTGCCCACAGCTCTGGGGACCTGCAATGAGCCTGTGAACCAGGGAGCTGCTCTTCCCCTCTTTTTCTTTTTTTTTTTTTCTTCTTTCTCTTTTATATTCCTCTTTTAGCTTTATCAGGCAGTCCAATAAAATATATTGTCTCTCCCCTATAAACCTTGCCTCCAGAGACTTAACCACACTGAGGTTGCTATAACAACAACCGAGCTCTTTGCCAGGAAGAAACGAAGGAAAAAAGGCACTGGAAAAACCAAGGGAGAGCTCAGCAGAGAGAGACCCCCCTGCAATGTGTCACTTTATCCCTGGGAGGGGCAGATGAGGCAGAAGAGAACTGAGGAGAAGCAGCAGAAGGAGGGATCAGAGTCCCAGATCTGCTGGGCATGTGCTGCAGGACCCTCCCCTGAGCAGCACTCAGATCTCCTGAGTGACTTTGGGGATTGGGAGTGGGATTTGCCCTGCTCAGGTGAAAATCCAGGCACACAAACACCCTGACACGGGCAGAGCTGCTCCCCAGCTGCACTCACAGAGCACAGCTCCCATCCCATCCCAGCCAGGAGGGAGGGAGGTGTCCGGGACTCTGATCCTGGGCAAACCTGGCACAGGTTTCAGAGGATAAATGGATACCACATCTTCCTGTGATGCAGCTGGCCAGGAAAGGTTTCTCCTGCCCCTGAGCACAGATGCCCAAGCAGCAGCAGAGGGGCTGCCATGGTTCCTTGGGCTGAAAAGAGCCAGGAAGGGCTCAGGTGAGGGAGAGGAGGTGGAAATTGCTGGCAAAGGCATGCAAATGTTTATAGAAGATGCTTGTCCTAGGAACTAGTAACTTAAAAACATGAAAAGATTGTAGGAGAACTCATCTGGAGTAGCTATAGATACCTACAGGCAGGGACACTCTTCTCCATCCTTTTCTGCTCTTTTAGCTGATTGCAAATGCCACAGTGAAGCTCCTCTAACTCCATCAGCCAGGGATTTATTCTAACCAAATCTTAATTTTTCCCTCCCAAGTTATGGATTAGGGGCTCTGAATTGTTAAACATCTGAGGATTGCCAAGAATAGAGAGTTTGTTAAGCACCCTGAGAGCTGGGCATTAAGGAAAGTTAAGTTATTGTTCTCGGATCCACGGCAGAGATGAATATTTATGGCTCAATCTAGTTTTCCAGAGTCTCATCATTTCTTATGTCAACTGTATTTTATAGAAATGTCCACAGGGAAGGAATTGACTTTTGTCCTGGGCCCAAACCAAACAAGCTCAAGCAGTGATTATTTGGATTTTGAAACAGTGGGATAATTTAATCTCAACATCTATCGATCTCCTTCTGCACTGGAATCCTATGGTTAAACATCTGCAAGGCAATGAATAGCCTGGAGTACAAATTCATTACAGAGTCATCAATAGGTACTGAGCTTTAGACTGAGGAAAAAAATGTTTGGTAATCTGCTTACTTTGGAGTAAAAATAAAAAAGAAGATGAAGCTTCACCCAGCTGAAGATACATCAAAGGCCATGAGGGAATTGATTCCTGTTGGCAAGGGTGGAAAGGCAGCTCCACTTCAAACCACATGGTTCCCAGTTTGGGACAGACATGGGTAAATCCTTCAGGAAAATAGCTGGCATTTCCCTCTAAAATCAGATTTGAAATAATAAATTAAAAAATTAGTTAAATTTGAGGAAAACACCGGCAAAGTCTGCTGTTGCTGACCCTGATCCCTTCCCTGGCCTTTAGCTGGGGATGATTTTTGTGAGTCCTTCCCTGACTGTGCTCCCTCCTGGAGGCAGCCGCCTTGGGTGGCGAGCAAAGTGATTCCCATATCTGTTAATTAATTGGTGCAATCTGTTAATGAGGTTTATGATGTACTTTGCGGGCCATCTGGACAAAAGATGATTTCGAGGACGGCTGCAACACATCCCTGCCTTTTATCAACTGTAATGGTTAAATATGGACTAATTAGGGGGGACACACAAAGCAGACAGAGAGAGCTGGGGCTCTCACTGGTGGATTTATCACTGGTGGGTAGGAACTGCAGCTAACAGGGAAATCTGTGCCCTCCTGAGCAGGGTGGGGGGATCAATCCATGCTGAGCAGCGTGGCAGCCCAGACCATGCAGGGGGCCAGGGGCAGAGCTCAGGGTGCAGGGGATGCAGGGTGGCAGCAGGGCTGCTCCACCTGCCTTCAGGCACAGCAGATGCTTTGCAGTCCTCCCCCTCAGCAGCTTCTTGGGATCCTCCTGCCAAAATCTGGCCCATACTTCACTGTTGTGGTTGGAAATCTAAAGGCAGAGGGCTGTCAGTTGTTTTGATCACTGCAGTGCAGTAATACAATAATCACCAGGTGCCTGGGATTTTATTTAAATATACAAAGCAAATATTATGGAGTGGGAGTATAAAAAAAATACTGAGAAGAGATAGACCCAGGCAAACCCAGAGAAATTTCTTCTCTCTGGCCCCTGCCCTTGTCTCAGCCCTCAAATAAAGTGATGTTCACCTCATCCCAGTTTGTCAGAGCTCATTTCCCTTGCTAGGAAATAAAAAGTGCTCAGCTCTAACATACGCAGCAGGGAGATTTGTGAGCATCTGGAAGGGAATCTTCTTAATCAGTCATGTGCAAGGTAAACCCTTTGTGAAAACACCCAGGATCCACTTTGCAAAATGACTCCAATAAATGACAAAACAATATGCAGGCACTCTAAAGGAAGTAAGAGATTAAACAAAGATCTAGAGCTTATTATCCTTGCTGCTTTGGGGCAGGAATAATTTACAGTAAAAGACACCTGCCTGATGTGCTGTTTAGGAGTTTTGCAATGAGTTTTCTCATTTCCCTTTCCTAGACAATGCTTGAATTTTTTTGTAACCTGAATAATTTGAAAAACATGGGCCCCTTCTACGTATATTTTCTTCCACTCACCAATGCATAGATCTGAATCCATAGCCCAATAGAGCAGAAATGGCTGCAGAATCATGACCACCCAAATTAACAACTATTTACTGTAGCTGTTATCCAAAACCCTCTGAGCTGAGCAACCTGGCATCCACCAGAAGACACCCCTTTCTAGGACTTGGATTTAAAAGTTGTTTGGTTTGGATTTTTAATGTCAATATACTCCCCTGCAGAGGAAAAGACCCAATAGCCTATTGTCAGGTTGTGTCTGGGAACTGGTATTTGTCAGCAGTAAGAATATTGACTGCCCTGAGCCGTGGTCCTGAAGCCTTTGGGTTGGTGAGATTCCTGTTTCTGGGGGCTCCTTCCCTCCAGGAACAGCAGCTGTGTGATAAACCAGCACACAGAAATGTTTCTGCACCCCTCAGGCTCTGCTTTGCCTGTTCTCACTCAGTTGTTTCCAGTCTCCACCACGCAGATTTTTGTTCAGCCTGTGAGGGACGAGCTGCAAATACAAATTGCCTTCCACCAACTCTAATGCCTGGTTTTATACCTCTCATTCTCACCAGAATTCCTCTTAAAGCAATAGGGATGCTTGATAGGGGCCTGGATAATTCTTTGTGGGGTTGAGCAGTTTGAAATGAGCCCCTCTCCCCATGAAAGCAGCACTTGCAGCTCCTCACTGCCTCTTTCCACTGCCCTGAGAATGAATGGGGCTTTATTTATAGGCAAGGTACAAAGCTGAAGGCCCAGGATGAGAGCTGCCAGCTCCAGAGACAGAAATAATATCTGTGATTGACCTAAATGTCCAAGGCAACCGCTGACAGCCTAAACACAGCACAGGAGCAGAGCCTTTAATGAATAAACTGAAGGAAATTTATACCCAAGGCTGCAAGAGGAGTCCTTGGGAAATAAAGGAAATAAATCCCCTCAGCCTTTCAGCAGCAATTGCTGGAGGTAGACGCCCAGATCTCATCCTGCTGCTACACTGACCTCCCTCAGCATGACAGAGATTCTAGAGCAAAGAGCTCTGACCTGACAATCTGCAAACTCCAGAAGAGATTCTGACCTGGCACTTCAGCTCTCAAATTCTGCATGGGCCAGGTCAGAAATGTCCTGGACACAGCCCTGGGAGGCTGATCCTGATCTGGCACTTCAGCTCTCAAATTCTGCATGGGCCAGGTCAGAAATGTCCTGGACACAGCCCTGGGAGGCTGTGGCCCTGCAGGGTGGGCACAGCAGCTGGCACAGCACAGTGGGGAGCTGCCACCTGCCAGGGCAGTGCTGAGCTCAGCAAACAGCCTCTGGTGAGTGAGGGGTGATGTCCGAACACTCGATGCCTCAAAAACCTCATGCATCAAGGTGAGAGCCAAACACTGCTGGAAGGATTCTCCTGGAGGCAATTTAGCCCACAGCAATGCAGATCTGGGGATGTCAGGGACTTTCTAGACTCACAGAACAACCCTGGAGGTCATTTATATCCCACATCCCATCCTCATCCCTAGAATCCTTCCCCACACTTGACAAAAAGCAGCAAAGCCCCTGACACCTCCCAGCAGAGCAGCCAGAGAGATTTGCTGCCGTTGTGAGGTGGAAAAGACCCAGAACAGGGGGCTGAACAGGGATCCTCAGACTGAAACATAACCTTAGCTAAGAGCTGGTGCTGCATCCTGGGCACAGGAGCTGTAGGAAACACAAATCCTGCTCAGAGCACAGGGAAACCAGGCAGCTCCCAGTGCCTGTGCTACCAGATGGGGCTGGCAGGTGTCACTAGCAGGAAGCACAACCGAAAGAAGAAGAGCAGGAATGTTCAGCTCAGATTCCCCTATCAAGCCCTCACTGCTGGGTCAGGGTGTGAAATTTGGCTCAGCACAACTCTGGGGGAATTGTAGATATTGCAGCAGCCAGGTTGGGCTCATGATCAGTGATGACCAGAGCACTGTGGTGTCTTTGGTCTCTTGGTAAAATTACTGCCCACAAATGGAATTTGCTGGTTGCTGAGAGCACAGCTGAAAGTGAAGGACAGTGGGGATGGGTTCTGGGCACCAGCTTTAGCCAGGATAAGCAGATGTGTCAGCTGTCTTTCAAACTTTGCAGCAAAATGTGAGTGGCTGCTGACAGAGTAGCTGAGACAGACACTAATGCAGCCTAACCTGACCTCAGAGGAGCTGCCCCATGGCCTGACAGTCACTTCCAGCTGGTCTTAGTCTACCCCACTGCCTCCTTCTTCCTATCAATACCAGAAACCTGACCTGCCTGAAAAGTCTCATCTGATCTCCTTTTCTTCTCCAAAAATGTTAATTTCCTGCTGGATCCATTAATACTATCCCAGAATCACAGATTACTCTGAGTTGGAAGATAATTGAGCAGGATAATCGAGTTCCACCCTGCAATTAAAGCAGCTCCCTGCTCTGCCCCTGCCATGTACAGTCACTGAGGAAACCCCAGCCCTGCGTACCACAGCATCCCTCTGCTCTTTTTTATTCCCATTTTTTTCCCCCCTGTGCCGTCTCACAAGTTTGGGCTGCTGGAGCCTGTGCTCTGAGCTGTGGTTATTGCCCACAACTTCCCCCTGAACCACTCTGACAAGAAATGGAATTATCCTCCCTCACCAGCTCATCGCCTGGGAGCTCTCCAGCTTTAATGCAGCGCTAAATTTTTGCTCCCTGGAAGGAGAAGGGCAAGAAAGGGGGAGACAGAGCAGTGCAGCCACAAACAGGGAGCTGATAAATGCTAATGAATTTATAGGGATTATAGCAATCCTTCAGCCAAAGCCAGGCACCCACATAGCTGCACTGACCCACGTGATCTGCCTGCACGAAATCACTCAAAAGACAGAAAATTTACCCAATTCACCCCAATTATGGCTGGCAGCAACGAAAAGGAGACAGGGTAAATATTTCAGGTGGCTGCAGGTGGACAGACATGCTGTGACCCCAAAATGCTCTGTGACCCCAATATGCTGTGACCCCCCCCAACCAGCTTGTGAGCCCCTGGACCCCCAGGTCCAAGGGGATGGAGCTGGGGGCAGCAGGGGCTGGCACAGGGCACGGTGCTGGAAGAAGGCTCCCAGTTAAGAGGGTCAGGTGTAGGAATTAATCTGAGGGGATGCAGCAGGTCCTGCCCCGCACACAGCAGGATTTTGCTGTGGGGAGGATGCAGAAGGAGCAGCTCTGCTCGCTGCTCGCTGGGTTTGGGCAGCAGATGGAGCTCGCTCCGCTGCTATGAGCAGCTCCTCACATCTCCTCACATCTCACATCTCCTCACATCTCCTCACATCTCACCTGCAGCTGCATTTGCCGGCTCTGAGGCAATCAGCGAATCCCGGCCATCTCCACTTTTACCATATTGCTGGCAGTGTGGTTGTGCTGCCCACCAAGATCAGAGAATCCTTGCCCCACTAGGCAGCACCCCAAGGAGATTTGGCTGCCAAAACACCTGGCCCAAAAGGCAAGCTCGAGGTGAGCAGTGAAAAGCTGAGCTCCAAAGGGTCCCACTGAGGTGTCCCACCTGGCAGAGGCTCTCTGGTGCTGTGGCCACCTCTGGAGGACAGGAAAGAGTGATGGGTGTAGCAGGGCTGGAGGAGCCCTGGCCTTCTCCTTTGGCCATGATCTCACCTCACCAGCACTGGGGTTTTGAACCTAAAAACTTTATTTTGTGTCACGCCATCATAAAATGCCTTGAGCTTAAAGGGCAAGTCAATCTGTTATTTTGTCTTTTAGTTTGCTTAAATGCTTTTTCTTTTCTTTTTATTTTCACACATTCACATTAACTTCAAGGCGCAAGAAGTACAAACTTATTTTCTTTTTCTTTCTTTTTCTTTTTTTTCCTTTATTTTTTCTCTTTTTTTTTCTTTTTTTTTCTTTTTTTTTTCCTTTTTTTTTTTCTCTTCATCTTGTTTTGTCTGGGTTATAATTAATTTTTTTCAAGTAGTTTGGATGGTGCTTTGTTGTGGATTTGGGACCAGAGCTGTGGTGACGGGGGATGTTTGGCTATTGCTGAACAGAGACAAGGGCTTTCCTGCTTCTCCCACCTCCTTGTGAGGAGGCTGGGACGGGACAGCCAGGACAGCTGACCACAGTGACCACAGGGCTGACCCACGCCATGTGATGGGATGTTGTGCTCAGCAATAAAAGCAGTGTGAAGAAGGAGGAAAGAGCAGTGTTTGGAGTGATGGTGTTGGTCATCCCAAGCCACTTTCACACATGATGGAGCCCAGCTCTCCTGGGGATGTCTCAGCACCTGCCTGCCCATGGGAAGCAGCAAATTGATTCCTTATTTTGCTTTGTCTGCACACACACAGCTTTTGCTGTTAAACTGTCTTTATCCCAGTCCTTGAGTTTCCTCACTTTTACCCTTCCAATTCCCCCTCTCCCATCCCTCTGGGAGGCAGTGAGCCAGGGGCTGTGTGGTGCTGAGCTGCCGCTGGGGTTACCCCACATTACCTCACATTCTTAGGAAAAAAACAACCTTCATTCACACTATTTTCAGTGTTCCTGAGCAGACAGTTGAGTTTCTCCCATATTACCTGCCCACAAACAGCTCTCTGCAGAATTCCAGGTGAGCTGCTCCTCCAGGCTCAGCTTTGGTGGCAGTCCCTGGAAGCTGCAGTAGATGGCACTCCGGATATGACATCCCGGGCTTAAAACTTCACTCCTGAAGTTAAACTGAAATTAAAAACCTGGGAAAGTTCAGGAGAGCTTTAAGCCTCTTAATTTAAATACAGATGCTGAACGTCTGGAAGAAATTCCTGACACTGGAAGCTGCTTTTGCCACCTTTCTCAATAAGAAAGGTGCCATCCCCCAGTTATCAGCACAGGGTGAGCATGGGATCCCTGAAGCAGCAGGTAACCAAACAGAGATTTGGGGGGAGGCAGGTGGAGAAAAGGGCATGGCTGATTTCATTATCACTAATAATAATGAACTCTTCTCTCTCTCAAAAAAAAAAATCATCTCACTGCAGAAAAAAACCTGATATAAAGCTGGGTGGAGAAATGACACTGGATGTGGGGGCTTCTCAGTGATGGCTTGGCTTCAGAGAGGTGCCACAGCCCTAACCCATTTTCTTGGCTGGATGCAGGAGTCTTCTGAACATCTCTGCCCCACATGGCCACTGAGGCTTTGCTCTGTCCCCCTGCGGAAATGCACAGTGCTGGTGATGGAGGTTTGGCAAAAAGTAGGCAAATTACGTCTAATTGGTTCCTAAATCCTGCTGAGCAGGATCATGAGTGTGCAGAGTCATCTCAAATATTGAAACAGAAGGACAGAGATTCACTTGAGTCAGGGTGTTCTGTTGACTTCAGCAAGAAACTGTTCCAATTGCAAGGGCTTCTCCAGATATCCCAACTTTTACTTAATTTCCAGCTTTTTTCCACAGGAAGTGCCATGATCTTTGTGTATTTCCTACAATGTAGGTCAACAGACTCTGTTCCATATTTTTGGGATACAAGAGTTGCAATTACTTATAGATACTCCATAAAATGAGACATTTGAGGAATTTTTAAGAGAATAGTCTGTTTTTAAATGAAACAAAAGGCAACTATATTTTTTAGTCTGTTACTGAACTCTTTCATCTCAGGGGAAAAAATGAGAAAAATACTACTATCCTTGTAGTACACTGACTTTTTTATCTACATGTATTTAGCCTTTCTCTTGCTTGGTTTAACTATAAAATTATAAATACACCAGGCAAAAGGCATAAAATCATCTGATACTAAACTTAGGTCCTCTGAAGGTGAATTTTTCCCAGGTGAAGTCCTCCAGGAAGCATGACAGAGAAAAGTCTCTTTGACTTTGAAAGCTTTTCACTTATTCCTCACTCAGGCTGTATTTGGGGAACATTTTCAGCAATGTCTGGTCTGAGATAGCTTTGAGGTTAGAGGCACCCAAATCCCACTGAGAGGCTATGAGAAAAAATACCATGGGAATAGTTTCTTCATGGATAAGCAATATCCTGGTTTGGACAGCTTTCCTTGGATCCCAGCAGAAGAGGAAAGATGCTGAAAAACCACAGGACTTGCATGCTCACACCTTTCCTAACATTGTTGTCTTCAATGATTCAGCCAGCTTTGTGCACATGGTTCGTCCAGCAGAACATTCACTGATGCCTTTTTGTGGGATCAAGAAAAAAAAAAAAGAAAAAAGAAAAAAAAAATCCACATTTCTGCATCTCCACCTGAAAGATGAGCAGCTAAGGCACAGGGAGAACAGAGCAGCAGCCTTGCTGCAGAGGTTGTGCACAGCCCTCAGGTCTCTGCATGCCTCAGCAGGTCTGGGGGAGGCTGGGCTGCAAATGTCTGCTCCTGTCAGTGGCAAAGGCAAGAACAGGACATTCCATATTCTGCAGGTTACTTCAGCCAGCCAGGTGCCAGAAACCTGATATTAAGTAAGCTGGGGAACTTGTGCTCCTTTCCTAATGGGATTCCAGCTGGCATGAATCCTTTGTGTGGTTCCAGAAGGAGGTGTGTGCTATAGCATTTGCAGGGATCCCTGCAGTAGGGAAAAGTGATGAGGAGGACTCCATCTTATCAGAAGGCAAATTAATTACTTTATTATATTATATTATTCTATATTATATAACACTATATTACACTACATCTAAACTGAATCTGCCAAGCACTCCTCTGCACAGAGTCTCGTGACTGTCCCCCAACAGGCCCAACCCACACACACGGTAGGCCATGATAGGCCAAGGAACCAAAACACCATCACTCTGGGTAAACAATCTCCATATTGCATTCTACTTTGGCACAAACCCAGGCACAGCAAATGATAAGAAGTGTTTTTCCTTTCTCCGAGGTTCAGAGAATGTGAATCTCAGAAATATCCTTGGGAAGAACTGTGCCCTGCTTTTCTCTGTGAAGAGCAATGTGGCTACAGTGTAATCAGCAAGAGTGATGTGCTGCTTTTCAGATGAACTCTGTTCAGGGTGTGGAAGGCCCTGCTGGCTGAATTCACTCTGCAGAGCCACACCAAGGAGCCATCCCCAGCTCAGGCTGTGTGGGAAGGGCAGCACTCCCTCTTCTTTGTCTGGGGGATGGAGGCGCTGGCCAAAAATGCTGTGCTGCAGTGGGCTCTTCAGTGGCACTGCATGGACATGTCCCACTGTCCGGTTCATTTCTGATTTGCAGGTTTTAGGAAGTTAAGATCCCCAGAACGAAGAAATGAGTGTTATTGGGTATTTTCCCCCTACTGGACAAAGCCCACAATGAAATCCTTCCTGTGCTGCAGGCCAGGAGTGGTCAGATCAAGAACAGCCAGCCAGAGTGTGAAGGGAGAGGGAACTGTGGGTTATTGCTGATCTCGTGCTGTACCCCACTGTCCCAGGAGAACCCAAGCAGGATTTGCACCCGTGCATGGCCTGGCACAAACCCACCATGTCCCTTTGTGTGCCCAACGCCTTTGTCCCTCCCCTGCCATGTGACTCAGCCTCACCTCTGTCGAGCAGCTCAGCTCCTCAGGCTGGAGTGAAGGAAACCCAGAGGAAAGAGGGGTGTCCTGCCTCTCCCAGCAGTCACTCAGCTGGTCCCCTCCAGGCTGCACCCATGTACGACCCCAAATCCCACATCTGACCGTGGTGGTGAGGCTGCTGCCATAGCAAGGTCAGAGGGGAGGCAGGTAGACTTTGATCTTCCCTCCTATTTTCTTGCTGAGCCGTGATTTACTGACAAAATGCTTTGTGGTTGTTTTTGGCAGAAAACGGGTCGTTTTGCTGAAGACAGAACTGTCCACAGGGATGCAAGCTCTCCAGGACCAGCCTAGCTGGACAAGAGAGCTCCTACCTGAGTGAGAGGAATAACGGGGCTGGGACCTGCCTGAGAGCCCAGGACACTTTGTCAGGTGGCAGCAAGAGCTGGAGATGCTCCTGGGTGCTGCTCAGTGGGAGTCTCTGCTTTTTCCCCCTGTATAAAACTGCAGACTCTTGGGGAACACAGGTGTGTTTCAAAGAGCAGAAAGATTTGCAGTGGCAGAAATCTGCTTCACATCCCTTTTATACACATCAGCCTTCTCACAGGGGTTGTTAAGACCTCCCAAAAGCTTCTGCACAGCAGAGTAGTTGCTGAAAAAGAGCTGATATCCAGGAGAGTGACATTTGCACTGAGATGTGCTTACCTCTTCATTGTGTACCAGAGCAGAGAATAACTAAATCAAACCCACAGCAAATTCCCAGTCCCGGATACACCATGATCCAGGGGAATTTAGGGGCTTGCTGCACTTCAAATAAGACAACAAACCTGCATATCCCACATAAAGGTCCTGAATACAAACACAATAATTTGCTGAAATTCTCCTCCAGCACTCTCATGTTTCAGCTAGTGCATCAGCAAATATTTAACAAGTCCAGGGGAAAAAAAAAAGACAAGAAAATTAATAGGATTTAAAAAACATCTTTAAGTACTTAAAGAGCAGTTTACAATCAATTAAAGACCTCATAAACACGAGAACATAAACAATATCAAAAATTTTCTGCATATTATAAAATGATTTGCCATAGAGTGGCTTGTGTGAAGAGATTAGATATGCTTTGCAGCATAAAACATTATTCTGTAAAGGCATTATGTTTCAGCAAATACACCACGCTAATTGTATTAGGGGAAGTTCAGGTGAAGCATAATTCCTGGATTAGAAAATTGAAGACCCAGGTTAAACAATATGTGTTGGTCAGGCTGCTTGAAATTTGCTGGCAGGTCTGAAAAGAGACTTTTTTTTTTTTACATTGATTGAATTACTGATATTTTTTTGGTAGTCTCTAAGGTTTGTTTTTTAAGGGCACTAAAATTTTTAGCCAAAATAATTGAATATATTATGTATATGAAAGCAGAAAAACAAATATTTGTTCTTATTTCAGCTATTTAAACAATCCTACTAATTATAGAGTTGGAAACAATTCCTAACATTGCTGTTATTCTAAAAACATTTCCCCACTGGCAAACTCTTTTAATCTACTTAATAATTTCTCAGACCTCAGAAAATAATTAACACTTTCCACAGCAGATTTTTGTGGAATACAAGCACTACAACAATCCAAAAGGCATTTTTGGCCAACAAAGGATACAACCCAAAGCTCAGCGCCAGGGCTGGGCATTATTGGTGTCAATTAATTTTTCAAGCAGTTGTCTGTGGCATTTCACTCATGTGTGCAGAGCAGGTGTTTGCATGTGCTGGCACTCACCCTCAGTGCTTCCAGATGAGCTAGCCTTAGCAAACTACTTTTTAAATAAAACTTCTACTTATACGCTAACTTCACCTCAAACTTCCTCAGATGGAAAAGGAATAAAAATCTACAGGGTGAAATAATTTCTTTTTCTTAAATTAAGAACACTGACTGTAGGATGGGATGCAAAGAAGAAATTCATTAGGGTTCCCTTACCCCTATTTTTTGACCGGGAGCACAAGCACAAATAAAACTCCTTATTGAAAAAAATTCCCAGACTTTGTCTTGTCTGGGAAGGAAAATGATCCTGAGCTGGTTTTGTATGACAGGAACCAACAATAAATAAAAAAAAAAGATCAAACACAAGAAAGAGAAGAAAAATGGCAGTCACCCTGGGAGGAAGCTTCCTAGTGTATGATAAATTGGAAAATGGACATACAGAACATGCTGACATACATTTTTAATGGCCCAATTGCTCAATTAATTCTTTCCCTTTTCCCTTTTTAATGTGAAAATCGTCATAATTCCTCCCAGATTAGTATAGATACAGGCCGACAGTCTCTCCTGCTCAAGGTATTTGCAGGACATAATTCATTCATAAAGCCGTAATGCACTCATCTATCATCCGAAATATTTCTTTTTTTCTTCTTTCTCTTTTTTTTTTCCTTTTCCTTCCCCTCTCTCCCATTTGTGCTTGGGGCTCTCGCTGAGTCTCTGGGCACTGATGTATTAGCTGGCATATGCAAGCTATGAATTATCAACTGAAAGGAGTCAATTATCCACTCTAAAAATGAGTGTCTGGGCACCAATAGCCTGAGGGGCCTTTTTTGTATTTACGAAATGATTTCATGGCAAGTAGAGGTGTGTGTGGAAGGGGGATTGAGGGGGGGGGAGAAAGGAAAGGCTTTTTTTTTCCTTCCTTTTTTCCTTGTGTCCATCCCAAGAAAAAAAAAATTAAAATGAAATAAAAGGAACATTTTGAACTTTGAATGCAGTAATCCATTTTTATACACAGAGACTTTTAGGAGCGATTTCTGCTGGCTGGAATGGAGCCTCGCCTGGTGGCCATGTTGCCTGGGCTTCTCCTGCTCTATCTGGTCTCAGCTAAGCCTTCAATCAAAGCCAGAGCCCTGGCTGACTTCAGCTGCTAATAGACTGGATAGGAAATGGGATATTGGATAGTTTCTTGGTCCCCAGTCTCTGGCCGTGTGCCTTGTCATCTCTGCAGACATTGATTTCTCCCCTGCTCTGCTCAGGGGCTGCAGCCCACCAAGAGCTGACTCCACATCAGCAAACCTTGAGCTGAGTTATGCTTAGGGAAATGAGGTCATTAGATGGAATTACAGCGGGTTTTGATAGCTCGGTAATAGGTTTTAATGATGGAATTTAACACAGGACCCCCACCAGGGACAAGGCAGATATACATCCAGACAGGTCACTTAATAAACCTCCACTCAGCACTTGAGTTGAGGAATTTAGGAGGCTTTGAAAACACAGCCCTTCTTAACCAAGCCAATACATCATTGGCAAGTAGTCTCTTTGGAAGGCTTTTTATTATTATTTTTGAGGGGTTTGATTAACTCAAAACATGATGTTCCTTTAAATATGCACATTCATTTTGCCAGATGCATTTTTGAGGAGGGTTCTTTTAGGCAGCAGATGTTTTCCTTAGATGTGAACAGACTGTTGTGCTCTTGGATGCTAAAGAGCCCATCTGATGGTGTGCTAAATTGTTTGGAAGTTTGAAGAGCTTAGCTGGCCTTTTATGTATTTGTTACTGACAGGTAAATTGCAGGTTAAGTGCAAAAGCAGCATTAGCTGAGGAGTCCTGGCTTCCACAAATCTACCTTGGCCTCTAATCTGAATACAAAAGGAAGGAAGGAATTAAATTTGACCCCTCGAACATGCTGTTTGCTCAATCCTAGACTTACCCAGTAAGCTCCTTTAAGGTGCTTTTCTGTTTGCTCTGGCCTCATCCCAAGCAGGTACAAGAATGCCCACAAAAGAGGACACTTCACAGGTAGCAGAGTGGATCAAAGGCAGAGCCACTGCTTTGTGTGTCCCAACAATGCCAAAGGAGCAGGCTTGAGGCTCTCCTGAAGGACAGTTCACTCAATTTGTTCTCCAAAGGCTGCAATGCCACGGTGGCTGCTGCAGGTCTGCATGCTCCCCCAGGAGTCCTGTGAGAGCAACCAAACCTCATAGAATCACAGAATGGTTTGTGTTGGAAGGGACATTAAACATCACCTTGTTCCAACCCCCCAGGATGGGCAGGGACACCTTCCACTAGCCCAGGTTGTGGCTGCTCCATCCAACCTGGCCCTGAACACTTCCAGGGATGGGGAGCCACAACTTCAGTGGGCAGCCTGTGCCAGGGCCTCACCACCCTCACAGCCAAGATCTTCTTCCTAAGCAAGGGGAGCAGAGGGTGCAGCTCTTGAGCTGTGGTGATGACAGACATTGATCAGTCTTTCCTTGTTTGTGTTTGAACCTGAGCTGCAAACCCCTGGTCAGCAGCAAAGTCCTCCATGCACTGCAAAGGGACATCTCTAAATAGGAGAGCTGAGAAGGAAGGGTATGGTCACTGGGGACAGTCTGCTGGGACAACAGAGGTGGGGGTTTTATTGACTGCTACACAGGCACCCCTGTCTATTATGGATTGCTCTCCTGAGAAACACCTTTGGAAAGCAACAAGGTGATCTCCCTATATGGTCTTCATGTTTAATGGAAAATGAGAGTGACTATTCCAGAAGGTACTTTAGAGCCAAAGTAAATATCTATGCATCAATGTCAATGAGAAATGTGTCCTTCATGGTGTTTGATGTCCAATTTAAACAAATTCCAAGGCTTCCTTGACAACCAAGGAGGACGATTTGATGAAAACTGTGGTGAACTGACCCAAACTCACCTTGAAGAGTGTCCACGCTTCACTAGTGGAAAACTGGCTTATGGTTAGCTGCCAATGGATCCAAGCACTCAGAACTATACTCTTCTTGATTACATGCCTGCTAGTGCTACCATCTCCCAAAGGCAGCTCAAGAGTCTTATTTAATATCTGTGTTAGAGGCAAGTCAAAAACTCAATTATTTTTGGGGGGCACCAGTGCAGAGAGCCCAGGCCGAGGAGCTGTTGTGCTTCCCCTCAGCATGTTGGGTGTTGGTGTAGTGGAGGTGCAGGTCCCAAAGCAATTCCTCAGAAGAGAGGCTGGCAAGCTCTGCTCATGGGCAGCCAGTGGATCCAGGAGCAGAAGACCAGGACTGTCCTCACTGCTCTTCTCCAGCCTTCAGTAATCCCAGGTACAAGAGGATGACGAGTGCTTTCACGGGTGTTTCAAATTAACCAAATTTGGCTTTATCTCTCTTATTGTTACCACCTGCTAGCAACCCTCACCCGCCCCAACCACAGAGACTCTGATCTTCCCTGTAGCCCAACCTTTTTCTTCTTATTTTTTTCCCGCTTTTCTCGAACAAAGGTGTCATAAGTGATTTGCCAGCTCAGATGATATTTGCTCCAAGTGTGAACTATGTGGGCTGTGGAAAGCTGTCTGTTTAATTTTGAAATCCCTGATGAAACTAAGAAACAAGGCCTGGAACAAAGAAGAAACTGCCACTTTTTGGCAAGAGTGTGCTGATTTACAAAGGGCATCCTTCAATTATTTAAGGAGCAGTCAGCAGTGCCATAACTTTAAGTATGAATCAAGTGGCATGACTGAAAAATTTGTCACAGTGTGTTAGATCAATGGTAATTACCTTACTGACATGAGTACTGTTATTATTTTACAGGGCTGCAAACAGGATCATGGACGTGAGGAAACACAAACTGCACTGTGATCAATACTCTCTGAAATATGACTCTCCGCGGCCCAAAATGGAGTTTTCGAGCCAGGCAAACCATTATAGCCTGATTCTCTCTCCCTGCCTTTAGATGGATACCCTGAAGTAAAACACAGCAGCAATTGGTCAACTTGTTTCTGGCTTTGAACAGGCAAATAGTCACTTATTATTTTTAAGGACAACTGTGTGCAAATAAAAAGTCTGTCCAGCCAAACTCCGAGTGAGAAGAGAGCTGTGGAGGGGGCGTGGGGAAGGAGGGCTCTGCCTCGTGCTGTGCCTGTTGTTTAAAACCTAAGACTAATCTGCTGCAGGACACATTTGGCATCAAAGGTTTTCAGGTTCTCCCCCACCTATGATTTCAAAAGGTCCTGGCACTCCTGATCACTTGGCATCACAGCTGGGACTTGTACATGGCACAGCCAACCAACACACAAAGTGTGTACAGGACTGTCATGTACAACTCCTGGGACATGCTTGGACTCTGGAGCTTATTTGGGATATTCTTTCCAGGCAAACTCTGTCAGTAGGGATGGATTTGCCAAGCCTGTGTGAGAACTTGCCCAGCAGATGTGAAGGAGATGAGGAGGGATTGACTAGACACAAAATGGACACACATCAAGGCAAGGGGGTGGCTGGGCAAACACAGCTCCAGGGAGGAGAAGGGGTTAAATGAAAGGAAGAGATTTGCCTGATCTCTGAAGAATGAGTCACTGTCTGTAACTGAGAAAGGAGCTCACTGAGACCTCAGCTCTGGAGATGCAATGGGGAATACAACTTTGGCCATAGCTTGAAAACATCCCAAATGCTTTGATGGGGCACTCCCAGAGAGAGGAGAGCACAGCCAAGGCCAGTGGAGGATCAGAGCTGAATAGGGATGTGCAAGTCAAACACCTGGAGATAGCCAAGGGTCCATGACGCATTCTTTGTGAAGAGCTGGAGGAATGGGAGGTCAATGGTGAAGGTCACCGACAGAACAGGGGAATGTTGCATCCAACCCAGGGCTTTGAAGAGCAATCCTCACACTGAAACATGAGCACGTGGGAGTCTGATAACAAATAAAGATGCAATACTCCCAGTTCCAGCTTTTTACTAGTCAAAGAGTAAACTGATGAAGGACACAAGGAGAGACTTGGTCAGTCTGCCCAACATCCTAAACATCGCCTACAGCACAACCAAAAAAAAGAGAAAATAGAGATGGTTACTTGGGACTATCTGAATTTCTGGCATTCCTGTTCTTCTTTGGATGCTGTTAGGAAATCTTGGTCCTTATAGCAGGAAGACTAGAGGGTGTCTTCGGGTTATTTAGTTTCACTTTGTCATCTTTTTTTCTTGTTACATTCCATAAGGAATGAACTGGGTACAGGGAAGTTTCATGTCATTGATGGTTTATCCATTTCTCTGTGTATGTGTTGAGAGGATGAAACAGTTGAATGGCACATGATGCTAGAACATTGTCTGATGAGAAACAAATATTGAGGGCAGCAGGAAGCAGCAAAAATGAGCAGAGCCTCTTGTGAGGTGAATAGTTCACAAGTGGCTATGTATTATTTTGGAAAGGGTCACAAATTAAGGTGTAAATTCATGTACACCTTAAGTTGTGACCTCATAAAAATGATCAATGGTTAATGGTGCAGATAACAGGATTCATAAGGGAAATTTATTGGCCACTTTTGTGAAATAAATATATTTATACCATACCACTGGGAAATAAAAACACATCAATAAATCATATGATATCTACAACTATACTAATAGCATGAGTAGCTGTTATAACCAACATTTTTAGACCTGCAGACACCCCCTCTGGCATGGTACAAATATAATACATGTTAGCAGCAAAATGTGGTTCAGCAAGAGACAGACATGTATATCCCACTTGTGAGTTATCTAGGCAGGCACCCCTCATGAATTATGGTCCCTCCTCAAAATATGAGCCATAGAACAGCAAAATAGATATTCCACAATGATATAAAATGGGTCAAAAAGCACAGTGGCAGAACAGGCTTGTAATCATAGAGTCATTGAATATCTCGAGTTGGAAGGCACCCGTAAGGACCATCGAGTCCAGCTCCCATCAAGCCCAGGAGCTGCACTTATCTGTTCAAAGCAAGGACCATTCTTCCCCTGCTTGCTCAAGCAGGAGCACATCTGGGCAACAATACCCATTTCACTGCTGGATTTGTATTCTTTTGGGGTTTTTTTTCAGCTGATTGCCAGCTAGGATAAAATTCAAGGTAAAATCTTGCATGCTGTCCTACAAAAACATGCCCTGTCTGTGCAGGACTCTCCTGCGGTGTTCCTGTTTCCTGGGAGTCCTCAAACAATCTCCCCATGTTCCAAGGAGCTGCAAGGTTTGCCTGACCTTGCCTCTATCTTTGACAGGGACTCCCAAAAGAGCTGTTCCCATTACAGGAGCAAACCTGAGCTTGCCCTGCTGGCTGCACCCACCAGTCCCATTTGTGCTGAAGTCCAGCAAGGGCAGGCTGCAGTCAAGCCTCCTCAATAAACCCCATTCTCTGCTTTCAGGTTGCAACTTCAGTTTCTTCATGGCTTGTCTACAGAGCCTCCATGAGGTTCCCACCTCCTGAACCTCAACCCAGCCTTGTTTCATCACAGCTTTCTGGTTTGTACCTCTCAGCCAAGGGGTAAAAATGTGCAGTACCACGTGGCCCCCACAAGGCACCTCCTAAGCAAAACTCCACTGAAATCCGTGCCAAAAACTCAAAAAAATAAAAAAATCTTGGCTTCAGCAGGCTCTGGAACAGACACATTTGGAGAGCTCAGGTGTCTGGTGCTACATTGTTGTATCTCTCCCCAGCACCAATTCTCTTGGCATCAGAGCAAATCAAATACTTCTTAGGGCTATCTGCATTTTCCAGTGAGCATCAGCTTCTGCCATGGTGGCAATAAATTCGTGCTGTAATGTGACATGTAGCAATGTGCTGCATTGGCAGGGTGGAGAAAGGCAGAATTTTAAAAAAAGCCAACCCCATATACAGCCAAAATTGTTGGTTTGCATGAATTTGGGACGCAATTATTCAAACACCAGCATGGCTGAATTTATGAAGGGGGATAAAAAGTCTCTTTTCCACTAGCAGAAAATAATAAATTGTCCTTGTGTTTTTTGTGTATTTTCAGCTAAGCTGCCTCCTTTAAAAAAAAGTAGTTATGAATTTGCTTTCCAAATGTATTTTTCATTGTGTATTTTATCATCTCTACTCCAATAAAATTTTCTTTAGAAACAACACATTATTGTGTCAGAAGGGGAGGAGGATAAGAATACACCAGGGAACCTTTCAAAAATGTTTAAGTATTAATTTATTTCATGATGAATTTTCCACTGTCATTTTCTTAATAGCATGCACATGAAATAATCATGTCTTAAAATGCTCTGTAATTGAAGGACATTTTCATTTCCTGATTACTGAGGGAATCCTTCTTTGAACCTTTATGACTAAATGATGTAAGCACCAGGCTTTCTTTCTTTTTTTTTTTTTGCATCTTTTAATTTATGTATTTCTTCCCTCTGCCAGTCTGTCGAGACAGCTTCATTCAGTGACAATTTTCATACACATGGAGTTCTCCTTTCAGATGAGAATAAATCCTGATATGTCCCTCGCTAGTACAGAGTGGAAGCTGCCTCTCTTACTGATGGTATTTTGGTCTAAAGGCGGTTTTGAGGTCACTTACAGATAGGTTGGTTACAGGGACAGCTTCAACTGCTGGATTTTGACTGATGTAGGCAAAAAAATCTGCCTTGTCCTGGTGGGTTCTTCATGGTCATTGTGGGAACCTCCATGGAGTTGTGTACATCAGGGTCCAGTTCAGGAATCAGAGCCACTTTTCGCAGATTATTTCATTTCTCTGTTGCCCCAAATATGGCCCAGGTGGCTCTCAGCTAGCCTTGTCACACTCATGGAACTAAAGACAGGGGGACACTGTGAAGCTCTGAGTGAAAATGCTGAACACGACCTCCTATATCACATCCCCCTCCCTCAAAATGCTGAACAAAATGCTGAACACAACCCCCTGTACCACATCCCCTCTCCCTCCCCAGAGGCTAAAGGCCAAACCCAAACCCTGGAACGCCTTTGTGGCCACAGCCCTCCGTGGCTTTGGGACGTGGATGACCATCACCACCTCAGAGAGGTGACACTGAGTCCCCACTGACGGACAGCAGAGCTGCAGGTGGCAGGGCTGGTGGGGGGCTTTGCCAGCCCCTAGCTCAGGGGTTTCAGTGCCCATCCCAAGGCTTGGCTCCCATCCCCACCCTGAATCCCCCTCTCCTCCCTCTCCCCTCGCACCAGTGTGAGAGCAGGAGAGACGAGGGGCTGGGGAGCCGGAGGAAGCGCCACTTGCCACGAAGAGAAGGAAGATTTATGAGTGTTTATCCAGAAATACCAGCTAGCCTGCTGCTGATCCAACTGAGCCCAGCAGGCTGCAGATTGGGGATTTGCAGCGGGCCCGTTCCGTGCCAGCCCATCCATCACGGCCGGGCCTAGCGGGGCCGGGCGGGCTGCGGAGCCCGGGGGCTGCCGGGGACCGGCGGGGACGGAGCAGGAGCCGCCCCGGGCCCGCTCCCCACGGCCTGTGCCCCTCGAGCATCGCCAGCCGCCGCCTCTCCCCCCTTCCCTCGCTCCCCATCCCCAGCTGGCTCCGGCCCGCATCGCACACCATCATTTTTCTCTCCCGGACTCGCTGGAGCAAGCGAGACATGTCAGTGGCTGATGAAACCCCATTTTCACTGATTAGCTCCCTTAAAAATATTTCATCTATCAGTGCCAAGATTTAAGTACTTCCCACTTGCAGGCAGCCGAGTGTGTCTTGTTGACTATGTAGCACGGCCATTTACATAGGCAGTGACAACGCCACGGCAGCGCTAATGTCCCCTCTCCCCCCGCAGCATCTCCGGGCCGGCACAGCTTAGACCTGTTTTATTGCAGACCTGTCCTCCTCATCTGTGGCAAGAAGAGAAAACAAGGCGGGAGGAGGGGGGGATAAAAAGACATCTCTGATGTGCGTCTCTCTTTGCTGCAGGAGTCATTTGCAAAGTCATATATTTCAATTTCCTCCCCTGTTCTATTATTACCTGGGTCTCAAACAAGTTTTACATTCATTTATTCCCAAATAGAAATGCAATTTCCCCAGCAAATGATACCTAGCTAGAACTCCATTTGTGTTCCACCAAGAAGACTTATTTTCTTCTTTATATTTTTCCCTTTCTTCCTTTTTTTTCTTTTTTTTTCCTTTTAACACCTCTATTTGCATGTCACCCTTTGGGATGGTCCTTCCCCATCCCCTCCCTTGAGGACACATAAAGGAGACAAGGCATTTCACTCTCTGCCCTAGCACTTCACCTAAGGTTTCCAGTGCTCAGGAGCTGAATGATGGGATTTGGGATGTACATTTTTGTTTGTGAATGACAAAAAATGGTGGAATCTGGGAGAAATAAATAGAATGAAGGACAGCTGTGTGTCTTGGGGTTGCTGTTAAAATTTTTTTGAAGCCTCATCTCAAGTGGGAGGCAGCATTTACATCAGAACATCACCTAAATGTTTGTACCTAGTCTCCAAATCCAGCAAGAACAATAAAATAGAACAAAACCTTTCATGCAGTGGAAATGACAAAATCCAGTGTGTTGGGAAAATTTAACAAGAAGGGGACAAGGTGGATAGCTGTACAAAAAAATTCCATGGTTTCTGGGAACTGACACTCCCACTGGAATAGAATGAGTTTCACATTGGTTTTTGATCCAGCTACAGTTGTTTAAGTACAGGTCAACAGAAATAAAAAATGAAATTTAAAAAGAAAAAAAAAGCAGTACCATGTCTGCAAAGGAAGAAAAGGTCTGATAGATAAGGCTCCTTCTTTTGTTTTCTTTGGGCCCTGTTCTCATAGCAATAATCATGGCCCAGAGCAGAAGTCGCAGAGCACTGGGAACTGGTGGTTGAAATGTCTGGGGAATTGGGTGATCCTAGAGGTAAAGGTGGGAAATGAGAGTGCCATGGGGAGCAGATGGCAGCTGCTGCACGTATTTGGTGCGTCCTGTGGGCTGCACTGGCAAAGGCAGCTCTGGAAGGAAGAGTTATGTGTTGCAACTTGAGGAGAACAAACTCAGACCTGTACAATAGAGTGGGTTTAAAGAAAGTATTACCTGTGGGGCTGATTAACTGGACATGAATGGTAGGAAGCAGAGAGGTGGAGAACCTGCTGGGAACACTGTAAGTGGATCTCTGCTGTCAATGTCAGGCTTCTGGACAGGAACTTACACTGAATGGTCTCTGCCTGTCTTGAGGGAAGAAGGAAGATTGCTGTCTCCACAATACAATCCCCAGAATTCTTTTGAGACTTTGTTAGGTGCTGTCTGGAGGGATTATTCAAGGTGTTGTTAGAGTCACATCCCAGTCCTGAGCTCTGCTTTGATCCCCTTGAACAGAGCAGTGAGCTCAGCTGTGTACCTGGGGCAGCCACAGCACCTGTATGAGGGCTCTCACAGGGGCAGCATCCAGCCCAGGTGGTGCTCCAGACCCTCATGCAACAAGTCCCAGTGTGGCAATTCCTAACTTCACCCTGAGGCAACTGGTTCCTGGACTGGACTGAGATGCCACTGATTTCACTTTGAAGCTGGAGTCACTCCACTGATGTCGGGACATTACCCCGGAGTTATTTCAGCATAGCACAAACAAGGGCCCCATCTGGCTTATTCAGAATATTCCCTGTGGACGAGTGACTTGCTGAGGAAGTCTGACTTTCCTGCTAGTGCCAAGGTAGTGGTTTGGCCATGAATTTGCCTTTGGCTCTGTCTCTGCTTCTTGCTACCCACCAGCTCAGCAAACTTACATAAGAGCAAAACTTGTTTACTGAAGATTTTCTGAAGCAAATCTTATTCAGCTTTTATTTTTTCCCTATTCATCCCACATTTTACACACTGCTGAAAGTAAGTACAAGAACTATCCAAGCTAAGATCCCATCACAGTGACATTCTGACGGATTGTGCAAGACCTAAGTCGCACTCAGTGCCACTTCCCTTACAAACACCACACACATATTGTGAGAAAGAGAATAAAGAAAATCAGCCATCCTTTTAACTTCCATCTTCCAGCACTAGATTTCCCATCCCAAGATTAAGAGCCTAGAAATACTAAAGGATAAATGCCAAGGAGATTCCTTTCATTGGCTCATTGGTGTCCTGACATCTCTGCCGAAAACAGTGCTCTGATAGAAGAGAACAGAAAATGCCCAAGCCAACACAGCAGGGGTCTGAAAACCAATATAGTCTTATGGCTTTTGGCATGTTGTAAGTGACATGGTCAGGCACTTCCCTAATACAGGATAATATTGCTCTATCTGCAAGAACATGTGGAGGAAACATTGCATTTAGCGCTGAATTGGCTTCATGCTGGCTTAGCATGGAGAGGTAAACCTGAAAGGGGGGATCTCCACCTCAGGTGCTGCAGAAGGACTCAGGTTATGTGGGGATTTAACTGTGGAAAGGATCTTTGGCTTTTGAGAGATGAAGCTGCCCTTGCTGCATTCATGTGGAATGCTGGTGAAGAAGGCGGAAAGAGAAGGTGAGCAGTGGCAGTAACACCTTTTATTCTACAAATTTTATCTGCCTGCTAAGGTGTAATTTTTTTCAGCAGTATCAACTCAGCACACAAACAGGCTGCCCTCATTCTGCAAGCCAATCTCATTTTGTATTTCTGTGATTTGTTTGAATTTTCAAGGATTAAATAGCCTCAAAACAAGGCTGGAATGGGGAATAAGCAGGACTAATGTATACTGTACCTGCTCCTCTGTCTCTGCCTGCAGGACCAGTCCAAAACAGTCCGTCTTGAAAGCTCTGGATCTAATCTTCATGAGCAAGATTTCCACATATAGGGCATGTGGACTGACCTCATTCCCATCATCCCAAAAAGGGAGCAGGAGAATGGGGCCAGACTTCATCTTCTCCCCAGGTAGCACTGACCAACCACAGGCAAAGTGCTTCAGGCAGCATAAAGAATATTTGTTTTGTGCAACAGCCCATGCTTCTCTTCTGGTGTAACTACTTCCATCTTTTCTTTGAAGATGGCCATATAGGAGATGTTCATCAATAAACCCTCTTCAGCAAAGCCTTGAGCATCCTGAGCTCCTGTTCTGATTCTTTTACTCCTTGGTGACTCTATTGCATGCAACACAAGGAGCCTGGCAGACATGGTACAAATCAATACAATGGGTGCAGATACTGGACTAGGCCAAGCTGGCCATGCACTGCCTGGGCAGGCTGGATATCCCTGCCATGAGACTGATTCATTCATCTGATAAAAAAATACCAAAAAAATCAACAGCAAAACCATCAGCCTCATCTTCACCACTGGCCCTACCTTGGATGTGAAATATTTCAGAAGGTCCAGAGCAGTGACTCTTTTTCCACTTGTCTTCTGCCTCAGCCTCTACTGTTTGAGCACAGTGTTGGTCCATCCTTCACCTCCCCTCTTCAATGCCCCTGCCCATTTTGATGGTGCAACCATCACACTACTGTGCAGAGAGCTCTGGTGGAGCCAAAGGCTGCAGTGCTGCTGAGAGAAAATCAAAGTGAGTTCAGCTCTGCTCAGCATCCTCTCCAGCAGCCAGGATGCAGCATCCTGCAGTTAAAGCTACACACAGCTCCTAAAAAACCTGTCAGCAACACACAGCTCTGTGCTGGGCCAGCGCACAGAGAATTTGAGGCTACATTCAGAGACATGGGGACTAAATTCACAGTAGTGGGGACTCCAACATTCAGATAGGAAAAGGCTCCATCCCTTCTGTCACTCACAGAACAGGAGCTTTGCAGTCAGTGTGGGAGGAGGGCAGTAGCTTTAATGTAGTTTTGCACCTATTTGCTTGTCCGTTTGTTTTCAAACTCCCTTAGAAGTCATGATGTTTAGTGTGACACATTTATTTAGTAAGCTAGTAACCACAAAAATGAGCTGTGTGGCAGCTCCATTGAGCACAATGCTAATAATTGACAGGGCAGTCCAGATGGTGAAATAGAGGTGAACAGAATGGATTTTGCCAGATATTAAACTTGACCACAGATGGAGGTGGCTATTTTTATTAGTAAGCTCTGAAGGGGAAATGCCATGCACCCACATTTACACTGCTATAACACTTCTGGTTTTAGCTTCTATGAATCTTATTTTCCTTCCATAGGTCTGAAAGGGCTTTATAAAGAAATTGCACTGAGGAGCAGAAACCATGTTGCTTAACTCTTGGATCGATGTGCAATCTGTTCAACAACATTTCTCAAACACTTCAGCCTTGTTGTCCTTCTTGGATCTTGTTAACTTTCTTTCAGGGATGTTTTGAAGTGGTACCTGGAACAGAGGCTAGGCAAGATGAAGAGAATAAAAGTGGGCATTTATTAAAGGCCTCAACAGGTTCACCTTGGGCAATCAGAAGCCTCCAACAGGCTACACCTAAGATGGACAATGGTCATGAGTTTTTCAGACAGATAAAAGTTTGGTCCATTTACATATCCATTTACATATTAATCCTCCAATTGCAGCTTCAGGTAATGAAATCATTTACTCCCAGTTTTCTCCCCACACAACTTCCTTTTGTTTATATTTTTCAGGGCCTGAGGCAGTGAGGTGTCCTTGAGTCCCAGGCCTAGAGAGGAATTGTTTTGTCTGAATAAAGGAGGAGAACAGCAGCTGACAGGCCATGGAGTTTTGGAGTCATACACTAAGGCAGTACAGGATATGAAAAATGTAAAAGCTAAATCCTAAGGCATCAACAGGACAGTCTGAATCACAGGTAAATGCTAAGATTTTACATTGAGAGATGATCCAAGTCCTTTAGGGTTTGGTGAAACATTTAGATAGTCAGAAGGAGGGAAAGTTTGGAAAAACTATGTTAAACTGCATTTGTTGCACTCAGGGTTTTAATAGGTTCATACATAGGCCTGTATCACTTTAATCTCATGTCTCTAAGATCTTTGAACTTGACCTTGGCGTGGTCACAAACAAAACCAGAAATCAGCCTGGAGGTGAGCATCCATCCACTTGGACAAGGAGGAAAACTGGCCCAGCACCTTCAAGTGGGCAGAGAGGCTTGCCTGAGGACAATGCAGAGCTGCTGTCCCTGCCAGCTCTCCATCATCTCAGAGACTCTGTATCTGAGCCAGCTCCATGCTGTTGGTTGGTGCTGCTTTGGCCACTCTCAAAGCCATGACCTTGCTCCATGGCTGGGAAAGTGGAAACTTCTTGTGACACTTTCCTGTTAGCACAGCCTTGGCTACAACTTCATGCTCTTCCTTCTCACAAATATCTTTGAATGTGATGTTGCTGGGATGTCCAGGGAACAGCAAAGAATTATCTTCTGGTGCCCCCACAAGGCTAGAGGGTCATACTCCCTCCTTTTCCTCCTCCATTCCATGTTCTCCATTCCTAATCCCTCCTGAAATACCATTTTTTATTCCAATGACTAAGCAGGCCTACTCCCCATGAGCGCTCCAGCCTTACCAGGGCACGATGTAGCACCAAAGGAGTGAATCCCTCTACCATCCACAGGCATGGCTTCACCAGCAGCATTTTTGGCACAGAAGTCATTAGAGTGGCCAGTGACACCACTGAAAGGTCTCAAGACATCCCATGTAAAAACTACAAAGGAGCTGCCCATGGCAAGGAAGTTAAAATAAGGTTGGGTGGAGCCCTTGAAAATTATAAGAAATGAGATTCAGCTGATCTCCACTAAATCCCTGTTGGACCCAGGGAGATGTTATTTCCTTCTTCTATTTTTTTTTCTTCCTTTAAGCTTAAAACCAAAAATAAATTCTTTCTCTTCTTTTGCTCCCCCTCCCCCTGAAATCCATAATGTTATAATTAAAATGTCATAGTGAGACCACTCAATATTTATCAAGAGTCAGATGCTGGCAGGTACAGTTTGGGATCCAGATCCAAAGCTAGCATAAACTGGTAGAGCTAATGGGGGCTGCCTCATTTACACTAGAAAACAATTTGGCCTGAGGTTTCATATTTTCTTGTCCATCCCTGAATATATAAATGCTGGATCAAAACTGTGTTTTCAAGAAGTTTCCTGTGAGTATTAATTTGAGCAAGAGCAGTGAAAAATCCCTGGTATTTCATGGAGGCTGCATAGCTGCAGTTTCCCACTGCAGGAGGGCAGCAGGGTTTCATTTGCAGCATCTGTCCTTTTAAGTGGAAGAATAATACTTGTCTTCATCTGCTTTTTATTTATCTTACTGCTGTTGTCAGCCAATACTTGCAGATTGTGGTTCACCATTTATTGTTCACCCAACCATTCCACTTAGGCAAAACGCCTCTTAATATGCTCCATAAAGAAACTTTACCCATTTGGCTCATGGTGCTGTTAATTTGCATATCATTACAATCTCATTAGATTTATGGCTCTGATCGAATACTTCCACCACCCTGTTACTCTGTGCTGGAAATCTACAGGCTTTTGTTAATGTTCTGTATCTCTGAAATGCCTCTTTTCTTTCTGTTCTGCTTTCTTTTTTTTTTTTTTTTCTTTTTTTTCTTTTTTTTTAAATTTTTTTTCCTTTCATTATCGGAAGGATTATTATTATTATATTATCAGAAGGAAAATGCAGAAATTCACATTCAAGGCTGGGAAGTCAGCGCTGTATGCTTATGGGGACAGGAAAAAGATGAAAGAGTCAGGAAAGACAGACAAAAATATGTGTCCAGTGATGGTGTGTGGCCCCTTTGAGCTTCAATTTAGGAAAGCAGCAGCCACCACATGTAAATTGAATCTCCAGGCCCTCATTTGTCTTTAGGCTTGATCCTTCTTCCAGAGATGAACCACACCAAAAGTACTATTTTTGGCTCAGGTATCCTTGAAAAAAAATAAGACTACAAAAGGGCAGTGACTGCCACCTCTATGCAAACATGTTCATGCCAGCCAAGCCTGACAGCCAATATTCCCACTAGTGAACATGTGCTCTTATTTAAAATATTTGCACTCATTTAATTCTTCATGTCTCTGGTGATCACATACAAGTGATTCACACTGCACACTCAGTCCCTGAAGAGCCTGTGATGATGATAATTCAAACAGATCTATTACCTTTTAGCTTTCCAAATGTAATTATAATCCAATTAATTAGGTACTCTCAGTTGATTCTGGGTTTCTTCCTCCAATTTCTGCTGTATGAAACTGATGGCTGAGAGGGCTTAAGATCATTCTCCATTAGTGCTCATTCTGCAGGAGAGGTTAATGATAAAGTCAGGCAGGTGCTTGGCACTCACTGGCAGGAAATATTTTTTTAACATAATGCTCAAACAAATTTTGCATCCCATTCCAACTTTCTGTTATTTGATTCAGCTCTCTTTTCTGCGTGAAACAATTTCTCCAGGAGTTGCAATGGGTTTAGGAGAGAGAAAGCAAGGGAAAAAAGGCTGTTCCATTATGCAGCATAGATTGCTTAACAAAATTCTGTCCCCATTAACCGTGCCACAAAGACAGAAAGCTCCAAGCTCCATGGGAAAAGCAGCATGTGGAATATCAGGTGAGGGCACAGCAAGGCAGGAGATGGCTTCCACTGTGGCTAGAAGGAAGGAATAAGCCCTCATCCCACCTGGGATGGTGACCCAATTAAAGCAACCTGGAGGTTAAAAAAAAAAGAAAAAAAAAAAGAAAAAAAAAGTTAAAGGAAAAGGTATAGGAAAAAAGTATTAAAAACTCTCTTTCCTTCCTTTGCCATCTGTATCAAAGATTTGAGGCATCCTTGCCAAAATCCAGGACAAATCCAAAATTAAGCTCCAGGAATGGTGTGGGCACAGCCATGGGGAGGTAACCTTTCTCCTTAAAACAGGATGGACACAAGCACCCACCCTCAGCCACAGAGGGTGAATTGTCCCTGCATAAGCTCCCTCCAGGCCCCCATCTCACCAGATCCTGGACAAGTCTTGCAAACACCTCACTCAATAACTCAGGTGCTGTAACAGGGCCTTGCAGCTCACAGAACCAGCATCAGCCAGAGACAGGAGAAGGGAATGTCTGCATGGAAGTGGAACCAGCCCTCCATGGGCTGACAGGGTCCAACCCTGCAGCTACATAAATGCACATCTGTAACCTTCTCCAGCCTCAGAAACGTGTCTGCAGTCTTTGAGCCCCTGGGAATGGGCAATCCAGCAGTATTTATGCATAAATAGTGTGGGAATGTGAAAGGAGGAGCCATGCATCAGCTCAGCTCTGCCTGTGACATTGGACAGGTCACTTTGTCCCTAATCCTGTACCCATCTTCTCAGTCATCAGCTCTTCTCATTAGATGGGGAAAATAACCAGTACTCTGGGACTCTGATCTTCACCTGAAACTTCTGAAGGCTGCAAAGCAGAAATTATGAGCATTAGAATGCTCTGGATTTCATTGAGAATGCTCAGTAAGGTCACTTGCTAATTATAACACATCATGCACAGACTTCAATCCAGCTACAACCTTCTGGCTATAACAAGTTTTTAACTGATGGTCCTGGGCTAAAGTCATGGACTTGTTCCAGGCTATGTATGCATGTGAGAGAATACCTGAATACGGGAAATCTTACTCATAAATCAAACCATGAGGAACAGAGGAAGAAATTTCCAATTAGAACACTATAAAAACTCTTCTCTTCTCTTCTCTTCTCTTCTCTTCTCTTCTCTTCTCTTCTCTTCTCTTCTCTTCTCTGTTAATCTCTTGTCTTTTTTTGCCTCTTGTCTTTTATTTCCAACTCTTGTTTTCTTTTCTCTTTTTTTTCCCTTTATTTTTTCCTTTTTCCTTCCATCTTCAAAACGCTGCACAAAAGACCTTTAAAAAGTGGGCGGAGGAGGAGGAGGGCAGCACGAGATAGCTCTGAGGTACATTTCAATCTGCATGGTTGAGGAAGGAAGGAATTTTCAATCTCCTCTCTATCATTTTCGATATCATTAATCCTGAGCACTCCATTTTCCATGCTCGCCCGCCCAGGCCCGCAGAGTGAGCGACACATAAAGTGACACATATTCATCACTTGGCATTCAGAGCTGTGAAGGCTGTAATGTAATATTAGTGTTGTGTTATCACTGTGTCTCTCTCGCCAGCCCTGGCTGTGGCGACGGCAGATGACATGAATCGATCACCTGTGACATTTTTGATTTGGTGTCACTTTCCCCATCTCTGCCATTTGTTTTGGCAGTTAAGAAGTAATTGTGTGACATTAGCATGGAAAGACTCACTTTGCCAAGCCCTCTTCTCAAGCGGGAAGAGGGGGATGAATCTCTTTTGTCTTGTTCCATGGGTTCAGAGAGACTTGCAGGAGACAGGGTGTTTGCTGCAGGCTCACTCCCAGGTGGCCCCTTGGAGCCAGCAGGGGATGCAGTGTCTGAGCCAGGCAAGCTGCTCTCCTGCAGTGGGGAGCACACTGGCAGAAGGTGGCATTATAAAACACAAACTGCTCTCCTGCAGTGGGGAGCACACTGGCAGAAGGTGGCATTATAAAACACAAACAAGCCATGGGTCCCTGCTCTGCCCAGATGTTTCCCCAGGTGATTTTGGGTATGTCAGTCCTCACTGAGGCTGAGGCACCAACTCCCCAAGGGGCTGCTGCTCAGTGAAGGGCACTGTGAGGATCCCCACTCAGGTCAGGCCTGGGGAATTTGCTCCACTGTTGTCAGAGCATCTCATTCCTCCAGCTGCAGACGTGCTCCATATGAGCAAATAACAGTAATCAGGGGAGGTAAATCAATTAATTTGCACTGCAGCCCTGGAATCTCGGACACCATCACACCTTGGTTGTTTCAGCATCACTGTGCCCCTCATATGTACTCAGCCACGGCAAGTCAGTCCCTGCTCTCTCAAATGTCATAAAGGTGTCATGCAATGCTAAAAGAGGCAGGCATAAACTGTCAGAGTCCTGGGAATGGGCTCCTGAAAACAGAAGTATGCTGTGGCTGTCCCTCCAGATTTTAACCAAACAGCTCTTAGCTGGGAGCACTACTATGGGATGAAATGGGGTGGCAGTGGGAGGCTTTGCTTTGACATCTGAAGATTCCCACCACAGGGAAGAACCATGCTTTGGTGCTGAATCAACTGAGCTGGGCTCACAGCAGCACATTTACAATGATGGCTTTTAGAAGTTAATGTTTTTCACCAAATTCTCACATTTTTGTCAGGCAAATCCACATTCAGAAAGGCCACAGTGTTAGTAAAACATTAAGGATCTTTGTATTTTAATGGATTTTGTCACAGCACGCAGGGTGGATGTCAATACCTACACACAAGGGACCAGAGGCATTTGGCTAATTTTGGAAATACTCTCCCTGAAGGGATAATTTTTTGTAATTGTCCACTGGGAGCTTTCTTATAACTTTTTTGAAAGCAGCTTGCAGTGGCCAGAGTCAGAGACAGAACCTGCCCAGAGCCAGCTGAGCTGGGCCCAGGTGACAGCTCCACGCTGGTGTGCTCTCTGTGCCCCCTGTGTTCCCTGTGCTCCCTGTGCCTGGTTCCCTGCTGCTCTCGGGGCAATTTCACACACGGCTGCTTGCCAGCTGCTGGGGCAGGAGCTGGGGGAAACATCAAGTGCTGGGGAAAGCCCTGGCTGGTCCCCCCGCATGGCTTTGGTGATAACCCCCATCCCTGCAGGAGCCTCCTGCCAGCTGGACCCGTTAACCCAGTCAGGAGACAAATTGTTCCACGTGTCAATTTTCCATTTAAAATGCAAACTAGATTTGACAGAGTAAACTGAATAAAGATTTGGATCGGATAATCCAGTAAAAGCTAATTACTAAAACAAAATGAGACACTGAGACGCAATCTCCCTCCTCCCCTCCCTAACGAGCTTCATTTGATGAGTTCTCTGCCTCGAGTATTAGCACTTTCTACCAAGGAACACAAGCTATTAACTCCTTTTAACAATTTATGATGTTCAATAAACTGATTAGGAGCTCATGGTACATAATTTAAAACCATTTGGATGTCCTATGGCCATTAAAGAGAAAGCAATGAGTCTGAACAACCCTGCTAATTAGAGGTCTTGATGACTCCTGATTAGAAATCCTAATTAGGTGTCCTAACTAAATCTTTGCTTGTTTTTAAATTTATTGTCTTCATCTCCTCACCTTGTTTACCAGATGATTTAGGAAAGTTAAAAACAGACCTTCCCAACAGAGGAAGGTTGACAGCATCACCAATAAAAATGCCTTAACACTTCTAAAGCTTAAAGCTTCTAAACACTTAAAGCTTCTAAATATTCTGAGTTTGGTTTTATTCTGAAGTGTAAAACTAGTTACAGAGTTTGGTGGGATGGCTTTCTGTCTTTTACTCTAATTTATTGGATATTATTAAAAAGCCTGAATAAGTGAAATGTCAAAAATTGCTTTTCATTCCCCCTCTTATTCATCCAGTGTGAATCTTCCCTAGAAGACCAAAAAAAAAAAAAAAAACCAAAAAAACCCCCAACTTATTTTTACTATTGGTTCAAACTACAAACATTTTTTCCTTAGATTTTTGATGTACTTTTAGAGATTATGTTTACTGCTGACTCAAAAATTTACCATTTTTTTCATATTCACTTTCAGAATCAGTTTCACTGTGATAAAATTATTTGAAAATCTATAATCAAAAGTGTATTTCTGATGCAAAGTTTAGGAATAACCGTAATCTGAATTTGGCAGCTTGGTTTTTGTGTCCAGCCTCTCCGAGTCCAATTTTGTGATGATCTGCAGGGAAGGAAGCACCAGTGGAAAGATGAGCTCGTGCAAACAGAGGTCTGATGTGGAAAGAAACCAAAAATTGTTTCACCCTTCCACAAAGTCCTGTTACAATCCTGTTTTTCCAGGATTCTGGGCAAACAGAAAGTTGGTGCCACCAAGAAGGGAAAGGCAGAGAACCCAATCCCCTTGGAGAGAGGTTAATTCATGGATAATCCTCCTCCCTCCCAAAAATCTGTCCCTCATTTCTGCTCTAAATTCATCTGATTTATCTTCTAACCATTGGGCTTTGTTCAGCTTTTGTCTGCTGGATTAAAAAGCTGTCTGCTACCAGAACTTTGCTTCCTGGGAAAGTATTTATAGATGAAAATCAAGTCACCATTTAACCTTCTCTTTGTTAACTCAAACAGATGAGCTTAATCTAGCCAGAGCACTTTAATGCAATAGCAGAATAATGAGTGTGGGTGATGATATCTTCCTCAGCATTCAAGAACAGATCTGTGTGGAAGCTTTTCCTAAAATTTCAACCAATGGAGTACCAAGATTAAAAAAAACAGGAACACCAATGGTTTTCCAATGACCAGAAAATAGCAAGGGTACATCAACATTTCCAGCAAACCTGGGAGATGGATCCCAGTCCTATTTCCATCCACTGCAAACACAGTGTGGAACCAGGGATGGGTTCAGCTCATCCTTCTGGGGTGGCAAAGCCCAGATTTAGCACAGATGAGGCACTCTTGCTTAGGTCATCTGGAAGGACTATGACAAGACAAGGCTTGGCACCTGGTACCTCAGTGCCATAGGAGATATCCTGTGCTCAGAGCCTAAAAAACCACTGAGGCTTTAAATCATTTGATAAACAGCGGACAACAGGACAGAAAATACAAGACAGCAACTTAGCTGGACTGGTCATTTTCTTTAATTCCTGGCAAGGAATCTGTTGATTGTAGGTACAGATAGATACAAGCATTCATGGGAAGACCATACAGAACCCTTGTCAGTATAAATTTGACAGCCTGATGGAAAAGCATAGATCCACCCTCTGGGAAAAGTGTTGATCAATCAAAAATTTTTGCAGTTACTGAAAATTTTGTGCTTACACTCGCAGTTTTTTAAAGCAATTGACAGCTGACAAAGAGCAAAGATTTTACTGCAAGAATAAAAAGTTTAAAACTGGGAGAAAGTATTTCAAGTTTGAAAAGAAAAAAAGGCAAGTAAGGGGGGTTTGAGAAGAGCTATTTTGGGAGAGAAATGGGTGTGAGAAAGGTTATCTGACATTTACAGAAATTTCACATCAAATGTGCACTAGGCCTGCTGTGAGCCACCCCACATCTCCTTTCCAAATGACAACAGTCCTCCTCATGGATCCACTTCCCATGGCAAGAAGCAGTGGCCTGTACCAGGTGACAACAGCAGAATGGCAGCCCTGGAGAAGGCAGGTCAGAGCCAAAGGCCACGTGTTGTGTTGGTTTGATACGTGTCAGCCAAGAGCATCTTCATCCCTGCCTTGTAAATACCATCACAGCACAATTGAGAAGGCAAAATCTTCTTTTAGGAGATGATGTTCCATCCTGTACAAAGCCATCACGTGAGTTTTAATCTGAAACTTTGCCCTTTAGTTGTGTTTGACATGAATTCCACTTTCAGTAATACTTACTTAGCACGGAAAAGCCATAGGTGTTATCGGCGTGATCTCTTTTTTGGGTGATCCACATGGGGAATATGTGACCTTTAACTCTTTTTAATACCCAGCAGAAAGAGGCTGCCTTTCTCCCAGTGAGCTGAGCTCTTCATTTGTTATCTCAATCTGGGATTTAGCAGGATTCAAAGCTGATTAGTTCAGAAAGCATATGGGCGATGAAAGACATTTTATGTAATGGGTTTACACGTCCCATTTGGTAAACAAGCAACCACACTGTTCACTCCAAAGAGTTAATATTTTCATGCTTTTTTGTTTTAGAGTAGATTTTTTCCACTGTGGGATATTTTCTCACCCAAAGTGCTGTGGGACTCCAACCAATCCATCTCTCCAGGCAAAGCAGCATCAAAGAGATTTTCCTTTCTTTGGTAGCAACAAACAAAAGAGTTTCATTGGGAATAATAGCCAGTTGTGAATCACTGAAGTGATATGTTCCTGTCTTCCCTTTTTATCAATTTATTAAGCAGTTTGACAAAACTGATATGATTTCCTACTCTCTTGTTCCTCTAAATCTATATTTTCTTAGAGTAAAAAATAAAAACAACAAAAAACATCCCTCTTGATTTAGATTCTAGACTTGATGATTGCAAAAGAAATAACTCAGTATTGATGGCAAATTGACAAATTCAGTTCTCTTAATCATCTGCAGGATGAAGTCCCTTTCAACCAGTAAGGCTGAGGACATATTGCTGAAACAATCCTATTCCTTAGTTGCTAGCCTTGTCCTTTTACAGGTGTGGGTGTGATTTTTGTTCTCTGTAAAACACCAGGGTCAAGGTGACGGGTGCAGAATCACTGAGACGTGTGTGGAACAATTGCTCTTTCAGACACATGATTTATGAAGTATCTGACTAATGTGGTCATGGGAGCCTGAGAGGAAGGAAAGGAAGCTGGTTAAGAAGCACTTAGCTCCCCTCTCCAGGCCCGCATTTGCATCCCACACCCACAGCAGCATTCATCTCACTTGATGGTAGCTGTTTAAAATTTAGGCATTTCATTTAAGGCAGTAGTCAAAGTTCCTTCTCAATCCATGGGGACAGCAGCAGCTGCAGATGATGATTCATTCCTCCTCTATCAGGCACTATCAGGTACAGATGCCTGTCCCACAGGCCTGGAAAATGCTAGACACCTGATTTCTAAACAGATGAGACAAAACCCCAAGTACCCATTTAACCTTGGGCCCACACACATCTGACATTCACACTTCTGGGCAGCTCAGCTCACCATGGCACATCTGAGATGGGACAGGAGAAGGGGGACTGGCCTCACACCAGGAATTTTTTTTGCCTCTCATGCAGCCTTCCAACACACCCCTGAGACCCTGAGCCCCTTCTGAGACACCACTGAGGACAATGGCTCCGTGTCCAGGTGGAGGCTGGTGAGCAGTGATGTCCCTCAGAGCTGTGTCATGGGACTGGTCCTCTTTAATATGACACAGACACAGTGACACCGAGTGCACCCTAGCAAGTTTGCAGTGACACCAAGCTGAGTGGGTGTGCTGGCACTCCTGAAGGATGGGATGCCACCCAGAGGGACTTGGACAAACTTGAGAAGTGGCCCAGAGGAAAGTAATGAAGTTCAACAAGTTCAAGCGTCAGGGGCTGGACCTGAGTCAGGGCAATCCCAGAAATGGAGAAGATATCATTGAGAGCAGCCCTGTGGAAAAGGACTTGGGGTTTCTCATGGGTGAAAAGCTGAACATGATCCAATGATGCATTCTTGCAGGACTGTCCCAGCCTTTCTGCCTGTCACCAAAATGATGGAGCTATCACATGGAGATATTGACTGTTACTGCCAGGTACTGAAATCACCGGCCCACACCCTTCACCTCTGATTTAGGGGGAAATTGCCCTTGCTACAGCCACTACAAAATAGGAATAATGGCCTTTAATTAGCAATCAGAGCTGAACTCTTTCTGCCTGAAAAATGGCCATTGTTTTTAATTAGACTCCCAGGGCACTATCCTGCCATCCTGGTCCCCAACTCTACCACTGCCACAAATAAAATTCAATGGAAGATCTAAGCAGGTCCCATTCTCTGCATGCAGCTCTCCCTGTCATATTCTTCATCTCCAACAATTTCAGATTTTTTTTGACACACCTAAGATGAATATTCAAGGTTTTAGCCCAATTTACACATCTGTAATCCGGCAGTGAGAATAAAAGGTTGTCAGACAAAATAAATGTGTGTCTCAAGGTCAGACCAGGTTGAAACCGATAATGGTGCTTAACAGCCTCTGCCATGCTTCTGCAATGATCAGCATTGCTCTAATTGACAAATTAGCTGTCCATATGGGCTCAGAGGCAATCATACATCCATAAATCCCAATAAATACAAACATAATCTGATCTAAGTTGGATCAGCCAAATAAGTTAAAGCAAGATTTAACACCTTAAATGATTGCATTTAAGGAAAATCACTGTTAGACAAGATTCATGCAGCCATATGGCCAGAACAGAGGCCACCAGGGCTCATCCCTGCTCTGCCTCTCTGTGAGTTCTGTATGGAACCAGACATGGACCAACCAGCCTGTGCTTGCCAGGGGCCAATGGGATGGGGGTCCCTCCCCTAGAAATTTGCATGGGAGTTGCTTTTGGGCAGGAGAAGAGCCAGGTCTGGATTGGCTGCTGCATCCCCAGGGCTGGCTGGAGCCTCGTGGTGCCAGGGCAGCACTGTTGGCAGGGGATTAACTGAGGGGAGCAGCAAAGCTGGATGAACATGGAGATTACCCATGTTTGTTTTCTCTCATCTGCAAGCAGATGGGGCAGTTCTTCCCACTGCAGTGGGCTCTGAGGGATGCCCATGGAAGCTCTTGCGTTGCTGTAGTCACAGCTTCCCATGGTCTACTGAAAAAGAGAGCAATGCAATCAGCCAATGTGTGTGTGTGTGTGTGTGTGTGTGTGTGTGTGTGTGTTTATCCATCTGCGTTCTCAGCTCTTTCCCCACTTTCCCTCCCCAAAATCTCTTCTGAATCCCTTGGCAGTGTCAACCACTGAGGTCCCCAAGCGGTGCTTTTCCTAGACAGCTGGGAAGTTTCTGCAAATTTCTGGAAAACAGGTAGCCTGGTAGAGCAAAAGGACTTTGGAAGTCCTTGCAGGAGAGGCTGGGACTGTGTTCAACATGCCAGACCCCACACAGGTGAGTGGCACAGCAGTGATCTCACCTCCTAAACAGGCTGCAGAGTTCATGGTGTAACAGGAGTTCCCATCAATAGTAGGTCCAGGCAGATTACCAAAGCCCTATCCATGTCTCTATCCCAGAAGAAGCAAGGCTGCTGGCTGCCCTTTGGTAGGACCAAAATGCATGGTTCCCCTGAAAACTGAGGATGTTGCTGAAGGCAATGAGAAGAACATCAAACCTTTTATGGTAACAAAACCTTTCTGCATACTTATCCTGGCTGGTCTTTGAAAAAACCTTGGCTTTTTCCAAGGACATCATCAAAGTCTCCCAGTTTTTGTTGCTTGGTCTCCCCCACTCAGGAAAACCTCGCGGTGCTGTCTGGGGCCCTGAAGTGCTGGGGGCTTATTCAAAGGCCAGAGACTTGGAGGGTTAGGGGTGGAAAAATGGCCTTGAATTATCCAAGCAGCTGGGGAAGGGTGTAGCAAACTGAGATTGGGTGATGTAATCTTCAGCTCCTCTCACTGGGGAGAAGGATGGATATTAAAGACAGCAGCTGCCATGATTTCCCCATTTGGGCGGGAAGTGTAGATGTCCAAGGTACACTACACAAGTTGAAACCTTGGGCCAGATTCAGCTCAAGTCAGCTTCAGCAGAAGGAGAATATCCTCTATCCCCCTCACCTCCTCCTGTGGCCATTTCCTGCCAGTCTGTCCCCCCTCTCATGGGACAACAATTGACATTGACTGCTTTGCAGACCTTGGAGTCACTGTGGACATCAGAAATCCAGGAGGTGGGACGAGAGAGAGAAACACAGAGAGATAGATCAAAATAAAAAAATAGTGAAAAAAGGGCAACAGAAGGTTCATGTCTTTAAGTCCCTCCTTCAATAAGTCCTGCCCAAACAGCCTTAGGGGCTGAACTTCTTGGTGTCAACCTCCTGACTTCAATTGACTTTGGACTGAGTTCTGAATTAAGCAGTAAATCACAGCGCTCATCCTAGGCACTGGATGGGTGATGCAAGAGTTAGACAGTGATTTATGAGAGGTTGGACCCAGGGCCAGCATGCTCACCTTCAAATAGAGCCTTCACCTTTCTGGACTGTTTCATGAAGAGAAGACTCCAGCTTTGCTGCTAGAACGGTTCTATAGAGGACTTTATCAGCAAAAAGAGGTTATCAGAAACATTTGTGGACTGGAGCAGACAGTTTTGGAAGTTCTTTTTTGCTATGTTATGTTTGCTCAAAAAACCCTGCCAACTGTCCAATGGGTTAAGTGGAAATTCACTACTGCACTCTGCCACCTTTCCTTTGACCTTCTCACAAACAACACTGTGTGTTACCTACTCATCAAAATTCATCAAGGTTTACACTATTTCAAATGTGAATTCAAGTGACTACACCATTTCTACACCATTTTTAACTTAGGTGTCTGGATTGCAAGCTCAGTATTTAAGCCTTTCAAAGAGATGGAAACAAAATTATGTAGGATTCAGGGAATTCTTTGTATTCCTTGTGCTCATGTGTTCCTGGCAAAGTATCTGAAATTGCACTTGGATATCTACAGAATGGCATGAAGATCAGAGACAGCAAATAAAGGATGTTTGTTCACTATCTCTTCCAGCACAAGAAGTAGACATAATCTGATGACAGTAACAAACAGGGATCCAAACTAAACACAGTCAGAGCTTGTAAATACATTAAGGAACTCCACAATAAGTGATGGTTTGGATGTTAAGATTTTATTTTCCTTCCAAATGCAACTGAACAAAATTTATGAAGAAAAAAAGAGATGTTCCATTCCAAGACACCACTGCTGGCTCTCCAGGTCTAAACAACAAAGGGACAGAGAGTATTCTAGAAAAGTGTCCCCATTCTTCCACAGACCCTCCCTTCTGGGCAGTTTCAGAAATAGGGTCAGCACTGTTTCCAGCAGGTGTTTGGCCTGATACTGTACATCCATTCTGGTGCATTTAGATCCTTTTGTTCCTGGGGAAATCCCACAGCATGGCTGGTTGTTCTGCTGATGTCCATTGGGTGATAAAAAGACTCCCCATGCGCTTCCAAGGTGCCTGGGCACACGGTCCTCTCCTGGAAACAGCCACAACCCCACAGCTGCCATTGGGTGACCCCACAGCCCTCTGCTGTTGCTCACTGCTGGCATCCAATAGGGTCATTCCAGTGCAGCAGCTCCCTACATTTTGCTATTAGATTAAGGGATTATTGATGATCATTCCCTAAGCAAACACAGACCGCAGCTCTCCCAGCAACAGGCTGATAAACCTTGGTTCCATGTTTTAATTCCTCAAATTCCATTAGAAGACATTCTTACAGTTTAAGGCTTAATATGTTTGTTTTTCCAGCTCTAATGAGGATTATTAAGTCCAGGGGATGCAGTAAATATGTTTGTCATTAGTAGCCTTTATGTATACTTTCCTAGGCTTGTAATCACAAATTTCCTATGCTTTAGATCTTTCAGTCTAAAAGAGAAACACTGAGATAAGAAGTGAAAAAATAAATATTTGTATGTATGTCTAGGCACATATAAAGCTCTTTTCCCCAGACTTATCTTTTTTCTCTGTTTCCATGTGGGGCAGATTCGTTGTCAGATGGAGTTTGAAGGCCTAGCCTATGACTCCCATTGACAAAAATGGGCTTTAGCTGAGACTGCCTGAGAAGACAAAGAAAGAGAGCTCTGCAATTTATGGGGTGGAAGATGAGAACAGAAAAAGTAGCAAAGAGACATAAGGCAAGGGCACAAAGAGACACACAGAGACAAGACAAAGCTACAGGGTTTAAGCAAGGCTTCAAGCTTGCTTATCATACACATCTCTTATGAAATGACCCATTTAAATTACCCATTAGCTAATCCTCCCAGCCACTTTCAGGCTTTCAATGAGCATTAGGGCAGGGCATTGTATGGAGAGATGTGAAGCCTGGACCTCAGCCCAGGTAGGAAATCCCCCTCAAATCAGATCAATCTCAGGTTTAACTGAGCGCCTCTGGAGCATGGTGGATATTTCTCTTGTTGCAAGAAGGCTTTAGGAAATAACACTGGAAACATCCTCCTGGCAGAAGGGCTCCAAGTGCTTTAATACCATGGGGGAACCCACTAGAATCAACAGGCAAACACAAGTTAAGAGGCAGAGGCAGGAATATTGGCCCTCTGTTGGTCTTGATGCTTTGAGGACCTTCTAACTACAGCAAAAGTGTGACAGTGCTTACAGGGGTCTTAGAATGAGGGAAGAGACATAGATCTGACTCCATGTTACAGAAGGCTTGATTTATTATTTTATGATATACATTACATTAAAACTACATTAAAAAGAATAGAAGAAAAGGTTTCATCTCAGAAGATTAGCTAAGCTAAGAATAAAAAGCACAAGAATGATAACAAAGGCAGCTGCCTCAGACTCTCTGTCCGACTCAGCTCTGCTGTGATTGGCCATTAATTACAAACAACCACATGAGACCAATCACAGATGCACCTGTTGCATTCCACAGCAGCAGATAACCATTGTTTACATTTTGTTCTTGAAGCCTCTCAGCTTCTCAGAAGGAAAAATCCCAAGAAAGGATTTTTAGTGAAAAGATGTCTGCGACACAAAAGAAGGTGGCAGATGCCATAGTGGCAGAGCTGTGGCTGGGGAAACACCCTCCAGAAACAGCTGGAGGCACCTCTCCACAAAGAATGGCCTTGCTGTGAGAGCAGGTTTGGTTTGGTAGATGTCACACACATCCAGTTCAGTCGGTCCCACCCTAAGCTCACATGAGATACAAATCCAGGTCCCCAGGTGCAGGTGAGGGTGGGCAAAAGCCAGATCTGCACTGAGCCCAGCAAAACCTGCAGGATCTCCTGGGAAAGAAGGGAAATGGGACTCTTCCACATCTTCTGGGTCAGAGCCAGACCTCTGCACACTAATGGGAGCACGGACAGCAGCCTGGGGTGCTCACTGCAAACACCTTCTAAGACAAAGATTTCACTCTAGGCCATCTATATTTTCATGTCGTGGCTTCTGCATTTCTCTTCTGACCACAGAGAAATGGGCAAGGGGCGAGGGACAAGAAAAAATATAAAGCCCAGAGGGACTGTAAGTAATAAAAGGCTGCAGCAGATTTGTCACACTATTTCACTTCTTATTAAATTGAATGGTCTCAGTAGAGAGAGACATAAAAGAAAACACAGATTCAAATACCTCTGAACTCTGGAAGTACTTGGAGATAGCTCTAATTCTTCATTTATCATTATTATATCTACTAAGGGAAGAGATGTATTTTTTAATTCACACCCCAAATTATTTTTGAAATACTTACGTTAAACAAACAATACTTATGTTAAACAAAAGAGCTGCTCCAAAACAGTTTTGATTTTGTACAACAATCTTTTGATATTGTCTCTATTAATCCTGTTTAAAAAATAAATTGTTCCAGAATAAATATTTTCTTCCAATTTTTTGACCTGTGAGCACTGAATGGGTGCTGGAGCTTCCCATGAAGCATATGATTCTCAAGGTTATGTGCATTTTTTTGTGATAGAGGGCCAGAGTTGAACTGAGTAAGAATTAGAAATAGAGAAAATTCAGAGGCTTTTTTTATATTAAACTCAAAGCCTTTCCCAGAGCTGAGTGTTTCCCTTCAGCTGGAATTTGCCTGAACTCATTTCTGGATTTGAAAGTGATTTTAGAAACCAAAGCCTAAGTGGGGAGTGATTTACCAAAGAAATACTCACTTCTGTGCAATATTCTTAGCAATAAAAAGAACTATTTTCTTTTCTTTTTAGAATGCCATTAAAAGTCAGATTCCTTATTATTCGTAGCTCCTCCCTGCCCCAAGATCAACCCCATGCTACCAGCTGTACTTACAGCCAGCAGGATATTGATCAAAACTGGTAGTCCTGTGTAGGGTAGCTGAGCTTGGGCAAGTCAAATGCAAAAAAATAAACCATATAAAACCACCACATAACCTGAAAAGCAAAGGAGGTAGAGAAAGATCTACAAAATAAACATGAAAAATTAGATGGGATTCTCGAAAATGGTCTCTTCCAACAACCATCACGTTGGTATTAGCTGTAATTTGCCAAAACCTCTTCCACCTGAGTCTTGTGCATACAGAGAGGTGCTGTCACCTCACAAGGTGTTGGGCAAACAAATAAGGCTGATCCTGACTGCAGGGGAGTCCCTGGACTGGAGTGGGTGGCTCAGATGCTGGGCGGATGTGACCGCTCACCCTTCTCCTGGGGAGCAAATAAACAAAGTTTCCTTTATTTACCATAAATAAAAGCTTGGTTTTCATGGCACCACAGCTGAAAGGAAAATCTTCCGAAATATTTTATTTTTCTACAGGAAAGCACAAGGAATGTGCTTATTTAGCTGAGATAAAATGATAATTCCTAAGAAATCATTGTGGATTAGGGAGCGAAGCGATTAGAGGGAGATGGTATATTTATGAATGTGTGCATAGCCCCGCTGGTTAAAGGGGTATTAATCCCTCTTAGTCTGCAAAAGGACCTTCAGACTGCTCAAGCAAGCAGGGCTTAGGCACTGCAAGCTTCCTAGAAAGTCCTAAATCTTCACATTAGCTCCCTGCGTTTCCTCATCTTAAAGTCTAAGCCGTTTTCTAAAGGATACTTCCATAAACAAGCCCCCTCAGAATCTGCAAGGATTTGGAAATCCGGATTGGTGAAATTTTTTAAATCCAAGGTCCAAGTGGATAGAAGAAGATTAGGTTGCAGTTAAAAAGGCCACCTTTAAAGAGACAGTGCTGTCCTAGATCATTATTTAGGCTGAACTGAAAACGAAAAAGAAAGAGAGTGGAAAGAAAAGAAGACAAAAAGGAAAGAAAGGAAAAAGTGTTGTATCTGCGATCCAGTTGACTCAGTGTCCTGCATGGCCCCAGAGCCTGTCAGGGGGAGAAAATATGTGTATCTGCCAAAAACAACACTGTATTTGTCATACAGCATTCAAATTACTTGTGGCTGTTCCACCAGACCTTGCCCAGGGGTGCAGTGGGACTCCCTGTCCTCCTCTTGGTGAGGTGGCCCTGGCTGCCACCAGATTGCATCTGGATTTCTCTGCCCTAGGTGTACAGCACACGGGGCAGTTCACATTGCAAATTGTCAGGGCATGCCTCAGGGAAACTGGGGGCACCCTACAGGGCCACAATCGGTTATTCTGAAAGAGCTTCACTTGCTCACAAGGTGGATGGATCAGAAGATATCATGAGGTTTTCTTGTCTATTCCTCCCATAAAAGTGTTTACTGCCACAAGGGAGGAGGGACAGTGAATCTACAGGGAGGCCAAATTCAGCAGAAGACAATGAACTCTGGCTCTCTCACTCTCCAAGACTGATATCCACCATACAGATTTAACTTACAGTCCTGGTTATTCCACCAAAACAGCCAAAGAGCATAGAAATCCTTTCATACCTGCCCACTTTGCCTTAACCAAGGAAAAAATCAAGCAGATATTGAAGGGAAAAGGAAACAGATTACATATGATGATGACTACAGAAGTAGGAATGACATTTGACACCAATTTGTGGTCTTGGCCAAGTCCTAGCTATGGTTATATTTAAGAGTATATAGATAATTTCATTTTGTCTAAAAAGAAGTGTCCTGACACCAAAACAGGGCTTTCCATCATGCCTGCAGTGTTCAGAGGTGCTCAGAACAGGTCTGGGCATTGTTTCCTTTTTTCTTAGCAGCTGGAAAAGGTGAATTGTACAGGTCACTTCAGAGGAGGCTCTGCAGCTGAAAATTTGGCAAAGTCTCTCTATAGTGCTGCCAATGTCTCTAAAATTAGCAATATCTCAGCATGATGGGATGTGTCATTAGTGTGTGATTACACTCAAAGTGGGAGGATTGGAAGTAAATCCATAGGAAAAGTCTTGTGGATGCCTCTGTAAGAGGTGAGGAAGATCTCAGAGCTTTTGGGGCCTCTGCTTCATAACATGGCCTGGCTGCAGTCAATTGTCTCCAAGCCAAGGATGCCAGGGGTGAGATCTGAGAAAAATTCAATCCCCCTGCTCCTGCACAGAACAGAGAGCAAATCCTGGGGGTGGCAAAGCAGCCCGAAGTGCAATCAGGTTACACTGCACAGTGTGACACCTCCCTGGCCCTGGAGAGCAGCCATGGTATGCCTGATTCCCAGAAGGAAATTTTTGTTTTTCCAGTCTTGCTTCAAACTTCCTGGGTAATGTGCTCCTCTTTCAACTCAAGGTACCAAGTCCTGGTTTTGGGCCACAGCTTTCATCTTGTTTGTGAATTTATACTGGGACATTCCAGGCCATCACTGAGGGTTAAACAGTCTCCTCCTTCCACAGCCTCTTCAATTGACATTTCTGCTGTCTCTTCCTATTGGTTTCTAGCCTGGCTTTCCATTTAATCTGCTCTGCCCTTCTTAAAGTATATTGATAACACTTATAAATCCTATATTTCCAATGTTTTTAAGGCACAACCTCTTCCCTTTTCAAGATGTATTCATCTTGTTATGAGCTTTGTGTGGAGTCTACATGTGACATATCAAAAGACAAAAAGACAAATGTAAAGTCTGTCAGGACAGTGCAACCCTTCCTCCATCAAATCAGAATAACACAACACATGAAACGAGATTATTTAGCATATTTGTGACTCATGTAGTTAGGAAGATGAATAGATTTGTTATGAATACTAGAGAAAAGGACTCAAGAGGCTTCAGTTCATGTTCTAGCTTGTCTACAGGGTTTCTGTGGGATCCCAGACATATCCCTCAAAGGTTCTGTGCCCAAAATTCAGAATGAACATGGCAATATTATTTTGTCACATTTTCAGGAATCACTCTGAAGGCTGAACTTTTCAGGGCAGCAGTCTACTTACAAGCCTGCCTCCATCCTTTCCCCAAAAAGCAGATTTTTAGTGTTCCTCTCCTGCAAGCAGAGCCCCTGCCTTAAAATGGACTGTGGCAGGATTTTGTGAGTTTAAGCCCTGACACCTCCTTCTCTCAGACAAAGTTGCAGAGCCATGAAATCTTTAAAGTATTCCAGCATGTCTGGTATCACTTTACAGACAAATGTTAATGAGATCATAAGCAATTGACCAGAAACAAATAAATAATTCAAAATCTACTGCAAGTGTGAAAAGTATTTAAATGCTATTGATAAACTAATCTACAGACTCCATTAGCAATTCAGTCACACAGCACCTGTATTGATCAGGGAATTTAAGCACATGCACAAAAACAAAGCCCAAAAATACAGCAAGCAAAAGCTAGTTTGTTTGGCAGTTCTTTAGCAAGCAACTTCATTAACATTTAGGAGTTTACTGTGTCATTTGCTCTGGGAGTTTTCTTGCCTTGCTGTTTTACAGACTGCAGTAACAGCCTGAATACTGTATCTATGGAGTTGTTTTTAAGAAGTTCATATATTTATCTGTAATATGGATTAAAAATCACATGCACATTGCTCCTTTTGAGGGACGTTGCTGGACCAGCCATTTCCACAGGCCTCCCCTCCAGAGTCTGCTTTTGGGTTACAGACAGTGTTGGTTCCTGATGTGCTGGCTTGTTCAGCCTTTTCCCTCACTGCTGGGAGTGCAACATTGAATTTCCTGCTAAAATACCTTGTTTGGGTGAGGTCTCCAGCATCAGCATTGCTGATGGTCTGTGGGGCTTGCTGATGGGCTTGCTGCAGGTCTGTGGGACGTGCTGATGGGCTTGCTGCACATCTGTGGATGGATCACTCCTCACCCTGTGGCGGCAGGTGAAGTCCTTGAGTGTCCTTAGCACATCAGACACATCCCCATGGAGCAGCTCAGGGATCCACATTTCCTCCATGGGTCTCAGGCAGTGTGAAATGTCCCTTGAGGCCCATCACACCCTGTCAGGCCTTCACCTGGCCCTGTGCAGCAGAGTGACACTGTCACCTGCCCAACACAGAGGAGCTGAGGGCTGCTGACCCCCAGCACAGCAGAGGTGGGGCAGGACCACAAGCAGACCTTCCACTGGAGGGGTCTCTTTTTATCTCCCCTTTCCTGATCGCCTAACACACCAATGTCTTCAACTCAAGGGGCGCTTTGCAGTGCTGGCTTCATTCCTGAAGACAGAGTTGAAGGCTGGAAAAAAGCATCCTGCTCAGCAGTGGTCCTGACAGATGATATTTGCAGCTAGGTCTCCGTCTCCTCAATCCACCCTTAGGCTCAGCCAGACCTGCCAAAGCTCCCTTCTTTGCTCTTTCCTGCTGTCACCTAACCGCCTGCATCAGGGCAATTACCAAAACAAATCAATCTTCTCTTGACAGTTCATTTACACTGAATTAATTTGGAATTAGAAACTGTTATTGCAATTGGCAGCTCCTGATATTCCCAATACAACGCGGCATCTGCAGGGAAAACAACTCTAGACCCCGGCGTTTGAATTAAAAAGGACAGTTCTTCTTGATTGAGATATAAAACCAGAAAGGATTTTTTTTTTTCCCCCACTCCAAGTTCTTGTTAGTTTTAGGCTGCTGGCAGCAAATCCGGATCTGCAGTGTCCTAAATAAAACTCTCCTTATGGTGGCACAATTTTTCTCACTCAGAGCAGTATTTTTGATGCTGCTGCATAGGGATGAGACATCTGAGTCTTAATTTGCACCTTCCATGTCACACTGGAAGAGGCAGTCTAAGCAATCTGGTGCCCATTTCACAGGTGAAGAAACTGAGACACGGGGAGGTTGAGAGGTGAATTTGCCAGATCTGGTTTTCCCCTCTGAGATTTGCAATCTGAGATGCTTCCATTAAAAAAAATGTCCTGCTTTCCTTCTTAAAAAACCAACAAACCAAACCAAGCAAAAAAAAAAAAAACAAAAAAAACAAAAAAACCCCAAAAAACCAAACAAAAAAAAAAACAACCAACCAAACCAAAACAGTCACACAAACAAAAAACCCCAAAACCTCACATTTTGTAAGAAAAAATAATAAGCTTTCAAGTAAATATTTCAGAATTCTAAGGCTGATCCCACAACATCACATTGCACTCCCTCAAGGTATTTATTTACACCCCTGCCTGAGGGGATTTGACCCAATATCTTCCACCTGCAGGCACTCAAGTATTCAGCTCTAGGATAGCCTTAACTCTGGGATTTGTTTTAAATTTTAGTCAGCCCTGAATTTGTTTTAAATTTTAGTCAGACAGTTGGACTAAATGGTCATTGCAGGTCCCTTCCAAATGAAATGTCCTCTATTCTAACCTGTAGCACTTCTTAAAATTGTTTGCCAATTTGCTGGACCAGATCAAAGACACACAAAGAAAGAGGATAAAAATGGCAGCCATGAGGTTTTCTACCCCCACCATCACTGTTTGTACTTTGTTTGGGCCTTTGGGAGTCCTCCTTAGCTGCACTTCATGGGTGAGGAAGGCTGAGAACCCCCTCAAGGAGCAGATAAGGGGCCCTGAGCTGCTGAGCCAAGCCATGACGGGGGTGCTCCCAGGAGCAGCCCATCTCTCAGCACCTGGGCATTTTAGCATTGCAAACCAGCACACCAAAAAGATTTAAGGGGCACCCAAGGTCAAGCAGGAGCTGGGTGGTGGCTGGGAGGCTTTACAGCTGGACTGAAGGGCTTAACATGGTAATTGTGAACCTATGTCCCTGCGTGGCTCTAATCCCTGGTCTGTTTCCTGCTCCACCTTTGCTAGGGCTGGCCATGCACCAGATTTCTTGGTTTCAGTGGGTTATTCTGTAATTCCAGTATGTCCCTCTGCTCTGAGGGAGAGCTGGAAAGTGTCCCAGAAAGGGAAAGGAGGAGGAAAAATACCTGTGTGGGGTTTCCTGCTGCCTTATGTTGCCCTATCCCACAGCACACGGGGTGAATGGGATATATCCCCAACAAATATCCTGCACCTACATCCATCCATCTTGAACAAAAATCTGTGCTGTACCCCAAAAGTTCCTCCACCCTGTCAACCATGGGCTTGTGGACCAGGAGAGACAGATTATCAGCATCCTCCCTGTGCAAACCAAACCTGTATCCCTGTATAGTTTATCCCTGATAAAATTCCATTTTGTCCTGTATCCCTGTGTAGTTTATCCCTGATAAAATTCCATTTTATCCTTCCCACTTGCTGCTATAGAAATCACCAGGGTGAATGCTCATGCCTTGCCTGGATCCCTTCAGATCTTTCTAGAACGTGAAATCAAAATGGTAGTAAACAAAATGCTAAATGGGAACATCCAGTGCTGAAACCTACTCCTTTTTATGGGGATGAAGTACATGAGCAGGCAAGCACGAAGGCATCAAAAATTCAGACAACTACATTTCTGTCCCCATTGGAGACCCACAAACTGGGAAAAAAAAAAAAAAAAAAAAAAAGACCTGACCAAAACAATCTCCTAATCTCCTCCAAATTTTCATCATCAGCCCAGCCCATCCCAGTGTGCACACACAGCCCCAGCAGCACCCTGAACCCCACCTGCCACACGCTGCAGATCCATGTGCTTGCTCCAGGAGGGAAAGGAGGCAGGATCAAGCCCCAGAACCCTACAGAGACATCCACAACATCTCTCTGTGCTTTGGGATCCCACAGCAAGCCCAGCCTTTTGTGCCAGCACCCAAGAGCTCAGAAACAGGTGTCAAATTGGGGTGAGGGGCTGATGCCCCAGCTGCAGGATACAATGGCACATATTTCCATGTGCCAAAACAGCTCCTTCGGGTGCTGAGCTCCCATCCCAGTGTCTTTGTTGGGATCCAAGAACTCACATTTCAGCAGATGCCTAAACGCTGTCTTTAGCAGGGATGCTTTGCTGAATAGGTGGAAAAGCCTGGGCTTTACACCAGCAGAGAGAGGATCTGGCCCAGGGGCTATCAGGCATATGGCTATCACAACAATGCCGAATTAAGCTATTTAAATTGCCTATGGAATGCCACAGGGTCCACGTGCTTTTTTTTTCTTTTTTCCTTCTTTTTTTTTCTCCCCTTGGTAAAAGTCCTCTTTGTTATTATTCTGATGACCAACTTGGGCTGCTTTGCTTTGTCATTTTTAGTCAGTCCACAAATTCCCTGAGCTATACAATTTATGGTTTTATCACCAGTTCCTAAGCTTTTCTACCCCGTCTCTCCTGCATCTCAAATACTTCTCCCCTTTAAATAAACCTGCTTCATTTTTTTTTCATAACTTTCCAAAGCAGATAAAAAATTCTTGAATTTCTGAAACATGCAAACTGATCACTGTGGCATTAAGAAATCTTAAGAAGACTTATTTTAAGGGGTTTTATTAGGGAAATTCCTGCTCTTTAAGATATCTGTACGGTTGTCAAAAGCAGTCACTTTTGCAGATGTTGGGGCTTTTCTTACACTAATCTCCGAGGAAAGCCTGAGCCTCAGAGATCACTTAGCAATTTTTAGATTTAAGGAGATGAGAAGAAAAAGCCAGGGAGCTGGTCCCTCTTAGGGTCAAGTCTTATTTGAATTCTGAGATCTCTTCGTCTAACATGCAACAGTGTCGTTAAGATGACGGCTAATTAATGCAAGATGACTTTGAGATTGCATTGAAAAAAAGGAAAAGAAAATAAAAAGGACAAAGAAAAAGTGTAACCTAAAGAAAACCAAGCCTGGCCCCTCCCCAAGGAGAAGCAAAGCCACAAAAAACTCAGTTTCCACTGGGTCACCAGTATCAAACCATCAACAAAGCTAAGAGCCAGCAAAAACTCGTCCCTCCTTACCCAGATCAAGGCTGGGCTGGGTTTAAAATGTTTTTTGATGTGCCCCAGCTCTCAGCTATTTCTCCCTGGCCAGGCTGCTATCTGTCCATCAATCACAGTAATGCCACCCTTCATTTTTTTCTCTCGGTGTAAAGGAATTAGGTAACCGCGCTTATTTAGGATCTCCATTAGTTCTGTATTTGTGATTTGTCAAGTCTCTAACACCTTTTTAAGCTTGAAGAGCACTAAGCCAGATCTGCACTCCTCTAATCACATCAGCTTATTTCTGATTTCCAGAAATTACAAGGAGCACAGGCAGGGGAAAGGCCAGGGTCTGGTGCAAACACGCAGTGCAGAGCTGTCCCTGTCCCTCTCGGTGCCACCAAACCCTCCCTGCTCCATCGGGGGGGTCCCTGCCTCCAGTGGGAGCCACCCTGGGAAGGGAAGGCAGCACCTCATCCCTCTGCTCAAAACCCACATCCAATGCACTTGATACTCGAGGCACTGGGGAATAGCTGCTCCCAGCCCAATCCCTGCAAGCAGATGAGCTGCTCAGACTGTCAGATAGCTCACTAACCCCAGCCTCCTCCTTCTCCTCCTCCTCTTTTTTTTTTTTCCTTTTTAAAGCAACACAGATTAGAGGAAGAGTGTTTCCATGTGGTATCCATTTGCAAATTAGCCACAGTTCTCTAACATTAGTGTTATTGGGTATTTAACTCCTGCCTCTTCCTCCTCTCTTCTTATCCCATCCAATCCAGTTGTTTAAAACAGAACAGTAATACATACACACACACAGTAATTGCATGTATGTATACGTAACATTCAACACCAACCCCAAACTATGCCCAAATGTACATTTCTCCCTGTCTCACAAGTCCTTTAATATCTGATTAATGTCTATTTTACTCCTTCCCCCCAGAGTATTTAGTGTGTGCCTGTATAAATCTGCATACATTTTGCAGATCCAGCGGAAGAACTGGGAAAACCTCCATTGGTTTAACTGAGGAGATTCAGAGCAGCCAAGTCAGGTGATGGGAGGAGCTCCAGAGGCAGTGAAGTGGCCATGTCTGGGGCACAACGTAAGAATTAATTAATTATAATTAACGAGCACATGAATTTTATGCTGTGACATTACCATATGTATTTTTCTTTCCTTTGGAGCAGTGCAGGATTAGCATTTCCTAGCATGCAGCTGTGGTGCCATTTGGTAGCAGAGATTTCCTAGGTCAAGCATGCTACAGCCTAGTGGAATTTGTGCAGAGAGTAATAATGCTTTTCTACATGACCCAGTGATTTCATGGGGAGGTAAGGAGCACTCAGATGGGTGTGCTGGCATGTGAAGTAACACACATTTGTCAGTCTGCAGTGCACTGTTGATTGTAAGGATTTGAATTTTTTGGGGAATTGAATTTTCTATGCTGCTTTCAGCGCAGATGACAAAAGAGAAGCTCTCGTCTTTGAGCTATTGATATTTTCAGCTTTCCTTAAATATTTGTTCCCTTTGATGTTCCTGGTCAGATTCCCTTCTGTCTCAGCTTGGAAAGGCCTGATCCAGTGCTCCCAGTTCAGAAGAGAGGGAAAGGCTCCTCAGGACCAGCCTGGGCATTCCCATCTCCAGATGTTCTGCTCAGCCACTCTGTCAGTTTGTGCTATTAAGAAATGAGCAGCCACATCAAAAACTTCTTGCTCAGTTTGACCAGCCTGTGCGAAAATTCAGCTCAATGGCCTGTGGGGTACTTGCACCCAGAAATTGGCAGAAATTTGGTGTAAAAAAGCAGGCCAGGTGTGAATCCATGCTTGGGATGAGAGTGAAAATAAGCTGAGTCTCTATTAACATGACTGGTAATAATTACCAGTCATCCAGTTCCAAGACAGCATTTAGTGTGAACTCCTTACATAGCAAAAAATTCTTGGTTGGTCTGAGGGTTTTGTACTCTTACACTATTGTGATAAACATAGTTTTAAAAGCTTGCCAAAATGGGGGACTTTGGAGTAGCCAGCACTGGGAATTTGGATGCTCCCATGACAAACACTTAACGATCACACCACACCACCTTTATTGCTGCTGCTGGATCTGATCTCGCTGCAACTACAAAGTAGTTTCACATTCTTTTTTTTATGAGTGCAGATGCTGCTGAACTTCCTGCCTACCCTGTAGAAACCTGGTGATCAACAGAGAATTGGGGTTTTTAATGGGGGTAAAAAGATATTCAAAACTGATTGTACATGAAAGAAGGAAAAATCGTATGATTTGTTGATGAAAGAGTTCAGCTTTTGGAATAAAACTCTCATCAGTCTTAATTACCTCTGGAATTGTCTGTAGGAAAACCTTCATAACACTTTAAAGTTCTTCAAACTCTTTCTCCTTTGCCACTGAAGATGAGATATTAATAAAAATAAAATGGAATTATGTAACATGTAGTTTCTTTAGAGGAGAAAAAAAATCTGTAGCACTTTGGAGGAGACGTGAGGTCAGTTTTATCATATAAGAGAAGGTTTGGAAGACTAAAATGAGCTCAACTCATGGATGGAGTACAACTGATGAAGCAAAAACCTTGGTCCTAGAAAGACGGTATTTTTGCAAAACTTTGGTCCTAGAAAGATGGTGTGTTTGCATGTAAAACCATTCTCCACACAAATTTATTAATTTAATAATAAATTAATAAATTAATTCCATACAAAGAAACTTCACTGTTTGCCCTTTTCCACTTGTTTGTGCTATACCCCCAGAGAGAGAAATTCTGACTGTTTTCCATACAAATTATGTCTGGCTGTTGCTATTCCACAAGCATCCTTTCCAAGGGCAGCACAAACCTTTCACTGACCTGTATGGTCAGGCTCCAGGACACTGACCATCAGTAGAAGAAAACCCCACCTCTTCGTGGGTCCTTTTCTTCCAGAAATGAAATCCTGGGCAAAAAAAATCTGCCTCTGTGTCCCCAGAACTCCTCTGCCAAAATCTGCAATCAGCTTTTTAGTACAGGGCAAGGACTAGTCTGAGAATTACCCTCAGAACCCCTAAACACCTTGACCACTTATAACTGCTTCTAGACTTCTTAAAATCTTTAGACTTTTAATAAGATAATAAAAACAGAGTAAACAAACCAGCGGAGGTGAGAGAGGTGGAGGGTGATGGAGGGTGATTTCCCCTGTCACTGCACCAAGCTGGGTGTTGATGAAGGTAAAGCCATACAGTACACCTGATAGATAGACAGAGATAAAACGGGAGAGGAGAGAACATAATGCTGTCAGTTCATCTCTGAGCCAGGATAAATATTAACATTATCAGACTACTGTGAAAAATCCCAGAGAGGGATTACAACCAGAGATTCCTTAGAAGAAGAACGGGTGAAAAGAGAAAAGGGAGAGATAAATGGACGCCTTTCTGAGCGCTCTGAAGGCAGTATCACTTTCTCTCAACACATTGTCAAGCCCTTTCACAGAGCAAACAGGTCTTTCATTTCACAGCCCCTTCTCCCTACTCAAGGGCCATGGGTAGATCCGGGAAATAAAGAGGATTTTGGAAACTTGTCAAGTGGCGGGAGGGGTTTTCAATTGGTGTTTGAAAAAGGACTCGGTGAAACCTGATCTCGTGTTATCACAAGCACCACTTTCCTTTCCATCCCCTGCCCTCGCCCGCTCCACTTTGCTTTCCCCAAGACCTCTCCTCAAAGGGAAGTTCAGGAGAAGTATGTGGGGTGAGAGCCTCAGGTGTTGGCAGTGTCTGTGAAGCGGTGAAGGGATGCTCGGGGGCTCAGGACACACATGATGCACCCCAGCAGCTCCGAAAGCAGGTGCAGGGGCAGCTCTCTGCCCAAGGACTGCTGTGTCCTGAGCCAGCAGCACCTCAGCTGGAAATCCATGCTCCAGCCTAAACAGCTGCCAGACTCTAGGCCTGGCTTTAGGGCTGTGCTTTCATCACTTCTGCACTGAAAGCTCTTCCCCCTCTTTGCCTCGCTGCAGTTCTCCACCATGTAAGGGCTGGGAGCCAAGAAATCAAATGGCTACAGGTTAAACAATGAACCCTTCTCCATAACTGTGAGCTATTATTAACCTAGATCGTGTCATGATGGGGAAGAAAAAATACAGGTGAGTGGGACAGATTTTTTAATTGCTCTCACACTGCAGGATAATACAACAGTAACACAACCAAAAATACTGAATTTTTCATCAAAGCAGCAGAGACCAGTTGAACATCCAGGAGGTTTATTAGTATTTGGGCCAGCTACCAACAGAGCATAGAACATTGTCTGTAGAAGAAAAAGTTTCAGTGAAAGGATTTTCTTATCTCTGGAAAAGAAATTATTAATGAGGAAGTGATCAAGATAAAATGGACTGAAAAAAGCCAACAGAAAATAGCTGTTCACCATTCCTCCTTCTAGAAGAACTGGAAGGCAGCAGCTGGAACTTGCAGACCAGCTGGAAAAGGAAAAATAATTTTTCACACAAAGCCTGTTTAGTCTATAGAGCTTCTCACCACTGGATGTTGTGAATGATCAAAGGCAAATGGAGAAATTAATCAAGGAAAGAAATTCGTTTTGGTTACATTGGAAAGTCCCTCAGCCACACATCTGGAGCTTGGGAGGCTGTTCTGGTGAAGGATCCCTGTGAGTTTGTGGTGTGACATTCCTTCATCAGTGTTCACTGCTGGCCACAGCTGGAGCCAGGATGCTGAGAGGGATCAGCCCTTGCACAGAGATTGGCTGCATTTATTGGCCTTTGAAATGACCAGTTTAGATGTCATTGCCATTTAACACAGCACTAATAGATAACACATTCCCTGCCAGAGTCCAGGTTCCTCAGCAATTATTTTGGGTGATATCAAAACCACCAGGTCCAAGTAGTGAAGCAAGGGGTGGGCAGCCAGAGCTCAGCTCCCACATCCTCCAAATCCACGATGGGCAGTGCACTCCCCACTGATAAATGAAGATCTGGGCTTCCCACAGCCACTGTGCTCACACTGATTGTTAATCTGAGCAAAGACCCAGGGCTGATTTTCATAAGTGCTGAGTACAGACAGCCCCAGCTTAAACCAGAAGGAGCTGTGAGCCTTCAGCATCCAAGGCAACGAGGCTGAACCGTCAAAATCTCCTCTGCTCAGAAACTCTGTGGTACTACAGAGCCAGCTCCAGCCATCTGCTGCCTGGCTGTGGCTGGGAAGCTGGGTTGGGCACGGAGCAGGTGCTGGGGATGGGGTGGGGATGCTCCAGGCACTGCCAGGACTGTGCCACGTTCCTCTGGTACTGGTGACAATGCAAAGCTGGTAAATCCTGCTCCAATGAGCATCTTGGGAGAGAGGCTGCTTAGCAAAGGAGGGCTTGTGGGGATGTGGGGACTCACTGTGGGACCTCACAGCCTCTCATCTAGGCAGGGTTGTTGTCAGGGTAACGTGATGGAAGTGTTCCCCATGAGTGAGAAGGAAAATATCCCCCTTCCAGTTTGTTTAGCCCTGGACCCTGTACAGCATTAACCCCATGGCACAGGTTTTCCTCCCTTACCTTCCTCCCTTACCTCCAAGCCTCTCTCACACTCCTCCCAGCAAGGAGGGCTGATGGGTGCTGTGAAAATCCCCTCCTTCTGTATTTACTTCCTAACCCAAATGCCAGGAGACGGTCGACAGCTGGCTTAAATCTCTTCAGCTCAGGAGATCAGTCCTGAACCCCCCCCCCCCCCGCCCCGCTGCCTTTTCTAATAAAAATTAATTTATTATGATCCAGAGAGTTGAAATTAATCTGCCTCCGGAGAGGCTGTGTCTGGCGAGGCCTGGTGAGGAGGAGGCAGAGGGCTGGGGAGGGCACATTAACAGCATTGTTGTGCTTAATGTTGTGTAGCAGCAACATCTGCTAATTTAATGCACGAGCAGCCAGCTGCCTCCGACAGCTCCTAACAAGGACTGGGCAGTGCGAGAGGGGAGGCAAGGGGAGCTTAGCAGCAGGGTGAAGGTATGAGGGGCTGGGCTGCTCTCCAAGCCCCCTTCCCCAGATCCCGTGTAATGGCAGCACTAGGTGGTTCGAGCTGATCAAATCCTCAGGGACCAGCCCAGCATGTTTCTGCAGCTGGGATCTAGGTGACATCCAAGCTCTGCGGTAGTGAAGGGGTCACTGGTGGCTTGAAAGCCCAGTTTCACCCTTCGTTTGTTGGGACAAACAGAGAAAGGAGTGAAACAAGTTTTCTGCTTAATCCAGACATGCCCAGAGCAAATGGAGTGAGGGATGGACACCAAGCCAGAACATCACGGAGATGGTGTAAGGGAAATCACACCTGTTCCGAGCCTGGTGTTATTCCCAAGTGGTTCGCCCGAGCAGTGGGCTCTTGTGAGCCACTTTTGCAAAAGTTCTTCTTCCTCTTCTGCCAAATGGAAGAAGCTTAAAAAGGAAAAGAATAATCCCAACCCTCAAACGATAGGGAAGGATTCCTACATAGGGGATCATAATCAATGCAAAGCTGTTCAGCAGTGTCATGGAAGAATGTCCTCATAGGGAATTGGTGTGGCTGGAGGTCTCTGAGCTGGGCACAGTGCACCTGCATGAATAAATAGATGTGGAAATTCCCTGGGTGCTCATGGACCCTGTTCAGCACAGCCAAGGACCTCAGAGGCTCACACTGGTCTCACACTGGTGGATGGCTCAGAGGTTTGGGCAGGAGCCAGGACTGAAGCAAGGAGAGCCCCAAGCTGCCAGTTTCAACATGCTGACCCTGAAATGAGCAGGGAGGAGTTTTTCACCCATTATGGCATTGGGAGAAGGCTGCAAATTTCAGTTTCAGATCTTGCTGGAGGACAAAGAAAGGGCAGAGGGGAGGTTTTGAATCCTCCTGTACAAAGAGTTGCTCTAAGAGTGAGTCCATGTTCCTTCCCTAATCACACCCAGTGCTACCTGTGTTCATTTCACATCTCCATCATCAAGGAAAGGCCCAAGGCCTGACTGCACCCCTCCCATCACCAGTGAATTCAGCACACACAGGAAAGTATTGGTCATTGGGGAAGAAACCAAGGATGGACAGCAACTCTGACTTCCACTGAGAAACTAAGAAATCCATAGGGGTTTGAAAACCAGGAGTGAACAGGCCATGGCATCTTCTCTGATATACGCTGTAGTCACAGCAGAGACCTGGACAGGCTCTGACCCTCAAAAGAGGAGGTGATAATTCACAACTGCTTGCTGTGTTGTGGAAGAAGAACCAGGATTCATGTCCAGTACCTGACATAGGAAATAGCCAGTGATAGCTCCGTGGGAAGAGTGGCTGTGAGACCCCAAACACTCAGACTGCTCATACCCATATGGTGAACCCCTATAGGAATAGGAGGTTCTTGGTCCTAAACTTCGGGGGCACCCCCCTGTCCCTTGGGCAGAACAAATTCAGGGCCTGCCTCCAGGCAAACCAAGGGCAATACAAACAGAATGGGAAGAGATACAGCATTGGGATAAAAGAACATGGTAAACCTCTTAGGGAAGGGAATGAAATGATTTTTTCTCAAATAACCAACATAAGGATTTGAAAATGAACATCTCTTAGTATTAATTTAATTAAAGCAGCATGCTGCCGTTACTTATAAAGCTAGAAGAATCAGTCTGTTTAATGGGTTCTCAGCTAATCAAAAATTAATTAAGCGTTTAGTGGGGATTCCAAATCCCTGAATTGGATTTAAAGAAGCCTGTTTCCATGTCTTTTTCAAGTGTTGCTTGTTTTACTATAACAGGAGACGTGTTTGATTGTGCAGACCTCCCATTATCCCTGGCTTGCAGGTGATCAGCCTTGAAATTCATTCTTGTTAGTTGATAGCTGCTCCATTCCCGAAATGACTGTGACAGAGCATCACTAAGACTCTGCCAGCCCTAAAAGAGGGCTCAGAGCTTTCCTTTGAGCATTGTGCCATGCAGCTCCTCGCTAGTTCACAAGTGATAAAGAATGAACAGCAGAGCAGGGCTGAGGATGGGGAAATTTCCCTCTTATTTCTGAGGTTTCTTGGTTATGTGGGGAGTGGGAGTGCATTAAATGGGCTCTCTCCCTCCACAGCTCTGCTTGCAGATGTCCTGCTACCTTTGCCCCCAGTAAATATTGCCCATTGCACCCTTTTCCCCTCTCTCAACCCCTTTCTCAGCACTCTGCAAGGCAACATCCAGCACTGAGTGATGGAGGCCATTTGCCCACAGGCAGCAGCTACCATGGCCCAATCCTGAGCTGGATAAGGACAACTCCCAGCAGCAAGGTGGTTCAGGAATTCCCTTTGCCCACACCCATTTCTCCTGCCCCTTTCTTCCCCACAGTGTTGTGCATTGAATCCATGCAGAAAACAACCCCAGGGAACAGATACGGCTGGAAATGCCCTGTCCATTGGAAGGCAAAAAATAAAACTAAAACATGTTTTAACCTCTAACAGTTCTCCAGTCCCTTTGGCAGTGAGAACAGCGAGGTGGGCAGCCAGGCCCTGGGAGGGAAGGCTGGTACACAAGGAGATGTGGTGCTGCTGGAGTGCCTGCAATCACTGCTCATCAAACTGCTCCCGCAACTGCAATGGCCTGAGCCTGCAGCTGGAGACAGCTCCATTTGCCTTTCATCTCTGGAGATTCCTTTTTTTAGCTATTCAGCATGCTGACAATGTAAATAATACCAATAATATTTTTAAAAAGCAAAAAGCAAAAAAAAAAAAAAAAAAAGCATCAAGTGTCAGGCAGGATGCAAAATTTTTCTGCCTCTTTTTTCGGATTGGGGGGTAAGGGGTGGGAACTTAGTAATGCTCTACCTGAACCCCTTAAAGCACAACATCTTTGAAGTAGCAAACTGGCAAATACACTCAATCAATTATAAATGAAATAATCTTCTTAAAATATTAGAGATTTGGGTGCTAAGCAATACTGGAAGATTACGGAGAGAAAATCAGTTTTAGAGCTTCCTAAAGTGACAGAAAGAGAATAATCGGAAGAAATGGTGAGAAGTTTAAAACGATTATGTAGATTTGTGTCAGTGAAAATGTCCCAGCAATCCTTAACCGATCTCTCGTACGCTGGAAATAGATTACGTTCAATCCTTTCTTAAAGGGGTAGGTTTCTTTCAAGTGTGGGGGTGGTTTAATTTCTTTTTTTTTTTTTTAACTTCTCTAAGCACCTTTGTGTTATTTTTAACCTTCAAATGAGGCTGGACCCAAGGGCAGGTCTGTGTTTTTTTGCAGTAGCGGAGGTGAATGCACTGGAGCAGGAGTTGGGGTGCACTGGTGGGTATGGGGGGCCCTGTCCTCACCTTCCAGCTTGACACCCCACATGGAAAGAGACATCAAGCCTCAAATCCCCACAAGAGCAGGGCATTCAGGCCTCATTCTGCTTGAACCGGGCCGATACAGAGAGTTTTCATCAAAGCCAATTGGTTTTTCCCATTGGAAAACCATCCTTTCGGGGGAAAGAATGTGTCTTGAAAGGCTGAGGTAGCCAAGTATTTGAGCAAAATTCACTCCCAACCTTCCTGTGGCACAAGCAGCTCCAAAAGGAGAGAGAGGCAACCTAGGAAGGCAACAGGAGCACACAAGGGGCAGTCTGACCCTGGTTTTGGTAGAAACAGGTTATGAAGAGTCTGCACTGCATTTTCTTTTGTTGCTGTTGTGATTGAGATCCCACCTGATCCTTCACTGGCTCTGCATTTCACATTTTCAGCCTCAGTGCAGAGTGTTGGGGTAGGCCAGAGCCTACCCTTCACACAGACACACACTTTTCACACAACCTCCAGATAAATCCCCAGCAGAAAGGACTACACCACTGGAAAACAGCTTTCCCACACAACCATCCCTTTGGTTTCCTGAGATTGCTTGAGTTTGAGGTACAAACCATGGAGACTTGGGAGGTGCTGGCACCCCTGTGGGGAGGAGGCTCCCAGAGCCAAGAGAGGAGGCCAGGAGTCCATTAATAATCCCCCAGGATTTCAGCGCTGGCGTTTGCACTCAGAAGCAACAGAATAATTCAGAGGGAGAAACTAAAATAGGAGAAAAAGGCATGTCAACGTCAGGGCTGCTTTTAGAGATGGTGCAATTAAAGTGAGGGGTTGGTGAGAGCTGTTGTTAATTGATAGCAAAGGAGAGGAAGCTGTCTCCAGGGAGAAGCTGATAATGTAGGTAATCTTCAGAGAGGATTTGCCTAAAGAGGTTTGGGAATGGAAATTCCTGGAGTCAAGTCAGGGTGGAAGAGGAAGATGAAATCTGGTTTGTCAACAGCCACCAGGGAGGTGTGGACCCACCAAAAATCAGCCAGGCTCTCTAAGTTAACACCGCTGCCTTCACTTAGGAACCATAAAATCAGTTCATCTTCTGAGTCATAGGTGTTTTCAGTAGAGGAAAGAAGCTTTTTTAAATTTCTAAATCAGATAATTTCAATAGCAAAAAAAAAAAAAACAAACCCAAAAAACATGTCTTTTTGACAATGCACATTTATTCCACTAAATCAAGAAAAATCTTTTTTTCTCTTGTTTGGGTCTCATTTGCTTATTGGCTTCCCTACTTTTTTTGCTCTTGCTCCTTCTTTTCCTGAGGGCCAAAATGAAAAATGGAAACAAACATAGGCAGAAAAGGATTTCCAGATGAAAACCTTTCTTTGTAGAGATTCTTGCAAAATGCCAGAATGAAAAACTTCCCTACAAATGCTTAAAAAAAAAAAAAGTACAAAACTTGGGATTTCTTAAATCAGTACTCAGCATTTCTGAGTATTGGAAGTGTTTTTCCTTGGGTTTGGAGGAATTTGGGAGTTATTCCAAGTTATGGCCACTGTCTGTGCTGCTCACCTCCCATACACCCGTGGCTGCTTTGGCCTCATCATCTACAGCAGCTTCCCAGAACACCTTCACTGAAGCCCAGCCCTCCCTGGGGATTCTGGCAGTCAGAGTGAGCAGCCCTTACCTGTCTCTGATGGAGAGGGTAGGTAGAATTAGCTAATGTTTGTAAAGCTCTTAGCAGATGACAGTGCTGTTGTGTGGTGCTACACCCATATTATGGCTGGATGCAGCTTGATAGTCAGGCATGGAATCAATTTTTGAATAATGGATATTAAAAACGTCAACTATGACACCCAGCCATAATGCCTGCCGTGTGCTGAGTGCCTGTATATTGTTTCACACACTTAATATACAGTGGAGGCTCTGTAATTACTCCCTGCTAATCCCCACACTTCCTAATCTGCCCGTCCTCATGAAACCTGGCTGCCTCTTCCCACCTCTAGCAAAGATTTCAGAGCACAAGCTGCACCTAGCTGTCACTGCACTAAGACACCTCTCTCTCCTTTTTTTTTCCCCAAAATATTGTGAGTTGCCAAGCAAAGATTTGCTAGTTGCACTTATCCAGATCCCTCCACCTGCTCTCACAGGCTGCATTCATTACCAGCAGTCACTTAGCATCAGTGGCATGGAGCAAGTTGTTTACCCAGGAAAGGCAAAGGGCCTCAGAGAAATGCTGTCAGGAATTATGCACCAGGGAAATACATTTATTTGCAGCATAAACTGACAGGGGGAAATGTGGGCACACTTAGAATTAACCATCTGAAAATTGAACATGAGGTCTAAACAAATCTAGGCAAGATGTTTTTGTTTAGAGTTCCTTGGGCTTTGAGCCAGCTTGTGTTGCCACTCTCCTCTGTCACGTTAGGGAGATTCACTCTGTTTCTGCCAATACACAGGACGGGTAGATGAGGTTGAGAAGGGACACTGAGTAGCTGGGAAGTGATCATGAATATCTTCAGACTGGGAAAGAAGAATGTTTTCAGAAACAGAAAAACCTTGAACCAGTCTTTCCTGTTGGAGCAGAAGGGACTGAAACGATCAAACCAAGCTTCAGGTACAGCTTTGATAGGATAACAATAATTTAGATGGGTATGGACTTATCCAACCTCCTGCTGCAAATAGGGATCACTCTAGGTGAGATCCAATTTCAGCATTATATCAGGTTGCTCAGAGCCTTGTCCAGCTGAGTGTTGAGTGTCTCCAAGGATGGAGAACCCTCAGCCACTCTGGACCGTTTTACAGGGCTAACAGATTACACAACATGGATGACAGGAGTGGTGGTGAGCAGGAATGGGGTGGGAAGGGGAGAAAGACCAGAATATCAGTACTAATCTGCTTCTGTCCAGCTCACCTGACCCACCCCACGTGCACACTGTGCTGCAGGAAAGCAGTTGTGCACATTCCATCCCTTTGGAAAAGCCTCAGTCTGTCCTCCCATCCGCCTCAGTGCCTGCAGGCACAGCACAGGCTGCAGAGGGACTGCTGGTAGGGAATATAGCTTTAATTATTACATCCAGGCCCAGTTTTCTCACAGAAGAAGGAAATTACCTGCACTTGAGCTGAGCAGGAAAAGCCTCTTTTCTGCTCCTATTGCACATTTCATCTCCCCCTCCACCCATGAGTTTTGTGCTGTGCCAGAACCCCTGTGTGGGAAAATCCTGGCTCGTGGCTGGAACTGGGGCATCTCAACACCCCTGAAAATGAGTCAGAAGAGGAAGAACTTTGCTGGGATGATGATTGGATTTTAACGCTTGAGCTCCATCTCTGACAACTCCCCACTCCCTGAAACCTTTAGGGCTTCAATGAGGTCAGATATGCCACCATAGATCAGGCAGAGCCACACTGCTGATGACCTGAGTGCTCAGAAATAAAAGAAAGGCTCCTTGAGGTAATTTGTTGACAGTCACCTTAGACATAAACCCACTTTGCTTTAGAAAATCCTCTGTGTGTCATACACAGAGGTGCCACCTGCATCTCAAAGCAGGCCTTTACTTGCACATCGACAGAGGTAAACTGAGGCATGCAGCAGCAGAGAGGGAAATGGAAGTTGGACCTGTCTCTTTTTCTTTCTAGTGGAATTGCTTGGATTTCTGTGTTATATCACTTGGGAGTAACTCAAATACAGACCTGAGCCCCAGAATGCTGCATGTGGGCACACAGAAGGGAGCCAATCCCTGCCCAAGTGTCTCTCATTCTTCATCCATACTGATAGAGCACGGTTAGAGAATGGGAAATCTTCCTGTTTACAAGAAAGTCACAGTTTAAAAAAAAAACAAAAACACATTTACAGGGCTGCACAAAATGTGCTCCTTATTCAAGTTCTCTTCTCTCCATGTTCAGTCTCTGCCTCTTTTGATTTGCTCATGGGTTTAGCCCAGAGCTGCAGCACACTAACACCACCAGGTCCTGGTGCACAGCATCTGAGGGCCCAGTTTGGTTGATTTTAAGCATAGAGAGTGTTGGGGAAGCAAAAATTCAGCAGCACCGGCGCTGTGCCTCCCTGCACAGCCCCAGCAGGGCCGGTGCCAGCCCAGCAGAGCAGCCCCGAGCCCTGCACTGAGCCTGAGACAGGCAGCACGCCAGCCTGAGACGGCTCTGAGCCCAGAGCTCGATTATTGCTCAACTTTGCTGCCAAGCCTGCAGCTCCCTCCGTGCTAAATCATTGCCCATCGATCCGCTCCCATTATAAAGCTCCTGTCTCCCCCACGAGCACGCGACTCCATATGACTCCACTGCCAGCACAATTGAGCTCAGACCCTAAAAATCAATACTGCAGCAACCCAAGGATCAGAGGCCAATGAGGTCTTTAACAAACGTGTCTGCTGCTCTTGACTTGAGTAGGCTTCAGCCTACTTTGAGGTCCTTTCTGATCCATCATGGGTTTGTTCAAGTTGTCATAAAGCAAATTTGCAGTCATTGATCCAGGCAGAATGAAGTTGTGAATATCAGATGGGGGATGGAGGGGGGAGAATAACCCTAGAGAAAGAGTTTTAATAGCTTATAGGCAACACATGTCTGAGCCAGAGAAAAGCAAATTAGGAAAATGCAAACGAAATAGGCTTTTTGTATTTGTTTGGGGTTTTTTTTTCCTCAGCCTTTCTTCCCTCTGGAGAGGGAAGCTGCTCTGGCTCTTAAGAAAAACAAAAGGAAACAATAAATATTATTAACTGTAATACAGGGCAAGGCTTTTTCTAATGGATGAGGACTATGACTACATATATGTGAGATATTAACTGCAGACCATGTTATAAAACGATAACTTATAAATATATAGAAAATAACAGGCCAGATTCTTCTTTTCCATGAAACCCTGTGGCTCCTCTGAAGCCAATTCAGCTCCTGCCAGCAGACAGGACCCAGGGAAACTCATTTCAAAGCAAAATAACTGAAGAGGGAGGAAAGTGGCTTTCCATAAAGTGCGATTCTGATGACAAATGACCCAACCACCTGCAAAATGTATTAACGAGGCTTGTCTATGCAACAAATTGCACAAAAGCCAATTGAATTTAATATAAGGGTCATTCATCTCCATGGCTTTTTGTTACTTTTAATTCAGCTCCAAATCTTTTCAAAACTCATTAAATGAAACATAATCAAAATTCACATATCTGCACCTTTTCCTTTATTTTCGAATCAGAATCCTACATCCCAATGCTCCCAGCTTGGCTCAGCTCTGCTTTCAGAGCTTCCACCCATCCTCTGCAAGGATAAAACTATTTCAAGTTTTGAAGATCGCTGAGAAATGGAGATCCAGGTTGGAATTCTTGTGCAGGAAACGTCCCTTTCACCTTCACATTACCTAGAACATGGGTGTGTTCAGAGCAAATATGAGATGTTCAGTGAGCTCTTCATGGCAGTTCTGGAAAAGGAGAAGTAGCAGCTTCCATCCATCCATCCATCCATCCATCATCCATCCATCCATCCATCCATGCATCCATCCCTCCATCATCCATGCATGCATGCGTGCATGCATCCATCCCTCCATCCATGCATCCATCCATCATCCATCCATCGTCCATCCGTCCATCCATCCGTCCATCCATCCATGCATGCATGCATGCATGCATCCATCCATCCTTCTGCTGGGAGCCACCAAGTCCTGAGGAAAGACATCTGTGTCCTGTGAAGTGCAGGGGGTTTTGGGAAGGGAACCTAGCCAGCATGTCAGGCTCCCCAAAAAATCCAACAACAGAGTCACCCTGGGTTTGCACCATCAATAATTCAATTCCCCAGGCCCATACCTACAGCAGCATGGGGATATTGTCTCTGTGTAAACCAGTTGTGTTCATCAACCTCCCAGCTCCCTGCTCCTTTCCAGATTTGAACCCATTTGGCACCAGAGAGTGTCATGAGTTTGCTCCATCTTCTTACCTGATCTCTGAGTAGCAGCCTCTGACTGCTCACAGCTTTTCCTGTCACTCAAGATTTATCCCTTAAGTCCCAGTGAAACTACCCTTGAGTTTAGTCATCACTGGTTAGGCCCAGAAATCCCAGTCCAAGGAAGATTTTCAAGTTTTCTCCCGTCACTCACCGTGGCTGAGGTGACAGAAGTGTCCCTTTCACAGGAAAACCGATGATTTCATTTTCCCTGCCAGTCCAAACTGTAATGAAAACAAAAAGTGCTGCAATTTCTCATGCTGCTCTTCCCTGCTGAGTATAAGTGACACGAGGTGGATGAAATTAAGTTTCCTTTTCAATTTTGTGTACATTTTTCACCAAAGAGTTTTGTGTTTATGTTTATTTTTAACCAACACTTGTCCTGTCACAGTCTGTCCTGTCACTCCTGTGTTAATAAGACAGAAACAGTTTCCCCTTCTGGATGATTCTGCTCCTCTAAAACCTTTTGCGCTTCTCATATCTTCATTATCTGTCGAAAACAGGCTCAGAGAGAAATTTCCAGCTGGGTGCATTTGCATCTTTGCACACTTGGCCATTTCCAGGCAAGTCAATAGGGCAACGCAGCAATTTCAGCACTTGTGTGGAGCTGCAGCACACCGTGTCCATCTCTGGTTTATATTGCAATGGTGGAGGAGTAACAAGGCTTCCATTCCTGATGAACAGAGAGAATCAAGGATTGCTTTCACTGCGTTTGATCCATTTGGCTGAGAACATCCCTCCCCTCAATTCATTCCCTTTTAGAGCCATCTTTCTTTGATGGAAATTACTCCTTAATTCCTCCTTTTTCCATCACACCTGCCTACTTGCTTTTCTTCATATCCATCAGCCCTTGTGCTCACCATAAATAGTCTGTGTGAATGTTTGCTCATATTACTGCTGCTTCCAAGTGATGCAGCCTCCACCTTGCACTCTCTGCTCCATCTCCATCTATTGCCTCACCCGCTGCCTGTCTGAGAGCGGCTGCACACACTCCTGCAAAGCGTTATCTCATTATTTCAATTCTATCTGCTAAAGCGTTTGGAGAGACACTGTATTAAAGACGCTATATAAAAATAAATTGAATTGAGAGGAAATCTATATACCTAAAGTTGTAAAAAGCAATAGTCTCCAGTGATGACTCTATTTCCAGCAACAGCATTGTAACAAGCCGGAGCCCATCTCTAAGCTGAATTTTAAATAGCTCTGCTCAAATTGAGCAGAGCTGCCAGGCTTGCAAGGCTGGGGCTGTGTCCTGGGGAGCAGGGGCTCGGGGAGGCCTGGGAGAGGGGTGCACAGAGCAGGGGATTGGTGCTTCAGCCCAATCTGCCCCTTCCCTGGGCTCCTCCAGGCCAACAACCCACCAGCACACCTTGCCCAGCTATGCTGGGAGTTGCAAAGAGGAACAGACTGCCTTTCCCTCAGCTGCTCCCTGGGGCATCATTCCCCCCATTCAGCATTCTCCCCATCACCAAGGCAGCCAACCCTGGCAGCTGGCCCTGTGCTGATGTAGTGAGCTGACACTGCCCAGATGTCAGACACTGCCCAAGCCTCCCTCTCACTGCCCTCCACAGCTGGACAGGGGAGAGAAAATATAACAGAGAAAACATAACAGAGGGTTCATGAGTTGAGATAAGGACCAGGAGAGATCATTCAGCAAATATCCTCATGGGCAAAACAGGCTTGAATTAGAGATATCAACTGAATTTGCTGCTAACAAAATCAGATCATGAGAAGCAAAAGAAAACCTTGGAAACACCTTCTCCTCCACCAGTCCCTCTTTCCCAGCTCCAGCTCCTACCCCAGAGGCACAGGGGGACACAGAGAGGGTGTTATGGTCCCTTCATCACCTGTGCTTTCTCCTGCTGCTCATGGAGAGGAGTCGTTCCCCTGCTGCACCATCAGGTCCCTCCAACAGGAGACAGTTCTCTAGGAACTTTTCCAACATGAGAGCATCTCACAAGCAACAGTTCTCCACAAGCTTCTCCAACATGAGTCCATCCCCCTCAAACTGCTGCAGCGTGGGCCATTCTTCCATCAGGGACAGGCTGCTCCAAGGTGGGCTTCTGTCTCCATAGGTCTCCCATGGGCTCACAGGCTCCTCTCAGGCTGATCCCTGTGGGTCTCCTCCACAGGCTGCAGGGGCACAGCTGCTTCACCATGGTCTCCACTCTGGGCTGCAGAGCAATCCCAGCTCTGCCTGGAGCACCTCCTCTCCCCTTTCTGCACTGACCTTGGTCTCTGCAGAGTTGTTCATCTCACATGTTCTCACTCCGCTCCTCTCCGGCCGCAGTCACAACTGCACAATAACTTGTTTTCTTTCTTCTCAAATCTGTTGTCACAGAGGCGTCGCCACCACCACGTGCTGCTGGCCCAGCCTTGGCCAGCAGCACGTCCATCTTCTGGAGCCACCAGGGATTGGCTCTGCTGGACATGGAGGAAGCTTCTGGCAGCTCCTGACAGAAGCCACCCCTGTAGCCCCTCTGCTACCAGAGCTTGAAAACTTCCAGAGAGCCTGAGATGGTAGCCTATTTTTATTCATATTCCTGTAAGAGCTCATTATCTTCCTTGTTTTTACTGTATAGCCTAAGATTTTCTGCTGTACCCTCTACCTCTTTCCTCAGTTTCTCTCTAGGCCCACTCCCCGATTTCCTTGGCCAAATTTTCTCTTTGCAGTACATCCCTACCAGCTCATTTCAACCTGTGGTGTCAATTTTCCCTGCACTGGAGGCTGTATCTGCTTTTTTTTGCATTCTGTAGCCCACCACAGTCCTTCTTGAATCTGCATTTTGGTTTTGCTAGTGAGTGAGGGGCAGCACTTAACTGAGTTTACAGCTGAATAAGCCTTTCTGCTGCAAACTCTTGGGACAGAACGTTATCTCCTAGTGGTGTGAGAAATGCCTCAGAGAAGGGCCCACAACAGGTCAGTGGAAAAGCACTGTAATAAACAACATGCCTGATGGTCATAGCAGGCAAGTGAGGACACCTGACATGATCAGGGGATAATAAAGAGTCTCACCAGCCTTTCAGGAGCGTGGGGCTCAGAGACAGACACAGAGCAACAAGCCAGTGCCACTGCCAGGCTCATTCCTTGCTGCCAGGAGTGAAACAACTTCATTCCAGCCACTGAGAAGCGTTTTCAGGGAGTCTCAGATATATTCACCAGGGAGAAAATGACCTGTCAAAAGAATGATAAAGCCACGGTGTGCTTTGCTACTGGAATCCATTTGTTCTCACTGGTGATGGGGAAGAGCTCAGGCTGCATTGTGCTGGATGGATGCAGGGGGAAGTGTTAAAGAGTAGTGTCCACATTTATAGCATGGTGAGATGCACTATCGAACAGTACAAATATCCCTTCTACTGCCATACCTAAGGTTAAACCCATGCATGTATTTGCAAGCCTGAACCTGCAGGTAATATGTACTTTGTAAGGACTGATGTGGTTCTTAGTGTGGCTGTGACAGGGAAAATGTGTCACATACACAAACCAAAACATGAGCAGGCATCACTTGGGCTAGAAAAAATCAGGGCAAATCACTCCCATTGACACCATGGAGCAGCTCTGTAGATGTCCCTGTCCAAGCTGGGATGGTTTCACAGGGTGGGGCTCCTACTCACAGAAGATAAGGTGGAAGGCACTTGAGGAGGTCACTTGTTTCTGGGTTTCTGACCCGGGGTCTAATGCTTCTTGCAGCTAGCTAGGGCTGTTTAGAAAGACAACAGGACTAGAACACTTCTCATCAGTACCAAACAACACAAAATTGAGAAATATCCACAAACTTGGCTTGGGGGGTTAATGGTGGAGAGCAGGAAACAATTCCATACCATGCAGGTGGTGCAGCACTCAGACAGGACACCAGAGGTGGGGTCTCCATCCTTGGAGGTGTTCAAGCCCTGCCACAACCACAACCAGCCTGATTCTACAGGGGGAAATAAACAATGTGAAAATAAAAGGCAAGGCAAAACTCTTTAGAGCACACAGCAGGAGAGAAAGGAAAATGCTGTTGTCATTCTTCCACAAGAGAAGAGTGACAAAGGGAGACCTCCATGCCCACCCTTCTGGGTGCTGCCTGGATTTGCCAGCAAGGTCACACTAATAAGCAATCAGCTGATTGAAATGCCGTATTTCAGCCACCCAGGAGAATAAGAGGACTTTCTATCAGGATTCTCCACCACAAAGCATTCACTGTGATAAATGAACTGGAGAAGAAGACAAATGAATATAACCTACTGCTGTGCATGGATTCATCAGCACAGGGAAGGCTTCTGACAGAGACAGAGGGAAGCAAAAGACACTGCACAGGGAGATTCGGGAGGAGCAGGGACACAGGAAGGTTGCAATGAGCTCCTGGGAACCACATGGGTGGGAAGGAGAGACCTCTGCTATGTGCAGAGGTAACCAGAGGGTTTGGGGGCAAAGGAGGAGCCTGATGATCTGTGGTGGCTCAGAAATGGTGTTGGGCAGAGGGAACTGCACCTCTTACACAGCAGCTCCTGTGTTTCCAATCTTGGCTCCCTGATCAGAACAGCCAAGTCAGGCCAGTCCTTGAGCAGGTATAAATACATGAAAAATCCCAGCAAATTTCCTGCATGGTCCTGCTGTTCTCCAAGGCAGCCTCTGGGATGACAGGACTGCCACCCATGGATATAACACCCTTCCCGCTTCCCATAAACCACAGACAGAACCACAGTCTGTGGCTCCTTCATGTGGCATAAAGCACTTTTTAATCCAGAAGACAAAGACACAACAACATCCATTGCTGGCAGCTGAAACCAACAAGGTTCAAACCAGTCCAAATCACTGGCAGTCAAGGTAATTAGCCATTGGTTTGCTGGGAGTTGGAACCCTCCATCACTTACCTTCCTCATTACTAACAGTCAGGAAACTGGCAGCAGAGGCTTTCTAAAACACATAACTAAGCATGGCCAAAAAAAATTCAGGGAGAGATTCAGGAAGGATGGGGAAACATTTTTTATGGGGTGACCTAGAAAACTGCAGCAGGCCTTGCTGGCTGTTTAAATGGAATGCTGGTGACTCCCTTTATGCCACTCTGCAGTGTCCAGCCACCAAAGGGAGCCAGCAAGGAGCTGGGTTCAACAGAACAGTATGAGAAGCCATTGAAGTTGCCTCTGCTTCCAGGATTAAACTATTGTCAGATGTCTGGCTTTTCAAAGAAATTTAAATACATCTCATTGCAGATCTTAGGGTGATTTCCACCCTCCCACCCTTATGATGCAAAAATAGCCTGCATTTAAAGCCTTTGTTTAAAGCCATGGAGTTAATTTTCTATAATAATTGTTAACAGTTGGAGTTTTTCTTTCTCCAAGCTCAAGGGAGAATCATGGACAGATTTATTAATGGTGTCCCCTACGTGATTGATGGGCTGTCGAACAGGGAAACTTCACACCTGAAAAATCTTGAAACAAGAACACTTATACCAAAAATAACAACGTCTGTGCCTGGTAGCCCTGCAGGTCTCTCTGCAGTGACTTGTAGAGGCTGAGCCTCCTGCCATGGCTTAACCCCAGCTGGCAGCTCAGCCCCACACACCACTCACCCTCTCCCAGGTGGAATGGAGGGAGAATTGGTGAAAAAACTCACAGGTTGAGATAAACACAGTTTAATAGGTGAAGTGAAGGCCACATGTGTGAGCAAAGCAAAGCAAACCAAGGAATTCCTTTACCACTTGCCATGGACAGCCATCTCCAGGAAAGCTGGGTTCCATCACACGTAACACTCCAGAAAAGGCAAAGACAGCACCACCTCTCCAAACTTCATCCCCTTCTTCTTTCTCCCCCCAGCTTTATATACTGAGTATGATGTCATAGGGTCTGAAATGTCCCTCTGGTCAGCTGGGGTCAGCTGTCCCAGCTTATGGCATCACAGATATGGTGATGGACAAGATGGGAAATCATAAGATTTGTGAGATGGATAAGATGGGAAATCATAAGATACAGTGATGGAAAGAAGGCAAATCATCTCTCCAAAAGGGTAAGCAAGCAAAGAATAGATTCCCTCTCTCTTCCCAAAAGTGTTTCCTGCAACACAAGTTTCTACAAGAGCCAACAGGAGTCACACATATAATTTCCATATATGCACACAGTGATGTATGGGCAAATCTGAGATTTGGAGAACAGCCCTTTCCCCATCTTTGATAACAGGCAACACCTGATATCAGCCTCTCAGAGACTTCCCAGTAGAACAGATTACACAGCTCTGCTCAAGAAACCACCAGCAGTGCTGAGATTAGGCTGGGCAAGTAAAAGTATGAAAGCTCTTGTCTTAGTTGCCTGGCTCAAGCTTTTCCCATTGATCACAACTTCTACTCCATGGCAAAAATAATCTGTTTTAATAATCTTAATAATCTTTCTCTAGTATCCTTTGTCCATATGGCTGGTAATCTGGCTTCTTAGGAATGAATTATAAAAAAATCCTCAAATAGGGATCTGACGGCTTAGCTCAGAGAATCAAAGAAATTAGAGGAGCCTTAGCTGGCCACTTACTCTTCCTCACCCTCCAGGCCTCCTTCCCACAGGATTCTGCCAGCTGGAGTGACAGTACTGGATCAGAGTCATGGGTGGAAATCACAACCTCTTCCAAGCTTTTCCCCACCCTCCCATCACTGCAGCCACCTCTGTTGTTGGCTCATTTCTGCTCTCACTTAGCAAGGCCACGTGTTCTTCAGGACAGTGACTGCCCCTCACAGTGGCTTCGCACAAATCCCAGCTTGCAGGGACCACCATCAGGGGCAGACCCTTCCCATGCTGTGCCAACAGTGAAAAGTCCTTCTGCATGAGGATTTTTGTCCTCTTCCAGGGTTTGCCAAGGTCTTAGATGAGATCCCACAAATGCGTCTACCCATTTTATCTTTAGCATAGGATATGGGCAAGGAGGGAGCTGGTCCAGCTGAAGTCACAGGCAGTGAATTCACTGGTGTGACCACGCTGTGATGGGAGGATCTGGCTCTTGGTGTTGCTGAAAGGGGGAAGCTCATATCTCACCTATTTTGACTTGTGAAGATTCATCCTGACCAAACCAGAGCCAACCTGGCAACACTGACACACAGAGAGCCATGTCAGCATCCAAACAGAACCTTGGGCAGAAAGCAGAGCCTGCTGGTGGTCTGCAATGGGCTTTTAATTTATTTAACCATTGGTAAACAGATGTAATCAACAGAACCTTCCCCATCTCCTCTGGCACCACATGAGAGCCCCAGCCCAGCTCCGCTGGGGACCGGCCGTCACTGGCTGCAAAGCCTTGAGGTTATGGGACCACTGCTGTGAGTTTTGCCCAAATCTTTACATGCCCAGTTGGTCTCAGCAAGACACCATTAACTTACAGAGGAAGAAGAAAGGAGCCCCATCTGGAGCTTAGAAAGCACAAATCTGCCATTCTCCCCTCACAGGCTGGGGCCGTCTGAACAGAAGGTAAAGGTTGCAGGGAGATGCTTTCATAGGGAACAATGCATGGGAAACACAGAGACAATGCGCTTTGCTCTTTCCACCCCCCAACCACTTCTCTTGGGGAGCAGGTACCCAAAACCAAGAGCAAGGAAAACTTCAAGTTAGGAACATCAATAATTTTTCAAGAATTCTTCCCTTGCTCTTCTCAGTAAATATTTTGCAGTGTTGTACCAGCGCAGCGTTGTCGAGTCCTCTGGTTGAAGAAAATACAAATCTACCCACACTGATTTTATATTGCAGCAGCCAAACCCATAAAACAGACCCTGGCCACAGTCACTGTGGAAGTGAATTACATCAGCTTGCTCTTAGGGGAGCTCCAGGCTCAGGACTTTAAAGGATTTTAAAGAAGTATACTGTCAGAAATGCTGAAATCTGAGTGTTTTCTTTCCCTTACAGAAGCTGTCCAAACTGACAATAGCAGTGTTTGTCTGCTCTGCTCTGAATAAATCAGTAAATGAACTTACTTATTTTCCCTTTTTTATTTTGGTCTATTTGTATAGCCAAGCTCTGCTTTCTGTACTTATTTTTTGAAGCATGCAAATTTGTCAGTCACTTCAGAAAACAAGTCGGATGCTACAAGTCCTTTTTCTTCCTCTCAGCATTTCCAAGGGATGATTGTCCAAGATGTGTAACAGCTGCTCTAATTCCAAATGGCAGAGAGAAATTCTCCATCCAGAAGATGCCCTGATTTCCTCAGTTGCTCTAAATATGGGAGGCTCAGCCACTCCTTAGGGTTGGCTTAAGAAGTTTCTGCCCCTCCATCCCCTCCACGCTGATCAGCCAATTGATCCAGGATTAAATCTGTCAAAAAAAAAAAAAAAAAAAAAAAGAAAGAAAGAAAGAAAAGGCAAAGGAGAAGGAGAAGGGCATTTTTAAGCTTCATTGTTTTGGTCACTGAGATAACAGCAGTGCCCCAGCACTGACAGGGTAGGGAAAGACAGCAGAGCAGGCAGGGAGGAAGGTGACTGCTTCATGGTGCTGGAGGACAGGTTTTGTTAAGCAATGATGTAACTGATGTAATTAGGAAACTAATTATTTCCTCTAAATATTCCCCCCGTGGTTGCAATTTCAGGTAGGCAGGAGTTACTGAGTTCTGGCTCACATTTCCCACCCCAAGCAGGAACCAGCACCAGTGGCTTGAGCAGGAGGTGCTGTAACTCTGCTTGGTGGCACACAGACCATGACTACACAGAAATATCCTAACACCTGGAGATCAGCTTAAACCCTGGAGCAGGAGGTTTCATGTCCCTTGCAAATCATTGACTGTCATTGAGGCTAACCACAAAAATGTCCAGATATCAGCATCAGACATATATGAAGCTCTTCCTTTCAATAACACATTGCAAGGAGGGAAAAAAAAACCTCTGCTTCTTATTCTTAATTTTTTTCCTACTTTTTACACCTCCTTCATTGTAATTACAGCTAAAGTCACCCAGTTAAAACCTCACAGTGGTTTCCAGACAGGTATTGGTGTTCAAACTTCCCAGCATGGGCAAACTGAGGTGAGAGACAGCCATTAACTTGCCCTGAGCTAGCAAGCACATCAGCAGAATAACACACTGTACAGTGGGCTGTGCTGCTTCCCTCTGCCATAAATAAACCTTAGGAAGCTCAATCTAGCAGTAAATAAAAGCTGGACTGCTGCATGCTGTGATTCACCAGAAGAACAGAGGAATTCACCAGTAACACATAAAAAAAATACAGAAAATCCAGTTGCACATCCAGGAGGGAATAGAGACCAAAGGGGAAGAGATAATCAGATGGTAGAAAAATCTGAAAGCAAATGCTTTTTAATTATCATCATTTCAAGGGAGAACAGAATGACTCCACATGGTCCCTCATGGTTGTAGAGAAAGACCCAGGTCAGGGCAGAGGGCAAACCCAGGGTCAGATTCTTATTGAAAGCCAAAATTGTTCTTATTGTGCTTAACACCAGCTTTAGGAATATTAAAGAACAATTTGGGTTTTGTCAGTTAATACACTGTGGCCTGTGGTTAATGTGGCACTAAAATAGATTTTTTTTAAAAAGGCTATTAATCTAGCAAGATTTTTAAAAGCTCAGCAAATATAATGTGACTCTAACCTACTCCACCTAGAAATTACTACCAGCCTGCTTCAGTGGCACAAGCAATAATGGTTCTGATGCACAGGTCTTGTTCACCCACCACAGAAAGCTTGAAAAAACACTGGAGGCAGGTCAGCACCACTCTCCCAGGTATTTAAAAGCACTCAAGGTTGGATTTTTTTTTCCACTTTTACAGCACTGGAAGATGACCCAAGGGATCTTTGAGATCATCCAGCTCTCAGCTTTGCTCAGGTCTAGGCTCATCATCCTGTCATTTCTCTGACAGTGGCAGATGGTCCTGTCAAAGGGGCTATACCCACGTCCAGGACACTCATTTCCCTGCTAAACACAGTCCTGTCACATGCTGCTAAAAAGTACCATGGAAAGGGTGTGTGAGCCCATGAAGAAACTCATGAAGTTCTGGTCCAGGATTCCTGGACGTGAAACAAATTGGTTTGGTCTCCAGCAGAACACACAGCTTTGCTTCCATGTGGAAAAACAAAACAAAAAACAAAACACCAACAACCCAGCATAATTGTGAAGGAAAAATCTCCAAAACAGCCAGATTACCAAAACAGGGGGTTTTGCCTTGAAATGCCACCAACCTGCCAGTTCTCAGGAGAGAGGCACCATCAGCAGCTGATCTCAGCCAGAGAATCCTGCTGGGATGTCTGCGCAGCCCAGCCCAGCATCAGTTCAGTTTGTACAAACACGAGAGGCATGTTTTTATGTTTTTACAAACTGAACAGGGAACAGGAGGGGCTGCAGAGAACCTCACTGGTGCCGGGTGTGCTGGGGACTCCTGTCCCGTGGTGGGAAAGGTGCCCATCCCTCTGCCCCTGCAAATTCCCACTCCTCCCATAAAGGAAGGAAGAGAATGGAGCTGCTAGAGGGCCGAGGGGAAAGGGGATTTGTCTGCAGAGATTTAATTAGGAGATTTCCTCCAGTGGCACATTCCTGGCTTCTCCCTGACCCTGTGGAGGCACCTCACACTCCCAAGATGAGAAGGTTCCCCAGGGTGTTTGAAAGCCCCCGAAAAAGACTTGCAAAATGACATCCATTTTATGATATGAAGTGAGAAATAGAAAAGCCTGGAGGGATCAGCTCCAGCCCCTCTCCCCACTCACATGATGTTTGTGCTCCATTTTTTCCCCTCTCAATGTTTCAATTCTCCTCTCTTTCCAGTGGCACCCAAACCCTATGTATAAACTCCCCTGCCCTCATCTTTAGCTGGGGGAACACACCAAAATTACATGGTTGGTGTTACTGGGATCATTGATGCCTTTCTCTTTCCTTTCTGGCTTTACTGCCAGATTTTTATTGCTGTTGCTTTTTGCTGGGTGCACAGCATCCTTATGGCCTTAGAAATAAAGGAATGAGACCTTTCAGCCAGCAAAAACCTGTAAATAAACAGTTTGGGCTGGCAATCAATGGGCAATCTCTCTAAGCCCTGGGATTGTTCAGTTAGATTAAGCCTTTCTAATGAATTCCTCATTGAGCCACTGAACAGAAATGAAGCCTTGTTAGCTCATTATCTTTCTAATTAACCCATTCTAAACCTGCTCCTTCCCCACCAGGAGGTAGCTGTGCTGTTTGGGTTTCACACTGAGGTTTATCAATGACCCCCTGAGAGCCTTTTGTATCAGTAACTGAGATTTATTTGAAATGACTGGGGCAGGCAGCTTCCAGTTTATTCCCTGTGCCAGATGAAGGTCCGAACGCTGAGTTATCCTCGGGCTACAATTTCCCAAGGACAGGCCATGTGCTGCGAGCATCTCCCGGCCCTTTCTGCCCGATGAATGCCGCCCCCCTCCTGCCCGTGTTTGCATGCAGATTGTGGGGTTGTTAAGCTGATGAAGGGGCTGCCCTCCCCGATGGGCTGCTCTGCCTCTGCCTGCACAGAGCAGCAGCATTTTCACTGTTCTAGACTAGGGTTTTGTCTATAGGCAGGGTCCAAACGCAGCTAGATGGAGAGCCCTCTTCCCAAAGGATGACTCCACTTCGTTTGGGCTGCTTTGAAGGAGATGGGCCACCAGTGACATCCAGCAGAGATCCGTCTGAAGGATGGAGGGATCAGCCTGATCAGTTCAAGCCTGGTGTCCCCACAGCCCATGTGACAGCAATCCCTGATTCTTGTCCTCTCTGGAAGGCCCCAGCAACTTCTGGGATCACTTTCTCAGACATCTTCATACAGAACCTGTCCTGACACTCAGTCATGGACTCACACCCCACTGCTCATGGTGCTGCTCAGGGCTCTGTCACCTCCTAAGCAGTGAGTGGGATTTTCTCCCCTTCCTCCCCCATTCATCAGCCCCTCTCCTTCTTGGGCTCTCCCTTGGCCTTGTTCCCCCTGGGTTCAGGACCTGCCTGACAACACTTCCAGGTGGGTACCTGAGCTGAGAGCACGCTTTTCTAGCCCAGAACACCCAAGGCGGCTCATCAGAATCCCTCAGGAGAGCGAGAGAGGCAGAAGGATCCCTACTGTTTCTCAATCCCTTTCTGTATCTCCTCAACACACACAGGACCAGGATCCCATGTCCAGGCACATCCCGCTGCATTCACATTCAGCCCAGCTTGGGATGGACAGCCCAAGCCATGAGGCTCCCTGAGCATCACCATTCTGCAGCATTGCCATCCCTTCCTCCAACACCACCTCTTTTTCCACCCTTGCCTGGATCATCTGCCAAGGAGCTCTGCCAGACCAGCCACGAGCACTGAAATGTGAATTCCAGTCCCAGGTCCAAGCAGGGCACAGTTTGAAGTGCCCCACGCAGGTTTTTCTCAGTAGAACAATACCAGCCTACAAACCACCCTTAGGGCAGCTTTGGAAACCTTTTGGAAGAAAATGAAAAATTAAACTCTCTGGTTTTCCACTCATTTTGTTATTTTCAGTCCCTGTTTCTCCCCTTACCTTACTCCTCCCACCCCTATGCAGCTTGGGGGGATCCACAACCCCAACCCAGGCTGTGAGATTCAGACTGAGCAACATTTTATTAACCCAACCAGCCAGGGATCTCTAAATCTCTCCTAGGAAAGGAGGCAGTGAGGATATAAACAAAAATATGCTTTGCCTAATTGTTTCTTGCATGGTCACGAGCAATTGAGAATGGCTCCTAGGGCAATATCCATTACATTTGGTAACAAAGGGCTCTAAATGAAGGAAGCCCAGGCGGAACAGCAGAGCCAGAGCTGGAGACAAGGCTGGCATATAAATCTGTGCCAATCTGCCCCCACCACCACCCCAAATGCTCCCACGAGACCTGGAAACTGGCACAGCAAGAAAGAAATTCCAGCACGTGGCACGCCGGGATCTCTGTCCCAGCAGCTGGAGGAGCCCCCTCCTCTGAAGGAATTGTGCCTGTTTAGGCACCCACTGCAGCATCCACATCCCACAGCTCCCCACTGGGGTTGTGCCAGGGTCCCCATCTACCCACAGCTGTGGGCTGGCTCTTGGGGCAAGAATCCCTGTTCCGGCAGGGATACAACCCAAGGGGTGAATGCTAAGCTGAGATAAGCACCTCTCTGCATCTTTAAAATAAAAAGGTAATTTAGACTGCACAGTGTGCCAGATCACTGGGTCTGGGTCTTTGAAATTATTTTGGTCAGTACTTGATGCAGAATTCACTTTGTATATATTAGTCCATCCTGCCACCAGCATCTCCCCAGGGAGCAGTGGAATGAGACTCTATTTACTGTCCTGCCATATTCTTTGATATCTATTGGATAGATAGATAGATAGATAGATAGATAGATAGATATCATCAGCTAAACTTTAGGGAATCTAATAAGACAGGCAGTTTAAAAAAAATATTGAAACAGTAAAAACTGCAGCTATGAGCTCTTCTGCTGAACAGCTTTGTTGGAGTTACAGGGAGAAAAAAAGCACAGGGGCGTTAAGTGGTCAGACAGAGAGCATCAATCAAATTTTCTATCCAAGATAATTCATTTTTTCAAGAAATTTCTGAGTTTTAGACTGATCATTCTCTTTTTTAAAAAATTTTTATCTCTTACTCCAAGTAGTCCAACTTTATGTTTTGAGGACAATATCCCTGCACTCCTGGCTGATGGATTGGTTCCTGCATGCAGCAGTCTTTACATTTCAGAGACTGCTTCTGGAGGCAGCTTCCCAATTCCAGACACAGGCAGGCTATTGCAAAGCAAAGTGATTTTCATGCTTTTGTGTGCTCTGTCCGTCATGGGAACTCAGAGGTTTTTTCCTTGGAAGGACTCTGCTGTGACTAAAAATCTCTGCTATGAGCCCTCATGATTTGAGTCCTTGGCTCTGATCTCTTCAAACCTCAGCTCCTGTGAAACAGACAATTCAGCTTGCTTGGCATCTACCCACTTCTTGTCCCTTCCCCTTCCCTTTCCTCTTTGTTTTACCTGTGGTTGCCAAAAAGCCTTGCAAACAAGACAGAGCCTCAAAGTCAGGTGACAGGGCAAAAGAGACCTTACTACACAATATTTTCATAATCTCAAGATTCATTTTGTGACAACTTCATGTCACCAGCAGCAGCTCTTTCACCAGAAGTTAGTATTACAAGTGGATGGAGGTGTTAAAGTATAAAACCGCTCTTTGTGCATGGAAAAAACCATCAAAACGTCTTAGATCTGCCTTAATATTTTCACTTCCAAACATTTAAAGTCCCATCAATGTCATGAGATGGATTTGACAAGATTCTTTCATTCTTTAAATGTGGGCTTAGGAGAACTAGATGATCCTGAACCTCCAAAACCAGGAGGAGTTTAGTTTTCCATGGGCTCCTCCAGCTGCCTTTCTACCATCCCCTGCAGGTGCTCCAGGGTGGATGAAAACACTATAAAGTCACATTTTTTTACCTCTATCTAATTTTTGGAGATGTGCTGGTTCCCCTTCTTGCAAAGGAAAACACCCAGGGCCAGCATGGATGTGTGACATTGTTTCTGTGCAAGGAACGAGGCAGAATCAGCGAAATGCAGCACCACACCCAGATGCTGAGACAGCACAAGGAAATCAGCCCTGTGCTCACTCTTACAGCACTTCCTTCCTTTCTCCTCTTCCCCTGCTCCCTCCTCCTGAAGGTCCCCCCATCCAGCCCCTCCAGACACGTCCAGAGGGATCTTTAAAACTCCATAAAAAACATAAGAAGCTGTTTTCGACTATTAAGAGAGACTGTTGATAACACAGTCCCAATAAAAAAAAGTCTATATATGTGCTTTCTACAGCTTCCCTTGGAAAATAATTCATTTCTCCCTGCATTATATTTCATGGCAACCTAGAGACTCAATATGTTCTGGATTACTGCATCCATTTCTGTTTCTGCTCTAATGGCCCACCAGAGTATGAACCTTCCAACCAGAGTCCCCTAAATCTGGTGGCTGGGGAGCAAGTTGTACTTTCTTGTTTTCCACTTGATAACTAGCCCCTTCCAGCATTGCTTTTATGGCAGTAATCTTCCTAGGCTGGTTGCAGATTGCTTGTCCTGGCTTTTTTTTTTTTCCCTGTTTTTGCTTGCCTTTTTTTTTTCCTTGTCCTCCAGCCACTAGAGCCAGTGGTCACTGTGGACTATCCATCATGTTGTTTTTTATGTCAAAATGGAGTTCCCCAGGTCTGTTTATTCCTTTTTTTTTTCCCCTCCATCCAAATACCACTGCAGTCTGCGATTCCTTGTGTGAGTGAGCTGTCCCTTCCATTCAGGGAAAGGGATGTGCGACTGGCAGTGCCTATCAACAGGATAAAGACACCCTGGGTTTAATTTTATGGCTCCACACTACAAATGATGGGGCAAACAGAGGAGGCTAAACACCTCTTTCCCCTTCAGAAAGTGAAAGATATTTTTAAAAGCATGGAAGGTATGGAGGAAATTAATGAAATCAAGCCCTGGCAGTCCATGCCAGCCTTGCTCAGTGCCATGAACAATTCTGACTGTGTGGTGCATTCCAGGTGTTGTCCGTGGGACAGATTCCATCCTGCTCCATTTGCACCTGAGATCCAGCACAGACGCCACCCACATGTGGTTCTTTATCCTCATTGCTCTGAAAAGGGGATAAGATGAAAAGCTTCAGTGCTGTGGAGAGGAGTAAATTAGAGTTCAAGCAATCAGCCCTGGTGAAAAGTAAGGGCTAAGCCCTTATTTCTGCCTCCAAGCTCAAATATGAATCCATAACTTACATTTAAAATTTACAGGTAAAATACTTTGTCCCCAAACATGGGACAAAAGGATATATAAACTTTTCAGAAAATTAACTCAGAAGCATGTAGCTTAGCATTTTTTCTCAAAGGCATTTCTAAGAGAAAGAGAACTATTTCTTCTACATCTGTTTTAGATGTCACAACCCTTTGTCAATCACACACATTGTGTATTTTTTCACTTTTCTGATCCAGCAATAATTCAGATCTGCATCAGTTTTACTCAGTTTTAAGGTCACTTTTAGGGCTTGGCTTCTCTGGTCCCCTAATCCTGCTGCTTTTCCTCCTCAAAGTGTTTTCTCTGCCTTGCTGCCATTTAATTGTGCCTGTGAGAGAGCAGCAGAGAATCAGCTGAACTCCTCAAAGCCTTGCTCATCTATCCACAGATTTGCCTTCAGGTCCTGCAGAGTTAAAGGTGTGAAAAAGGCCTTTGTGCAGCCTTTCCCAAGGCCAATTCCTAAGGTTAGACTGATCTTAGAATCCATACCATGTTTACAACTTCCATTTTCTAGAACAGGTTGGGTTCATTGGCATTAAAAACTCTCTATAGTGCATCAGTCTTAATCCAATTTTAAAAGGCAAGGCCAGCAACTGTGTTAAAGGGATTAACTCTTATTAAATATAGTGTATTTGAGTAAGCCCTAAGGGAAGGACTCCAGTTGCTCCTGTTTGCATGGATGGAGGCAGCCATACCAAGTTACATCCCAGGGACCTGGCAGTGGGCTCAAGCTGTAAATTGCATCATATTACAGGAAAGCAATTTGTGAAGTATGGAGGTAATTGGAAAGCTGTGTCCTCGCCAGGCTGTGTAAACACTCAGAACCAAAACCTTCGTCTCCTGTAAATCCACGTGGGAGGGAGGAGGCAGGTGGGGAGGTGAAGTGCCATGGCAGAGGAGCTGCTGCCCAGGTCTCACAGCAGGCTGGGAGCAGATGCAGCAACATTACACTGTTGAAATCCAGAGAGAGGGATAGACCCACAGCCTCCAAACTTTGGACATAGATAGTTAACAACCTACAAACAGTGTTATCCAAAGAAAATGGATTCTAAAAGCCTAGCTTTCCCTCCTGCCTCCCCACAAGGGATTCAATTTAACTCCAAGGAAGGAAAGGCAGGCAGCAGGCACATCATCCCACACACAACCCACGAGCAAGCAGACCAGGGAGGCAGAGCCTGAGCCATCCACAGGTCTCACAGGGGCCCCTTCCAATCCATTTTGCAATTCCTGCAAGGTCACAAACCTCCTGTTCAGCGCATGCTCTGAGCAGGCCCAGCAAGCTGCCCCATCTGCAAGGAGTCAGGCAGGGACCATCCAGCACAGAGGCTGCTCTCTCTTCACAGTGGAGAAGAATTTACAGACCAGACTGGCATTACTGTGGTTTGTCCAACCCTAGGGATGGGAAACAGATTATGTTGATTTAAAGACAACTTAACATTGCCTAAGAAAAATTGACTTGGCAAGCTTGAATGAGTGAAAGCCTCTCTTATCCACCCCTCGTGGTGCAAGCAGCACATGGGAACAGCACTTAGTACCTTCTAAAACAATGGGGAATTGCAGCCCCACCAACAAATCCCTGCTTATTCATTCCTAACGGGAGCAACAGAAGATATGCGGATTTGTAAATATTTTAACCCAGCTAACAACTGCTGCCAGGGAGTTTCCAAAAATCAAGGTCTTGGAGAATGACCTTAATTCTGATCCAAAAAAAAATATAGCAGATTAAAGAGCAACTTGTCATCAGCTATTCCCTGTAATTAGTTTAATATGATCAGCTTTCCATGATAATGAAAGGCAGCATCAGAGCTGCCCAAAGAGAAACTTCCAGTGGATAATAAATACTGACAGATTTCAACCAGATGGCTTTACCAGACTGCAACTTTGCAAGTGATTTTGAAGCTCAAATATTAGTGTTTATTACTTAGGATCAGCCAATAGCCAGGAGAGATCTGCAAATGGTTCCAGCCCAAGGGCAGGAAGGGCAACTGAGGGCAACCATAACATATGGATAAAGACTTTGATTAAGGGGTAAAAGATCAGTTTTGAAAATTACTTTCAGTGAGCACGCAAAGCCTTGCAAGTACAACACTCTTCTCTTCAGCCTGGGGCTTCTCCTCTGTGGTTGTGCTCCTGACTGAGCATCCCAGCCCACTGCCAAACCCAGGAGGGGTGAGACAAAGCCCAGCAGCGTCAGGGCTGGCATCAGGGATACCATCACCTGGTATCACCTTTTCCAGGTGACTTGGTGCTGCCTTCAGTCCTGGGAAAGACACAAGGAAGGGAAAGACACAGGGGACATCTGTGAGAGCCTCTTCAGGCAGAGGTACAGGAGAGAGAGCAGCCTCCTCTCCCTTAGTTCAACCTCAGTTTAACACAAACCAATGCTCAGAGGTGCCACAGCTCACCGAGACAGGCACTGGTGACCATTTTATGGCCAGGAGAAGTTCAGCTGCTTTCCTCCACTGGGGAACCTGTGATGGTGCTCACAGGGGTTTTTGGATGAGGGAAGAGACGAGGATCTGACCCCATGTTTCAGAAGGCTTGATTTATTATTTTATGATATATATTACATTAAAACAATACTAAAAGAATAGAAGAAAAGGTTTCATCAGAAGGCTAGCTAAGAATAGAATTGGAAAGAATGATAACAAAGGTTTGTGGCTCGGCTCTCTGTCCAAGCCAGCTCACTGTGGTTGGCCATTAATTACAAACATCCAACATGGGCCAATCACACATGTACCTGTTGCATTCCACAGCAGCAGATAACCAATGTTTACATTTTGTTCCTGAGGCCTCTCAGCTTCTCAGGAGGAAAACTCCTAAGGAAAGGATTTTTCATAAAAGATGTCTGTGACAGGAACCTTTGGAAGCACATGTTTTTGGGGTGACCAGGCTGAGCTCTGCAGCCACGGGACACCTGCACAAGCCACATTATTAAAAATGCCAAAGGCAGCACCCACTGTGTCCTACCAGCACCTCAAGGCCAGGAGAAGGAGACAGCTCAGAGAGAGGAGCACCTGGTGGCACCCAGCCCTCCACAGTGTGGGGACAGCCCTCAGGTGCCACCAGCACTGCTGTGCCAGCCTGGGGACACGGATGTGGGCAGCAGGAGCAGGAAGGGACACCACAGCAAACCAGTTTTGCCTGCCTGGGTTCAGAGATACATTTCAGCTGTCTTCTTACTGCTCCACTCGGTGAAAGCTGCCGGTGTCTGAAGGGGCTTTCTTGCTTCTCTCGGCATTATGGGCAAAATATCATTAAGACTTCTGTAGCTGGAACTGAGCTGTCAGTAAGAGAGAGAACTTGACTGAAGGCATTTTTGCAACCAAGGGATTTTAATTTTTCCCCCTTCTTTTGCCTTATCCAAGAGAAAGAAATATAACAAAAAACCAAGACAGGGATTTTTCAGCTAAATTTATTTCTTCCAGCATTTGCTGCAATGGGGACATGTTTGGGTTTGCTGCCTGCTTGCTGTTTGCAGGGGGGTTTATGAGCTATTCACATCCAGTGTTAAGAAAAGCAATAGAAAGTAGAAAAGGCTGAAGGAGAGAGCTGGATGCTCCAGGCTGCAGATTCAAAACCTGGAGCTGAAAGTCAGCTCCCAGTCAATTTTTTAGGGTGAAAAGCAAAAGTGATATTACAGTAGCACCAGTACAGTGAACTCCGCAGATTTCAGGTGGGTTCATCTAGACAACAAAGAAAAGGATTTTACAATCTTACAAAATATCATGCTGAATAATTGCATTAAGCCTAAAAATGCTCTGTGCCCTTGTCCATAGCTTGGACCTTAAAGTCAAGAGATAAAAAAGAAAAATAAAGCATAAAAAGGAAAAATGAAGCATAATGTCACACATTTCCTTTCTGGTTTTCAGGCTTTTGAAATGATACATAGGTCCCTTCCTGCAGCTTGATTAAAAGCCAAAGTGAAGAGTCTAGCACCATCACATGACTCCTGGACCTGGAGATTTGGGGATGGAGAACAAATGGGGTTGCTCACCAGGCTGCAGGCTTTTGCAACTTTCTTTTCAGCGAACAGATTGATTACCAGCATTGAGATCAAACTGGGTATTCCCACATCCCATCACTTCCCCCTTGAACAAAGGAAAAATATAGATTCAAATCTAAATCTAGGGGAAAAATGTTCCCCACTCCCAGTCACTACCCAACTTTTGAAAACAAAGGAGATGCCCTCAGCTTACCAGATGCTTTTTGGGATAAGCTTTACCCAAAGAACCATTTTTTTTTTTTTTTAATACAGATCAAACCCCTAATACAGATCCCCAGTGCAAATTCCCTGATGCTTGTTTGACTTCATTAGCACAAAAGCAAATGAAGGCGCTTTCCCCATTGTCCTGCTCCAGTGGAAGAGCACTGAAAAGGCAAAGTGCCAGTGACCTGTGGAAACTCTCCCAGGCTGCCCCATCAGAGGGACAGAAAACATCCCATTACCTCCACAGCAGAGCTCCTTAGAGCCCCCTTCACCTGCCAGCTCCCCGTGGCTGTTTTGGGAAAGGCAGAGTCCCCAGCCCCAGGGCTGCATCCTCCAGGCCTTGTGAAAATCAGTTTTTCCAAAGGCCAGCACGGAGGAGAAGCATATTGGGGAGGAATAAAATCAAATTAATGCTTTTCAAAAGCTCTGTCCCACCTGACATTTGATCTCCTGGGCCTGGCCGTGGGCTACAAGACCCAGCCCACTGTCTCATTCCTGTTCTGCAGCGTGGGGCTGGGACAGGGGTGGGGGTGTATTTTCACTCTGGCTGTGTTCTGAGGATCAAAATGTTAACGTTTCCTGCTGATCATCCTTCTCCTCCACTGGGGCTTCCCCATTCCATGTATTTTGTGAACATAGAACACACCAGCAGGTGACACAAGGTGCTATGAAATCAGTCTGTTCCTGAGCAGTCCAGACCCATGCTGGCCACACCAAAGGCTGCTTCCAAAAATCCCAACTGTGCCACAACACTTCTGCAGGGTCGTGATCACCTGGTGGAAAACCACTGCTGCCTGAACCTCCAGAGGGGAAAACAGGTCAAACAAAGGCTCTTTGCACAAGCAGGATGGGGACTGCGCTCAGCACCCACCAACTCTGCTCCTTCCCTTCCCTTCCCTTCCCTTCCCTTCCCTTCCCTTCCCTTCCCTTCCCTTCCCTTCCCCTAAGGAGGGAAGTGAAAAGCTCCCACCTTGCTTTGGGAGGAAGAAAAGAAATCAGCTTAGCTGTGGAGGGAAAGACAGCCACTATTTGCTATTCAAATCAGGAGTCACTTCTGGGCACAGGTCAATGAGAAAGGGAAACTTGAAGGCTGAAAGGATGTGGGCTTTGAGGTTTCAGCCCAGAAATGGTGTTTGCTGGTTTCATGTGCCGTCCGAGGGCAAACGCACCCCGCGATGCTGGCTGGACTTCAAAAGGGCCCTTTCAGTGTGGCTGAGCAGAGCCAGGCTGGGGGTCCTGGGGGAGCTTAGCCAAAGATTATGCACGTCCCTGTGGCCGAGGACAAAGCTCCTGGGCAGGCAAGGGCCTCGGGAAACACGTTCCTGTCACAGCTGCACAGGGAGTCAAGTGCAGCCAGCGGTGCAATGCCAGCATGGGATCAGGTGGAACATCTGGGAGACCACCAGTGGCTTCCCTCAAAGGGAGATCCACGGCCACTGGTGCAGGCTGGGCTGATCTGCAGCAAGAAGGGGCTTGGGGCTCCCCCACGAGCTGGATTTATGGGGAATGTTCCCAAGGAGTCAGGCAGAACTGTTCCCCATCTGACTGCAATCACACGATACGTGGCAAAAAGATGTCATGCTTGACAGCCTCCCATAATGGGAGAACATCCAAGGAATCTGCCCAGAGTTCCTCTGCACACCAAGCATCAAAACTGCTTCATTTCAGCAAGTTTCCACACGGTGGGGAGTTTCCTCACTTTGTTTAGCTTCTACGTTTATGCCATGTCAAAATATTCCTACAGCTTCAGTTTTCCTGAATACCATGTTTGTGCTGTATTTGGTGTTTGCTCACATCCTGATGTGATGTCAGAACGCCAAAATTATCCACAGATCATTTTGACTTCCCAGTGATATTTGCACCAAAGCACATTTCAAAGCACTGGAACTCCTCTGGGGAGAGAAATTCTCTTTTGGGTTTTTGTGCTGCTCCCCAGCCAGCTTGCAGGAAGGATCTCTGAGGAGGAAAGGTCCCATCCCCAGTTTGGGGCAAGGTCACAAGCATGGCAGTAGATGGGTGAGGTTCCATCCCTTCCCAGCCAGGTGTGCTGAGGGAACTGAGACCTGCTAGCATCCCCCTCCTCACATCAGCAAGGTGGTCAGGCTGCATCAAACGTGTTGGAAAAATATGGGTGCACATTTTACTTGTTCTCTGGGAGAAAAGCATGAGTAAGGATGAAACCACGATGCTGCAATGACCCCACTCTTCATCCTCCTCATCCTGCAGGCAGAATGCTGAATGTCAGACTAATGAAAATTCCTCACTGTAAGTGCTGAGATATAAGCCAGGGGAAGAAACCAATGGGGTTAGCTGGCTTCCTGCAGCACCAGGGGACACAATGGGGGTGAGACAGGCACCTGCTCACTGCAGGGGCTCAGACCAGCAGGATCCCCATGGAACCAGAGCAGTAACCCCTGATTCCTCCAAGCCCAGCATTTTCCCACAGCTGAAGCCAAGCAGCACTAAGCCACACACACGCTGAGCCCCCAAGTCAGACTGTAACACTTCTATATCCCACAAGGAAAATAAATTTTAAAAGGAAGGAAAATTCAACACTTGGTTCATGTTTGGAGTGAAAACTTGGCCTGACTGTTTTAGAGCTTGACTTCTCCTCATTACCATACTTGCACGCAACCATTCTGAAATTAATAAAGAACTATCTTTAATGCAGTCAAAGTGGCCTCAGATGTGAGCCACTTCCTCGGCACATTATCAGCATCGTGTTTGTTTTTCCATATTGACCGTGTGTGTAATATAATCCTTGTTTATGATAATTGATTTTCCTTGGACTGCCTTCCTGGGAATAATATGCACACTTTTTAACTCTCTCTTTAAAGATCAAATGGCATTTGGGCCTGGTGATTTGAATCTGAGTTGGCCAGAGCATTTAATACAATAAAAGTGAGCTTAAAGGAAAGCAGTTAAACCCTGGATATTTTTCTTATTGCATAGCCTGAAAACCCTTGAATTGAGAGGAAAGTTTGCATCTATTTTCTTGTCGTCTATTTTAAAAGCTGTCAGAGTTGGTTAGTCTCTCTTAAAATTAGTCCTTTGGATCATCTTCTTACTAAAAACAAAATCTGAGCTTTTTTTTTTTTTAAAGCGATAGCGGATTAGGGCAAGAAGCTTTGTTTAGCTAAAGCGAGGGATTAGAGGAGATTTGCCCCCATAAAGTTGTGGTTTGATGGTGCTTTTATCCCTGGATGTTGCTAAAGCTGTGTTGCTTCAGGATTAGGAGCATACAAAGAGTCTCCTTGTGCTGTTTCACAGCCAAGAGAAAGACAGGGGGGAGAGGGAGAGACAGGGGAGCACATGCAACAGAACTGGGAATTCCTTGGTCACACAAATCTGAAGTTTAAACCCCCTGACACAAACTTTGCTGGACACGTTGTGAATGCGAGATGGCCAGACCTGCAGTGGGAACGGTGGGTGCTGGGGCACAGGGGGTGAGGCTGCCTGAGCCTCCCAGGATCCTGCCACAAAATGGCCAAAATTCAGTGGAGATTGCAGGAGAAGAGTGAGGGGAGGCAAGGCCTCACCAGGGCTTGGGCAGCATTTGTCCTTAGTGAAACTTGCATTTCTCCTGAGTGAAACTTGGACCACCATCAGCAAACATGGTGAAAAGAAGCCACAGCACTGCTCCAGACGCACTGGGAGATGAGGGAATCTCATTTATTCAAACACCAGCCAGCTGTGTAAGGGAATGGTTATCCTCAGCTTTCCCACCTTTGGGAGATGCTTAAATCTTAAATCTGGGTGAGATGTCCCCAGCAGCCAGACCCAGGTCCTCTGCCCTGACTCTGGTAGGAAGCAGAACAAGCTGGAAAAGGCTCATGTGATGATAGCCTTGCAAAAAGAAGCTGTAAGTAAAATAGAAATAAATCAAGACCGAGCACCAGGTGATGATGGCATTTCATTTTCTCTGCCAACAGGATTTCCAAGCATTAGAAGAGAGACTGTGGGGTTTTTGGCAGGAGAGGGAGAACCTCCAAAACCTTAAGGTTTTACACATATGGAAGATTTACCCCCTATCCAAATCAAAATACAAAGGGCCATTGCACTTGCCAACCCTTCCTGCATGACAAGATCATTTCAAAAGCAGGGACGAGGAGCAAGAAAAAATAAACCCCAACTCAAATCCAGCAAAACTCCTGAATGACAACTAATTTCCATCCTCTGGGGATTTATGTATGTCCCCAGCTCCTTCTTGATTTTGGGGGACATGGGGTCATACCTTGATGCCCACGGCACTCATAGCAAAGCTATGAGACTACAGATGCAACATCATATTGGGGTGCAGGGCCTCAAGGATCCTCATCCTCCAAACCCCAGTGTGTGTGACCCCGTGCAGCTGTACCAAAATGAAAAAAATTAAGTATCCTTGCTTAAATGAGTAAGGGAATCAAGCTCTTCCCTCCAAAACAGGAAATTGCATTTCACTAAAGAGATAGTACCCATTAAAAAGAAACCCTAAAAATCCCTCTTGTCACAAGTAGACTATTACATCAGGAAAATTGAGTGAAACAGAAGGTCTTTGACTTTATCAAAGGACATTCCAGATGATAAATGCTATAGTCTAAAAGCTGTAGGTTATACACTTTGTCCATGTGTTTGAATGTGAGCACACCAGTATGTGCATATGTACTTTTTTAAGCAAACACCTTTGCTCGCTTGGTACCAAATGGCTGGTTGAGAAGTTTTGTTAAAACCAAAGGGATGATGAGCAAAAATCTCTTCTGTTTTGCTTTTCCCTTTTTCTTTGCCATAAGGAAAATCCTGCTTCTGCTGGTGGAAAGGAGAATGGGTTGGGAGCAGGACCCTGGGTGGGCTGGCTGACACCAAAGTGAACAAAAGTAACCCCATGACAGGGTCCAGCAGTTTGCAGAGGGGCCAGAGGAGGTGGGATGGGTGAGAAGTGCATCCCAGGGTGGGGGAAAGGTGCTTGGAGAGATGATTCTCTGGAGGAAGGGTATTTTTCATCATCCTAGCTGGTGTTTGGCTGCTCCTCCCCACCTTTGCACAGGGAATGTCCTTCTCCTTGGCTCACAGGAGGGAAAATAAAAGCCCAGGCTGATGTAAAGTACAAATGTTCTGCTGGTTTTGGGCATCTAAAGTCTGAGTTTTTATCCAAGCAGCCCTCACCCCCATGGACAGAGCAATGTCACTTGTTCCCTCCAAGTCCCAGGCATCGGAGCACGCGGACATTTCAGCCTGAGATTATTTCTTTACTGATGAAGTGCTCTATCAGCAGCAAGAGGAGCCACAAACCTGAAGGATAACAAAGCCTCTGTGGCGGGGGGGAAGAGGCAGAAGCCTCTCTCTCTCCTGTGCACCAGCCCAGCTGCATTTTCCTTTCCTTGTGGGGCACTTGCCAGCAGCAGAGCACTGCGACTCAGGGACAAACCTCCCTCAACAAGAAGCACTTCCCCTCCATCATCTTTGCATCATATGACCTTCAAAACAAATCAGAAGGTAAAATAAACACATAAAAGCAGCCAGGGTATTTGGCCTGACTGAACTCCATCAGGGCTGTGGAGCTGGAGGAATGCATTATCAGTTCTGAGCAATTTTTGATTTCTCCCCAGTGTGGGACTGCAGAAGTGGCCTCATTGAAAGGCCAGAATCTGCTTCCATTTCAACCAGTGACAGGTGTATTTATATTAAGTTGATTCCCTCTTGAAATCATCCAAGTTTAAAGAATTATCTGTCTGCAAGGGGGGGGGAAAAACAAACAAACAAAAAAACCAAACAAAAAACAAAAAAACCCAAACTCATGCACCAGCAGTGGCTGTTCAGGATGATGTTCTGGGTTTGGAAATTACCTATTTAAGTCAATAAATGGGTTAGGAGGCATAGAAGGAAAGGAAGGTAGAGTTTGGGGCTCTTAATCATAGCTTCACAGGCTTTAGCTGCTCTCCCACTGTTGAAAAATGTTTCAAAAAGCAAAATAAATGATCTTCTAGTTACTAAAATATTGATTTTGCCTACATCCAGTAATAAAGAGCAAGTCACCTGTAGGTAAAACTCTTGTAAAATATATTTGATACTATAATAGTCTGGAGATAGAGTTACATGCAGCTGAGAGAGGCAGAGGGATGACAAATCATTTCTAATAAGGTGTTTACCTAACATATTTCATGTCATGTGTTACACAAAACTGAGCAGGGCTCATTTTCCTCTCCCCTCCAAAACCCACTGAGGTGGGGTGGCACAGGGGATGGCACAGCCTTGGCTGGTGCCTGCAGCAGCCAGCACATCCCCAAAACTGGCACCAGTGCAGGGAAACTGGGATGGAACACTTCCTCCAGCTGCTCCAACACCCCAGCACAAGGCTGGAGCCACTGGTGCACAAGTGATGCTGGAGGTGGCACGGGCCATGCTCCTGGTGTGGGAGGAAAAGTTCCTTTTCCCCAGTCCTCTCATGCCCTTGAAATTCGTGCTGCAGAAAACACAGCCAGCCTGGCTGTGTGCCTGGGAGATGGATTTTATCCCCCAGGAAACGTATCTGTCATTTTGCTCAGAGGTAGGGACAAAATAAATGCAGTCATGCATTTGAGCATCCGTTACCGAAGGACTGAACTTAGTGCTAAATGATGTAAATCTAGATAAATATCATTGCTTTTGAATAAATTACTTGGGGTTTGCACCAGCAAAATAGCACTGAGCTGCATCCAGCCTCACTGCCAGGGCTGGCAGAGCCTGCAGTTGTCCAAGAGATCAATATTTGGGGTTCTTTCTGAAGATATGGCTGGGGAGATCGAGCTCTGGGTCTGATCTGCTGCTGAGGGACAAATCCTGGGTGCCAATGGCAAAGCCCCCCTGTGGTTTCAGGGATGGAAAGCTGGGATAACCCAGCTCTCACTATAAATGGAGCCTGAGTGCACACTTGGAGCAGCCAAGCTGCAAGAGTAATGTCTTTCCTGGGGACAAGGAGAAGCAGCTCTCTGGGGGATAAACCACAGCAGAAAATGATGCTGGATTCAAAGCACCCACAGGGTAGAGCTGGGCCTCAGATAAAGGAACAGAGGGCTGATACAGCAGTGGCTTAAGGAAAATCAGGGTCAGAAACACCTTCACTGCCCCAAACTCCTTGCATGACTCGTGCCCATGCAGGCAGGTGCATCATTTGTACCCAGACGATGCAGGTCCTCTTATGGATATACCTTGCACTCTTAAACCAAAAAAAACCAAAAAAACCAAAAAAACCAAAACCCCCAAAACAAACAAACAAACAAACAAACAAACAAAAAATCCCCCAGCTGTTGACGTCTGCCCACATTATGGAGTGTTGCAAAGGGAACCCAAGCAGAGACACTGCCTTGCTACTTAACCATCTTTGCTTCTCATGGGAAAAGGTCTCAAGCTGGAAAATGCAGTCTCTCCCTGCCAAGCTTGAGTATAAACAACTTCCTGAAGTTTGTTTTCTGCTTGGATAACATTTCCAGCCCTCCAGGAGCTGTAATGTCCCTATCACAGCCTTCCTCCTGAAACATTCACATTTATCTCCACGAGTCCCATCAGGGTCTGAATAACAATGGAGAGCTCTTCACCCCTCAAACAGGCAAGGAAAGGCTTTTCTGGCCAGGAAACACCTGCCAGAGGAGAGGCAGCATCCCAACCTGCATCCCCTGAGTGTGGAGAACATTGAAATTCCAGTCACACCCGAGTAATAAAGGATGTCTGTGGAGCTGCCTGGTGGATAGGTTTGGACCAGGTTTCAGTAAAACCCCAAGAGATTATTTTCCCCTAAATTAATCCATGGGTGAGACAGACACCAAAAAAACACCAAACCCCACCATGTTGCCCACCCCTTACAAGGAGCTTCCCCAGCTCCTCCTCCAGCAGCAGCAGATGGGCTGAACCTTCAGCCTGTGCTCCAGCCCTCCTCATCTGTGGGCCTGGCTGGAAAGTGGCTTGTTTTCAGATGCTTCCCTGCCTTTTGTCTGTAAAATACAGCAAAAACGTAAAAAAAGAAAAAATACCCAGCAAAATACAAAGGTGGAGGGTCTACAATGACTTTAAATTGTCACTTCTGCAGCCCCACTGGGGAGGAGGAACATTTTTCTCAGGAGATCTAAAATCCCAGGAGCTCCCAGGTCCTTTTGGCCGTGTGGTGGCTGATGGACCAACCTCCCATCCATGCTGCGTCCCCAACATGGCCTGGGGGATGTCACCTGCCCCCACCACTCCATCCTCAAAGAACAGGAGATGCTTCATACCCAAACTACAACTGCAAGACACCACAGCAGCAGGGCCAACTCAGAACCACCCACATTTCTCCCCTGGCTGGATTTTTTTTTTCCAGGCTGCTTAGTTACTTGGAGGGTGTCTTCAAATTCCTGATAAAAACCCAAATCTTCCAGAAGTGGGATGTTTTTTAAATCACCTCCACTCATTTACATAACCTTTTTTAAGCAAATAATGGCATTTCATTGGCTGCAGACTGATGAATAAAAACTGCATGAGCATAAGGAGTAGCTTGGGCACTGGATGGCCCCAGACCAGAATAAAGCCACAGATAAAGGGCTCTGAATCCAACCCAGGTATTAACAAAAAGGCAATTTTTGGTGCATCCAGACAGAAAGTAAATTAGTAACATTTTAAATTAAAGAGGAGCCCTCCTGACACAAAAATTTCGATTTTGCTGGTTCTTTCCAGGCAGGCTGTGAAAAGACAGGGGGAGAGACACCTGTGCCTTTGTGACAGAGCAGAGCAGAAGTGTCCCCAAGGGGAGATGGACCCTGAAATCCATTTCTGCCAGGAGGGCAGGGACTCAGCTGAGGGAGGCCTCTCCTCTGGACTCTGCTGGGCACATCCCTCCTCTGTTTATTTGCCTTTTCTCATCACCTTTCCTGCTTATCTCCTTTGCCCTGGATGCCCTCCTTCATCTGCAGCTCCCGGGCTGGAAAGGGCCCCCTGTTTGGCCAGAGCCTCTGAACACAGCTGGGATTCAGTGAATAAATAAATAAGCAGATCTACCTGTCATAACTATACTTTAAATTCCCTGCACGGGAGAGACTTCCCCTTTACATTCTCCCAGCTAACACTTTTACCAGGAACCACAGGCTGAAAAAATTGATCTTTTTGGCTGTTTTCACCTAATGCTCTTGGTAGATTTGATTCCTTACAGGTATTATTTGAAAAATAGGCTAAACTAAGGAATGGCTTATTACAGTTACGAACTGCAGTTAATAGCAAAAAACAAAATAAATTCAAAATTCCTTGGCTGCATTTGAGAGAAGGTTGAGACCAATGAGGGAATATGAAGCATTTTTTAAACTCAAAATCGTAAAACTAATTATTATCACAATTAAGAGAAAGCAGAAATGGGAGGAGGAGATGAGCTTGCTCTGCATTTTGTGATATTCAGCTCACATTCTCCTTGAGGGGCAAAATTATAAACTCACATGCCTCTGCAGTCCAGGTTTAAACTTTAGGTCTGGATGGAAGTGTTCTCTAACTCTTGACAGAGGAATGAAAATCTGGATGAAGAACTGGAGGAAGTGTAGGAAAGCAAGCAGCAGAGAGAAGGTGTTGGGTTCCCTTTAAAGCAGGTACCTAAATCTGAGGATTTTTTTTTTTTTAAACCCTCTTTAAGATGAAGGCTCTGCTAATAACATGTCCAGAAGATGGCTCCTGGCAAATTGCTTTGTTATTCTTGTCAAAAAAAAAAAAGTCCCTTGGAAGCAGTCAATTTTAAACCATATATCAAAATGATTAATTGCCCTTAAATGAGCAGATGTTGGAGTACCCTTGAATGGGGCTAACGCTTTTTGGATTGCAAACATAATGTATTCATGGACTTGGAAAAATATCATTAGGGCTATTAATTAGCTATAAGCACCAAAAGCTTTGGTGACTCCAAGGTGTTCACTCTCTCTTTTTTTTTTTCCCTTCTTCTTCTTTTTAAGACTTAAAGGGGAATAACTGTTTTTTCTGGAATAAGGTTAGCAGGTATTTTTTTGAATGCAGCGCAGAAAATGTTGTCAAGTAGCTCAAATTGGAAAAAACTGTAAGAAATACTGGCTGACCTCTAAATATGGGCAGGAACCAGCCCCAACAGCCAGGACTAAGGAGGGAGCACTAGTGGGGCAAAGAAAGAGAAAGGAGGGAATAAAAGAAAGAAACCTGACATTACAGGAGGCTGCTTAGAATATAATTCTACCCTCAGCCAAAGGAAAATGTGCTAAACCACAAATATTGCATCAAGTTTTGAGTCGATTTCGGGGGGGAAAGGTGCTTTGTGTCCTCTTAATTTGGGGAGAAAGAAACTTTTATTGCATACTTGACCCCAGAGGAAAAAAAAATATAAATTCCTCTTCCCACTAATCTCACTTTCCTCCAAACCTCCAAGAGCAAAAGGAGAAATGCAGCAAGCTGTGGCTTGAGACTTTTTAGTAACAGAAAATCCTTAACTGTGAGCCAACTGAGAGCCTATTTTGGTCTCTTTTCAAATGCTGCATCAAATATATTTTCAATGAATTCATGAAAAAAAAAAAAAAGAAGGAGGCAGAGAAGAGAAAAAAAAAACTTTTTAAATCTGTTTAAGTTTATAAACAAGATTAAAGAAACAATGTCAAGGGTCTTATGGAAATGGTGATAGTGCCCCTTTAAATAAGAGCAAGTGGAGATTTTCTATATCACTGTGCAGTTTAAATCTTTCTTGATGGACCGGACACTAGTCCTCCTTAAATCCTTCAGAAAGCTGCTTTAAGGAAAAAGGCTGCGAGGAATTTCTTCTCGCTTTAATTGCTTAAGAAACGGTTCCCACAATGAGCTGTGGCCTAGATTTGCCTCTCATTTAAGTTCTGATTTTTAAAAGTTCACAAGTTAATCCCCTTTCGGTCTCACACGAATGCGGTTGGCGTCGGGGACAAAGTACTGGACAATGTCTGGAACATTTCAAACCCCCAAAGATGCCCCATACCAAAATGAAAAAAAAAAAAAAAAAGAAAGAAAAAACCAAAAAAAGAAAAAAGAGAGAGAGATTTGGGGGGGGGAAACCCCAAAACAATCCAAAACAAAACCAAGCAGCAAAGTGGCCTTGATTTAGTTAAGTAGCTATTTTAAGACCTTGTTGCCATTATAATTTGAGGCAAGTAGGAATGCCTTGCACTGTATTTGCCACAGATCCGGGGGGGTTAGGAGGTTTGTCAGTGGTCTGAGTTTTCTTCCTTGACCATCTTCCAAAAATAAAGCTTTATTTCTCATTATTCAGCCTATAATTAAAATTTCACTTCTTTAACACTATCCTGGCACGAGATATTATAAAATTCACACCAAAAAAAAAAAAAGGGCAAAAGAAAAAAAAAAGCCAAATGACCAAAAAAACAAACAAACAAAAAAAGAAACCACAAAGAGAGAGGGATGGAGTTAATGCATTAGCTGTTTAAAACATAACCAGCCTGGCTTTGATTTTAGTTGTTCTGAAGGAAAGGACCACGATTTCTGTGCAAATGCAAACACATTATTCTGCAGGGATGGGGATGGGGATGGGGATGGAGTGGTGTGTGTTCAATACCCGAGATAGGGAAATTATATATATTTCTAAATAAAATGAGAAAACCACAATTTTCTTCCAGCATTATACCCTGATCGTTCCACTATTTTGTTGTTTGGTTAGGTTTTTGTTTGGGTTTTTTTTCCCCCACAAAAAAAGCAGTTTTTCAAATTAAAAGTAGCAGCTGTCCTTCCCATCATGCAGGTGAGGGGGCTTAGAGCCTACACGGAAGCCTGAAATTCACGGTTTACTTAGGAAAAACATTAACAATTGTCTTTGAAGGAGATTTTTTTGGTACATGTAAAGTCCCAGACAGTTTGCCAAAAATATTACCGTTAATATCATGGAAACTTAAAATTTCCTTGCTGCATGGCGAACTAATAAATTCCTCCCACCCTGTCTCGAAGTGCAGCATCGAGTCTGGGTGGCAGATTTATTTATTTCCATATTTCATTTTGTTCTGTGAGGCAAAACTCACAGAGAAAAATTTGCCCGGTATCTACACTCGTCTCCTCCGTTGTTTATTATTGTTATTATTAGTTCTGCTGCTATTATATTATTATTATTATTATTATTATTATTATTATTATTATTATTATTATTATTTTGGCAGGGGTGAAAAGAACCATTTCTCGCCCAGCCGAGCCGGGGTTTTGTGTCGGAGCCGGTGCCAGACACAAGTTTGAGGAGCCCCGGGGTGGATGGGGATGCTCCTGGGGGATCCCCCCGGGGCTGCCTTCCCTCCTCCTGCACATTCCGCATCCCTCCCTCGCTCCCCCGCGTTTTGGGGAAGAAACCCCTGTAATCCGGGCACGAGCGGTGCCGATTCCCCGGTGCTTTGCCCCATCGATACCTCGGGGCGGGGGGAGATGTGATAAATCGGTCTCGCTCACAAACCGGGGTCACTTTTCCGAGCCGCGCTAATCGCGCTGTTTACTCGTTTCTGCGAATAAACGCCGAATTAAACGCATTTATTTATTGATGCGGGCTGGTTAAACGGCAGGAATCCCGCCGCTGGAAAGCTCGGGAATATATTCCGAAGACAGAGGGGAAACTCTTTATTATTTCTTCGAGGGGAAGGCAGGAATTAAAACAACCTTTCCCGTCGAAGTCATGACAAAATCTCCCGTGCTCTCAGCGAGCAGGGAGTCGAGACAATGGTGACATCGCGGTCGCAGGGCTTGGGAATTGCGGCAATTCAGCAAGAACGGAGCAGAGGCGCTGCCCCGGCCCGGACGGGCGCAGCCCCCGCTCTCGGAGCCCCTTCCCCGCTGCTCTGAGCGCCGCAGCCCCGCAGAGTTCGCCGGCTTTGGGCAGATTTTTGTCCGCCGGGGTTGATGTTTGTGCTCCCCACCGGGCTGTGAGGGGCGAGGAGGGGATTCCAGGGGGGACGACGAATTTTGGGAAGCGTCGCCAGCCGGCTCCCCGCCGTGCCCCGCTCCGAGTCGTTGTGATCAGTGGTTGTGCCACACTCGGGGGCGGTGGCACTGCTGGTGGCTTCTGCAGGGACACCTCAGAACGAGCACGAAGGGACACTCCGCGGTGTTTGTGCGGGGTGATGCCCAGGCCAGCCCGGGGTCGGGTCCCCGAAAAACGCACCCGAAAAGAGAAAAGAGATCGCGGCGATCATTGCGCCGAGTTTCGCCCAATCGGTTTCGCGGCCAGGAGCGGGTGGATGGTTTCGAGGGTGCGGGGGAAACACGGGGCGAGGGGCGCTCCTCGCTCCTGGGGGCCAGCGGCACGAATAGGCTGGAATAGATTTCAATGGGTTCACCCCCTCCCTCTCTTTCCCGAGACGATCACTTGGTACCCCATAACCTCTGCTTAAAAGAAAAAGAATAAATATATGCAATAAAAATAAATACAAGAAAGTGGCACTTGGAACCTTCTGGCGTCCCGAGCCAGACCTATCCCTTCTTTTTTTTTTTTTTCTTTTGGTCAGAATTTGTACAAAATATCAAGCTCAAATTAAAAGGTCCTCTGCCCCCCCTCTTATTCTTTCTTGTTCCCTTAATTCCTGTCTAAACGGTTTTGCTCTGGGAGAAGAAATCTTTTCTATAGGAGGGAGAGAGGGAAAAAAAAAACCTTCAAGAAGAGAAGGGTATTATTGTTTTAATCCTCTTACCCGCAGTCATTTTAAAACAGGGTGTTTTGGAGCCTGAAATGGCGTCTCGTCTCCCAATCCCATCCTAAATCCTCCTGGGCTGGGAGAGAATCTAAAGGCAAGGAACTGGCATCTATTAGCAATCTCTCTAAAGGCTTTAAACTGCTCTTTCTGCTGCGAAGGCATGGCAAAGCTGAAAAGCAAACACAACCACCGCTCCAGTTAGTGAGCTCTGCCAGATAACCAGCCCGGCCGCCGGACGGGAAGGTACCTGCGAAAATCCCGCAGAGAGTGTAAAAAGGGAAAGAAAAGGAAATGCAACGAAAGGAAAAGCTGGGTTTTCCCACTTTTTACATACCGAAGGAAAGAAAATAAGTGTTTCAGGGGAAAAAGTATGAAATAAAAATCATGAGCGGGGAGGTGCGTTAAGCGCTCGCTCCTCGCCCGTCGGAGCTCCGCGGGGTCCCCCCGTGCCCGCTGTCCCTTGCCCGGCTCCCCGGGCCCGGCAGGGCCGCCCGTGCGCTCCCGGCTGAGCTTTCCCGACGGGGCGGGCGGCGAATCTCTCGCCCCGCGCTCCTCTGAGCTCCTTCCACCGCTCCTATTTTAGTTCTCCGCATTGTGACCCTGCCCGTTCCCCCAACATTTTAAAGAGTACTGGAGGGGTGCAGCAGGCAAAGCCGGGACAGCCAAGCGGCCGGGAGTAGGGTGGGGGGCCGCGGTCGCTGTGTAATTAAATTGGGAGATTATCCCCCACCAGCATCCCCACCCAGGGGCCGTCGGGGGAGAGGGGAACGTCAGGGTCTGATCCAGCGCGGTGCTGAGCGGGGGCGCGGGGAGAGGCACGGCTTGGCTTCCCTTCCCTGCGCCTGGTGCACCCCATCACCCCCCCGGCCCTGGCTCCAGCCCTCCTCCCTCCGCCGGCATCCCGTCCGCTTCCAGGGATTTAATTAGGCGTTTACACCTCGGCTTGGAGTAAATGACTGGTAAGAAGCGCTGGGGGGGTGGGGGGTGTACCAGCAGCCCCGTTTTGATTGACAGGGTGGAGGACCATTGAAAATCTTGCTGGGTAGCTCCCGGGTCGCTATGAAGCTCCTTTTAAAAATCCTTCTGCAATGCTGCCTCCCGGTAGATGGCAGCTCCGCCGGGCGCGCAGGCGGCGCGCAGGCAGCGCGGGCGGATGGAGTAGGGCGGGCCGGGGCGCAGCGCCGCGCTCCCACGCGTGTCCCCGCTCCCACGGCGGGCCGGGAGGCTGCCCCGCCGCCCCAGGTAAGGACCCCCGGGCAGCGCGGCTCCGACGGGGAGAGAGGGGGACTTGGGGGATTGCTTGCGAGGAGGGGGAATCGGTCTGTCCGCGGGGAATGCGCGGCCGGCGGAGGCACCGCTGGCAGGGATGCGCGCACCGCCGAGGGGAAACCCAGCCCGGGCTCCAGCGCAAATTCTCTGTCCTCCTGTCCCTCTTTGTTTCTTTTTTCTTTTTTTTTTTTTTCTTGTTTATTTGAAGTATACTGCGCTTAAAAAAAAAATGAAAGAAAGAAAAACAAACCCAAACTACCGCGAAAGAAAAATAATTCAAACCCCCACGAGTTCGGGGCCTCGTTCCTATCGACTCCCAGTGCCAGCCCGCTCCGGTGCGGGTTTGGGCAGCTGGCGGGGTGCGAGGGTTGTAACCCGGCTCGGGGAGCGGTGAGGGGCGCGCATCCCTCCGAGAGCCGGCTCCGCGGGAGGAGAGCGCAACTTTCTCTCTATTTACATAACGATGTTTTAGTAAACTGCGCAGCCTGGGGAGAGCTGCCGAGGGCAGAAACAGCCCCGAAAGGGGCCGGGGACGATGGCCATGGCCCTGCTCGGGATGGCTGCGAGTTTGGTTTTTCTTTCTGGCGCGGCTGGAAGTTGAGTGCGGAAGGGAGGGCAAGATGCCGGCAGCGCTAGGAAACCTCTCTAGGACAAATCGCACCCCTGCATCGCCCCGCTGCGAGGTTAGACGGCAGAACGGACGGGGAGCCCCCCGTAAGGAGCTGGCAGGCCGGTCTTTGCGGCCCCCCTGCATACTCCCTCTTTAAGGGGCGTATAAATCCCGGACCTGCGCTGTCAGCCCTTCTTGATAAATTAAGGGCTTCGCAGTCGAAACCTATTTACACCTCCATTATAGGGCTAACCAAATGGGGATCCGCATGCATATTTTTACCGCGAGAGATCTCATACATCTCCGCCAGAGTCGCCCCTCGGGCCATGGGATAACAGATAGGGAAGGGGGCTGGGCTGTATCCGCCGCGGCCGGCACTTGAGCGGAACAAAGTCCGTGTCCCCCCTCGGTGCTGGCTGCCCGGGGCACCCGGGACCCGCTCCCCTTGCAGGGACAAGGAGAGGGCGAGGGTGACCTCCCGAAAGCCTTGGGGGGACCGGACACACGGGCTGCTCCAGCCCAAAGCCAGGCCCTCGGGAACTTTCTCCTCCGATGGAAGTGGGGTTTGACTGCGACACTCGCCGTGCCTGTCCCTTTATTTGCGGAGAGAAGGGACAAGAAGAGCCCCATACGGAGCCGACCGCTCCCCGCGGTCCGTGGCTTTTCCCGACTGCGCTTTCCATTTGTTTCCCGGAGCCTCGGGGGAAAAAGGGGTCAGCGCATCTCGGGACAGGTCCTTGGTGTCCCCGAGGGTCGCCGAGCCGAGGCCGTCAGCAGAAAGGAGCGAAGGGGCAGCATCCCCCGTTTCGCGGCGGGATTCCCGCACCGAGCGCTGCCCGCTGCCTTCGGAAACGAAACGCGGCCGGAGCGAGGCGGTACCGCAGCCGCAACCCGGGGAGGGCTCGGCCCAACACCCCCGGCCCTGGCCGGGGCTTTGCGGGGATGTCCCCGCAGCCTCTGCTCCGGCCGGCCGCGCTCCGCCGTGTCCCGCATTCCGCCTCCGCCGGGGAAAAGAAATGTCCCCGCTCCGCCTCGTCCCGTCCCCTCCGGCGGCCCCCTCCAGTTCCACTTGGTTAGCTCAAGTTTTCCATGTAAATGACAGTAATAAATATCTAATCATGTCCCGCAGCTATCGGCGGCTCGCCGAGCAGCCGGCATTAATGAGACATCCAGGGGAAGGGGGGGGGGGAGGGGGGGAAGAATAAAGAGGAAAGTTTTTCCGCTCTCCCTGAGATGGTTTCTGGAGGCGAGGCCCGGCCGGGGTGACGGGGGGATGAGAGGAGCCCCTCGCTCCTGCGGAACGATCCCGACTGTGGGGTCGCGCTCAGGTTCAAACCCGTCCCCTCTAATTAACCTTATCCCCAAAATCCCAGCAGTTCCCCTCGAGGGAGGGCGAGTCCGGCCGCACCCCCGGGCTGGGCGCTGCTGTCCCGAAAGCCCCGCGGAGCTGCGTGTGCCCATCCCTGCCGCGATTCCCCAACAATTAACGGAGTGCGATGGACTCTGAATGCTGATGCTGGGCCGAGCGGGGAAGGCTGAGGCTGAAATTAAACCATGAGAGTTGGATTTGTTCGCCTAACGCTAAACAAATGGACTGATTACCTTCTTTCCAAACGCATCAGTCATACTACATTAAGTAGCAGAGAGCTAATTATCCCAATTAGGAGGCTGATTTATAATTAATGGCTTGGACCAAGTGATAATTGGATGTTAATGGATAACAGTTTTGTCTGAAGCAGCCTCCCGCTTCCCCCAAGGCAGGGCTGGAGGGTTCGGGGTTTATTTACCCTCTCCCTCCCTCACCTCTGCACGGAGCACAAAGCGAAAGAGAAGCGAAATGTGCTCGTAGCTGGGTGGGGTGAGACCCTCCTCGGGCTGGGGGAGCCGCTGGCCACGTCCCAGCCTGCCCGGGTACCTTCAGCACCCACCTTCCCCAGCTTTCCAAGCAATTTCTGCTGCTTTTTCCCCCCTCTCCTCCCTGAGTTTCCAAGCTGTGGACAACTGACCCTGCTGGGAACCTCATCCACCTGCAGGACATGGGTGGTGTTCTCGATAAAGGGCAAAGGCTGAGCCCCCCGGGGTGCCCTAGTGCGGATCAGGCTTTTCCTCTGTCCTGTCCGTCCCAGGGAGAGCAGGATGGGACTCACCCTGAGGATGGGAGGTTTTCCACCCTCCCTGGCCCACACCCCCGTGCAGTGGCTGGCAGAGGGTAAATCTGTGCTTTCTCACTGCTCTGTGTTTCTCCTGAGCACATCTCAGAACTGGCTTGCTCACTGTTTAGCTTATCCCTTCCGTGTTCATTTTCACCCATGGGTAAATTGGTGCAAGTCAATCCCACTTCCTTGATTGCCCCAGCCAGAGAGACTTGGACCTACTACAACCCTTTGGCTTTTGGGTTGTGTTTCTAGGTTCAGATATTCCATTCTAACTAAACTGCAATGGGCACAAAATTTCTGAAAGGGTAAGAGTGGCTTCAACCCTGAGTTACCCCGTGACTGATGAGAGGTTGTATTAAATTGTGTCAACATAGTACAAAAATACACCCAAAATTGTACCGCCAGTACACAGAAAGATGGTTTAGGTCAGATTTTCCTGCTAATTTAAAGAGATCTTGGTGTCTAAATGGGAGATTCTCCTCATGTTCGCACACATGAGAAGTGATATTATTGTCAAATCAGAAGGCACAGCTGTGTTTCGTGGATCTGGTGTAAATGTTGCTTTTCCTTAGTGCCAGTGTCGCTGCCTGCACCAAAGAAACAGAGTCACAGGAGTTTCCCACAAATCACAGAAGGGCAGGCTTGCCAGGCAAGTTTTGCACAATATAGTTGCAGAGGGAGTGACTGCAGTGGCTTTGGTTCCCGGTGTCTTTATCCTTTAAAAGAATATTTTGCTGAGAAAGAGAGAAATTGGATTAAAAGAAGCCAGAGCAAAGAGTTTATTTTTCCTCTCTCATTTTCACAACCAGCCCTGACAAAACAAAGCTGCTGCAGAGAAGGTCCTGGACCAGCTCTTCTGATATAGATCCCTGCTGGTTTTACTGGTTACACTACAGGTAAACTGTTCGGCTAGAACTAGTCCACCGTTTCTAAGATTCCAGTGGTTTTCCAGGCGCATCTCAAAATTCAGCTTGTCAAGTTGAAAATGCCTCTACTGAGGCACTGACGAATGTCATCTGTGCTTAAACCCTTTCAAAAGGTTGAGTGCTGGTTTCCAGAGCTTGTGTCTGAACAGAATGTTTATAGCTACCTTGGTTCATTTGGAAAAATATAGGAATAGGAAAAATGCTGAAGAACAGGGGTTCAATAAATCCCAAATTTTCCAATCCTATACAGCTACTAATAAACTAATCTACTTTGGAGGAATTTCCATCAAAATGTGCTGGTGGAGAATTTGGAAATGTAGCCAAATAGTCAAGAATTAATTCATGGTGCACTGGGGTTAGCCAAACCCTGGGTCTTTTCCCGTCAGTTTATTTCACTCTAAGAGTTATTGAAATTGATTTTTTTTTTCCTTTTAACTTCATTAGGTTTTGGATCAGACTTCTTCTGTTTCCTAAAGCAGTTCTGGTGGAATTAGAGCTCATGGGAAGGAGAGAGTCTGGGAGCAGGATGGACCAGCAGTCCTCCGAAGGGAGGGAAATGTATATTTACACCAGGAGTTGTGGGTGGCTGGCACAGCTCTCTTAGGACCAGCAGCAGCCTCTGCATACGGCCTGAGCAAATACTGATTTGAGAAATGCTGCTGTAAAACTGAGAAATGCTGCTGAAAGTGTGGGTGCGAGGTTGGGAACTCCACTAGGATCTTCCAAAGAAAGAGCCACAGTTGCACTGGGGGATGATGGATCTGGCCAGGGAGGAAATGTTCTTCCCGAGGGAAATCTGGTGTTTCCAGCCATGCCGAGCTCCGGAGGGAGCAGCTCTGGGAGCTCTTGGCATGTGTTACTTATCCCGAGGTGGGTGAACGTGCCTCTGCTGAGGGATTCCAGTCTCCCCACCAAACCCAGCAGAGGTTCAGCAGCTCTGCCTGCTTTACAGCGCGCGGCTCTTCAGAGCACAGATCACCTGCTGGTGGCCAAAGTACACTGCTTGCCTTGGCAGCACGCTGAGTTCGGTGCAGGGATCCAAAGGCTTACGGGAAGGGAAGCCTTGCATGTGCCCATGCTGCTCCCCAGCCCCTGGCACTGCTGCCACTAACTCGGTTTTGTGGCCCTGGTTTAAGGTGGCACAAGTGTTTCCCCCACCCCAGCCCCTCCTTGTAAAAGCCACTGAGCTCAAGCATCTTTTTTAGTGGTAGGATGAACATTGGTGTTACCACTTGCAGAGAAGAAAAACTTAAAACTTCTGGTTTATTCTTTTAAGGTATTAGAAGTCTCCCACAATTGCATGGCTTGTAGAGGTGCCTTTCAGTGTTTTTTTTTTTCCTTTTAAACCAAAGTAGGATTGTCTGTCATTTTGCCTTATAGCTGATTTAAGTCTGAGCAGGAGCAGTTGCCATCCTGTGTTTTGTGGCTGTTGTTTGGAGTGCTGCAAGAATCATCAGCAGAGGCAGGGTCCAGCTGAACGTGCTGAAACATCCTGAGTTCAGCTCTCAGCTTCTATTGCTCTCAAGTTTTGCTTGCTTTTTCTATCTCTCAAAATCACCTTCAGACAGAATTGCACTTGGCACCATGACCTCACACCCCTCCATCTGATCAGCTGAAAGAGCCCCTAGGAAAGTCCTTTTGTGCCCTCAGGGTTAAACTCCAGCAGTGTGGCAGGAACCTCTGCATTTCACAGACACGCTGCTCCGCGCCTCGTGTGGGTACCAAACTACCTCAGTTTAACACCCAGAACTTACAGCTTCAACTTTTTACTTTCTACTTGATGAGTAGTGGTGATGGGGGAGAAATCACCCTCCCTGTGTGCCTCATCCCAGTGCCTGCCCGTGGAGCTCAGCATCTGGGCTGAGGCATTACCCAGGGCAAGCCTGCGTTCCCTCCTGCCAGCCTGGCTTGCAGCACCTGGGAGCAGCAGGAGAGGAGCTGGGAATGTCTTAAACTGCCTCAGGAAATCTTTACAAAGCTTATCCGTGCGATTCTTGCAGGGTTTGATCTCCCTTGTTAGGGCTCAGGGTTAGATTGTCAGATCAGCGTTGTGGTTCTGGTGGTCAGAATAGACACAGGGAGGGTTACAGGCTTAAAAACATATTTTGACACAGAACTGTAGATCCTTGTCTTCTTAATGAGACTGTCATGGGTAAAATCCTCCAGGATATTGCTCCATCTTTCCAGGAATGGGAGATTCCTGAACCAGAAGTCCCAAGAGGCTGCCTTCCAAGACAGTCAGTTTGCACATGGGAACAATCTGCAATCAAATACACTGCAGGCAAAAGCTGTTTTGGGGGCAGAGAGCAAGCAGGGAGCCACCCTCATGCTTCCAGCAGCCCTGGGAAAGGGCAGAGTTTGGTTTGGAAAATTCTCTTTGCCAGTGTTAAGGGAAAAAAAAATTATGCTTGTCAAGGAAGCCTTTTCCACAGAAGCGAGGCGAAGGACTGCACAGGTACTTGGTTGTTTTTATTTTTATTAAAAACCACCAAAGATAAACCTTTAAGCAGTCTGTGAATCCAGCAGTTTGATTGCAGGGTGCTTTAGGTTACTCCAGGTTGTGAGTTCAGGGCAGTCCAGAGGCAGAGATGCTGTGGGGTCTGCAGAGGGGGGAGCAGCACAGGAACACGCGAGCGTGGCTGCAGCGGGATGCGAGCGCGTTTCACACCCACGGATGTGCAGCTGCAGCAGCAGCCTTGGCACAGCTGGGATGCAGGGCTCAGTGTCCATTCTGCTGTCAATGACAGGAAATCTTAAATGCATGATTTTTTGTTGTTGTTGTTGTTGTTGCTGACTGATCTGGAAGCAGAATGAGATGAGAAAAAAGAGTCAAAGTGATCTTGATATCAAGAGCTTTTCTTTTTCCAGGAAAGTGCTCCACTTCAATGTAATTTCCAAGAGCTTCCCCTGAGGTTTGAGTGATGCTCTGAAGGGGAGAAGGGAGGTTTGTCCTGGTTAGATCTGCTAGCACTGTTTGTCTCCTACAAATTACAACAAGCAGGGGATTTTGCACTGCAGTGATGTTCAGTGGTGCCACTCCTGGCTCTACACTGCAAACTGCTGGGCTCCAAGCCCTGAAACTTACACCCCACTCAAAAGCAGAGCCTTTAGGGATGTCTTTATTTTATTTTCATTGTTTTGTACCTGGAAGTCCTGCCCCCTGAGGAATGCCTCTGCAGACAGAGGCATTGGAAAGTCTTTTGCTAAGAAGTGTCTAACCAGTCACTTAATTCCGTTATCTTTTGGGTGAAAAATGATGATTCCACAAAAGCCTTAATACAAGTCACAGCAAATTATGTGAGTTACCCCTGTCTGCCAAGCTCTGTTACCTCAGCTGCTCACAACCTGGTTTGAGAATTTCTAGGGTCCTGCAACAAAACTTTGTTGTTTCAGCAGGATGCTCTGAGGTTTGTTTTGCAAAAATTCCAAGCCCTCTTGCATCCTGTTATGTTTCCACTGCAAATAGATGAGCGTTACAAACACAGTTGCTGTGCTCATCATCAGCACGGCCTCAGAGTCAATTATTTGACAAGGTCTTCCCAAAACTGGTGACGCTGTCCCTAACTGGAAGTATTTCCAGATTTCAGCTGCTAGCAATCCTCCTGATTTTAAGAAAAAATATCTCTTTATTTATACCAAGGGCACTGGGAATAGCTGAGTGTGAGCTGCAGGAATTGGTGTAATTGGTCAGGTTTGGCTTTCCGTGCATTGTCACGTAGGTTTAACTAGATCCTGCTTAATTACCATCTCTCTCTGCCCTTAGAAATTAACTTTATTTAAATCCAGGAGTATTCACAGGGGTAAAAATATTTCAGGAAGATTAGAAATGCAGAGTCTTGCAGGGTTTTTTTTTTGGGAGCTGTTCTCAGTGCCTTATTTCAGTTACAAGAACAGTCTTTTGGAAGCCTGTTTTTATAGTGCATGCTGCTCTCAGACTTTGGCGTTTGAATGAGGAACTGTGATGTGTTACAGTATTTCAAATTATCGATATTTCATCCACTACAAAGGTGAAATTGTTTCCTTAGATATTCGGTAATCTCACGTGAGGAACAAAACTGATTTATAACATGTTGGGTATTATCTTACATTATTTTGGGCCTTTATATATCTAAAAGATTTAGGGATATAAAAAAAAAAAGATTGAAGAAAACCTCTTGCTAAGATGATTTATCCATAATCCCCCAGGTATGTAACTCATTTGGTACCAAATACATATAAACCAAATATCTGTCTATAGAGTGAGCCTGTTTTCCTAGAATGTGAGTTACACAGAGTCAAAGATTTGTTATTTATCTTTCTGATTTGAAGTGTTTCTGAATAAGGAATTAAAGCATAAAATCATAACCCAGAACAGCTCTGGGGGAGGTGAGGGGGAATATTCTGCTGTGATTCTATTTTCAATGATGTTTTTTGCCAGTGGTAATAAGGGGGAAAGGATGTTGCAGCACAAACCATTTGCTGTTTTTCCCTGTTAGTAATGAGCAGTGGGTTCCTGTGCTTTGCATAAACACCAGCAATGATTTGTAGCACCGTTGCAGGTGTTTAAGCTGAGGACCACAACTTTCCTTTTACCTGACAGGGCTATCTATTTATTTCTGTCACCTGCAGAAGCCTGAATACCAATCAAGTGCACCAGACTTCGGTTTCATGCTCGATTTTTTTTTTAACTGATCTTTTCCTTGTGCCCAAGCTGTGCCTTGCATCAGGGCACAGACCCGAGGCTGTGCCACGCTTTAAATGCATCTATGGTGAATGTCTCCATAAGCAATGAATTACACTGTTGCAATTCCCTTCTGAAAGTGACTTCCCAAGGTCCAGATTTTACTTTTCTTTTAATTTTTTTCTTTTTTATTTTTTAGTTTTCTTTTTGTACAGCTTATTTCCCACGTAAAGAAAGCCTTATATACCTTCTCTCCCATCACCAACCCTCCCATTTCAGGGACAGCTTTGATGAAGTGATAAAGAAACACCCCATGGTGCCCACCACTCAAAAGCAGACTGGCATCCTCTTTTTGCAATCTCTAGGAATTATTCAGTATTTCTAGGTTTTATTACCCCTTTCTTTATAATAGATATGCCATACTCTATATGGCACCTGAGTGTCTCATGTAAATCCATGAATTTTGGATTTACAGTATTTCTTTGAATTTGGGATAACTCACTATTTGGAGGGAAAAGAGACAGTGGTCCAAAGCCCCTGCAAAGCAGCATGTCCTACATCCAGCCTCATTTCACCTGACAGAGTTTGCTTGAGAAGGGCAAATGTCTTGTTTGTGATTTTGGTTTTATGATTTGTTGGTTTGTTTTTTTCCTGGTAAAAGGGAAAATATGGGTGTTTTCTCACCAGGTACTTTTCAGAAAACTTAAACACCTCATTTTTTAGGTTGTTCTCAGATCTGTCTGAATTCCACATATACAGAAGCCACTAGGAATGGGGTTTTCAGCTGATGAGGAAATGCATGGATCTCTCTTCACATCTTCTCTCAGGACAGAATTACATGCAAAATTATATAAAATTAGTTGCCAGCTAAATAGGGAAACTTAAAGCTTTGTACAAAGCCAAGAATATTAAAACCCAGGGTCAGATCTCCCCTGTATGCTGCGCTGTTACATGGTGCACCATAAATTGCAGCACTTTTGTGCTGCATGGCTTCAGAGGCACCTGAGGCTTTGAAGACCAGTGGTGGGAAGGATGGATGGGAGCCAGGCTGGCTGGAGCAGTGCAGCTCTGCCCTGGGATAACAGGGTTCTCTTTCTGGATGGTAAATGTGCAGGTTTTGCATCAAGTTGAACAGCAGCAGCTGAATACAGAGTGGTGGGGTCCCGGGATTAGTCTGGGATGGGCAGAATCCTGCATTGCCTGGCCTCAGAGCAATGCAGGAATGGAGAAAGCTGGGTTTCTCATAGACAGCAGCAGTTACAGCTGGGGGAAATCCCACGTGCTGTCTGTGAGGCTGGATGCTGGCAGGACACGGCTCCTGAGCTCTGAGAAGTCTGCAGGCTTGGGAAGGAAGGTAGGCACAGCATCCATGAGCCTTCCATAGCAAGAACTGAGAGCTATCTTATTTATTGCTATTTCCATAACAATAAATGAGAGGTGCAAGCCATAGGAGGGATTTTGACCCTGGGGTAGCAATGCCAGGATTGTACAGACAGGAGGAGAGGGAGCCCCGGCAGGGTCTGGTGCGGGGCATGTGAGGAGAGATCACAGCTGGTGCTGAGCAATGTGGGGAGCTGGGAGAGGGCTGGGTTGGGATGCTGGGGGTGGGAGAGTCTCTGCTGCTGCCCTGAGGGGCCGTGGAAGGAGGCACCACCAGCCCAGGAGGCGCCAGCCCAGGCACTGCCCACAGCATCCTATTGTTTTCCTGCACCTTTCCTCAGCCTTCATCTCCTTTCTTCACTGCTCCTAACTCTTCATTGATCTCTGATGCACAAAATCAGGATGAGGAATCCCCTTTCTTTCCTGAAATCCCCACTTTCAGGATGGACCCTGTCACCCTCCCAGCTTACCCACAGCTGCTCAAGCCCATGCCCTTCAAGAAAGCAGGAGTTCAAACTTTGCTGTCATCCTGCTCCTGGCTGTGGCTGTTCCTGAGGCCCCTCCAGCCACGCAGAGAAATAAAAGATGCATTTGCAGATTTTGAAAATTAAAACCATCTATACAGCCAGTGGGAAGGGATCAGCTTATTTGGTTGCTTAATGAAATATAAAGATTATTTTAACCAGTGTAAGCACTATTCGACAGCTTGTGAAACACAGCAGTGGCTTGATGAATGGCTTTCTCCATTAAAAAAAATTGCTGCATGATGTCTTTTAAATATTTAATTTATTGGAGTTGGAGTGAGCTGGGAGCTGACAGTTAAACAGGAGCTATTTGTGGTCTCAGTTAACTTTGCTTACCCGGCTGAACCGTCTCGGTCAGTAAATTCCCTCATTTTTTTATACAGAATCTGGGATGATACATTTGCTGCACAAGTGAGTAGAAGTTCTGCCTGTTGTCTGCACTGCATCACCAAAGCTGTGATGGGCATTGACTCCCATCCTGAGTCCACCCCTGTGAGGTCCTTCTCTTTTTTTCTTTTTTCTTTTTTTTAAATACGCTTTCTTCTAAGCCACCGGAAAAATGTATACATAAAATCATCTTTTAACAATCAAAACCACCAAAATATTCCTGGAGCGAGTGTTTCAGTGGAAACACTGGGCTGCAGACACAACACCACTGGCAGTGTCCTTGGAAGACTGTATGGTATGGGAAAATTCCCCTCCTCTCCCTCTTCCTTTTTCCTTTAATGTGCCAGCTTGCTGCACAGCCGATGACATGCAAGGGGGATTAGAAGAGAAAAACAGGCATTTCTGTGAGCTGGGAGTCAAAGACACTTGGCCTCCCACGTATCTCCTGGCAAGGCTGAGCCCGGTGTGGATTCTCCAGCCTCTGTCATGGACAGAGGTCTGGCAGCAGCCCAGGGCAGTTAATAGGTTCTGTGTCCTCAGATGGTTTTCACGAGACACGCAGGAACTTAACAAGCTTTGAGACCTCCACCCCGCTGGCCAGAGCTGGTGCAGCCAGCCAGCTGGTTCACAAGTGAGGTGGTGAGAGGGGAGGAGGCAGAATGGAGTTGCAGATCTTTTTTTGTTGCCTATGTTGGCCAGAAAAGACAGTCCTGCCCTTGTCTGTGACAGCAAAGCAGTGAACAGCTGCATTGGGTGTCACGATGCTCTTGGGAAATGATCCACACCAAGGATGGGGTGAGGCTACACCACAGGTCAGATGGGAGATGTCCTCTGTGGCCATGTCACTGGGACATGTCCCTTAACACGTGCCACCAGCAGCAAAACCTCGCAGTCCCAGAAAGCAACATCACAGCTGTAATTTCGCTGTGAATCTCATTGTGAGGAAAATAGATAAGAATGCCAAAAATCTGTTGGTGTGTGAAGTCCTTGATCAGAGAACCAGCAAACAATTTTGTCATTGCTTAAATCTTCCCTAAGCTCCATTAGAGCAGAGCTGTGGCACCCTTGTGAGCTTTGAACAATGTCCATTTTCACATTTTATCTTTGAAGAATGGGGAATCAGCTCAGAGTGAGTGAACAGGCAGACACAAAGCAGAGGAAGCTGGCATCAGGGTGTGTGTCAGATCTTTGTGGTGTCACCACACCCGGACCTGTCACCCTCCACTGGCACCCAGTGCTGAAATGATGCAGTGGCAGAGCATGAGGGACTTGGGGAAACAGGAATGAAGCAGAGTGCTAAATTCCAAAATTACGGGTTTGTAATTTCTGCTGCCTCTTTGAGAAGACAATCCCAGAACCAGAACTCACATTCATGAGGGTCATCCTTGGGTTGGCAGAGTGTTTTACCAAACTCAGCTGCTTGTTTCCCTCCCCTGTTCCTGGGCACCACAGTGCAGAGATGCTTGTCAGGGTGAAGCCATGAGATGCCCCAGACCCTGGTGTGCTAAATTCAGCTGCTTTTTGAGGAACTCCTGCTTGGTTTCTGGCTGTTACACGAGGCCACTTCATGTTTGTACTTCTTACATCAAGGTGGAAAGAACAGGAGTTCAGAGCAGGAGGGGCAGTGGCACCAACTCATTTCCATCTCTGCCTCTTCACCATGAGTCTGTCCCTCCATGGTATAAATAATTTATGGGCATATACAAAGTTCTTTTTGCAGTACAGAAAATACAACAGATATTTGTTCTTCCAAATTTTCACATTCCTCCTAAAACCATGGGCGTTTCTCCTGAAATCATCACCTCCCTCCAGTGTTTCAATTGTTTTCTAAGAGGCTGCCTGAAAAGATGCCTGCTTTCCTTAAGTTAGTCCGGCTGACCCTCTTTCCCTGAGCGTTTGTTCATTGCACTGACTTGCCAGATGGTGACTTGCTGATGTAAACGGTGGTTCAAAAAATTTATTTTGTGGCTAATGTTTCACAACTTCCTTTCTGATGTCTTACAAACTGCAGAAATGACGTCCTGGAGGCCCTCAGTCATTTACAACAGGGATGAATGAAGCATTGCTTGGCTTTTGAGATCAATATTAGCTCAGTTTTACCGATGGTCTGTAAGGAAAAAGAGCTTGAAGTTTCACGCAGAGCCCACACTAGAAAAAAAAAAGCCATTAGTTTTCTGAAATAATTTCCTTGCTATTGAGCTATGAAATGTCGGTATTTATTGCAAAACTTATTCCCTCTTTAGCCATAACATTTTTGGTGCTATTATGGTGCAGATTTATCTTGTTTTTCACCGCATGCTCTTTTCCCACCCCCCCCTCCCCACCATGCCATTTGTGTTTTCTTAAGAAGAACTGTTAGAAAAATGAATAATGAATGGAAAAAAATTATAAATGAGCGAGTTCAGATGAGAAACATTATTTGACGTTCCAGTGGACTATTTGTAATCCATTACTACATGTAATGGATTACAAATAGTCCACTGTAGGCAGTGATAGGGGCAAAATCCCAGCTAGCCCTGAGATAGCACTAGGACAATGCATTAAAAGTCACTGTAATATGATAAACTGCATTGTGGTATGCAAAAAAATTAATTTCCCATATTTTGATCGGCGTGAGTGAGATACAGTCAGATTCTGGGCTTTAAGTTTGGAAGCTTTGTGTTGATGGTGCTTCAGGTGTACAGGAGATATTTCCATTCCTGTCTCAGAACCTGCTGGAGCTGCGAGGTTAAACACGAGCTTTGCATGCCGCCCTTCAATTCTGAGCTCAGCATTTCCAGAGCTGTGCTGACCCTCCAGGCAGCTGGAGCAGCAGGTCCCTAAGCCCCTGTCTCCTGTGGGTGTTGTTTTTCAGGGTCATATCAGATGCAGCACTATGGAGTGAACGGCTGCTCGCTGCACGCCATGAACTCGCTGAGCGCCATGTACAACCTGCACCAGCAGGCAGCACAGCAGATCCTGGGCTTTAGGTTTGGAAGCTGGCCTTGTGTTGATGGTGCTTCAGGTGTACAGGAGATATTTCCAGTCCTGTCCCAGAGCCTGCTGGAACTGAGATGTCAGCCACAAGCCTTGCATGCAGCACTTCAGTTCTGAGCTCAGCGTTTCCAGAGCTCTGCTGAGCCACCAGGCAACTGGAGCAGCAGGTCCCTAAGTCTCCCTGGGTGTTGTTTTCCAGGTTGATGTCAGGATGCAGCACTATGGAGTGAACGGGTACTCGCTGCACGCCATGAACTCGCTGAGCGCCATGTACAACCTGCACCAGCAGGCAGCACAGCAGGCCCAGCACGCCCCCGACTACCGGCCCTCCGTGCACGCCCTCACCCTGGCTGAGAGACTGGCTGGTAAGAACAACCCGTGGCAAGTGCCCTCGCCTGGCTCTAAAAACCCCACCCCCAAAAAAAACCAAAATAAAACCCCCAAAAAAACAACAGCGAAAAAAGCCGCACGCACAAAGAAACCAAAAATCCCAGCGCAAAAAAAGAATCCTTGTTGCTTGCATTGAGTTGAACTCTTCTGGAGTGTGAGAGGGCCAAGGGGCATGGTGTGCTCCTCAGTGCTGTCCCTGTGGCCAGGCTCTCAGGTGACACCTGCCCTCCCGTGTGTGCTGGCACCTTGATTCAGACTGGACTCAGGCAGCTGGGAAGCTCAGGGGAGAGATGGGACATGGCTCCACTATATGGGATGGAAAAGAGAGGTGTAAAAAGACACTGAAATGTCTTTTAACAAGTGAACAGAAAACAGCAAAGAATTTCTCTTTGTTGTTAGTAAATAAGGGCAGAGTGAACATATTCACGAAGAATGGAATTATCTCCCCTGACTCTCTGAAAATGTGTATCTGTTCTAAGATAGCTTTCTAGTTGTCTGTTATTAAAGTTTTTAAAAAAAAAATTGTAGAGGGATTCCTTCCAGTCTAGAGTAGGTGGAAAAAATTACCTGTCCCGACACCTTTGGTGGGCTAAATTTAATAAAAAACGGCTTAAGCCAAAATAAGGATGCAGAAGTTTGAGGAATGTCCTCGCAGGTGGGCAGTTCACAAAGGCATGATGACAAAAGTCTTGGACTCTTTGGATCAGTGATCCACAGCTGTCTGTCAGATCTTTGTGCCACCAATGTTCCCTTACCCTGCTGCTATTTGTGAACTTCTTAGCATGGTTCTAAGTGGCCTGTGGGATCTTTGGGGTGGCACAGGGCAGAGCAGGAGTCACTGTCCTCACCAATAAACAACCACAGTGGAAGCAAAGAGAGCTGGACTCTTCTCCTGGCTCTGCTGCTGGGCTGCAGAGTGATGGGGAGACCACAGTCCTTATCCTGGTCATCCATCCCCTTGTTCCCTGCCCCTTTTCACTGTGCAGGTTTTAGATGGAAGCAGATGGCCCTGAGCTCTGCAATGTACCTTGCAGACCCTGCATCTCAAGGTGTCCCTTTTCTAACTGCAAGGACCTCTTGAAAGATGTTTGTGATCTCTATCTTTTAAAGTAAAGCATGGAGGACTTAATGTCTTTGGTCCTAACTAGACTAGAGCGGAGGAAGATAAAAAAATAATAAAAAAACTATTCTTATATTCTTGATCGGAAGATTCAATTGGTTTCCTGACCTCTTATCTTTAAAATTAATAACCCACCTGGAAGACTTTCCAGATTAAATCCCACAGTTCCCTTGTCTGCTTATCATTGGCAGTGTAGGCATTACATACCTACAAGCTGTTTCCTTTGCAGTTGCCTCACATTCTGTTACTTCTGAATATCTTTCAGTGCAGGTTATCGATCTCATTTGCCTTCCAGGGACAGTCAGAATAAAGCAGCACAAAAGCAAATGACCTTAAGTCAGAAAACAGAGGTTTCTGGTGGTAACTGCAAAGCCTCACCTGCAATTTATATTCTCCTTCTTGCACAAAGCCTGAAAACATAGTTAAAACATTAAAATAATTGCTGGTTGCCTCTCGCTGGAGTGGCCAAACTTAATGCATGAGCTGCTGCCTCTGGGGAGCTGGTAGGTGTAACCTCTACTCTAGAAATTTGGGAATATTCCAGCCTGCAGGTAGGGTGTTTAGGTAGGGTGTTTAACCAGTGCCCTTTCTCCTGTTTTCGTGTACTTGAAACACAGACGTTAGCTTTTTAAAACGTTTTGGGGCAGCTTCAGTTTCATTTCTTGTGCTGGAATATTCTTTCTCCTCGCCTGGCTGCTCTGTGAGCTGTGCCTGGATGCACAAGGATGGTCCCTCTGCCTCCCCAGGGGCAGCTTTATCACCAGCATTTGAACTCCCCAAGGAGCTCTGATTCCTCAAACACAAAATTCTCTTGTATGCAACCAGCACTATATTGCTGAAGACCTTTAGCCTGCTCACATCTCTGCCAGGTTGCCAAAACCACGCAGCTCTGGCAGTGCCCCAGAAGGGCGCTGCGAGTGCTGACCTAGAATGGAACAGCTGGAAGTTCTGGAAGAGGAATGTTTGAGCAGTGCAAAGCTGATTTGCTATGCTCGTTAGCCAGTGGGTCTGGGGCCTGGCTGTGTGGTGCTGGGGGACAGCAGGTTTTTGTTTGCTGTTTGGATTCATGTCACGACGCTCGTGACAAAAGCGCAAACAAACAGCAGCCAGAGCCTTCACCGGGCTCTGTGTGCTGATAGTCCCGGCTTTGCTCCCTGCTCTGCCGTTTTCCTGTGTGTTCATTCCTCCCTTCTACTGGAAGTCACATTCTTAACCGAATTAAAAATGATACCAGACACTGCTCTTTCTGCATTTCCTCTATGAGAGCAAACTTCTTGCCAGACTGTTTCATTCCAGGGCTGTAGCACAGCATGTCCCAACTTGCATAATAAAGGGTGGGTTTTTTTCATTTTCAAGTAACTTATTTTCATTGATTTAAGATCTTTCTACTCCCACTAACTGTTGTGCAATACTAACCCCTCTGGTAAAATAATAAGCCCTTTACAGTTGGCCTCAGATTTCCCCCGGTCTGAATTTCTTCTCTGCCCTCAATTTTCCAAGCTTGGTTTGCAAAGTCAGACCTTGTGAGTAGGTGCTCTGCTGAGAAGAGCTCAGCACATGAGCTCTGGGCTTGCAACCAGTGGGGCTGGACGTGGCCTTGGCTGCTGTTTCCACCCCAGATGCTGGAGAGTGTCCGTGCTCAGTGAAGGATGTGCTTTGGAGCAAAATGCACAAAAGCACATGAGATTAAATGCTGTCTGAACTGGAGCCCAGAACAGCTCTCCAATATCATGCCTTGAAGACTGCAGTGAGCCATGCAAAGACATTAAAAAAGTACAAGAATGAATGTCCCCACATCATTTTTAGTTGTGTTTCTTAATGGAAGGTGCTTATGCCCTGGTAGGGTCCTGGCATCTGTATGTCCTGCCCTGCTGATGTGGAGGCAGGATGAGTTATTTCAGCCAAATTCAGCACTGGAGTCTCAACAGCTTTCACAGCTGTCACAGAAAGAGGCTCTCTCTCCAGAACAGGCTTTCAGAGTCATAGAATGGTTTGGGCTGGAAGTGATCTCAAAGGTCATCTAGCTTTAACCCCTCTGCTATGATTTTACCTCTTTGGACACCTCAGCTAACCAGTAAAATCCATATGTATGTGTTTCACTAGCTCCAAAGCAATGGAAAAAACATTCCATAGCTTTGTCTGATGTTAGCAAGTGCTTTATTCAACTGTCAACGTACAAATTCCAATAATTAAATTGGCCACTTTCCTTGTCTTCCAACGGCTGTACATTTCAAGACATCATTTTGGAGGCACGTTATGGATCCCAGCACCGCAAACAGAGGCGGAGCCGCACGGCCTTCACCGCCCAGCAGCTGGAGGCCCTGGAGAAGACCTTCCAGAAGACCCACTACCCAGATGTGGTGATGAGAGAGCGGCTGGCCATGTGCACAAACCTGCCTGAAGCCAGGGTCCAGGTACTGATACGCTGGGGGTTTGCCAGTGGGGATGTTTAAAAGAACACAGCCCGGCTCCCAGTGGGCTGACAGCTCCCTCGACCTTCCAGGATTCTTGCAGTGGAAGCAAAGATTTTTGGGGCAGTAAAGTTGTCAAAGGCAGGGGCAGGGAGGGTAAAATTATCCAAAGTCACACATCTGCTTAAGAAACTTCTAATCCACGCGCACATTTTTCAAATTTAGGGTTGTCTGAAGTGTATGCTGGTTTTCATTTGTTCTTTCACATTTCTTTGGGGGAAATTTTAAAAACAGCAACAGAAGTCTATTTATTTATTTAATTGTGAGGCTTTTCTGGCTTTCTCAAAAAAGTAGAGACCCAAGTAATTCCAGCTGCTCTTTTCCACCAGTGTCAATATTTGTAACATCTCAGGCCAAGGTTTGGGTTTGCTTTTTGTTTTTGTTTGCTTTTTAGTTTCAATTAGTGAAATGTGCTAGTTCATAACCTGCTGGTGAAGCAGTTCTTGTCTTTTAAAAGGCAAATATTTTTAACTGCGAAGAGAAAAAGTTATGGAAAAAAATTTGTTCTTTTATACAAGTATCAAGGCATTTTGATCTAAAAAATTGTTTGTCCCCTTATCTAAGCAAGCAAACAACAAACATGATTTGCTAATATATTTCTTCTAATACATGTCTACTGATTTAGGTTAAAAAAAAATGAATTCTCTCCTCCTTTCCTAAATGCAGTTCCCAGACAACAGCTTATGCCTGTAATGACTTACTTTAAGTGTTGCCATCATAGTTTTAATACACTTATAACCAAATTGTTTTAGAAACTTAACAGACTGTAAGCCAGTGTAATGTCATCAGACATTACAGCTGCAAGACATGCTTTTTGGATGAGGTGCCTAACAAATTTAGGGAAAAAAACCCAAAAAACAGCAGTGGAGGCTGTTAAAGAATCAATATAGAGGCTGGAAGCTTTTCAGTTTATTTGAAATGTTAATTGTAGATTCACTGGAAACAGTCGAGCTCTAAGGTCCAGCAAAGTGGAATGGCCTTGGGCACAGTGGGCTTGCAGCACCTCATTGCTTGGGGTTCCCCTGAAGCCCTGAGGCTGAGTGATCCTGAATTTGGCCCTGAGCAGAATTCTCACTGGTTTTTCTCCCTTGCTGTTTGTGGCACGGAAGGTCTGGTTCAAGAACCGGCGAGCCAAATTCCGGAAGAAGCAGCGCAGCCTGCAGAAGGAGCAGCTGCAGAAGCAGAAGGACTGTGAGGGGAGCCACAGCGAGGGAAAGATGGAGCCCCCTGTGCTGGAGACCCAGGCTCCCACCCCGGACACTGAGAAGGTCCAGAGCCTCCCCAGCGAGGTGGGCACCGACCTCAACCTGACCCTGTCGGAGCAGTCTGCCAGCGAGTCGGCTCCCGAGGACCAGACCGACAGGGAGGAGGAGTTCAAGAGCACTTTGGATGAGGCCAAAGTGGACAAGAGCCCTGGTGTGGACAGCAAGGCTTTGAACTGCAAGAGAGCCAGCCCAAAAGCAGGTGAGGGGCAGAGTCTTGGTGGGGGTCATGTCAGGACCTGGCAGGCTGGTGGTCAGGACCCCTTTCCAAGGGGGATGCTGGTGGTTGGGTATGGTCCCATATTCCCTGTGGAGTGGGTGCTCATGGATAGGCTGCCTGGGCTTTTCCTGTTATCTTCAGCACAGAACAGGCCCAGAGAGGGCAGGATGTCCATTTACACCTACAAACATCACACCAAAGTGTGCTTTAGCTCATGTTTTGTAGAGGGAATCAGTGGGTAAAGCCTGCTAGGATTGCAAATACTGCCCCTGTTGACAGTATGTAGTGGAAGTGGGATACCATGTCGTAGGTGTCGTGTAGGGCAATGTCTAGTGAGGAGTTTGCTAAGACAATCCCTGTTAATCCTCCGATGGTGAACAGGAAGATGAATCCTCGGGCTCACAGTATTGGGGGATCTCATTTGATTGTGCCTCCATGGAGTGTGGCTAGTCAGCTGAACACTTCAATGAGTATTCACTCATCACTGAAAGAGCAAAGACCTGCTCTGGTTAGATCTTGGGGATGGAGCGCTGAAAGAGCAAACTGCTCCAGTTAGATCTTGGGGAGAGCAGTGGCCAGCAGCAGAGAGCTCAGCTCCATTTCTACACTCTGAGGTGCCAGGTATGGGAAGGGCACACATTGAGCTCTCATGAGCTGTCACACCCTCTCTCATTTGCAAGAGACAAGCCCGTGCTGCTGCCCAAGCCTTTCTGGGGTGTGAATAAGCACCAGCTTATGCAGCCTGCAGGAATAACCCCCATCCCCTCTGTCTCCTGCCGCAGAGTCCCCTCTCAGCGCGACTGTGACGCCGTCGTCCAGCAGCGGCCTGGCTCAGACTCACTCCTACTCCTCCTCGCCCCTGAGCCTCTTCCGCCTGCAGGAGCAGTTCCGCCAGCACATGGCAGCCACCAACAACTTGGTCCATTACTCCTCCTTCGAAATGGGGACACCGTCCGCCATGCCCTACTTGGGCATGAACGTCAACATGGCCCCGCTGAGCTCCCTGCACTGTCAGTCCTATTACCAGTCGCTGTCCCACGCTCAGCAGGTCTGGTCCTCCCCCATCCTGCAGGCCTCCAGCTCCCTGCCGAGCCTGAACAGTAAAACCACCAGCATTGAGAACCTGAGGCTCCGGGCCAAGCAGCACGCGGCGTCCCTGGGGCTGGACACCCTCCCCAACTGACTGCCCTGAGAAGGTGCCCCAGGGGCTGGCACCACTCCTGGCACTCCTCGGGTCCCCAGCACCCCCACCTCTTCTGGAGTGAGGTGCTCCCTTGCAGGGAAAACTTTGTGTTTATGAGCGTCCTGTTAGCACCACGGTTGCGTCAGACATTGCTACTGGCCTGGTCTTCACTAAATATTTAATGAGGAAGGGGGAGAGGATCTGTGTTTAGACAGATGAACTGTGCTCTGGACTGCCATGGGTTCAGCCTGTAACGTTCAGGAGGAGCCCCCTCTCCTCATCCCCTCGATAAGGTGCCAACTGTGTTTTATTCACCTTTTGTTTTGTTGCTGTTGTTACGTTCTTTGGGGGAAGAAAGAGTCCTGCTTCGTCTTGTATATAGTTTATAATGTTGGCAGCACCCATCATCTGTGTGTTACTGTCAGTGTTACAGAACTGTGACCTCTTTTGCTTTTATTCCCCTTTCCTTTTCAATTTTAGTAGCTAGGATCAGAGTTACAAATCAGCCATCACCTCGACCTCAGCTGGTAGCTAGCTGCTCTTCTTGGGTCAGCATCCTAAAGGTGTTCATGAGGAAGAGACATGATCGTGCACTTCACCACTCCACTTCTCCTTTCTCTGCTAAAGCTAATTTTTTAACAACTGGGAAATGATCTGAATGTGAATTTCCTGTTTTAAGCACTTCCTATAAGGCAAGCATTTTTCTTTTTCTTTTTAGTAGCATTTGCTCAAAGAGGACAAAATATTGGCCAAATGCTGCTGGCTGGGAGAAAACGAAGGCCAGATTTGCAGATTATTTTTGATCTATATTGTTTCCTCTTTGATCTTCAGAGAAGTGTAAACTTTATTTACAAGTCACAGGGTTTTCTTTTTGGAGAGCATTTTGGTCTTACTTTGATAATAGATAGTAATAAAAATTTCATATGGACTCTTGGTGTGTTCACACACCATGAACTTTATGGTTCTTTGACAGAAAACTTGATTAATGCAAGCTGTGTCCAGGAAAAAATCTCTGATCTCCAAATTCTGTTCTCAGGCCCTCAGTCCAGAAAGTGTTATCAAGTGAAAATGTAACAAGTGAAAAATGCTGAACTGCTGGAGGCAAAGCAGGTGTAAGCAGGGGCCTTATATTCTCTTGGGAGGTGAGGGGGAATAGATGAACTTGGAAAAATGCAGGGTTTGCAAGTAACCAAAATTCACCAGCTTCAGAATTACCGCACTGAACAGTTACAGTCTCATTTCAGTGGAATGACCCATCATTCACCCTTGGGTGGTTTTTCTTTTCAGAAGGAATGTTTCTGCCAATTTAAATCATCACTTTTTTTTTTTCCTTTTTTTTGTGCCTAACCAAATCCAAATAAACATTTTAGACTCACTGCTATTCCTCTGAGCATTGAGGGATGATATTCAGATTTCTCTAACATTGCCTAGGATTAAAAAATCCAGAGTGACTCTGGGGCAGGTGGCATGTTCGTGTCCCAAGAATGTCAACTGGGTGTGTCACTGACAGCCTGGGCAGATCTGTGTTGTCTTTCTGCAAATAACCAGAATTTATTTAACCTGAAGTGTAGACCCATAGCCACCCAAGTGTGGCCCCTCTTACTCCCACCTTGCTTCGTACTGGGGGTCAAATTACCTATTTAAAACTGGAGGGAAAGAGTGATTTCTGCTACATTATTACTTCTTGAAAAACCATCCAATTCCCACAAATAGAGATGTAAGACCAGCTGTTTGATGAGAAATAATGATTTATCCCTCATAAAGTTGTAGCAGGAGCAGACCTTGGGAGGGGGAAGCTCATCAACTGCCCCAGCTTCCAAGGAAAATGGAGTGTCTTCCATAAATATTTCTGTTGTGCCAAACGCTTCAGTTTGGGGCTTTTCTCTCATGCTTTAGTTTTCCTGACTGTGTCAAATCAGCCGCCGTGACCGGCAGAATTCTCCACTTTGCCAAAACCAAATGTATTTGTAGGAAGCAGATTTTTGGCTGCCGCTTTCAAAGGAGTCTGAGTAAATTAAAACCACCAAAGCACATTTACTCTGTCCAGAAAGAAAGTCCCAGCTTTCAGTTTTTGCTGTCTGTCACCCAAGCCAGGGACACCCAAACAAAGCTTTAATTTTCCTCCTCCTTCCTCAAAAGGCTTTATTTACCTATATTTTTTTCTGTGCCCTGCTGACCTCTGCACTGTTGTAGGCCATGGAGTTGCTTTACCAGAGCAGGGCAAACACAAATTTAATGAGCACCACTTCTGATGTTGTTCCTTGGTGCCAGTGAACAAGTGAGGTAATTGGGTGTGAGATCAGATCTGCACTTGAGCTCTTTTTAATTAATTAAGATGCCCATGAAACTGCAGCTCATGTCAGTGGTGTGTCAGGCAGAGAGCACGGGGTTGTAGTCACTCTTGCAGCATTCCAGGTAGCACAGGCATCTCTTCTGTGCCCTTGGGGCTGGAAAGGGAGGCATCAGCTCCCACCAGGGCACACAGAGCCTGACCATGGCTCACGATGGTACAGCATCTGCCACAGGAGGGTCAGAACACCCGGATTTATGGCCTGCTCCTGCAAGGCAAGGACACAGAGCACAGGAGATAAGCTTGATCCAGCACTAGATTTGCCATGATCCTCTGGAGGGAGACAAGACCTTCCCCACTGAGCCACGGAGGGAAACTCTTCCCTGTGCCTCAATGCAAAAATTCATTTTAACATTCACAGCCTTCACACATCTCAACTGACCCTGGAGCCTGACCCCTTTCATCCCTGTGTTCTGCTGATCTCGTTCTTCACAGAGCCTTGGATCTGCTACCATGAACTTCCCAGTGGAGCATCTCTCACCCCATTAAAAACCAGCATTGGGGTGAGGCTCAGGGAGCAAACGGGGAGAGGAGACACCTGGATCTCCATCAGTCCCCAGGGGTATTTGTTCAGCACCATACTCATCTGCCTCTGCGAGGAGCAGCAGCTGACTGAGGTGCAGCTGCTCCTGGACCAGGGCATGTGAGTCATTCCCACCTGGAGATTTTTTCTCCCATTCTGAACCAGGGTAAAAATACCTAAAATTTAAAAATAAACAGAAAAAATTAGGTTTTCTTAAATACAGATGAGCCCCTAAAGTATTTTATGTGATGTTTGGGGTTTACCTTCTTACATTCAACCTTAAACATCCATGAGGGGAGTGAGCTGACCTGAAAAGCCAGAATTGATTTGGAAATGCAAAAATGCAAGAATCTCGGCTCACAGCTTGCAAAATTATAATAATTAATTATCTGTCAAAACTGAATCTTGCCTGCATATTGTTGTAAGGTCTCTGAGCTCTTGGGCTATTTCTGACCGAAAGAAAATAATGAAATAACATAGGGAGAAACTCCCCCAGCAATATAATCCTGTGTATGTATTGGGAAGGCTGAAAGGAGTGATTCTGCATCATTCCTCTTTGAATTTAGCTGGATGTTTCTCCAGGTGGGAAAAACCCCTGCAAATGTCCTGATGTGGGATGTGAGCTCTGCTTGTCCCCTTGCCTTCCACCAGCCCCAGCTGTTTAGGAAAATGAAGTCACTGATATCAGTCTCAGAATCAATACAGATTGAGGTCCCCCTCCTCACTTCCAGACAGAGATCTGACACTTCTTAACAAATATTTTAATTGGATATAACGAGGCTTCTTCCATCACAGGCATAAAATGCTTGGAGTGTAACACAGAGAGTTGTAACCCTACAGCTGAGCTGTTATAGGGGAGGAAGAGAGTTTTCCATCCCCTCTGGGTGCTGTGCCAGCCTGGTGCAGGGCAGGGCATTCCTGGGACAGCTCCACCCACGGGGAGGTGAAATGTAAGAAGGGAAGCAGCCTTTTGTGTTCTGTGGGGCAGATGATCAAGTTGATTTTTTAATGTCTGAAAGGAATGCCAGACAAATGCACAGCGTGGCACATAGGCCAGGAAGAGAATTTGCCAAATCCTTTAAAAAGAGTGGGGGAAAATCTGGATGAAGTCTCCCTAGTTCTATTTGGAAACAGGTTATAGATCCGGATATTTCCTCTGCCAACCTTTTGCCCTTCCTATGGCTTTGTTTGCTTTGCCTCTCCTTGGTGAACCAGCTACAGCTCCAAACCCTCCTTAGCAAATTTATAAAGGTTTTATACACAGTCCTTGCAGGACCAAGTCCCAGGAGAAAATCAGTCACGATATTGAGGGCAAAAGTTTGCAGTTAAATGTCTTCTACATGCAAGAGAAGTCTAATAAGTGTTAATTAAAAAATAAAAAAGGAAAATATTTAAACAGTGCAGAAGAAATGCTAAATGAGAAAGTATCCAGTAATGATGCTGGGAAGCTGAAACATCTTTTTTTCCATTTTTTTTTGTTTTTAAAATTATTTTAGGTTAAAAGGCGGAAATGTCCTTGATGGTGAATATGGGAATAAAGGGAAATATTGTTCTTCCTTCTATTTCCTCCAAGAAAAATCATCATTTGCTGTGTAGGAAACACAAAAAAATGCTGCCAAATATGAAAATAACCATCAGCAGGCAGATCCCTCCACATCTCCTTTCTCATTTAGCTGTTTCACCATGTGAAGAATTTTTAATGAGCTGTAGGTATGTGTTGCCACTGCAGCCAGCCAGAGAGATGCTCATTTTTGCTGAAGAAAAACCAAAGTGGGTGGACACAAGTGTGGGAACTGTAATTATTTCTGTCCCTGTGTTCCATGTGCGGTACTTCTACTGACATGACAATTTTGAGCAACATCAGGACATTTCTGAAGAGTTCATACATAAAAGATTAAATAAACCTCTCTAGAAAAGGAATGCAAATTAAAATCCACCATATTCTATTAGTTTAATTACAGTAGCTCTGAAACATAATTCAATTAAGCTTGAAAAAAGTCAATTACAGAACTTTCCTGCTGGTTTTTACGAGCTGTGTTGATTTTTCTTTTCCCCCCTTCTTAGCCCTCCATGTGCCCCTTGCTGCTTTTTTACGATCTGTTCTAGAGCAGCAGAATACATCTAATTTTTTTTTAATTTTGACTGAAAAAAAAGCCTATTTCTCTGCGTGGGTCTGCCCTCAGCCCAAATCCACAGTGGAAGGATAAGAAGAGGTTGGTGTAATGAACAACAACCCCCAAAAATGTCAGCAATGCAAGATCAAACAAACAAAGAAATCCCCTGCTCTGGCGCGCGGCTGCGACGCTCCCGCCGCGTTCCAGGTTCCCTCCCGTGCTCCCCAAAGGCTTTGTGGGGGCTCTTTGCTCCCCAGCAGCTCAGGCAGCAGCATCCACACCGGCCCTGGCTGTCCCAGGCTCCTGGGGAGGAGATGCAAAAGCTGAGGTGCACAAATTGGGACCCCCATCACTTGCTGGAGTGGAATTACTGCACCATTTTCGCTGGAGCACGGCTGGGAACAGCACTCAACCCCCACATTGGTTTGTAAAGAATATATAATTTTCTGTATACTAACAAAAAAATGTAATTATATTTTTAATAGTCTGGGTTCCGGGCTAGAAGTCCTCTTCAGAACCTCTGTAAGACGCACATTAAACCCACAGCAAATTAAATGGTGCAGCTGATGCTCTATGAATGGCCAAAGCCTTTCCTAACTGCTCTGTCCATTGAGTGGGGCCATCCCATAAAGCAGAACCTTAGATGTGTCTGTGCAATGGAAAATAACTTTTTTGTTTATTTTCTCATGCCAAGAGGAAGTAAATTTATTTTTTTTCCCCTGGTTCTGACCCAAGGTGTACAGTTAGCTCCAAAGTGTACCCATGTTTGTATGTCAAACCCATCTTGCAAAGGAACAAAGGCTTTTAAATTGCAAAAAGGAAATCAAAGTAATACACTGTACAGATCGCTGTAAAATTGAGCTGTAGTGTAAGACCTTGTGCTTTAGAATTCACTATTGAGGAACTCAAATGTGTATCATATTTATTTATTCTGGTAGGTAAATGAACAAGAAGAAGAAGAAGAAAAAAAAGAGTTTATATTCATTTCTGAAAAGCTGCAGCATGATGCTATGTACCAATTGTGCCAGTCCTGCTTTCTGTAAAATTATTGCCTGTTTTCATACTCAGCTAATAAAAAGGAAAAAAAAAAAACCAAGAAAAATGCATTTTGTGAATCATTAATTAACCTGAGGCTGGGGCCACACAGAAAAGGTGCACGAGAAGGTGCTGAATATCAGCTTCTTGCTGTTGGGGTGGCAGGTGAAAATGACCCTTGGCCATAAAACACCACTGCAGTGGCTGCAGCACCTCTTGTCACCAACCCAGGGAAAATTCCTGCCTGCTGAGGTGAAGATAAGGAAGACCTGACCAGACAGCACATCTCTAAAGGCAGTGGTGCACAATAAATGTGACCACTCTCAAACAATTGGGCTTTCTGTGTGATTTTGAGGATGCTTCTGTTCTTTTGGTGGAGGTCCTGTCCCCTTTTCTACACCTAGCCATAGTGGGGTGTGCTCCAGGAGATGGCAGAAAAGCTGCTGCAAACTCATTCCTGCACCTCCTGTTCCTTTAAAGTTAGTTTGAACCTAAAAGGTGAAACTGCTTCATGGGCAGGAAGTTGGTAATTATTTAATGGGATTTTCACCTTGGGTATAGGCACAATTTGATGCCTGGTGAAGCAGATAAAAAAAATATTTCTGAGTTTATCAATATTTTCCTGAAGTCATCTGATAATCAAGCTCTTTCTAAAAAAATCAGATTATTCCATTTCAGAATGTCATCCCCCCTTAATATGATTTCCCAATTTATTTTCACAACTGTAGAAATATTGTAAAGGGAAACACATAGAAGGGGAAAAGTAATCTGGGAGGAAATGCAAGTGCATTTGTAACAGTGATTAATAAGTTTTTAGACATTCTCAAGAAAAGTGGCTTTTTCTTAAGCCAGGCAGAGAACCAGAACAGTGGGAATGTGGGCAGAGACTGCAAAAATTTTAGTGCTAATAGTTTTGACCCAGTTCCATCAGTGCCTTTGAAGACTGTTTGATCACATGCACCCAAAACATCAGCCAGCCACAACTGCCCTACACTGCAGCCATTGCTGTTTTTTTTTTAAATCCACAATAAGGGAAATATTAATCATTAGATCTCCTTTTCCACTGCAGTTACAGGTCTGCTTTGAATATTAAAAACCATGTGGGTGAGGAGTGTCTGTGACCATCAAGGACATCAAACTGCTCAGTAAATTCCTGCCTTCACAAAGAGGGAAATAAATGGATGAACTATGATCACGTCCTTACACGTGGTAATCTTCAATTAATAACTCAAATTTTCCCTCACACAAGGCTGATGAGGTAAATTCAGCCACCAGCTAAAACTGAAACCCAAACTTGCAGGAAGTTTAAGGTGGTGCTTTGGCCTTGAAGACCATGTCCTAAAGTTATCAGGAGGTTTGTTCCAGAAAAATACAATGTGAGGGGAAAAATAAGATTTGAAAGAGCTCCAGAGCTCAGTATTAACTGCACATGTGGCATTTTGATCCATTTCCATAAGGCATAACATAATATTTGCTAAAGAAGGAGGAGAGGAAGGGGAAAAAAAAAGACCAGAGTTAATATTCTCCTTCGGATTCCCCATTTGCTGATTACTCTGCAAGCTGTGTAATTGGGTGTCTCTGGCAATATGATGAAATGTGCCACAAACATCAAAAAACGGTGCTATATTAAATCTGCTTTTCATAATCTCTTCTCATTTCCCAGACCTGAGACATTTTATTCAATTTTTCCTGACTAAGTTGATATGTAAAGCCATATAAACATATCAATGCAAATAAATACATATATATTTTTCAAACGCTCATCAGAATGCACTCATTACAAAGATTTGCATCAAGGCTCTCTCACATGACTGCTAGCCAAAGAAACCAATTTGTTTTTTTTAACATTGCATTATTTTTAAGAATAGTTTACAAAGGTACAGGCTACTTCTTTGTATTTCATTAACAAACCAAACTCCAGCTATCATGTTTCAGCCTAATCTTACCTGATTAGAAAATCATTTCCCTATTTGCATTAAGGGCAAAAAAATCTATGCAAAGTCACCATAATGTTATTCAAGCCCCAGAACAGCAGTGAAGATCCTATTATACACTGGGGCTGGCTCTGTTTTCAGGAGCTCCAAGTCCAGCAGGGACTGTGCTGGGGTTTTATTTTAACCTGCTGCAAGGCACATGTCGGACAAACCCAGCTGTTAATAATGCCTAAGTGGCTTAAATTCCTGCAGCTTTTGTCTGTACATCACCTGGGGCTCTTGCTTAAGTTTTACCTGCTGTCTCCATGCTTTGCAGCCCCTTTCTGGATAAAAGCTGCTTTTAGCTCAGCAAATTCTTCAATGCTGACCCTCCAGTCTCTGCCAGCAGCACCCCCAGGTGAGGATGGGGGATAATGGGGATGATGGTGGTGATGGAGATGATAGGGGTGATGGGGATGATGAGGATGATGGGTGTGATGGGGATGATGGGGATGATGGGGATGATGGGGATGATGGAGGTGATGGAGGTGATGGGGGTGATGGGGATGATGGGGGTGATGGGGATGATGGGGATGGTGGGGATGATGGGGGTGATGGGGATGATGGGGATGATGAGGATGATAGAGATGATGAGGATGATGGGGATGATGAGGATGATGGGGATGATGGAGGTGATGGGGGTGATGGAGATGATGAGGATGATAGGGGTGATGGGGATGATAGAAATGATGAGGATGATGGGGATGATGGGGGTGATGGGGATGATGAGGATGATGAGGGTGATGGGGGTGATGGGGATGATGGGGGTGATGGGGGTGATGGGGGTGATGGAGATGATGGGGATGATGGCAATGATGAATCCCAGCCTCTCCACTGTCAGACTGCAGCCTGTTCTTTGCCTTTTGCAGATGGTGAAGGGGAATATTTCCATTCCTGGGTGCAGGGACAGTGCCCAGCTGCAGGAATGGTAGGATTGCATCTTGCCTGCACCAGGCTCACCAGGTTAGACACAGAGCCCAGAAGGTGTTTAACTCTCTGACTCCCATAAAAATCAGCAGATGTCAGGGAAAGAGTTTTCTCCAAGCCCTGATTTACCAAAGACCCATCCTCAGCCAAGCCCAATTAGTCCCAGACTCAGGTCCATGTTGCAGGACCAGGAGCAGGGTGACCCTGCTGCCCCCTTGCAGCCCTAATCCTGCTCCTCTTTCACAAACCTGCACCCCAAGCTGTTTTCCTGCTGGGAAACAGGAAAACAACTTGACTTTCCAGGCCAAGTCCATTTCTCAGCTGTGCTTTTCCTGGAAGCCACCAGAGCAGAGATGATGGTTACAGACCTTTGAGCTTCTAGCAGCATCCACTCTTTTCCATGGTTTTCCAAATCACCCCCAACAAGTGCTGAGCAGGGAATGCAGTGGCCTAAAGCAAAGTTAGTTCTCTCACACACACATGCAAAAAGTCAGGTACAGATTTCCTTCAGCTTGGCTTTCTTTCCAGCACATTCTCTCTGCATGAGTAAGGTGAAATATCAGTGTAGGATTACAACATGTCCACAAGGAAACGCATGGGCAAACTGATGCACAGGAGGGTGAGGTTATTTCAGCAGAGCACACCACCATCAGCAAGCCCAGCTGAGGCACCTGTGATTTCCGAGCTGACTTTTTATCCATAATTTTTGTGCAGTAAACTTTACACCCCCCCTTATTTGGAAGGCAGCTGCAAGCAGTTTGGTCTGACATGCAATATTATGCTAATTTTCCAATTTTTTTTTTCTTATGGAGTCAATGAGTAGGTTATAAACATCACAAAGGCTCTGTGAGTTAAGCCCAGTGTCATCTCAGGGGTTTGATGGCCATGGCCAGTGTGGCAGCTGGGGACAGGAGACCATCTCTCCAATGACACCACAAGAAGAAGCAGAGAAACACAAAGCAGCTTCAAAGCCACCTTAAAATCTCCATGCAGGTCCTCACAGCTGCCCTGGGAAACATGAGGAAAGCTGAAATACACTGTGTTACCCTGGAAAAACCTTTGCTGATGGATTTTCATGTGCACAGTCGCATTCTTTAGTTAAAAAATGATCTCTCCTATAACAAGATAAATCACTCGCCTAGTGGAAGCAGCTCAGCTCCCTCCAGCTCAGCCTTGTTGAAGACAAAATAAAATACTCACAAATTATTTGTCAGCTTCAGTTTTGCTTCATGTCACCAAAAAAAAAAAAATCTTGTCTGATATTTCATATAGTCCAGTCCTCTCTTCCACAGGGAAACCGGAGCTGTTTAGTAAAAACTTCTTGGGATTGGCCTGTGGAGACCACCAGAGGTAAAACTCTTCCCCCAGAAAAGTTTACCTTCTTAGAGGGGGATTACCTGCTTAGAGGGACCCACACATGGAATTAAGGACACATTTATTGCTGTGGAGATAAATATTGCTGTATTTATTGCTTTTAGTGTCAGGAGAAGAGAGAAGCGTCACAGCTTCCTGAAGAGCAGCCCTGCTTCACCCCAGCAAACCATACACCATATTTACTTAATCTCCCCAAAACAGGCACCTTAAAGAAAAAAAAAAAAAAAAAAAAAGACCTCTGATCCACTCTGAAACATGAGATATCTCTCAAACCCTCAATAACATCTTAATTTCCTCTCTTTGCTCCCTGTGCTGGAGATGATTACACAAGCAGGAATGTTTCTGAAGACAAAAAAAAAAAAATTACATTAGTGGGGAACAATAGAGGGCAGACCTGGCGGAGCAGAAGTGAATTAGTTTCACCTTCAGAGACACCCATGGAGAAAAGAAAGGTGTCTGAGTTACCTCAAAGTAATTCCTCTGCACACAGAGCTCCTCTAAACAGCTTAAGCAGAGAGAGATGAGAGATGTGCTTTTGATTTCAGCCCCATTTCCCAAATTTTATTTGTTTGCTTTTGCTTCCAGCTGGGTTTTGAAGTCCCTGCACCTCCCAGGGCGTTTGCAGGGCTGTCACCTGCAGGAATGTGTGAATTTCAGCACAGGAGCCAGGGCTGGGAGGGGGCTGCACCTCTGCCCACCTTCCTGCAGCTTTAAGCAAGAACAACCGCACTTCGCCAATAAAATTTAGGGACAAATCGACCTGGGGTATCCAAAAGCAGCAGGGAGGGCTGCAGGGCAAGCAGGGGAAAACAGGAAAGCAAGGAAAGGAGAGGAGCTTTTCACACAGGGAATCTGGAAGGGCTGAAATCCCAAATAGTTGGAATTTTATCTGGATGCATTTTAGGTCCAAACACATCATCACATACTTTTCCCTATTTCGCTTCATTTTTAACTTTAAAAAAATCAGCCACATACTTCTTTTTAGCATGAAGTAGAATCTTGCCAGTGGACCAATATTTTTTTGCTTTAATTTCCCAACAATACCTGCAGAAGTCCCTCCCCCACAAAAAAACCCAAACTCCAAAACCTAACAACTTGCTTTTCATTCATCTTTACTTGAAAAAAATGCTGAGGTTAAGCCTTCAAAGGCTGAATCAGGACCTGAGCCTAGGCCTTCCAGTTGGCCTTTAAAACTCTGCTTTTTTGGCACATTTCTGGGGGCACGAGGGGCTCCTGCCTCTGAACTTTCAGGCTGTCAGGCCAAACAAAAGTGAGCACTGCTCTCTTTTTCTGGAGGGTGAAGTGGAGCCCACACCAGCCAGGACATTGCCTCCTACATTGAAAAATTCCTGTGCTGTCACGCTTAAATCATATATTGTCGAGCTGTGTAAACAGGGCCAGGGACGCTCTTCATGTATTTATTTATTTGTTTGTTTGTTTAAAAGGGGGGGAAATAAAAGGTAGCTTGTCCACGGGTTGCTTGCAAAATGCTCGTCAAGGGGTGGGGGGAGGAAAAATCAACAACAAAGGAGCTTAAAGAGAAAATATTAAGAACCCCAAATTGGGTGAAAATTGCTTTCTGACAGATATCACCTACTGCAAATGAGACAGAAATACAAGTAATCTTGTAAAATGAAAGCCAAGGACAGACTTGTACCTGCCTTAGATGAATAAGTATCCCATTATCTTGAAGAATGAGGGCCCCAGGCTGTGATTATGCCACTATTGTATTCTAAACAGCATGGTTTGTCAAAGGGAATAAATCCTAGCAAAATCAAATAAAGAAAAAAAAGGGATCCAATTTGAGGGCCAGCACACGATTTATTATTTTGTTTAATGTCGCCCTCTCGATGTTACTGATTATTGGGCAAAAAGCGCCGTGTTTAAGCATGTGTTTAGAGCCTGCTGTCCCCCTCACAGGCTCCCAGGTGTCCCCCTGAATGTCACCCAGCACTGCCCTTGTGTTTGTCTCTGCTGATTGTCACCACCCAGCTCAGCAGCCCTAGAATGGCTCTAGATGGCCACAGCCCAGCATTCTGGGGAAAGAAACTCAGTTTTTGGGTTTCTGCTTGGATGAGTCTCGTGGTGACACTGAGGGATGGGGAGAGCACTTTGCACCCTGCTGGCAAAACAAGCATGAGCTAAAGGCAGAGGGCTGCATCAAAAATTTATGGGGTAAAAGGAAATTTCACACCAGTCTTCTTGTGCTTTATGGATTTGGGATGACAGTCCCAAATCCAGCGTATCTTGAAAAGGTTTCTCCTCTTCCAAAAGTGCCACTGCTTGTTTTATGATGTCTCGAGCTTGATTTAAAAAAAAAAAAAAAGGAAATTAAAAGGACAAAACAGGTTATATGTGTTTTGAGGTGTGCCATGAAATTCTTGATGTTGCTTTACCTGCTTGAGTCTTGAATCACAGAGAGGACTGGACATGAACCTGCCTCTGCACAAGGGGTAGATATTGCTGTAAAACTGGGATTGTGAGTATTAAGGAACCAGATCCAGAATCACAGAGTCATTTAGGTTGGAAAAGGCCTCTAAGATCACTTGGACCAACCATTGCCAAGCCCAGCCCTGCTCTGCATTCAGCTGACTTCCAAAAGTTGGAGAAAGTTTCTGAAAGTTGGAAAATTCCTCAGAAAGCTGACCCTGACTTGTCCCACTTGCACTCAGGACTGGATGCTCAGGAGAAGGTGGCACAATCACAGAAATGAAAACAGGAGGGAAGCTCTTGGAAATATTTCTGGGCATCAGTTTGCTGAGTTTGCTGAGGAAGGAGCATGCCTGCACCCTGGCTCACTCCAAGGAGTTACTGCAATTTCTTGACTTTTCTTTGGTGGGGCTCTCATTTCCTCAGCTGTGAGAGGAAGGTAATAACACTGCCTTTAACTGGCATAATCTATTCACTGTGCATAAACCCTGGAGTTACATAAAAAACACTGAGCCAGGAGCAGAATGGGAGATGGAACATGAAAGTGATCCCTGTGGACATGGACCTCAGAGAACCCTTTGCCCAAAGAGCCCTTGTGGTGATCCCTTCTCCTCCCATAAACCCTACATCCTTCAATTCTCCATGAATTGAATGAGCAGTACCTGTTCATATTCTGTTCTATTCACACTTCAAAGGAACAGGAGGGGTTGGAAATGCAAGTTTTAAATCCAAAAATGCAGCAGTTTGTCAGGTCCTCAGGGTAGGAGCTCTTAGGGTGTGAGAGCAGATTGCCCTCACACAACAAGGGCTGATTCCAGCAATGAGTGAGCTGGCAAAGTCTAGGAATAATAGCAAAGAAATGATGGATTTAAAGAGTCAAAAATAAAGCGGGCGTATTTTATTTAGGCAAAGTTACAATTGAAATCAATAAGAACTACAGAATGTTGCCTTGTAATTTGACTTGAAAGCATTATTTGTTAAAGACTATGAAAAACAGAGGAATTTTAAAAGTCTTCATTTATTTTACATCATTTTGTGTGGACTATTTAACTTTCCTGAACCCCATTGCTTCTGGTAATGTCACTCAGTCTCTGTTTCTCTCAAGTTGCATGGTATTGCCAGCCACAAGCATAAAGAAAGTTACTCTCAAGTTTCTAAAATAATTAATGAGATTTTGTCATGTACCTAAAGGACAACTTCATTTCTGTAGTTGACTGTCAAATTTCTGTAAACCACAAGGGAAAAACTCATTTAAAAGCAGATTTGTTTTAATATTCACAGGTGTGCAGGAGCTGGATTTTAACTCCTTTGGCTTTCACCCCCTCACTCCCCAAAATCCAGTGCAAATTCTTGGCAGTGAGTTCCTCTTGCTGGATTTCTACAGCAAAGTTCTCACTCACGAGCAGACCTTTGTCAAGGTCTCTTGACAAAGTTTTCCTGATGCTTTCAATCAGGCAAGGGCTCTAGAAAAGCACAAATCCTCATTATAGAATAGCTACAGGTGGTCATGATCCAGAAGGTGAAAAAGACAGAAGTTGTTCCTTTCCCCAGCTGTTTCCCCAGCACCCCAGAAATGACATTACCTGCAGGACTTCCTTTTCCAAAACAAATCAGAAGCAGTGGCAAGGTTTCTGTTTGCTTTGTGCAGAACAAGTGAAAAACATTCCACACCCACAGAGTCAAACGAAATCCAGATTTTCCTAAATGGATCTGAATATTTTACCAGAAATGCTTCTTTTCTGCTGAAATGTACAGATCTGAGAGGGCTCACACAGGTCCATCCATCATGTTTCAGGCTGGGAAAAGTGAGGACACTGGTCCCTTCAAAATCTTCTCTGTCACAAGGTTCTAAACTATAAAAAGACAAAAGCATCTTCCAGGTGGAAACATCAAAAGCCTGCATGTCCTTAGCTTTCTGAAATGATCACACAGGGGAATTTGATACTGATTCCATTCCCCAGGAAAGCTCTGTGTGTTTGTGGTTTTTGTTTTATATGAAAGTAGCTTCAAAACTTTCCAAATTTTTTTCTCTTTCGCAACTATTTTTGCCTCTTGCTTTTCAAAACACTCTTTGAGTTTTCAAAATACACTTTCTGGTTTCACCCAGCCCTCCCCTCCTTATTTCAAAATTGTTCTGCTTTTCTGGAACTTCTGTTTCCTACCACCTGGAATGTTCATAAGCAAGCCCCAAATATTTCCAATTAAGTTTTCACCAGGATTCCAATTCCACCTTAAGAAAAGAAGGAGAAAAAGAAGAAAAAAACCCCAACAACTAAAACACCCAGTAAAAGCCATGAAACCCCATGCTAAAAAAGAAAAAAATAAAAAAAAAAAAAATAAAAAAAAAAAAGGAAGAAAAAAAGAGAAAAAGAGAAAAAAAAAAAGAAAGAAAGAAATCAAGAAACCAAACTTGGAACTTTCAAAAGGGAATATTCTCCTCTTAATATAGAGATTTGCACCTAAAAATCCACCAGCCATTTCAGCATTACTACTGGGTTTTGTAGGGCTTTTTTGGGTTTTCTAGGGTTTTTTGGGGGGTTTTCTAGGGGTTTTTTGTTTGTTTGTTTTTGTTGTTGCTTGGTTAGTTTTTGGGGGATTTAAAAAAATTTTGGGGAGTTTTTTTGTTTGTTTCTTTGTTTGTTTGTTTTGGAGTTTTGTTTGTTTTGTTTGGGGTTTTTTGGGTTTTTTGTGGGTTTTTGTTTGGTTGGTTTTGGGGGTTTCGGGGGGTTTTTTTGGGTTTTTTTTTTTTGTTTGTTTGTTTTTGTTGTTGTTGAGTCGTTGGTTGGTTGGTTTTGGTGTTTTTTGGATTTTTGGGGGGTTTTTTGGTTTTTTTGGGGGGGGTTGGTTTTTTTGGGGGTTTTGTTTTGTTTTGTTTTTGTTTTGTTTTGGGGTGTGTTTTTTTGTTTGGTTGGTTTTTGGTTTTTTGCTGAGTTTTTTGGGGATTTTTTTTTTGTTGTTTTTTTTTCTTATTTTTCCCAAGCTGCCGTTCTGGCTGCCCATGAGACCCAGCCCTGCCCTGAGCCCCTCTCCCATCTCCTGCACCGTGGGGTGATGCTCCCCAGAGCCCACCTCCCCACTGAGGGCCACGATTGTGCTTTCCCCAGCAGGCTGAAAGCCCTGTGAGGAGGAGGAGGAGGAGGAGGAGGAGGGGAGAGGAATCCCAAGGCATTCTGGCACCCCGGGCCGATAAGAAACTCTAGCCCCATTCAGCGGCTGACAGGCGCTTGTAGAATATGATCTTAATCCTGTTGCCAACATTCCCTCGCCCCTCGGCCGCCCTCGTCCAGGCTGTATTCTTCCAACGCCGCTCCAGCAAATCCCCCAAAGAGAATTACTGCGGGGAGATAAACATCAAAGGGAAATTCAAGAAATCTACAGTAGGTTCACACACTGGGGGAACGAGGGGCAGGTGGGGGCCGCTGGAGAGGGCTGGCTCTGCCCTCTGCATTCTGGTTGCATTCCTCTCTGCAGAGCAGCCCCCCAAACCTGCTCAGCAGAGTGACATTTGTAGGATTTTGATGGGGTTTTTTTATCCTGTTTGAGGCTTTTTTTCCCCTTGGGAGTAAGAGAGCCTGGTCATGCAGAGCTCTGTACACTGTGTGTAAATCAACACCTCTCCCCTTCTCACCTAAACAGAGAAGATGGAGATGGGAGGAGGAAGGGATATTTTCCTGGTAGGAAGCAGAAATGGGGAGAACCAATGGATTTGCCCAGCAGCACATGAGAAGTCTGCTGTAGGAATTAAATGAGTGAACATCATTTGGGGGGTCCCAGTAATTCCCATAATTTGCAGGAGCCTTCAGCACTCAAGACACGGCCCCAGGGTCTTCCCTAAAGAGCTTCCAGCAGGTTGGCAGTACCAGCTTGGAAGGAGATTCCCTGTGAGCCCATGGGAGGCCATTCACATTTTTCACAGAACTCTGGGTCTCCTCTGATGTGTAACCTCCAGGACTGAGGAAAAGGTGGGATTCTGAGGACAGTGTCAGTCTTTCCATCCTGTCTCACTTCAGTCCTCCGGAAATCAGGGTGCTGCTCTCTGCTCACTGTGCAGCTGGTGGAGAAGGATGAGCTCCTACCACCCCCAGCTTCACACGCTGCCTCCCATGGCCGAGGTGACACCTGCACCAGACATCTTCCAAAGACCCCTTCTAACCCAAATTACTGCTCTAAACACTGTGATTCAGGAGGAACTGACTCACAACAGGGCACAAAAAATCAGGTTGTTAAAGAGAGTGCAGAAAATTGAGATGGCTCACTTATTCCCAGCACTGCAGAAGCATCCCCTTACAAACTCCCCATGGGTCTTTCCTTCCTGCTGGTTCACAGATTTGTTCACAAAAACTCCACCAGCCCTTTCTAGCAGCTGTGAAACTTGGGTAAACAAAGCCCTGACCTGGTGCTGGCAACAGCCTGGCTCTGGGCAGGAGGTGGGTTTGAATTGCTCACAGGTGCCCTAACCCCACCCAAATGTGCTCCTCAGTTCCCAAATGTTGAAAAAGAGATTTTATCCTGGGAAGGGAGAAGGAAATAATTTTTTAAAAAGTGCTGTCTCAAGAGGAGCACTCTGAGGCTGTGTAGCAGCTTTCAGGGGGTAAAAATCTGATGAGCTGTAAAAGAATAGAGAGACCTAAAAATAGAGCTCCCACCACCCAAGCTAAAGGATTAACTTTCTCTTAGGAAACAGGGCAGCCTTGACCTTGAGCAGGGCAGAGATGCCTGACTGGCTACTGCTGTCTCTGCTGCCCCATTACATGTGGTTTGGAGCAAAAGCTTCACATTCCTGGTTCTGGTTTTCCTGTTTGTCAAAGGAGGCTGAATATCCTTGTGCATTTATTGGTGCTGTAGATTCACAGCTTGTCAGATTTACCCCAGATTTCAGGGGCCTACCTGGAGTGTGATGAATCATCTCCAGTTATCAGGGGAGGAGCGATGGTGGAGTCCTTTCAGCTCTTTTATCTTGCAATTCTATGTCAAAACCTGTTTTATTGGATGCAGAAAACCTTTAACTATAGAACAGTGATGAAGACATCCACCTTACAATAGTTATTTTGCTTTCTTATAACTCATTCTGTGGTTTTGGCATCTCACCTTTGCAGAGAAAGTTGGGGGTGGGGGTGGGTGGGAGGAGACACATTCCTCATTTCCATCACATTCAACAAGAAAGAGAAAATCACAAAAGTGTTCCATTTCCAGCCTACACAACCCCTGTCTCAGATTTTTTTTGGTGTAACTGCTTGATTAAAGCCATACAACACCCATGAAGTACTCTTACAACCATGGACAACCCTCAGAGAGGTCATAGGATATGGGAATGCATATTCTTTCTGCTCATCTCTGGTCAAACCTGAGATGGAAAAACACGTCTGATTTTGAGAACCAGTGCAGGAAAGATGTGTATTAGCTGGAGAGAGTCCAGAGAAAAAATCATGAGAATATCTGGAAAACAGCATCCATAAAAAAAAAAATTAAGATTGTTGATGTTGTGTAGCCTGGAAAGAGAAAGCAAAGTGAGTTTCAGGTACATGGGTGCTGTAACTATATAAAGGTCTGTTAAGGACAGGAACTAGTCCCTTTACTATGTTCTCAAAGAACAGGGCAAGATCCTGGCATAGAAATACAGTATTTGAATTTTGCTGATCAGAACACTTCCAGGCTTTCTGCCATGTTAACATTTCCTAGGTCTCCTGTCTCCCTGGGATGCTCTCTCTCTCCCTCATGTCATTCGATACTTCGGGAATAGTTACTTACTTCTCACACTTTGTGTAGCCTGAGGACTCAGCTGTTGCTAGACTGGTCCCCAAACCTCTGTTTCAGCCTCATCATCTAGTCTGTCACTGCACATCACAAACCAAAGGACCTCAGAGAATTGTCTCCCCCTTGAAACAAGGAATCCATCCTGCAGTCCAAAGTCTGCCAAAAAGGAGGTACCACCCACCTCACCTTCAGCAAATAATTACTGTGGTTAATTACCCTCTCAGCCCATGTTAATCTCACTATGAGATCCTGTCTCATCCTAAGGCTCATACCTCCTTCTCGGGTTGCTTGAGATTTCACCCCTGATTGCTGATGGCATCCATGGTCCTGATGGATATGAAAAGCTCAGATAGATCAGTTGCACAGGGAGGCTTAAGTGTTTCCAAGGCCCTAATGAAAATTCCTTTCAGTAGAAACTGTGACCCAGACATGAAACCCAACCCTCAGTGGGAGACTTCTGATTTCACAGAAGACAAAAGCCAAACACGCTAAAAAAAAATTGTCACTCCCTCAGAGAATGGGAATTTATCATTCAGGTGGGAAGTGCTCCATTAGCCTCCACACATTGGTTTACTTAGTGATGTTTTTCTTGGGATTTATTTTAAATCAACAGAATGGGTTTGGGAATACTTTGTGTTTGGCTTGTGTGGATAACAGAACAACTAAAACCTTGTGTGGTTTTCAGTGTTCAAGGCTCCTTGAGCACAAGGCATCCCAGAAGTATTTATTTGGACTTGAGGACTAGTTTGTTGAAGATTAGGGAGATGGAGGGGTGGCTACACATCACTCACTGAGATGGTGCCACTAGGCAGAGGAAACAGCAGGGAAAAGCTCATCCTGTCCATAGGGATGGGTAATCCACCCACCTCAGCCTTGAACTCCATGGCAACTGCATTCTCCAGAGTCTGCTCTATAAGCCCAAGAACCATATCCATGCCTGGCTTAGTGTCAGGCTGTAGGACCCCAGATCCAGAAATTCCATCACATGGGAAACACTAAAGATATCTGGGTATACACATTGTTATTTGATTTCACTCATGACAACGTTAGCTCTGACTTAGATTTAATATTCCCACAAAATCTGTGCTTAATGGAAAAAGAGCCCATGGAAATCCTAATTTCCACCCCCATGGTTTTAACGGAGAGAAGAAGAACCAAGTCAAGGGGCATGGTGATGCTGTCCCCATATTGGTGCAGCAGCTTTGTGTTTCAGAGTCCCAATTCACTTAATTTCCTTGAATTTGTCTCATGACCTTTCTGCTTTATCCCTCCTCAAGCAGGGCAAGCAGGAATGTGCCCATATTCAAAGAGCTGTAGAAATGGGTTACAAATTTGGGCATTCTCTGGGTCCAGAACAAGAGATGTTTCTGTATGGCTGGGCTCAGGACTGATCCTGCATGTTCAGGCTGAGCATCTCTTCCATGGCCAGATAAGTGCCAGGATCCCACCATATTCCTGCTCCCCTTTCCCAGGGAACACTGTTGAAGAGGAGAGCTGGAGGAGCAGGATTTGTGAGCTGCAAAGTGCCCACACGCCACACAATGAGATCACAGCCACAAGGATATGCTCACGCTGGGGAGGCTCTTGCCCTTTCTCCATGCCAGACCATTGCAAAATCAGCTTCTGGGAGGATTCTGCTTCTCATTTATTTCTCCTGGGTCTGTCCATGCTTCCCCCCATTAGCTTTGCCAAGTTTGAGCTCATTCTGCATTCTGAAAACAGCTCCAATTAAATGGCTTTTCAATCAGTTTGATCACAAGCGCACTTGCCAGAAGTGCGGCACGTCCATGAAATCAGGAATTTCCTGCAGGACAGCTACTCTCTGAAAAAAAATATTTGGATTTTTTCTTGGAAAATGATCAGTTCAAAAACTATTTAGCCTCGTAGCCAACATTTTTCTTTTTATTTCTTCCAGAATTTGGAGTAGATTCTCCCCCTTCCCCAAAAATTTTGTTCTCAACAAAATATTTCATGGATAAAAAACAAACCAAAAGCACTCTGTCCTGGCTCGGAGTTCAAACAGGCAGGAATTTTCACACAGCCCAGACCTGGGGCTTGGAAATACTCTGGCTTCTTGACAAAACGCATTTGGTAAAGCAGCTCAGAGTGCCCATGTCCGTCCAAGGCACACCTCCAACCAGTTTAACACCGGAGAGGCAGACCCAGTTTGAATAATTCCTAATACAGACCTGCTGAGACGACTTCCCTTTCCAGTAAATATTTATTTTTGTTAGCAGCAACTATGCAAGGCACATACTTTTGGGGTTGGCTCTTTCCCCTTTTCTCAGCTTCTTGAGCACCAAGTCATGCTTTTATGTGTTCTTTTTTCCCTCGTTCCACTCTCACCAGTCCAGAGGATCGCTGTGATTTATTCGAGAAACAAGGGAGCACCTGGTGGTTATTCCCCAGACCAGATTGCTGTGAGATAGCAGAGCTGGGCTGTGCTCCCCCCCTGGCTCCTGATGAGGAGAGATTAGATGGGGAAGCCTGATAGCCTGGCTCTGGAAGCAAATGAGCAACCCTAAATACCTCCCTAGACCCGGTGACCGTAAGTCCTTGCCGGTGACTGGTCCTTGTGGGATAAGGCCAGGAATAGGCATATTAAGCACATGAATGTCAACTCCTAATTCATCTCTCTAATGTTGTACAGTAGCAGGACTGTACCCCCCTGCTGTGGTGTAATTTCACGCTGAGGAGTCTGATGGGGCTTCCTGCAGACTGATCCTTTATGGATCAGAAAACTCACTTTCTCTTTGTGTTGGAGGGTCCGCAGATTATCTTATTAACCACATCCATGCCAGCTCTGATAAAACACCAGGCTCTGCCTCTGCTGAGGACTCCTTTTCATGCTGCTTTTCCCTTCCTGGGGGTTCACATGACTGAGGTGAAGAACATTAAAATCAAGCCTCTACCAGCAGGCTTGCATCACCAAATGGAATATTTTGCTTTTTCTCAGTTTAGAGGCAACACTGACCCAGTTTGAACCCTAAACCAGTTTAAGGAGCTTGGTGCATCCACTTCAAGGCCCCTGTATCCCCTTTCCAGGTTCCTTCCCCCTCTCCTTTCCCCAAAAAAGTCAATGTTTAAACTACTTTGGGTGATGCCCTGCAGGTACCACCTGCCCCATAGCAGCAAGAATGCAGGAGTGGGTCCACCTCAAGCACTGCTCTCTGTAGGGCCTGGCCACCTGGAGGAAGGGCTTCTTCTCTTCCACCACCTCAGTCCACCAGACTGCCTCTTCACATCCCTCTGCAGACCACACCATGGGGACAGCAGGACGTGGCAGGGAGCAGCTGGGATGTTCTTGTGGCCTCTGAAGGTGTCAGGCACTGCACACAGGTCAGGAAAAGGCTGCAGCAGGGAAGGCAGGACTGCACACATTCTCAGACACTCCTCAGGATGTGGGCTTTTCCAATCTGACAGGACAAAAGCCTTCTGCTTTCAACTCCAGACCACGGCTGCCTCCCCGAATGATGCCAGAGGGCCACCCTGCAGCCACGTCCCAGCGTGTAACAGGGGATGATAGTTTATAATCTCATTTTCTGGGCTGGCTGCCCTTCTGGTGCCCCTCATGCTCCATGTAAATCATCTGGAGTCTGATTTCTTTGGCTTGCAGAGCTGTTCTTTCCTTGTCTGCTTCCAATAGGCTCCTGGCTCGGCAGGGACCTTGTCAGTGGGGACAGTATCAGGACAGTCCCACCAGAAAAACTTCAATTCAGTTTTGCTTGGACAAAATGCTGCAGCCAGGCTCCCATCCACATGCAGTTCCAGCAGACTGGGGTGGCTCTGGCATGCTCACATCTCCTGTTCAATGTGTATGCACTTCCCAGTCCAGCAGCACCACTTCTTGAATCAGGGTTATCCCACTCCTTTTTGCTTCACCTGATGCACTTAAAAAGGCAGTTCAACAGAGCCCTCAGTGGATTTCAGTTATTTTTATGATTTTGTTCCTCTCTGCTCATGTTGTGTCGAGCTACAGACCTAGTGGCAAGTTTGCCACCACCAGCAGCCTTTTGCAGCTAATGAAAAATAACCTGCTTTTTATCTGCAGAAAATAGCATAGCCCGGGTCCTGCCATGGAAAACTATTTAATGACACTCCAAGAAAAAAAGTCCTTCCCTGTCTATAGGGCTGTGTAAGTCTCCTTCCAGCTGTTATCTTGCTGCATTGCTGAGCACCTCAATTTGCAAAGCAGAGCCACAAACTGTCCCACTTCTAGGCAGGGAGGCAGAGTTCCACTTGTTTGTAGAGAAGGGAAAGCCACTGATCCCACCCCAGCACCCTGCACAGAGCCAGAGCATCCTCAGGAGAGCCCAGGGCAGGAGCCCAGCCTGGAGCTGCCTCTGCCACAGAGGTGTGGTCAGAAAAAAGGGATCTGTCAGAGGGATGCTGCTCAGTCAGGGGCTGGTTTTAAGAATTTGATCATTAATAGGGTGATGGGGTTTTCTTTTCTAGTGCAGGGAGAGTAGTGAAGGATTTGTTTAATTTGTTTAATTACAATATTCTTATTATTATTATTTTATTTTCCCATAAGGGAAGAAACAAATCCTTCTGTTCTACCCCAGCTTCCCTTTACAGCAATATGGCAAATGGACAGTAGTAAGAAATATCAAATTCTCCAGGAAGACTGAAGTATTATTTTTTTCCCTAGTTTTGTTTTTGGGGTTTTTTTGTGTTTTTGTTTGGGGATTTTTTGGGTTTTTTTGGGTTTTTTGTTTTTTTTTTTTTTTGGAAACAACCTACTTAAGAAACACCCCGAGGAAAATGTGCTACTTGCTTGAACCCTGTATTTTCGCATTAAGAATCTGACAACTCTCTCCTTTGCCCACATGAGCTGGGTCAGGTTTGGCTTGGACTTGGGACATTAAGGTTCTTTCCAGATAAGCCTATAAAGGTGACAGGGAAAGGCTGGGGAAGGTGGTGGGAGAAGGCTTGTGAGGTGTTTGAGGCTGTGTGAGGCCTGAGATTCCTGAATGGGAAGCAGCTGGCAGCTATGAGGAAAGCTCTCCAGCCACAGAAGCCGAGCTGAAGCCATCACTGGCAGAGATCAGGGCAGATCACAGGTGAAGCTGGAAGGGAGGTCCCCAAAGGACATGCCAGAGTGATCTGGAGTGTGAAGAGCTGCCCACACTGGAGCAAAAGCCATGGGAGAACTTTTTCCACTCCGTGCTTTTTCTGCCCACACAGCTGCAGGCAGAGTTAAGGGGACAAGTGGGGATGGAGCATCCCTGTGGCACAGACCAGGGAGAGCCTTCATCCTGCAAAGGGGAAGATTTTCAGCCTGAATAAATGCAAAGCCCCGTATTCTGCCTGGCACAGTGGGTTTCCCTGAGACTCAGCCCGTGCCTTACCGAAGGACCTTTTCCAATCCGCGAGCCGACAGATCCCAGAGTAGGAGGCAGGACTGTTTGTTTAGACCTATGTGGGTTAGGCAGCTCAGACTTTATTCTTGCACTTTGATAGGTTGCTAAATGAAAATCCAATAACATTTTAAGCAGAACGAGTTCCCATGAAAGTCATTTCTAAATCGCCCGGCTCATCCTACCTGTCGGCTGGATTCTCCATCCCCACTGGCCTAAGCCCGGTGTAACTGCTGTCCCTCTGCCAGCTCTTTACTCCAGGGGCTGAGTCTGGCCCTGCTGCAGAGAGCAGCGCTGCTGCTGCCTTTAATGAACATGTAAATAGACAGGAGGCTTCGGAGCAGAGTCACCCTGCAGTCAGGAAGTTCTCCAAAGCTGCTCGGCAGAAATAATACTTTATTCCTGGCGGTGCAAATAACTGATAGGGACTGGCTAAGAAGGGTTCATGCAAATACTCCTGAATTAAGCTCCGTCTGAAGTTAGAAAGGAAAGATGATAAACACACCCGGCTTTAAAACTGCAAAATATGCTTTGCAGGCATGAAACCGGAGGAGTAACAAAACTATCTGACATCACATTTAACAGCAAAGCATTTCTTATTCTCAGGGATGCAGTTACCTAAACTGGAGTTCCACTAAAGAGTCCTACCTATTATTTACATTTCTAAATCTTAACACCATTAACAAAGGCCACTTAATTCAATTACTTTCCCTGAGCGCTGCTGTTATTACATTATTGTCACGAAGGCGAGTTTTGGCTCTGATTTTCTCTTTTTTTTTCCCTTTCTTTAAATTCATTCCTCTTTTCTCCACGCCGAGTGGCTCCCCACCACCTCCCCGTCTTTCTCTCCCCCGATGTCATTGTGTAGAACTAATGGGGTAAACTGAAATGGTATCTGTCCTCATTGACAGGTTTATGAGAATTTAATAAAGCGTGGCGCGGATAAAATGAGATATTACAAGGCCACACAAAGCTGATTGACTTCTCCACGTCAGCATTTTTATTTGGTTATTTATTTATTTATTTGTTTTCAGCACAGGGGTGATCTCACCAGCCCTTTGGTGGTGCTGGCCCAGGAGGGATGAGAGGGGAAGATGCAGGCACTGGGAGGGGCTGATCAATCCATTGAGGTGTTTGCTGTGCCCACTGGCCATGATGATTTGTGGCTTTCCAATGGCTCTGGGAAGATGACAGGAGTCACCAAGGGCTTCCCCAGCACTGCCCTGCACATCTCTGCCCCTTGAGCCTCCACAGTGATGGGGTGAACCACCTTGGCATGGGCAGGGCTGCCCACACTGCTCCATCAGGGGGCTGAGCCAGGGACCAGCTGCTGCTTGTACAGACTCTGCAGAGACTCAGCATGGACGGGGCAGGGGGTGCACTCCTGCTGTGCACTGAGTGTCCCTGCAGAGGTGACATCTGTGGTGATGCTCCATGGACCCGCACAGACCACCTGACAACCCGCCTCAGACCACAGGGATGTTTGCACTGATCCACAAGAGCAATCCCAACCTGCAGTAGGGCCCAGGAGGTCAGCACCAAGATGCCACTAACCACATCCCTCCAGGCATGGTCCTGCCCTGTGCCTCAGCTTCCCCTCCTGCTCTGGGCCTGTCTTGCTTGTGTAAATGGAAATTGCAGGTCAGATGAAACCTTCTCCCTGGGAAAATCAGTGTGTGTATCCAAAGTGTGCTAGCTTCCATCCCAGGGCAAACAGGGAGAGCTGGAAATCTGGGTTGTGTTGTAACTGGCTGCCTGTCTCCCTCTCCTGGCCCGTTCAGAAAGTAGGGATCTTGAAAATGAGAGAAAGCGAGAAAGAGGAAAAGGAAAAGGAAAAGGAAAAGGAAAAGGAAAAGGAAAAGGAAAAGGAAAAGGAAAAGGAAAAGGAAAAGGAAAAGGAAACCTCAGTGTGTGTGTACTTTTTTTGCCAGGCAAGCAAACCCACAACGTCAGTGGCCAAGGAGGTTTGGTTCAGCCCAGTCACTCAGGGCTGAGGACCCTGCTATGACTCAGGACCCCATTTGAATCCAGACTCCACACTACAGAAAAATATCACTTCTGGGGAAGACAGTCAGCTTTAAACTTGGGACAGCCCCTGTTAGCCTCAAAACCTGGGCCATGGGACTTCAAACACAAATAATATCAAGTGTTTCCCCTTCTCTACAATGTGCCTTCAGAGAGGGTGGAGATGCCCTTGCTCATTCAATCCTTTCCAGTGTCAAGCACTGGAAAAGGCTGCCTGGGGAAGTGGCTGCATCACAAAAACTGGAGGCCCCTAAGAGATGTCCAGATGTGGCACTTAGGGACGTGGTTTCATGGTGTTCTTGGCAGTACTGGGTGAAGGAGTCAGTGACACCAGAGGTCCCTTCCAACCCAAATGATTCCATGGTTCCCCTCGGAAGGGCAGGCAGCCTGCCAGGCTTGAGGCATGGTCCTGGCCACAGCAACAAATCCTGCCAGCAGCAAAGCTGACAATTTGCAGGGTCAGGTTCTGCTGGGATCTCTCCTTAGCAAAAACAACGTGGTCCCAATGGATCAACAGCAGAACTTCCAGCACTTCGTAAGAGCACTTACAACCACCTGAAATCAAAGTGCTGCTCCCCACAAAAGCTTGGCCTGTCTCATCACACAGACAGCCCGAAAAGGGCTTTCTGCTTTGCGCTGTACTCTAAGTTCAGAGTATATCCCATAGGGTTTAGGGTGCAGAAGTCTCTGCGTACAGGATTCCTGCCAGGCCAGCAGCTCAATCCTGCTCTCTGGTGGCTACACCCGAAAAGCCAAACGCATCCAGCAGCGATTTCTCCTCGGTGCTGCAAGGAATGCTCACCCGGTGTTCCCCCAAATGCCCTTTGTTCATTTGGGTCAGGGTTGAGCTCAGAAGGCAGCTGTGCACAAGGAGATGGAGACCACGGGAGGGTTTTACATTCCTTGATTGAGCAGAGCATGGGTCCATCACTGCAGAGAGCCCATGGGCTCTGAAAAGGGGCTGGAACCATCGCACTTCTTTTAAAAACCCTTCCAAAGCCTTTGGATCATGGAAAGCATCCTGCTGCTCTGCACTCACTGCCCACAGTCCCTGAAGCAGCTTTTCCTGCAATGCCCCAGCCTGTAAACATCCCCCCAGTATCATGATTCCCTTGAAGGGCCACAGGGTGGGGAGCAAACTGGGGAGAATTTCTTCTGCATTTCTTCACCCCAGCCCCACTGAGACATGCCCATGCTCCAGCCCCACAGAAAGGCAGCACAATGGGCTGTCCCAAAGCACATGGATGAGCAGATGTCCCTTGAGGACAGCACCTCTGCCCTTCCCACCATCCCCATCAGTCTCCCAGGGCTGGGCAATGACTGCCTGTGACCCCAGGATTGGTTTTATCAATTGATCCCACCATGAAGCAGCATCCTTCAACTACTGGACTCATCCCTTGATATTCTGAGGAGCATTTAATCATCTTATCCATACTGGCTTCACCCTGTAAAGTTTTAAACAGAGATTACCCCCACTCTTCACTCTGTAATGCACAAAAAAGAAAAAGGATGTTTGAAACTTGTCAAACTTGTCTCCCTGCTCACCAGCTTTGCTGCCCTGGCTGTGCTCCCCCCTGCCCCAGCTGCTCAGTGTGTCAGTGTGTGTAAATCTACACACAACACCCCCACCTCCTGCTCTCCTCCTCTGAGCACACAGAGTAATTACAGTGCAGCAGTGCCAGCAGATACCACGAGCTGATTTCTGCTGATGAATGCAGTCAATCTAAGCACAGTTTTATGTATCATTAATTCCTTTAGCGTTCAAAAAATAACTTTTTTGATGGCAGATAATACTGTAATCACTCATGATTGCCAATAAAATTATCTTCATTGAGCTGTGTAAAACAACTACAGGAGTAAAACAGCTACAGGAGTAATTTTACTCACTTAACTTTTTTTTTTCCTTATTTATTTTTTAATGCAAAGCTGTTTGGACTCAGATCCCTGTAACACAGATGCTGTTAAAAATAAGTCCCTACTCCCTCATTTATATAGAAAGGAGCTTTTCAGAGACTGTTGCTCAAGGTGCCTTCAGCAATATCAGGGATCTCCCAAGGGGTCTTTCCCACCCCAGGGATCCCTCTGTTATGATCTCTTCAGCTTTTCCTTCAAGCTACCATGCAACAGCTGCCATGTACACAAGGAGCAAGAGAGTTTGTGGAAATGCAAGTTGTATGTGCAAGTCATGGTCCTCTCCCAGGGCAGCTCCTCCTCCACTCTGCTGGTGGAGAAATTTGCGAGCCCTTCCTAATCTGCTTCAGAACAGAGTCCACAAGGCTGGCAACAAACTATGTGTTCGAACTGATTGGGGTAACTCACACACTCCAGCCTGAAGATGATTTGGGAGCAACAGGCCCTGGCACTGACAGAGCTCTGGGGAGCAGGCAGTCAGGAGGACAAACACCTTTGTGCCTACAAAGTGAACAATAAAAACATCACCCAGTGAAGAATTTGGTTGAAATATGCAGTTTTCTGGCAGGGACAAAAGAAATCAGTCCCATGGGGCACTGCTTCTTGCTCAAGCTGCTGAACCATCTTCTTGCAGGGGTTAAACAGCTCTGAGTGGAGCTGCTTTACCTTTTTGCAGTTTCATGTGGTCTAACTCCACTCAAGAGTCAGGAACCAACAAGGAGAGGAGGAATGAAGCAAGAGGCTGGCTGTTGTAAATACTGCTTGGATCTTTTTCCAGAGAGCAGGTGACTGGCAATTGGAGGCAGGAACAGGTTGTTAATTTCTGGGAAACGGTCTAAAAGCAGCAGGGTGAAATGGAAGAACAGAAGTGTAAAATACCTGGGTGAATAGCAAACAATTTCTTATTTCCTCCTTGGAAACAAGAAAAGTAAATGAAATCAGCTGTGGGAGGCCAACAGGAGATGCTGCTTCCCTACAGCACACAGACAAAACCATGGATTTCCCTGCTCCAGGATGCTGGGAGTGCCAGAATCAGATTGCTTCATTCAAGAAATATTTGTGTGAGCACACACACAGCTATTAGTCACTCCAAGACAACCTCTGTCCAAAGGAGCCGCAGCATTCCGGATGCTAGGAGACAGTGCTAAGGAAAACACCACTGGGTGTTTACTGTGCCCTGAGCACTGCTCTGGTGTCAGGTGAGCAGGAACTAGCTGGTCCTTCAGCCCCAGCCAGTCTGGCTGACCGTGTGTGACTTGTCTCAGACAGAAGATGACAGCTTTGTGCCCCTCCTTTGGTAACTGCAGGGTTGCAGCGTCTCGGGGTGTGGTGGCACCCACCCAGCCACAGCCCTGTGGACACAGGGAGGTGTGTGAGCCATGGGGAAAGAACCCTTCACAGATCCAGCAGATCCTTGTGTCCTCCCTCAGCCACAGGCTCCAGCCCTGCCAGGCAGTGGAGAAGGAGGAGCAGGAGTAGGATCAGTCCTCAGTTCCAGCACTCCAAGATTCAAGCCCCTGCATATGGGCAGCTCTATGGACATAACAGCAAGAAAGTGCTCATCCAGCAAGGAGACACCAGTGTCCCAAAGGGACACCAGGGCGTCACTTGGCCCACAGGCCAGCAGCTGGCCACCACCCCAGGCCATGGGGAGCAAGAGCAGACCCATTTTAGCTCACTGAGCCGGTGCCAGGCACATCATCCTGGGCAGGGCATCACCAGCCAGCACCTGCACAGGCTGGAGCTCCCCATCCTCTGCCCTGGCTCCTGGCCCATCTCTGCTGGCAGCTGGGCCGCAGCTGCACCTGCTGCATTTTGGGATTTCCCATGCCCTGAGTCACCTTCCTGGAGCTGGCTGGCCCCAGCAGAGAGCCAAGCCTTACCACTGCCCTGACTGATGCTTAACCCCACTTATTCACCCACACACACTCCTCCAGGAAAGGGAGGAAGGAGTCTCCAGCAGCAGCTCCTGGAGGTGCAGGTGCTCCAGGCATAACTCTCCTCCTTTGTTTTCTTCCCTTTCACAAACTGAACTGCAGAAGTTCAAAATTGTTCTTGCATGAGAGATTTTAAGCAGGACTTAAATTAGGGGGAAGAAGGCCGGAGAAGTAATTTTGCCTTCCACAAGAACTAGTTTTAATTTCTGTTTCTCCAAAGTCCCCCACCTTTCTTGTTCTCATCTTTACAGACCTCAGTGCACACGGTTTTACAACCTGCCAGGGAACAGCCCCGTTTTGGCATTGTGGTGAGATCAGTGCAGGAGATTGGAGCCTCCAGAGTGAGAAGGAAGGAATGGAGAGATAGGGATCACAGCCATGGTGTGCTCTGCCAGCTTTGAGCTGATTACATCCTCCTGATTCATGGGAAGGGCACTCCTGCCAACCCATTTCTCTCTTGTGAGCCAACTGCAGTGCCCTTGGGAGTTTGCAATCTTGTATAACTCTTTGAGCCCCATAATCTGAAAAAGGGCAGGGAAGGGGAAGGAAAAAAAAGAAGTTAAAGGAAAAAAAAAACTGCTGGGAAAACTGCTGGTCTTGCATGTGATTTCCTTGACGCAGACAACAGGCAGCTGCTTATTTTCAGAGCAAGAAGACGTGGAGCTCATGAGGACTGAGTATTTTTGAGGCTTCAAAGCTCTTCAGCAGAGCCCCAGGACATGGAGTATGTCCAGCACACCCCAGGACACTGGATGCACAGCAGCTCCCTCCAAGGGTACCAGCCTCTGTCATGGGTAGCTCAGGTGCTTCCAGAGGAGCCCTGAAGACTGAAATAAATAAAGTCAGTGGCCTGAGCAATAATGCCAGGAAAATCGAGTCTGGGTGCATCTAGCTCCATCACATTTTCTAGCTCTGCACCTGCCCAGGGGTGGCTTGGGAACAGCTCATCCTGCTGGGAAGTGAGAAAACATCCCAGACTCTTCCCAACAGGTTTTTCACAATCCTACGGGCAATATCTAAACTGGATAGCTTGAAATATTTTCCAACAGACTTTTGTAAGTCATGGAGGGGGTTTTTTTAAGGACAGACCTCTTGTGGGGCTGGTGATGAAGAAATTCCTTTGGAGTTTCACTCTACACGGAGTGCAAGGCCGCAGAGAGCAGGGATGCCAGACAGCGCTGCTGGAAGCCGCAGCGAGCAGAGGCACACCCGTGCTCTGCCAGCGACAAGTGAGCTCCGCTGGGCACAGCCTGCCACATTTATCGGTCCTTTTTCCCACACAGCCGCTTGGCTCCAGGAAATGCAGGAGACTCAAGTACCTTTGGGTGCTGCAAGCCAAAACTGTTCCTAGAGGGGCTGAGAAATTACGGGGAGATCAAAGGCTCCCTTGAGCGCACGGAAATAAAACCCATAAACCTTATCAGGCAGAGACCACCCAGCGCAGGGAGGAGCGAGCTGTCATCCCGCAGCTTTTCCTGCCGCCGAACCTCCCCCTCGCCGCCCGCCCGGCAGCCAGCCGGTTAAATCGCTGTCCAGCTCCCGATCCCGCCCGGGTTTTGGCTCGCTCTCCCCGCGGGCGGGTGCCCTTGGCCGGCCGGGCGGGGCGGAGCGGGCTGCGGCCGCTCGGCTGCCGCTGCCCCGGTGCCGCCGCCGGTGCTGCCGGTGCTGCCGGTGCTGCCGGTACCGAGCCATGCGGGTGCCGCTGCCCGCGCTGCTGGGCGGCTCGGCGCTGCTGCTGCTGCTGCTGCGATGGCGGCGGCGCCGGGCGCTCTGGAGGAAGGTGGCGGAGGCGCAGGAGCGGCAGGAGCTCAGCCTGGTGCGGATGGAGGCGGCGGCGCGGCGCTTTCGGGAGCAGGTGAGCGCCGGGCCCCGCTCCATCCCCCGGGGGCTCCGCACCTGGGACCCTGCCCCGTGGGTTCCTCACCTGGGTCCCCTCCCCATCGCCTGCCCCGGGGGTTCCTCACCTGGGACCCTGCCCCGTGGGCTCGTCACCTGGGCCCCTTCCCCATCGCCTGCCCCGGGGGTTCCGCACCTGGGCCCCCTCCCCACAGCCTGCCCCGGGGGCTCCGCACCTGGGCCCCCTCCCCACAGCCTGACCCGTGCTGCCCTCCCTGCCTCCCTGCGAAGGGCAGCTGCTCGCCCGCCTGGCAGGTGCTCTGCCGGCTCCTTGTATGGACCCACGGGGATTTAGTGTTGTTATTATTTTCGCTTTTAAGTCAGTGTGTGTGGGCCCTCAGCATCGCGGCGATGGGGAGCGGGAGATAACCCGTTATTATCCCGATAGCAGTCACGGGCAGCGAGGAGGGGGAAATCCCTGTCGGGAAGCTCGGCGAGGGAAATCCCTGTCGGGAAGCTCGCCGTGGCCGTGGCGGGAGGCTCGGGCTGGCGGGGAGGCAGCAGGAAGAGGCGACAGACGATGTGTGTGTTATCAGCAGAGGCCAAAGTGCAGCTGCAGGGTAGGGCAGGGATGGATGCAGCCCCGTGGTCCCGGCCTCGGGCTGGGGCAAAGTCGCTCAGGTTCAGAGTCCAGCTCGGATGTGTGAGGTTTGGTACATTTTTCATGATGGTGAAAAAACCTCTGCTGACCCAGAAATTACCAGCCCAGGGCCCCCCTGGTTTTTGCAATTCCATGTGTAAATATCTTTTAGTGCCAGGAGAAGAACTGGCTCCGGTTCTGGTTTCATTCCTTGATGGAACCATTTGTTAAACCTTGACACCAGCTCCCACTGTAATTCAGCATTGCACTAAGCTGTTCCCCCAGGCCTGGCCATGACCTGTCTGAACAAGGCTGTGTGAATGGCTTTATTTTAATCAGTAGGTGGTTGGTGTGACTGGTCTGAACAGGAAGAAGGGCTGAGAAAGCCAGGGCTAATATTGGCCCTGAGGGTTTCACACCGTGCTCACAGGTGTCAGGTAGGGCAGGATGTGGTCTTGAGGCAGATACCACCTTCAGTGACTAAATGGCAGATATTTTTTGGGTGAGTTACAGAGGGCACCAAGGAGAAAGGAGGAGCCCATCAGCTGCAGTAGAAGTGTGACATTGCCTGTTCCACCTTTCCCGTAGAACCCTTCTGTGAAGGTGGCCTCCATCCTCTCTCTGCCCCTGCCGGAGCTCTCCAGGAAGCTCCGAGATGGCTCCCTGCCCCTGGACCACGTCTTCTATGCCTACGTGGGCAAGGTGAGGAGCAAGGGCAGCACCTCACCCATGGTGGAGGCTGGCTTCTTTTGGGAGGAGCCCAACACAAGGTTCAAACCTGGCTCAAGTGCTGCTGTCACTGCTCACTGGTTAGTGGTGGGCCCTTCTGTGGCTTTCTGTGAGTGGTTAGAGAGCTGGGCATCTGGCTGCCATAGCTCTCAGCTTGGTTTGGAGGAAAAAGGAGCAGCAAGCAGCATCTGCAGAGCCCACACCTTCCCTAGGGCAGGTATACCTGTAGGGAAGTGGCAGAGTGCTGCTAGTGCTGCTGTTGTCTCCCCTCCATCCCCAAATGGATTGTTAAACCTCAAAAAGTCAGTTTTCGTGCTCAGTCTCTACTTTTGCCCTAATGTTCTGTTCACCTCCTGGGTTCCCTCTTAGGGACTATCATTTATGCCATCCCAGAAGCTCAAACAAGAGGACAATCTGTGGTATTCACCTGAGCTGAGTGCCTCCTTTAGCACACACAGACTGGTGCTATGGCCCCACTGTGTCCATCTTGGAGTTTGGCTTGAAAAGCAGCAGCAAAGGCTGCCCTGATACCAGCTGTGCAGATGGGGAAGAAGAAAAAGCAGGTGTCCTTTGCAGAACAGAGCTCATTGTGCAGCACCGTGGGCTATGACTCACCTGTGGGCTTGTCCTGCTCTCCCCAAGGCCCTCCAAATTGCCATAGAAACCAACTGCGTCACGGAGTTTCTGCAGGAGAGCGAGACCCAGCTCCGCAGAGCCAAGCTGATGGACAAGCAGGGTCTGCTCTATGGGGTGCCCGTCAGCATCAAGGACTCCATCAACTGTCAGGTACCCCCAGCACAACTCCACACGTATCCCGAAATCCCTGGGGGTTGAAGTTTGGGGAGGGAGCAGCTTTGACCTCAGCACCTGGCTTGACTTTGTCATAGCTGGTGTGGGATGGGCTGCCTGGACAGGGGAGGGGCTGTACTCCCTGTCTCCCATGTGAGCCAACAGAGGAGTGTGGTCAGGTTTGCCATCAGCATGCCTTGAAATGTGTGTGTGATGGGTTTGTTGCTGGAGGTGCAGTATGCACTTAAACATGTAGATAAAAGTATGGGGGCAAGGAGAATTGCAGTCCTCCAACTGGAAACCTCATTGTCCTCTGTTCCCAGGGTCATGACTCCACACTGGGATTCATAAAAAACCTCAATAAACCCGCAGCAGAGGACAGCGTGGTGGTGCAGGTGCTCAAAAGACAGGGGGCCATTCCATTTGTCAAAACCAATGTTCCCCAGTCCCTCATCAGGTAGGTGGGTGCTCCATTCCCTCAGCATAGCAGCAGTGCTCTCTTCCTCCTCTTAGGGGAGGGTTTCTATCTGGTCTTGTTCTCATTTCCCACTTCTTTTTATATAACAACACCTGGTCTCCGTTCTTTGTGTCTATAAATTTCACTTTAAAAAGTAAACACATTTATGCTGAGGATAAAATTATCTCTGGTTCCACTAGAGAAAAAAAATTATCTGTAGTTCCACGTGGAATCAAGAAGCAGAAGAGGAGGAGGAGAGAAGAGGAGAGAAGCTGTTTTTATCTTTTTTAAAATTAACCTCTCAAAGATGTCCCTGTTAATTCTAAAATGCAAACACATATTCATGGAAGGGGAAGCTAGTTAAGCTAATGGCTTAAATTATTCTGCCCCCAAACCTCCTGCTCTATCTGGCAAGACCTCTCTTGGTGTCACAGATATGTGGTGTGCTCAGGTGTGCTCTGGTGGACAGCCACCCTTCCAGTGTCCCTGTGTCCTGCCAAGTGACTCTGGCAAAGCTCCTCTGTGGGTGACCATTGCCCAAGCCCTATGAAATGCCTTCCTCAAGGTGATGTGGTAATGGCTGGCTACAGTTCAAAAAAGCCACACAAAGAGGTTGCCCCAGGGATTATCAGACTTTGCACCACTTTCTGGGGAAGTCTAGTGTCAAATATCTCTGCAGTTGGCATTTGGCCTGTGCTCAAGCAGGGGCTCAGCTTTGGGTGACCTGTGGCACTTGGCTACCTGAGCAGGAAGACTTTCCAGGAGGGTTGCTGTATTTGTGCTGCCAGAGGTTCTCTCTGCAATAGGTTTAATGTCAGTGAAATAAGCTGTCAGTGAATTCAGGTCCTGGGACCACCAGGAAAAGGCTCATGGTCTCTACAACCACAGTAAACCATGTCAGTGTAACAGCTGGTGAATTACCTGATTGCCTTTTCAAGGTCTTTGAGTGGTGACTGGGCTCCACAGCAGCAGATACCTGAATTCCTTATTTGCAATATGTCTCTCTCTCTTTCTCTCTCTCTTCAGCTATGACTGCAAGAACTTAATCTTTGGTCAGACCCGCAACCCTCTGATGTTCACCAGAACCCCCGGAGGCTCCTCTGGTGGGGAAGGAGCACTTGTAGGAGGTGGTGGGTCCATCTTGGGCATTGGGACAGATGTAGGAGGGAGCCTGCGTTTTCCTGCTGCCTTCTGTGGGGTCTGTGCAATCAAACCCACAGGGAAGAGACTCAGGTACTGTGAGAAATGCAGCAACGTCTCTGGGTGACACCCACTCTACCGACCACTGTGCTGGGATGTTCCTACTCCTGTGGGCAAGGGAAACTTGGGAAGAACTGGGAAGAGCTCATTTATCCTTCCTGCCTGGGCAGTATCTGAGGCCTCTACGGAGGGAAGCATTGGTTCCCCCAGAATGGAGGTGGGGGAGCCTCTTCATCTGCATGCTGAGGGGATGGTTCCTCCTGGCTGACAAGGCCTCAACCACTCAGGCCTAGCCTGTGTCTCTTGAGCTTTCTCCTGGCCCTTCCTTCAGCCAACCTTCACATCTGCAGTTTTAATTAATGCTTGCTTCTGCTTAAAGCCTTTCCCTTCAATGAAAACCCCTCAGCTGCTCTATTTTGTGTCTCTTTTCTTTACAGCAAAAGAGGAGTAATGGCTGGAGTCGCTGGGCAGAAGGCAGGTAGGAGCTGATGTCTGTCCCCCAGCAGCCGGGCAGGGGTGAGAAGGACCCTCAGCTGGTTTTGGGGCACTTTCTCCATCACCTTTAGAGAGAAGCAGGTTGCCTTTCAGGGATTTATTTATTTTTTTACATGAGCTGAGAGGAGCTGTTTGTGTAGCATAAACCACAATACAACCTGTTACCCACAGGGCGTGGCCTTGTCTGTCGCTGCTTCGTGAGGGTGGGATTAGCAGCCAAAGGGAGTGTGTGATTGACAAATCTTTTTGTTTATTTTTTTAAGTCATGAAATGGAGACGTCAGGGTGCACATTAATGGATAGCAGCTCAGTCCATAATGATGGACCTGTGGGTGGGAAGACACTTGTGGGCGTCCCCTGCCCAGTTCTTAAAGAGGAACTATTGTCAACACTACATTAAGACAAAACAATGTCAAGAGGTCCTGGTTGTGCAGAACATGCCATTGGAAGACCCTCAGCCATGAATGCTCTCTTGTGGTCTCTTCCAGTGGCTGCAGCAGTGGGACCACTGGCCAAAGACGTGGAGAGCCTGGCGCTGTGCCTGCGGGCGCTGCTGAGCGAGGACATGTTCAGCCTGGACAGCACAGTGCCACCCCTCCCCTTCAATGAAGAGGTACAGAGCCTCCAGAGATCTCTGGGGAGAGCTGCCATGTTCAGCCATGGACAGCACAGTGCCACCCCTCCCCTTCCATGAAGAGGTACAGAGCCTCCAAGAGGCCACAGATCTCTGGGGAGAGCTGCAGGCTGAAAACACATGGGTGGGCACTGGACAGAGCCAAGTGCTGCTTTCCAGACTCACCCCATGGCATGGCTGTGCTGCTGGCTGCCCTGGCACCCTTCCAGCCAGCCTCTCCCTCTCCCTGCAGGTGTATTCCAGCACGAAACCCCTCCGCATAGGCTACTATGAGACGGATTTCTTCACCATGCCCAGCCCGGCCATGAGACGCGCCGTCCGCGAGACCAAGCAGCTCCTGGAGGAGGCTGGACACACGGTAGGGGATAGTGGATGTCCCCTGCTTGGACAGGGAACAAGCCCATCCCGTGTCTCTTGACTCAGCAGTTGTTGCTCAAAGGGAAAACATTGTTCTCAGGGAAGGATGGAGGTTTTCCTGTGGGCTTGTCAGGAAATCCTCAGCCCGCCTCAAGCCCTCAGTGGCTTCTCCCAAGCAGTGCCTGTGCCACTGATACCCTGCTCCATTGTCCCTCCAGCTGGTGCCCTTTGAACTCACAAATGTGGAGTACGTGATGTTTAACTACTGTGTCAGGGGAATGTTCTCAGATGGAGGCAGCTCCTTCGCCAGGAACTTGTAAGTGTGGCCTGGAACGGTTTGGTGGGATTGGTGCCTGGCTATAAAAGTCCTCCCTAGGGTCTGGCTGGGCTCAGGATACAGGTGACAGATCTAGTGGATGTAGGTAGTGGCTGGTAGGCAGTGGGGGAGGCTTAATATTAAGTGATTCAAGTGTACCTTGGTTCTCTTTGGGATTGTTACCAGCCTTGGAAGGAGGCTGGGAGCTGATATCTTTTAAATGCTGTGGGAATCAAGTGTTGCCCAGCAGAATGGAGCAAACCTCTTTTTGTCACTTGGATATGCTGTTCAGAGGGGTTGCCTGGGAAAAGCTGATCTGCTGTGATTGATTCCTACCACTGCTCAGCTAAACCCTCCCTCTCCCTTTCAGCAAAGGGGAGATGGAGAAAGGCGGCTCAGGGCTGTTCTTCTGGCTGGCAAAGGCACCACACTGGCTGAAAACTCTCCTCTCCTGGATTTCCAAACCTTTCGTAAGGTCCATTTCTTTCTGGTGTAGACAGAGTTCAGCTGTATGTGAATAACTTGTCTCCCATTGCAGTAAGGCTTTCTCATGGAGAAGTCTCTGGGCATTGTTATCTGGCTGTTCTCAGACACATCTCCAAACTGGAGTGATGCTATTTCTGTTCATTTTCTCCCCACTTTGGGGAAAATGCAGCCTGAACACTGAGGAAACAGCTTCTGTTTGTGACTGAGCTGTCTCAGGACAGAGGTGGGATTCATTATTTTTTTTCATTTTCTCCTGTTCAGGTGCCTCGAGCTTCAAGTATCATAAGAAGTATGAAAGAAAAGTGAGTAAATCTGAGCCTGAGCAAATGTGTGAAGATTTGTTTTGCAGCAGTGTTTGCTACATTATTGATATTGCTGCAGCTGTGTGTGTTTGAGAGAATGCAAGGCAGAAAATGCAAGGGTGGGAGCAAACAGAGCAATTTGTGTCAACACCATAACCCTGTTGGGTTTGGAAAACTGTTTGGAAATTGAGGGTGGAATAAGAGCAGGGTTATAGCCTTTTGCTTAGGAAAAGGATGAAGCCCGTGGGAATGAAATGTGGTGTTGGCTTCAGCACTGGTCAATGCATCCATCATGCCAAGAGTTAGGGATGCCATAAGGCAGAAAGAAGGTGTGCACAGGGAAGGATGCCTCTCATTGGGTTTGTTTCCTTTTACAGCACAGTGGATGAAGTCTGGAGCCTTCATCAGGAAATTGAGGTAAAGTATTACAGTTTGGTGTTAAATAGTTTTTGTTTGATTTCTCTTTGGGGAGAGGCAGATTCAGCACTCACCAATGCTAGGAAATTATTCAGGTCTCTGGTGATGTAAGATGGGAACGCATCACTCCTCAGCAGACCTCACTTGGGTGTGCAAGTTCTCAGCATATTTAAACACATAGACAAGTTCATGATGCCAAATCACACCTGAATTTCTGACACCTGCATATAAAAACATACATCATCAGACATGCCTTTATTTCTCTTCTGGTTTTCCAAAAACAAAAGCTCGTGTCTCAAGTCACCACATGCCTGTGCACTTATTCTTTGCCCACCTCCAGTTTACCAGGAAGAGGGTGCTTTGTGACCTGGGAGGAATATTGTCCAGGCAGCAAAGCATTGCTGGATTTTAGCAGGATCAGGCCTGACGTAGCCTGTTGGCTGCTGCCAGAGAAGAGCCAGGAGCCCAGCTGGATGCCCAAGGAGAGCGTCAGCCAGCAGCTGTGGGGCAGTACACCCACCCCACTGACCACCAGCACATTTCCTCCTCAGGACTATTGCCACCAGTTCATTGCCCAGTGGAAGCAGCTGAATCTGGATGTGATGCTGTGCCCCATGCTAGGCCCAGCTCTCGGCATCGGCTACCCTGCCAAGCTCTCAGGTAGGGCACTGCCCTTCGCTGTGGCGCTGTGCCAGGGCCCATGGGCAGCCTTCCTGCTTCCCTCACATGCCCAGGCTGCTGGCCAGCAGCAGGAAGAGCTCAGCTCTTGGGACAGCCCATGGGGTGCACCTGGAGCAGCCCCCGGTGCAGTGGGAGCCAAAGGGCCGATCTCCATCCCTCAGCCCCTGAGCTCCCAGCACCCCATTAGCTGCAATCCTGCATACACAGAGGGGTGAAGGCTGTCCCTGTGCAGGCTGGCACTGCAAACCCCCCCCCTCTCCCCCAGTGGCAGTCAGCTACACCATGCTCTACAACGCCTTGGACTTCCCCGCTGGCGTTGTCCCCGTCACGCTGGTGACGGACGAGGATGAGGAGCAGCTCAAGGGCTACAAGGGATACTACCAGGACTGGTGGGACCGTACCCTCGCGAAGGTGAGCAGTGCCAGGTTCTGCAGGGGCACCAGCTCCCCCATCTGTCCTTGCTCTGGATGTCCCCAAGCCTGTCCCTGTCTCTGTGCCCCAGGCTTTCCGTGGCAGCGTGGGGATGCCCGTGGCCGTGCAATGCGTGGCCCTGCCCTGGCAGGAGGAGCTGTGCCTGCGCTTCATGAAGGAGGTGGAGACCCTCAGCCTGAAGAAGAACAGCTTCTCCTGAGCCCCAGGTGGTCAGGCAGAGCAGGATGCCAGCTAACAGCAGCGTGGGCCATCCTTTGTGTGACCCAGAGGACTCTGGTTCCCCTCAGGGAGGATGGATGCAGTGGTGGCTGGGCTGGCTGCTGGATGTGGGAGCAAGGGGAAAGCAAGGCGAGCTCTGATGTGGTGGAGCTCTTCCAATCGTTGTCCTAACATAGTACTTTTTATTAACTGAGTTATGTCTGTTATTTCAAGTCTGTGTTTGTGTGTGGGGTTGGGGTGGATTTTAATCACCCCAGGGAAATGCGAGAATGTGACCTTTCTATTACAAATGGGGAAACTGGGGCACGGGCTGTGGTTCTGTCTGAGATGCTCAGACTACTCCTTGGGCTGCTGTAGGAACAGGGATTTTCCCCTCTGCTCTGAGCTCCCTGAGGATGAAATCTGGTGTTTTCCCTAGCACAGACCAGCAGTCAGAAGGGAAAGCTGAGCCTCCATGCAGACTCTGGCAAGCAGGGATGGAGCTGGCCCACTTCCCACAGGGCTGCTGGCACCCTGCACAGCATGCAGGAGAAATCATGGAATTGCAGAACAGTTTGTGTTGGAAGGGCCCTTAGAGATATCTCCTTCCAGTCCCCTTCCACAGGCAGGGACACCTTCCACTAGGAGCAAGCAGTTTGCTCAGAGCCCCACCCAACCAGGTCCTGAACAGTGCCAGGAATGAGGCATCCACAGCTTCTCTGGGCAGCCTGTGCCAGGGCCTCACCACCCCCAAGGAAAGAATTTCTTATATCTTGCCTAAATCCACCCCTTTCAGTTTGAAGCCTGTGTTGAGCAGCGTGCCAAGGTCAGATGGAGAGCAGAACACCCTGCACATCTTCTCCTCCCCTTTGGCCCATGCCAGGTTTTCCAGCCACTGGCAGCCCCTGTCGCTGGGGTTGGCAGCACTGGCTGTTCCCAGCAGGTTTCCAAGGGTGTTCCAAAAGGAATACCACAGTGCAAAAGTGTTTTCCCAGTGTGGGAATGCCAAAAGCAGATTGTAAAAAAGCTCTGGCAGGATTAATGTTTGGGTTTTTAATGTATTGTCATAGTTTAAACTATGCAAAAGCATGGAGTGTTTTCAGGGGCTTGGACTAGTGTTTATCACAGCCAAGGAGCAAGCAGGCCCCAAGGACCCCCATTCTTTATCAGCAGGCTCAGGAGGGAGGGAGCTCCAGGCATCCCACGACTGAATGCTATGCAAAGCCAAGCCCAGAAGAGCCTGGGTGGGGTTACAGGTGCTTTCTTCCCACACTGGATGGGGAAAATGCTGGATGAGGTTATAAGTTTGTTTCAAAATTTAAGCCTGGAGGACTTGTCCCAGGAAAGGCAGTGCCACCTGCACCCCTGCTCCTGGAGCCAAGCACCACATCATTGATAGCTTAACCACTCTCTCCCTGGCATGGGGGTGGGCAGGGGGCAGGAGTCCAAACCAGTGAACCTGAACCTATATTTCTCACTGGAAGCCCTGAGTGAAGACCTCCAGCAAGCCATGCCCATGGGACAGTGCACCAGGCAGGGATGGAGCTGCTGGGTGGCTCTGGGGACTTGAGGCTGCCCCAAGGGCCAGCTTGCAGCAAGAGGTTGGTGTGAGTGGCAGCACTGAAGGCTGGGATGGGGCAGTGAAGACCAGTCAGTGGGGAGAGGTTGGTGACATCCCCACTGAGCTGCATGGCTCATTTTGCTGCCTGCCCTGTCCAAACAGGGAGGATCCTCCTCAGTTTTCCTGTCAGCAGTTTCTCTGCAAGGTCTCACGCCTTCCTCAACTTCCTCCCTGCTGCCACAGGAATGATCCCACGGGACATGTCTGTAACAGGCAAGCAGGGAACATGATACAGCAGCACGACCACTGGCTTCAGTTCCCAAATGAGACCCCTCCTCCAGAGAGCAAGGGTTACTCAGGATGCTCTCCCCTTACAAGCTGTGCTGCCCTGCTGACTGGAGCAGAGCCAGAACATCTCCAGAATTAGGGGGGTTGCCTTCCCTCTTGGCAATGAGCTCTCAGAGGCATCCCTCTCCCTTTCCGGTGGGCTTGCAGGTGCTTGAGAACTGAGAGAAGTTAATTAATTTTTTCAGCCTCTTCTTTTTGCACTAAGCCACAGAACAGTCCTGGGCAGGGATGCACCCATGGATGGGTAAGGGGCAGCTGGTCTGGCTACAGGTCCAGATCTTGGCATTCTGCTGGCTGGAGGATGGGTTGGAAACAGGAGAGCAGACTCTGGATCCATCAGAGGGGATTTCCCAACACTGCTTGCTGTCTGGTTCAGGTTGCCAAAATGATTTTCAAAGGGGCTTTTCTTGAAAATGATACAGAGCAGTCATTCCTTGAAGGCACCTTCAGAGAGTTCCTCCCACACTGCATTACCGGAGTCACTGTTGCACCTCTCTTGGTTCTCCTGAGCTCCCATCTCTCCACAGAGACCCTTTGGCTCCCTACATGAGGGTCCCAGGACAAGCAGAACTACATTTTCCCAGGCTCACAGGGCTGCAGGTGATGCTGCCTGAGGGGCAAGGATGATGGCTGAGCACTGCTTGCCATTGGGCTCATTAATTAAGTGTTCATTAATTACTACACGTGGGTATGGCAGGGCCAGCCCAGAGCTGGGCTGTGCTGGCATTCAGCTCTGTGTGCAGCCAGGTACAGCCACAGCCACTGGCTGGGGGGACACAGCCTTGGGGACCCCCCTGCCTTGGGGAAACCCCCCAGGCTGAGTAAGCTGAGCACACAGCTCTGAGCCTGACCCTCAGTGCTGCTCCAGCAGCCAGACCCTTTCAAAGTCCACGCTCTGCAAAGTCCATTCCTGGACTTTGTTAAAGCAACTCTGATGCTGCACAGTAGGCGAGCACAGTCTGCGTTCATCAGCCCTCTGAGGAGTAGGTGGGAGAGCCAGGTGTCTGCAGCTGGCCTGAAGAGACACAAATCATGACCCAAGAGCGACTGTGGCAGGTCCTGGATCCGTCCTGGGGAGACCTCCATGCCCTCTCGGCTCTGCTCTGCAGCTCAGCTGCAGCTGTGGGGCTCCTGAGATGGCTGGGAAGGAGGCAGGTCCAGCAGAAGATGGATGAGGCAAGGAGGTCTCGGCACCTGGCCCTGGAGAGGATGGAGAAGGCAGCTTGCAGGCTTAAACAAGAGGTAAATTTGGGGTATGTGCAGGGAAGGGATGCTAATTTGGGTAACAAAAGAAATGGGGGATCTCTGATCAATCCCTCTGTGAATGTGCCTGGGACAGGGCATGTTTTGTAGCATCACCAACCCAAAGTTTTGTGAGGGTCATCACTATCCATTGCCTCAGAAGGCCCTCTCACAAAAGACTGTGTAAATTAGGTATTTCTCAATGCAGACCCATTGAGGAAATGCTGAGGATGAAAGAAAAGTTGGAGCTTGGGACCTTCTCAATCAGGTCACCACCCCAGACCTCCACACCCATTCTCCTCATCCATCCCTACTGCCAAGCCTTTCCTCTCCCATCCTCTTTCCTCTGCCCCTCCATAGGGATCTGTCTGCCCCATCATCCTCTAAGTACAAGGGAGTTCCACAACCTTCCAATATCTGCACATCTGTGAACAAAAGCAATTTCCTCCTGACCATGCCCAGGTAAAGAAGCACCTGGATTTTAGGGGGTCAGGCCTTTGGAATTGTCTTAAACCCAGAAGAAATACCTCCTGCTATTCTTTTCTTGGAAGGGAGGTTGCAAACAGCCCACAAGTTTTTCCCCCCACCCTTGTTAATGATAAATTTTGTAAAACTTTAGCTGGTTGAACTGCTCTTCAGTGAGTTAGAGTTAGAAGGGGAGTGAAGGCCTGTAAGAGAGTAAACAGAGACAGGTCTAACCACTCCTACAGGTTCATGCAACTCTCCAGTCAAGGTGCAGCTTTCTGCCTGTTTTGGTTCCAGTTTTATGAACTCAGACTCGGCAAATTCCCCATCTGCAAATTCCCCACTCCAGCACACACAGTGCTCTGTGGGAGGTCTGCATGTTTACAGGGCATATATCCTAGAATTTTCCACTAAAGGTGGCTGCTGGGCAGATGTTAGAATTGGGTATTTGCAGACTTAACCAACCTTTTCTTTTTCTTCCCTCTGCACCCAATTCTCCACCCTTTGCAGAACCCAGGCACCCAGAGCTCCCAAATCCTCTCTCTGACAATGGTGGAGCTGGCAGAGAAGCTGAAGGAGGGGTCCCTGTCCCCAGAAAGTGTCCTCTACTCCTACATGGACAAGGTGGGTGATACCTCCAGCATGGCAGAGATGCTGCAGGGCTCTCCTACAGTGGGACTTTCAAATTAAAAATCAGCTCATTTGCTGAGAGAACCAGCAATGCTAGGGATTACAATTTTTGGTACTGTTATGTCTGAAGGCTGCCTTACAGCAGGACAGAATCCAGGGCAGAAAAACATCTCAGAAAGAAATATATTAAATTTATAGGTAAAATCTCAATAATGCTGAAGCTTTGAGAAGGTTGAAAATTCAGCCTGAAAACTCAGTATGTAATGTCTCCTTCCATCCATTCCTCTGTCCTGCTGCTCTTCTGTGTTCTGGAGAGGCTTTGGAGGTGAATCGGGAGGTGAACTGTGTCACAGACTTCATCCATGGATGTGAGGATCAGCTCCAGGAACTGAAGAAGCAAAAGGAGAAGGGGCTGCTCTATGGCATTCCCATCAGCATCAAGGACCACATTAACTGCAAGGTACCTCCCCAGTTCCTCTGCCTTTTGCTGTGGGTCTGGGAACAGGCCAGGATGTCCCATCCTCATCAGGACTGGAGAAGAGTTCCCTCAGACAAGGATGTTCTGGGTCCAATATTGTGGTACCAGCAAAACTACTTTTCTTATGATTAAAATTTTGTTTTCTCCAGAAACTGGTAACCTGTTCTGATCTGGTTTTCCCTGGGATAGTCAGGTCCTGTTCTGCCTCTGAGAAAAGTGAGGTGGGAGCTTTGCCACAAGAAGCATGATGAATTAGGTCTGGTTTTGTCACAGCTCCAAGCAGCATCTCTCCTGCACTAAAAAGAGCTTTGTTTCCCATCCCCAAGGGCCACATCTCTTCTGGAGGGATGGTGAAATTTCTGGGCCAAGTGAAGGAAGAAGACAGCGTCATTGTCCAGGTCCTAAAGCACCAGGGGGGAATCCCCTTTGTGAAAACCAACATCCCACAGACCATGATAAAGTAATGCCATGTTTGCCTTCATGGAAACACTGTGACACAGGCCTCTTGCTGTCCAAGTTAATTGCACATATTAATTGCCTCCTTACTTTGATCTAAAATTATTTCTCTTGTATTTGATACTTCCCTCTTCTTAAATTCAGCTGTCTCAAGAAATCTATTTCGTGCCAATTCCACCTTAATTCCACACCCATCCCCGCACAGTGCTCTACGCCCTGCGTTTATGGTTTGCAGAGGCAGAAGCACCTCACTCACCTGCTGATCTTCCTCTCCCCAGCTACGACTGCAGCAACCTCATCTTTGGGCAGACCTTGAACCCTCTGAACCCCCAGAAGAGCCCCGGGGGTTCCTCAGGAGGAGAGGGAGCTCTGATTGCAGGGGGAGGCTCCATCCTGGGCATGGGCTCGGATGTGGCTGGCAGCATCCGCCTGCCCTCCAGCTTCTGCGGGATCTGCGGCCTCAAACCCACGGGAAACAGGATCAGGTACATCCCAGCTCCTGTCCCCTTCTTCCACACACTGTGGAGGCTGCAAGGTGTCCCCACAGTGCATCAAACTGTGGTAGTGCCCGTGGTTTCCTCCAGGGTTAAGTTAGCATTGAACTCGCTCTGTTAATAACACGAGATGACTTCAATCTGTATCACAACAAAGACTTATTCAGTTTTTAATAGCTCTGGCCAAGAAGCTGAAAGCAAATGCTACAGGATGATTTCCTTTTCAGATGTTTGCCATCCCTTGCTTTTATTGTAAGAGTTTTCTGTTTATCAGAGGTGGCTTGCCCATAGATAAGGAGTTAGTTACAGCAGGGAAAAGAGATGAATAAATAATGTCCTTTGCAATACCACAGTCCTTAGCATCTTCCAGACCATGTACGTCTTCTTCATAGCCTAGGAAGTGTCAAGTCTTTGCAGGAACTGGAAAGGAACCAGGAGGAACCAAAGGAAAGGAAAGGAAAGGAAAGGAGGAACCAAATCCCTCCTAGATTCGGTTGTGGGCAAATGGGAAGTTGGCAGCTCAGCATGGTGACCTGCCCTACAGCCTGCTGCTAATTTCTTCTCCCATTATGTTCCCAGCAAACAGGGAGTCGTTGGTGCTCTCATGGGAATGCAGTCAGGTAAGTCCATGATGGCATGTTCCTACATCAAACCTTTGCCTCTTACATCTCCAACTGCTGAAATGCCAGCAGGCCTGCTTGCCCTGCTCTGTGCCCCACAGCCAGCCAAAGCAGGGATTATTAAAGCAGCCTCCTGCCATGACATTTTGCACCATTGGTTCTGTTCTGCGTGGTGGCTGGTGTTGGCTGAACCTCAGCAGGATGAAATCAGTGCAATGATGGAATGGAACCAGGCATTGCGATGCCAGGCATGAGAGGTGTGAGATGTGCATGCCAAAGGCCTGGGATGTCTCACTGGAGATGCTGCCAGGAGCCTCTGACAGCTTCAGCTCCACCCAGGCATTGGTGGAAGGCTGCAGCCCTCTCTCCTCACATCTGCAGAAGCCTGGCCCAGGGGGTCATCAGGCTCCTTAGGCTGCCTCTGCTCTGAGACTGACAGATCATTCCTGATGGACCTCCTTGCTCATTCCCCTCATTCCCCACTTCTTTTCCCTGACCTGAAACTCCTCCATGCTGGAGCCCCACCAGCAGCTCTGTGCCAGCAGCAGCCCACCTGGCAGCAGTGGCAGGTGACAGGCCCTTTGTGCTCACAGTGACAGGGGTGCTGGGGCCCATGGCACGGGACGTGGACAGCCTGGCCCTGTGCATGAGGGCTCTGCTCTGCCAGGAGATGTTCCAGCTGGACCCCACCGTGCCCCCCATCCCCTTCAATGACCAGGTAAGGCTCAGAGGTGCTCCCATGTCTCCACCTGCCCAGCAACAATCTCCAGAAATTCCTAGATTTCCAAGATGGCAAAGGACCCAGGGAAACACACACCTTTGTGGACAGAGGACACCCAGCACGAGTGACCCCAGAAGCAGCCTCACAGCAGGGTTGGCATGCAGGAGATGGTGTGGAAAGGACCACACCAAGGACACTGCTGCAGACCTGTGTCTGGACAACACTGCTTTTCACCAGCCCTGTTCCTCCCATCCTCCCCCCAGCCCAGGAGAGCTCAGCTGGTGCCTCCCTGATGTCAGGATCTTTAGCTGGTCAGAGTGATCCCGAGAAAAGTTGGAAAGTCTCTTTTCCCAGGCTGGCACTCAAAGAAGGAGTCGGAGCTCTTCAGTTCTTGGTCTCAAGGTTGTTTATTGTATCTTATCTATAAAATTATTTCTCCATCCGGCAGGACAGTTCCAGGCACTCTGCCTGCCCCCGGGGCGGTGTTATGTCTTTATACTAAAAACTATGTGTATAATGTTTACAATTACTTTCCAATACCTGTCACCTATGTTAGACAGTGAGCTTCTACTCTAAACCAACCTGTAAGTGCCAACATCACAGCAGAAGATGGAGGCCAAGAAGAAGAAGGAGAAAGACTGGACATGCCCAGATCCCTGAACCCCTGAACCCCCATTCTAAAAACCCCAAAATCTACTTTTCACCTTGTGATAAATTCACTATCATTCCACTTAATTTGTCATGGCTTGCAGATCTTCATGTAAGGTTGGTAACTTGTTCCACGGGTCATAATCAAACCCACAGGGGCATTTTGGGCTCTGTGCCAGGGTCTCTGAGCCCCCTGGCAGGGGTCCCGGCCATCCTGGGCAGCCAGAGGGATGTGCTGGGCCCTGAGCCCTGGGGGCAGCCCAGCCTGGCTCCTCTCCTGGATGCAGTTGTGTCTCCCCTTCTCGCAGGTTTACAGCAGCTCGGAGCCCCTTCGTGTCGGGTTCTACGAAGGGGATGGGTACTTCCAGCCCTCGCCCAGCATGATTCGGGCTGTGCAGCTCACCAGGAGGCTCCTCCAGGATGCAGGCCACACGGTGCGTGTCCGTGCCTGGAGCTGTTACCCTGCTCCTTACAAAGTCTGGATAAATCACTTTCCATCTCCACTTTGGCTCCTTGTGAAAGAGAAAGGCAAATGCAGCAGCTCGTTTTCTAAACTGGAGTGATCTTGTTTATATTTCTGGCCTAGCAGACATAATAATTATGTTCAGATATCTCCACGTCACACCAAGCAGTGTTGTTTCCATCGTGCTTGGTGTTCTCATAAATGTCAAACTCAAAACAGTTTCAGTGATCCCTCAGCTGTTAAACACAGCCTGTAGATTTCCTGGTGGGTAAGTGGGAAGGAAGTTGGAGCAGTTGACCCTCCAGGGACTTATTTTAGCCTACATTTTTCTGTGGTTCCACCAGTGGAAATTTCTCTATGGTAGCTGCTCCAATGATGCAAAATAATTTTAAAAAAAATTTAATATTGGTGGTTTGAAGTGTCTAAGAATTCTTCTCTAAGAATGTGGAGGAGTGCCAGGTCTAATATGTATTAATGCCTTGCCTAGGGCTAATGGGAAAGGACAGCAGGCAGATGAAAATGAGAACTTGCTGTCCTAGAGCAGCCTCCCTGCCTAGGCGTAAGTCTCCCACCACTTCCCACTGAGCTCTGGTGAGCACTGGTGAGGCAGGGGGGCTCACAGAGGGCTCTCTGAGTCATTCACCCTTGCTGCCTCTTGGACAGGGATGCTTTTCTTGCAGCTTGTTCCCTTTGCCCCGCCAAAGATTGACTACATGGTGGATGAGCTGTTCACCAGAGGGATTTTCTCAGATGGAGCCGCCCACCTGGTGGACTGCTTGTGAGTAAAACCCATTGCTGTGTGGGCTGCAGTGAAACCTGCAACTGTGAGGGCAGTGGGTGCATCTGGAGCATTGCTGTTGTGTGCACACTGAGCAATGAGCAGCAGAGGAGCAGTTTCTCTAGTTCAGGGTGACTCTGGCACGAGCAGCAGGCTGTTCACACACAGAGCTGACATTCTGTGCCCACCGTGCCACTCTGTCACCTCAGCATGCCCAGGGCTGTGCATGGCCCCACCACTGCAAAGCCCCCCAGAACTTTTATGGCCCTGATGACCCAGGGGCCATTAAAAAAAAATTGAAGTACTGATTTATCTGTCACTTTTGCCATGAACATTTATACCTCAGCATTTATTGCTCAGTGTTTTCTGTTGAAATGGGCAGATTTTTTCTTCTAGCAGCTCCCCTCCAAGACAAGCCCTGCCTTGGGAGCAGCACTGCTGTTCCTATTCCTCTGTCCACAGGTGACTTGTCCTGACTTTTTCACTCTCTGCTCTTGCAGCAAAGGAGACATGGTGGATCCCAACCTGAAATCCCAGTACAACACTTACAGGCTTCCTGCTCTGCTGAAAAGGATCTTGGCTATCATTCTGAAGGCCATAGTAAGTGTGTGGGTGTGCCTCACCTGTGTTAGAGGAGATCTGCAAGGTGGGGAGGCTTCCTCGTGCAGGGAGGTAAATTGTACCACCCAGGAATGCTTGCCTGATGGGCTTCATAATGAAATACATTTCATTTTCAAACCCAAGATGAACTTATCAAGTGAGTCTGACAGCCTTTTGTGGGAGTTTTGCATGGTGAGGTTAAAATATGATGGGCTGTGAGCATACAGCCCTTCCAGCAATGAGCTCCAGGAGAAAGGATATCACTAGCAAGGATCTAAACAGCATTCCCACATCCAGAAGATGATTTCCAGGACTACTAGTGTGGTCTAGAGCCTTATTTGTAAGAGTTGTAGTAATTAAATGTGTAAATTATTGTGGGAATAAACCCACTTCACTGGAACTGGCCTGTCCTTCAGTGCCACTTGTGCCAGGAGAAGACAGATGCCCAAAATGCAGTCCCAGGGTAGCAGTCCCAGGGTAGCAGTCCTAGCTATTCCAGCTGCATTGCTGTTGACTAATCCCAGGTTTTTCTCTTCCCTCCAAAAGTACCCACGCATCGCTCGGGATCTTGGTGCTCTCTGTGGAGTGGGGTAAGGACCCTGGGGTAGCTCTGGAGAAAGGGGATGTGCCTGCCTGTGCAGGCAGATGCCAGCTGGGCAAAGCCCTGCCATGGGGCTGGGTGGCACAGGCTGAGCCAGGTGGGGTGTGCTGCCTCTGCACCACCCGGGCTCAGCGCTGGCTAATCCAGGGATTCTCAGCCAGGGGGTGTTTAAGGGCTTAAGGATGCTCAGAGTGACAGGTGATCCTCAGAGTGATCCCTGGAGACCAGCACAGGAGATAAGGGCTGTTTTCCCTGTCTGGGTGGTGCCCAGAGCATCACGTGTTAATGCAGAGGTTTCTGCCTGCACGTGCAGTGTGGTGTGAGGCATCTACACCTCCAAGAGAGGCACAGACACACCACACCAAACTGGTAGCAAATGAATTTAGAACACTGATTTTTATCCAGGTCTTCTGGCATGCTTTAACAAAAGCTCTTTTGATGTACCTGTAAGCATGTGTGCACCAGGGGATCAGCTGGGTGGTACCATCGCTTGTTCCCAGGAGGATTGTGCAGTTTTCTTAAAAATGGGCTCTCTGTGCATTTTCTTAGCTGCTTTCTGTTGCCACAAAGCTCATTAATTCTGTCACCTTTCCAGGTCTGCCAAAAACCTCTGGGATCAGCACAGAGCAGTGGCGGTAACGTGACTTTATTTTTCTTACTATAGTGAGAGGTCTCCAATGTTTCTAAGCAATTGCTTTGCACTCTGTGATGGATTTGGGGTTGGAAATTATTCACCATACTTTGCCCTGCACTGTCTAAGCAAAAACAGCATAGGAACAGCCACTAAAAATGAGGCTTCCCTTCGTCTTTTCTGTCTCTTGTGAATTCTTCATTTCAGGTATTAGGTGTCACTGTTCTGACCTAAGGCCATGCTTAAACTATCAAGCAGAGACATTAGGAGTCAAACATTTTGTACATGAACCCTGTGACTTAGGTAGCTTCCCTATGAACTTGTTTGAGATCAGGAACCTCAGACAGGAAGTTTTTTCCTGGACAACTGCATCCAGCACGGCCACAAGCTGACCAGGTTCCTCTTTTAAACCAGCTGAGTTTTATGCTTCAATTTAGTTTTATTTACTGCCTCCTCTTGTCTCTGCTCTGATGGTTGGAAACCACCGTGTTTCCTTTGCTCTTTACTCCCTTCCAGTTTATCCTTATTTTATTTTTGTCCCTGGGTTTAAATAGCACCTCTCCTCTCTGGTATTTTCCACTGCCTCTATTTATAGAGAGTATCCTCTTTCAGCTGGTGTTTTGCAACGCTGAGGAGGCTGTTTTGGTGTCCTCCCACAAGGCAGGATCTGTGTTCCCTGGGACACCCTCACAACCCTCCCCGAGGAGCAGCATCCCCTCAGCCTGCACCACCAGCCTCCATCAGTGCCACTCACTCCATGCATGTGCACTGTGGGCTGACAAATTATAGGGCACAGGAAAAACTCCTAAAAAGCTGCCTGGTCACTGGTGGGAGTGTTTGAAATGAAATAGCCATGCTTTGGTTTTTTTTTTAAAGGTGAAAACAGATTCCTCTCCCATTCCTGAAAAAAAAAACCCCACAGAAAACCAAACCCAACAAATAAACATAAAAAGCCCAAGACAGACAAACACAAAACACACACAAAAAAGAGTCACCACAAAAACAAATAAACAAACAAAAAAGCCAAAAAGAACACACTTTAGAAGATTTGATGGCTTCAGAGATATTTTGAATTGTTACAGCTCAGTGAAACCACATTCACATGTTTTTATCTACTGCAAACAAGAGCCGATTCAAAACTTTTGGCTAGTGACCAGCTTTTCTCTCAGAAAAAAAAAAAAAAAAAAATCAGGTTAGCTGCAGTGACTGTATTTCCTGGAAACACTCATCATTTGTTCAACTTTCAGCAGGAAGGATCTCAGACTGCAGGTGGAAATTGAGGTCAGACTAGAAAATAGCCCCAAGGCCAGGCCTTTTGTGAGAGAGCTGGAAGACTCTTGTACAGAAAACTTGCTGTGAATGGGTTGTGCAGGACAGGGGCTGGGCCATGGCACAGATGTGTCCCTGTAGCCAGAGAATGGCTGCAGAAACAACTGTGGTTCCATCTGTGGCTGTTTGCTACGACAAACTGGGACATCTCTTTGGGGATGGGTTCATTCATTGCCTGATGTTCAGCAAAGCTGTGCTAAACCAGACTACAAATCTGGATCTCTCCTGGAGCTGCAGTACAATCCTGAAACTGTGTTGTGGGAGATGTCCTGGGGCTTGCCCAAATGTCTCTTGCTCCTTTCTTTCCTTACCTGTATCCTCATGTAGAATGAATGAAGGTTTTGTGGAAGTATTTTGGCTTCATGTTTTTTAATACTGATACCAGAATAACCAAAGCTTTTAGGAGATGTGACTTTTTAGTCATCCAAACAAGCTGCCGTTGATCTCCATTCAATATAATTCTAAAACAAAGCTGTTCATGGAAAAGATTGGGTTAATACTCGAGTAAATCAGTTCCGAAACACACACCTAGCATTCATGTCTAGGTCTGGGCAGCATATGGTATTCTGACAGGAAACCTAAAAATGGAAGAACAAACTCCCTTGACCCTTTCAAAGCACAGTTCAGATTTTATCTTAAATAATTTTTTTGCTGTATCCAGGAAGACTTTCTCCCTCCTTTTCCTGTGTCAGCACTGATCTGCCACTGCTGTCCAACAGACACCCCTGACATCTTCTGTGCCTTTCCCTCCAGGCTTACCGCAGGGAGTTCATCACCAAATGGAGGCAGCTGAGGCTGGATGTGATCCTTTGTCCCATGCTGGGGCCAGCCTTCAACCATGGCTACGCTGGGAAGCTCTTTGGTAACGTCCCTGAGGACACACAGGGCACACAAGTGTCCCTGCACACACCCAGGGTGTGTTTGTGGGCAGAGCTGCAGCAGGACACTATGGACATTCCCATGGACATTCCCCAAACTATGCAGGGTGCTGGCTCTGCCCTCAGGGAGAAAGCAAAGGAGCGGCACTGGGTGGGTTTTTCACACCCCACCTCATCTGAGCTGAAGATGTGTGTGGGTAATTCTGGGGCAGCAATAAGTGGTCCCTCTGTCCCAGCTGTTCACTGGTGATTTTTTCCTGTTTTTCTGCTGCAGAAAGCCCCAGAGCTGCTCCTGCAGCAGAGAGTGGCAGTGAGGACAGCTGTGGTAGATTTTGGTACAGGACCAGGCTCTTTTGGATGCAGCTGTCTCACATTTCCCAAAACTCTGCAAACAGCAGGAAGGCTCATTGCATGTGACTTGCAGAAAAAGGCCTTTTTTTATAGCTTCCAGCAAGTCAGGGTCCCCCGCCCCTCTAGCAATAATCTTTTGGGATCCAAAATCCCCACAGTGATGTTACATAACTGGACTTCAGAAATATCTTGGAAAGGTAGCTGGGATTTTTTTCCCCAGGGGTAGATGCAGAGTCTGAATTGTTCCCTCACAGAGTGACAGGTGAATGCACAGGTCACTCTGCTCTCTGTCACTCAGACATCTCCATTAAAAGTCCCTTTGCGGCAGCATGTTTTCAGGCCTCCTCTGCACCAGCAACTCCATTCTGCAATTCCTGCAACTCAGGTTACCATCTGGAGGTCATTGCTGACCCAGCACATTAAATTTTGCCATTTTGCATGCTCTGTGTCGCAGCTGCAACCTCCTACACCCATCTGTACAACGTGCTGGACTTCCCTGCTGGGGTGGTGCCGGTCAGCGCGGTCACGAGGGCCGACGAGGAGGAGCTGAAGCAATACCGAGGGCACTACGGGGACCCCTGGGACAGGAGGCTGAGAGAGGTCAGCAGCAAAAGAGCTCAGGTCTTAGAACCAGCAGAGTGACACCTCTGGGACGTGGTCCCAAGGCTGGTCTACATCTCCTAGTGGGAGTGGGAGCTTGTTTAGCAGCATCTCGGGAGTTTTGCTGTTAACTGCAGCCCCGAGATTGTGAAAAGTCTCTGTTTTGGCCCATGCATCCAAAGAATGAGCTGGAGTTCTTCAGTTTTCCGTCTCAAAGTTGTTTATTGTATCTTATCTATACAATTTTTCTCCTGCCCAGCTGAGGTCTGCTCAGCAGGGCAGCCAGCAACACTCTGACCGCCCCTGGGGCAGTGTTTTCTTTTTATACTACAAACTACATATATCATATTTACATTTACTTTCCAATACCTATCACCTGTGTTAGACAGTGAACTTCTATTCTAAACCAATCCCAAAGTGCCAGCATCATGGCAGAAGATGGAGGTAGAGAAGAAGAAGAAGAAGAAAGACTGGGCACGCCCAAGTCCCTCCATCTTGTCCTCAAAACCCCCATTCCAAAAAACCCCAAAATCCACCCTTTCACCCAGTGATAATTTTATTATTACACTATTTAAACTTCTGTGACTTTCAGGTCCTCAAACAAAGCTGCCAATTTGCTCCACAGGTCATAATCAAACCCACAGGGCTATGTGCCAGGGTCTCTGAGCCCCCTGGCAGGGGCCCCGGCAACTCTGGACACCCGGAGGGATGCACTGGGTCCCGACAGCAGCGCGGTTGGCACCCGCTGTTGCAGCACGCTGCTGTTTGCCAGCCCAGCAGCTGTGCCCTCGCTGGCCTTCCTGTGCCCTCCCTCCGGCCCTGTCCCGTGCCTGCCCTGGTGCCCTGACTCAGCATTCCCTGGCCTTTTGCAGGCTGTGGAAGGAGCTGTGGGGATGCCCGTGGCCGTGCAGTGCGTGGCCCTGCCGTGGCAGGAGGAGCTGTGCCTGCGCTTCATGAGGGAGGTGGAGGCTCTTGCCCGTGGCACCAAGAGAAGTGGGTGATTTCTGGGAGCCAGCCTTGTCACTGACATATTCTATGAAAAATCCTTTCATTAGGATCTTTTCTCCATGTTTTGCTGCTTTAGAATATGATTCGGAGAATTGTTTACCCAGTATGGGAAATTGTTTTTACTTGACAACCAATGACAGCCACCTGTGCTGAGGCTGTGAGCAGTCACAAGATTTCATTATAATTCTTTTCTATTCCTTGCTAGCCTTCTGATGAAATCTATTTCTTCTATTCTTTGAGTAAGTTTTCATATATCATTTTCTTTTAACATAATATGTATCATAAAATAGTAAATCAGCCTTCTGAAACATGGAGTCAAGATTCCCATCTCTTTCCTCGTCCTTGGACCCTTGCAAACACCACCACACAGCCTCCAGTGAGATGGCTTTTCATTCCCTGTCCCTCACTCCAGCCACCTTCTACCTGATATGAAGCAAAGTAATAGTGAGTTGAAAACTCTAAACTAATGTTTTAATGAAGTGGCCCTAAATTCTGTTTAAATATAGCCAGCAGAAATCTCGTCTGTCTAAATTGTCCTTTGCTATTAAACTGAGTCAAAAAAACAAAAGGACGAAGTTAATGCTGGACCAAAGGGATCCAATAACAACAGTTTAATATTATTTATTGTATGGTGTGAGACCAAAGAGCTGTTTATTGCAATATTTTACTTCCAACAGTTGGCAGGAGCAGATGTTTGTGGGAGAGTAAAACCTGGTAAGTGCAGGATTCCCCCTCTGGCTGTGCCATTGTTTGGCCAAGAGACTTTTTGGCAAAGGTTTGCAGTCAGCCCATGGGTTTAAATAGCTGCCAAGAGAGCTCTCCTCCACAGACTTGTCCCCTTCCTGAACTCATTTGCTGTCTAGATCTCCACGCCATCCAGCAGTTTAGCTGTGCAGGGAGTCCTGCAAAGCTTAATGTTCTCTGTATAACCATAAGCTGAGAGAAATGTTAGCTGGTCTGTCATCACTCCTGTTCCTCATTATTTCTTCCAGTTAAGCAATGGGAAAATATGGGAGTTTAAATCCCACAAACACTTCAGGGAAAACTGAGAAAGCATTTCTGTGGCTACAGAAATGGGCCATTCCACTGCTTGGTGCTTCCAGCCACACCCTGACAATCGTGTGCCGTTTCTTGACCCATCCATCACTCTCAAGGTGGAAGACGAGGCTGGAGGACAAAGGGGGAATGATGAAGGAGATGCTTTGAATAAGCACGTGTGTGTTGAAATAGGGCACGATCATTAGCAATGATCATTAAGGTGATTCCTTCCCCAAGCGTGCTGGGACAGAGCAGGGGTGACCCTGCCCTTGGCACTCATCTGCCTCCCTGGGGCAGTGCAGGGATGCCGCAGTCAGCTCTGAGTCACACCGGGAGTGTGACAGTCACGCAGCCTGAGTCACCCCTCTGGCCCGTGGGGAGCCAGAGAGGCTCCATGGCACACCCTGCCCCGAGGAGAGGCTCTGCCCCTGCAGGATTGCTGCTGGGGACAGCCTGTGGAGTGACCCTGACCCTCTCAGGCCTGGAGCAAAGGGTCTCTAGCTGTCCTGTCAAAGGAAAGGTCATTAAATAAGAAAATTATTTCATTTTCCTCATTAAATAAGAAATCTGCCCAGGTAGCATCCCTGGCTAGACCTGAGCATGCACAGACCTTGTTTTGCAAGGAAAGGTCTGTGTCCTTCACTCCTGTATCCCTTTGCAAGGCTGAACCAAGTGAAAAGTCCTGTTTCTAAAAGGAATTTCTGTTGCCATTGGGTAAGAAAGTGCACAGGCTCACCAGAAGGCTGGTTTGCACAGCAGCAGCTTTTATACCAAAATTCTCTCTTTCATAGACTTTGATACATACAGACCAGATTGGTCAATCAATCAATACATTTCACCTGGCTGGCTAATTAACAAAAACACCTTTCTTATAAACAATCTTTGAGAAAAACAGGAAAACAGAGAGCAGGAAAACACCACCTGCAGGTTGTTCATAGTAACAAGCTATCATCGTTTCTCTACGATTCCCTAAAGTCTCACAAGTCAGCCATGAGAAAATTCATCTGGTTTTCTCAGTCTTTTCTCAGCATACTTGTGCTCTGCATTCCAGATGCTCCTTGTGGATGGATCTAGAAGGGGTTTTCTGTTCCTCCTGCTCTCCTCTAGCCTGCCTCCAGCCAGTCACTAGATCTCAGATCCAGCAGCCAAAGGGAATTTCTCCCTGTGATCCAGCAGATGCCGAAGTAGAGAGCGTGGATGCTCAGATAACGCTCTCCTGGTGCTGAAGTGGATGAGGTAGAAAAGAAATCCAGAAGAATGCTGAAAAAGTGTGAGGGAAATAAGATACATGTTTGGACCTGATTTAGGGGTCTGTTCAGCTATTTACAGATGAGGTAAGTGCCTCAGCTGGGCAGACAGCAAAGCACCTTCATGGGTAAGATGTAGGGCCCTTCTCCAGCCAGGTTGTTCATGCCATCAGTTGCCATTGCTGCATCAATGTACGGGAAAGTGGGGAGGGTGATGCTGAGAGCACTCTGGTGAGGCCAGGTGCTGGAACACTGGCAGAGAAAGGCCTTGGGCAGGGCATAACTTCAAGTTTTCAGCAGAGTTCTTCCTCCAGGTCTCCTCCAAGCTGGAAAAAGAATGTCAGCCCCTTCCCCACCCACCAGCACAGTGCACTGTGTGCACCCAGCTGCTGGCTGGGGCTGAGCAGCCCGTGCAGCCCTGCACTGGGTGTTTGCAGAGTGCTGGACCAGCTGCCCAGCACTGACCAAAGTCCAGCCTTTGGTCTGTCCCAGAGAATTATGTGCAAATGCTGACTGGGACAAAAGGGCTCTGTTTTTATTAGCTTCTTTCATCTTTAGCACAATATCCCGACTGTGGTCTTTGATCCTTTTTCCTCCTCCCTCTTGATTTTAATAATTTAAATCTGCCCTCCTTAATCCATATTTCATTCTGTGGCCAGATAAATAACCAAGCAAGGTTGAGGGATTGAGACATCATAAAATCCAGGGGTTTCATTTGGTTTGACTTTATTTTGCAGGACTTTTTCTTTAGTTGGTAGTTCACATTGTTGCATAATCACAACACCAGGAGCAAATAAAATAGAACAAGAGTGGTTAAAAGGAGTCAGGTGTCCCTTTACAGTATCCAAAATACACAGAGCTCTCTATGTATGTAACAGGCAGTGGCAGAGAAAATTAGGGACACAAACATTCCCAGGATCTCAGGTATTCACTTCAAAGAATTTTCAAGGAAGGTGGTAGTTGGAGTAGCTTAAATCAAATGTTCAAAAAGCAGGTGAAACAAAACACCTGAACATAACAAGGCTCACCCTTGAAACACACAAAAAAAAAATTGCAAGAATTAGGGTTGGTAAATCTTTCACTCTGAAGCAGCTGTTTGCTGCACAAATCCCCACCCCTCCAAGCAGGGTCTCACCCTGCTCACTCTTTGTTTTGTTGTCTTTCCTGTCTCTGTTCTGCAGCTTCCTACATTCCCTGCTTGCCCATGGGAGACCAGTGACAGCCAGGTTCCTGCTGTAAGATCTGTGCCCAGTCATGGAGCATCTGGGAACATCCCAGCCCCTCACCATCAGGCACTGGAGCCACAGCTGCCACCCCGTGGGGACAGAGCTGTGCCAGACACGATGAACAAAATAGGAATGCTCCTGGACTTGTGGTGAAGAGCAAACAGCTCTCTGCAGCACCCTTTCTGATCATGCCTTTGCCTTGCTGGACAAGTTCTAAGTAGGATTCATACAGCATGGCTGTGGAAAATCTGAAGGAAAATAATGCAGTACCCACAAAGTGAGAAAAATGTCGGGATGGTCAGGAGAGAAAGCAGCCCCTGCTGCCAGAGGTCTGAGGGTAGCTGTGGGACTTCTCTCTTCCTGTCCTATCACAGTTTATTCAGGAAAAGCCAACAGAGTCCTGGCTGGGCAATGTGAAAAAGGGTTTTTAGGGACAGAGCCTCATCTCTCAACTGATGTCCTTGGTGTTTGGAAAGTTGCAGCTTAGGAAGGGGAAGGTTTCTCAGCAGCTCTTATGTTCTGTGAGTGTTGGTGGAGTTGGACTGGATCTGAGGAAAGTGTTATGCTTCCAATGGATATTCCAGGCTGAAATGAGTCAGAAACTGGAGAGCTCCCAGAAAACATTTATTCACCCCTCTGAGCCAATTTGAACAAGTTCCCCAGAGGGGTCCAGCCCATTTCACTATGATTTCAGCATTTTGTAAAATGTCTTTTAAATTCTTTTAGAGCAGCATAGTTAACATGCCTCATCTTGTAAATAGTTTTAAAAGGAGCATCAGAGTGTTTGGTTACAAGTACATGCACCAAGAAACAGCTGTCAGGATTTATTCTTTGTCATTTCAATCAGAATGGGGTCAGAGCTGACAAAAATGTTTCTTACCAATTTAGGGGAAAAGCAGTTCAGTTATAGGAATTTCAGAAGAGACCCAGCCTGCCAAACCTGCTGAGAGTGAATCAGTGCAGTTTTGCTCTTGCAAGCAAAGATGGTGCAGGTCTTGCTGGGGACAGGAGGGGACTCTCTGACTTGGTTTAAGTGCCTTTTTCTGGGATGCTCAAAGTGAAGGGCATGCTGTGGATGCCACAATGAAATCCCAGACCAGCTGTTACAGGCTGACTCTCCCGGTGAAAAGGGTCATGGCTTCCATCTGAACTCCACCAATGGGTTTGACCTTGGTCTTGGACCAGTTCAGGTGACAAAATCAATGTGGAGAAGTGAATATTGACCTGTGAGTCAGGCTGGTCTGTCTCCTCTGCTGTAGAGATTTGACTTGGGACATCCCTCTACTTCCCTCCTTTAGGTTCCCCGGGATTTGTGGCTTTGTGTGGCAGGAGGAGCCATACCCTGGATTCAGGAAGGATGTGGAGAAGCTGCCACATTGATAGGAGAAGGGTTTTCCCCAGCAGCATCCAGCCATCTGGAAATGCAGCTGTGCCTGCTGAAAAATGTGCCCTTTGAAATGCCAGGTCAGTCCAGGCACAGCTGTGCCTGTCTGGGTTAAACATTTACCAAGTGTCTAAAGGGCAGGGTCGGGGCACAGATCCCAGAGCCCAGGAGGATGTGGGAGGATGTGGAAGGATGTGGGAGGCTGATGCCCTGACACTTCCCAGCACAGGCAGAAAACCCTTCCACATCTGCTCAGCCCATCACAGAGCTTGTGGTGCTGTCACACAGGCAAAGAACCCACCTCTCAGGAAGGGCTTGCATGGATTCCTGGAGGCTGGATGAGGACTGGGAGAGGGCTGGGCACGGCTGCAGGCTGGCTCTGCTCACATCCCTCACTCTGCACCTTCTGGAAGCTCCTGCTGCAGCCAGGATCATGGAACAGGAGCAGGATGAGCTGTGGGCATCCTCTCAAGCTGCAGCTCTGTCACACCAGCAGTGCCAGAGCTGAGGGGGCTCCCCAAGGAAAGGTGCCACTGGAATGGACACAGGAAAAGGCCAGCTCAATTTGTTACCACATTGCTGCCAGATCCAGAATGTTTCCTTGAGGACACCAAAGCCAGATTTGTTCACAGTCCATAAAATTCTCTAGTTAAGAACTGAGATAAGAACATTCCCAGCTGACACAAATTGTGACAGAAAGCAGCAGTCAGCTCTTACAACTGCTGAGAAGGGACGTGACAATGGAAAACTCAGCACTAGAGGACCACTTAGCCCTGAAGGGAGAGGCTCTTCAGCCTCCATTCCATATCCAGTTCCACACTCTGCTGGAAGCTTGCAGAGCTGTGTAATGCACAATCCATAGCTGCCCAAACACTTTTCCAAGGAGGGGGCCCATAGGGAGGATCCACCATCCAAAAGCAACAGAGGAGACTGCAGACAGTCCATGACTGATGTTGGCTGGGCTGTGGCCTTCAGCTCAGTGTGTTGTTCTTGGTGCTTGTAGTGGGAGCCATCTGTGCTGGAAGGACCTCACACACCAGCTGTAGGGGCATTGAGGGGTAGCACGATCGGGACAGACGGAGACAAGAGATCTCTGCAGCCAGTCTGGAACTTGGGGTTTATTGCAAAGGGCCTGGGCACAGGGCCCTGCTGGGATTTGGGGTTTATTGCAAAGGGCCTGGGTGCAGGGCCCTGCTGGGATTTGGGGTTTATTGCAGAGGGCCTGGGTGCAGGGCCCTGCTGGGATTTGGGGTTTATTGCAAAGGGCCTGGGCGCAGGGCCCTGCTGGGATTTGGGGTTTATTGCAAAGGGCCTGGGTGCAAGGCCCTGCTGGGAGCTGCAGCCACAGCTCAGAGCAGGCCCGAGAGAAGAGAGAGGTAGAGAGGATGAGAGGGTGAGAGAATAAAAGGGCAAGAGAGAAAAAGCACAAGAGAGTAAAAGGGTTAAGAGCATAAAAGGGTAAGAGAGTAAGAGAGCAAAGTTCCTGTTACAATACAATAAATCTTCTTCTGTGTTGAATATTCTGATTCCCACTAACCAATCTAGTACAATATACAAATCCTATAGCATTTACATACAGCCTATAAGAATCACTACATTATCATACTCTGTTACATTTTACAGAAGGGACCTACTCTTTAGACCCTTTCTGCCGAGCTGGCAGGATCTGCTCAGACCCTTAGACTTGCCTGCAAGCAGAAGATCTTGTTTCATCAAAAAGAGATTATCTTCAGTCCAGCCACACCACTGTTTTCCCATTGTTCAGTAACTAAAAAATCTCAAAGCTTGCTTTCATTTCAATCTCACTTATAGCTTCTATATTCTCAAAATCTTTTGCCAGACAATCATATTTATAAGGCTTTCCTGTTTCATCTTCTCCAACAACCAGCCTTTCCAGCGTCGGTTTGCTCCTGCCCTGCAAGCCTGTGGGATTTTCCACTCAATACAACGTGCTTTGTCACAGGCTGGAACAGCCTCTCCTCCTGCTGCATGAGGACACCACAGCAGTGCCAAAACATCCTGTGGTCACCATGGCGGCAGCAGGAGGGACTCGGTGAGCCCAGGGTACCCCATAGCCATGCACTCCCTCAGCACACCACTCCCCAGTCCTGTGCAGGGAAACCTTGTTATTTCAAGCTGTTTTTTCCTCTTCTCCCATTGTGCTCTCTCAGGCTACACAGGAAATAGGAGAGCAGCAATTTCCTTGCTGCATTTGTTCGGTTGATCCTAGAGAACTTCCCACAGCCCAGAAAGCCCCTATAAACCCAACACCCCAAAGAAGACAAGGTTCATTGGCCAAACTTTACCTTCCCCATGTCATGGTTAATCATTCTCACTGCACAGTCCACCTACAGCAGCTTTGCAGGGCTCAGCTTTAGCCTGAGCTCTCTGGACTGTTTGCTGACTCATAACAGGGGGGAGGGATGGGCCTGGGCAGCCAGGGAAGCTCTCCTGCACCTGCCTTGCTTTTCCTTCTCACCGTGTCCTTCCTCAGAGCCCAGAGGTGCACGTGATGCTCCAGCAGCAGCAGCTGAGGCAGCTCCTGCCCGAGGGGAAGGGGGACACCGGCACTGCCCTCGCCCTGCTCGGGGGCTCCGTGGCAGCCCTGGGGCTCTGGAAATGGCTGGGCAGAAAGAGGATCCAGAGGAAAATGGAGGAGGCTCGGAGGACCCGGGAGGAGGGCATGAAGAAGATGGCAAAGGCTGTGCAGCAGTTCAGGGAGCAGGTAAGCCATCCTCCTTGGGGTCTGAGTCCCACTGGGGTGTCTGCTGGTGCTGTCCTTCAGATCCTCCTCCAGCTCATGGCCCCATAGCTTTACCAGGAGCAGATGTGCCAGCAGCCCCCAGCAAGAGGAAAGGCTGCCTTGGGAGAAAGGGAGGTCACTGCCCTCCTCGAGCTGGATGAGGTGTGGTGGGAGTCTGCAGCTTGGGGAATGTGAATTACTCACTGAGAAGTTGTTTTTGAACAACACAGGTGATGATGCACTGGATCTTCATTGATCCAAACCCCGATTCTTTAATGACCTGGGAATGTCTCTTGCCAATAATGGGTAGAAGCAAGAGAGCTTTTTCTCTGCTTAACTCTAAGTTTGCACATCTGTTCACACCCCTCTACCTTTGGCTCTAAAACCTGTCTTCTGGACAGCTCTAGGGGTGTCTCCAAAAGCAGCATGCTCAGCCAGTGGCACCTCCCATCAGGCTGCCCAGAAGGTGCCTGCTCTAACCTCACACTGATGAAACACAGGGTTTTCAGTGCCCCCTGGGAGAAACCAGGACATGACACGGGGCTGATTGAGCCAGGCATCCACCCAGCACAGCCCTGAATTCTACTGCAACATCACTTCTAACCCCCTTTCCTTTCTGCTCCATTCACTTCTGAATACACACTGGGTGAACCAGCTCATGTTTATACGGGTAATAACACACCTGGAAATAAAGCACACCAGCTACAAGTGATACATATATCTACAACCTTTTTTCTTAAATATAGATCTATATAAATATAAATATATGATATAAAACCTGTAAAAACCTGTGGCACTGAGAACTGCCAGTCTTCTTTACCTGAGTAGACCACCTGTGAGTCCCTGCTGACTTCCCTGCAGTTTGATGGGCTTGAGCTGTTCAATGTTTGCTCACAGCCCAGACTGTCCTGCACTGCCCGTGTCTGTTTTGAGGGATGAAAGGACAGCCTGAGATTTGTGTGCAAGGACTTTGGCACCTTGTGCCCCAGGCAGTGTTTGCTCAGCTGAGGTTATGTGTTGGTCAGTGGTTAAGTCCCACTGTGCCAGGAGGAAGGCACTGCCTTGTCCTCTGCTGCAGTGCATGGACAAGGCCCTTCAGCACCTGGGTTCCTGTGTTTGCATCCTGTTTGTGATATTCAAACTCAGGATAAAACACATGGCAGCTCAAGGTCAGAGCCTTCACATGCAGGATCTGTCTTTCAGCAAGCTTTGGTGATAATGCTGACAAAACTTAGCAGCCTTTATTTCCTGAGCCAAAGGGTAACTGCGGGGAGGCCTTTGAGCCTTTTAAGGGAACTTCTAGACTAATGTGCTGGAAGAATTTGTCACATGTTTAGAGCATGCCTCAGTGCTTGGGGTGAGCAAAAGGGGCTTCTGCAGCACTGTGTTAATCTGCCCTTTCCCTGCAGGTCATTGCCCCTTGCCCTGCCCTGGTACTGCCCCTGTGCCCATTGTCCTGACCCCACACTTACCCCAGGACATTGCACTGGTTTCTCATCTTCTGTCCCTGGACTCCTTCAGCATGGCTCTATAATAAACCCTGCTGGAACTCTTACAGAGACCCCTTCTGTCCTTCTTTGCTGACCTAGCTGTGGTGTGAGTGTGGGTTGAGTGACTGTGCCTGCCCGAGCAGCTCTCTCAGAAGATTCTTTTGGAGGTAGCAGCAAACACCATCCATTTTCCACACTGCCACATAACTGGACTTGCTGCCCTGGATCCCCCTCACCTTCCCTCTGCAGGTCCCCAGTGCCCAGAGAGATGCCATTCTGTCCCTGCCCCTGCTGGAACTCTCTGGAAGACTCCAGGAAGGGTCTCTGTCCCCCAGGACCGTCCTCTACACCTACTTGGAGAAGGTGAGTGTCCATCCACAGTGAGATGGACAAAGCAAATCTTTGACATTCTCCATGCCACACTGTGTGTGCTGGTGGCTGAAAAGGCTCGTTGGAGCTGGATTATGACCAGCCTTTAATACAGGAGATATTGAGAGAAAAACATGCTCTGTCTCCTGGGTCAGATCCTCTGAGCTGGCTTGAGCTGGGATGCTCTGGGGAGGGGGTCACTCAGGCTGTATTTTGTAAATCAGGGTAGCTGCTGAATGCAGCTGTGTAACGATGCTGTTCTTATCCATCACCTGTTCCCAACAAAGGCCCTGGAAGTGACCCAGCAGACAAACTGCTTGCGACACTTTATCCCAGAGTGTGAGGAGCAGCTCCGGGAAATCGAGCGGCGCACGGAGAAGGGGCTGCTCTACGGCATCCCCGTCAGCATCAAGGACCACATCGGCCACAAGGTGCTTCCCTTTGTGCTTCTGGATGTCCCAGCGTGGGTGGGGAAGTGGTGGGAGATGGACAATGGGGAAGGGACCCAATCCTTCTCTGTTTGCACCACAGGAAACCTGGCTGTGTCTGAGGCAGCTGCAGTGGGCACTCACTCACTCACTCCCCCCACAGTGGGATGTGGGAGAGAGAACAGAAAGGGTTAAAGTGAGAAAACTTGTGGGTTGAGATAAAGACAGTTTATTAGGTACACTCTGCACACAAGGAAAGCAAAACAAGGAATTAATTCACCACATCCCTTGAGCAGGCAGGTGTTCAGCCACCCCCAGGAGAGCAGGGCTCCATCATGTGTGATGATAAATGGGAAACCCCAAGTTTCCCAGTTACCATCACCACAAACATCACCCAAACATCTCCTCTTTCTTCTTCTTCCCCCAGCTTTACATGCTGAGCTTTCTATGCTGAGCATGACTCCATATGGCATGGAATGTCCCTCTGGTCACTCGGGGTCAGCTGTCCTGGCTGTCCCCTCCCTGTCCCTCAGCCCCAGCCTGCTCACTGGTGAGGCAGTACGAGCTCTGTGCAAGCCCTGCTCAGTAATGACAACAGCATCCATGTGTTATCAATACTGTTTACAGCACAAAATCCAAAACACAGCCCTGTAGTTGCTACTGTGAAGAAAATAAACTCTAGCCCAGCCAAAAGCAGCACAAACCTCCATCAGCAGAGAAAAACCAGGGATGAATAGTTATAGGCACAAATGATTTCTCCTCTGATACATGACACAGTACAGGCTGCACTAAAGTTGAGCCCCAAATACCAAAGGCTAACTAAAAAAGGCTCACACATTTTGGTTACCTGAGGTTATTCCTTCCCTGAACATCCACTGGTGGATTCACTTGGACAGCAGGATGCTGGGTTTGATCCTGAGCTGGTGCACCTGTGGAGTATGGAGCTGCATTTGGGTCAGGGGAGGAAAGGAGTGAGGAAAAGAGCAAGGAGAGCTTCAGGAGAAGCTCTAACCCAGTGAGTGCTTGACAGCCCTCTGCCAAGGATGGAAGGAGAGGGAGTCCTTCGAGCAAGGGCTCTCAAGGGAGTGTGTGACCATGTTCACAGGGGTTTTTGGATGAGGGAAGAGACGAGGATCTGACTCTATGTTTCAGAAGGCTTGATTGATTATTTTATGATATATATTATATTAAAACTATACTAAAATAATAGAAGAAAGGATTTCATCAGAAGGCTAGCTAGGAATAGAATTGGAAAGAATGAATAACAAGGGCTTGTGTCCCAGACAGAGAGTCTGAGCCAGCTGACTGTGACTGGCCATTAATTAGAAACAACCACATGAGACCAATCACACATGTACCTGTTGCATTCCACGGCAGCAGATAATCAATGTTTACATTTTGTTCCTGAGGCCTCTCAGCATCTCAGGAGGAAAAATCCTAAGGAAAGGATTTTTCATAAAAGATGTCTGTGACAGGAGCGGGTTGGTACAAAACACAACCCCTGAAGGAACGCCAGAGCATCCTTCCAAAAGAGCAAGGGAAGTGCACTGACTGTGTTCTTGTCCTTTCTCCTCTCTGCAGGGGCACCTGGCAACCTGTGGGCTCATGCAGTGCCTGGACACTGTGATGGAGGAGGACAGTGTCCTGGTCAAGGTCCTGAAGAAACAAGGGGCCATCCCATTTGCAATGACCAACGTGCCACAATCCCTCTTCAGGTGACGTGCATCATCAAAAATCTGGTTGTGCTTCTGAAGGAAAATCCCAGCCTGTAGGGCCCTGGACAGGCTCCTGAGACGTGTCCTGGAGAGTCCCTTTTCCATTATCTGGCAACAATCTCAAGTGAAAAAGCTGTCAGATAAAAGATAAAGTGGGGGGAAAGCCTACCATGAGTTAAGAGAAATGGAGTGCACTTGTGCCTGGGAGGGAGAGCAGAGGCTCGTGGGAATGTGCTGTGTCCTGAGGGATTTACAGGGAGCAACACTGGGAGCAAATGGCTGCAGATCTTTAGGGGAAGATGAGACAGGATCAGAAACTGCTGCAGCAAATCTCTTAACTGAGGGTGTTCCCTTTCTCTCTGCAGCAGCCCAGCTTCAGGATGAAAGGATGGGGTTGGCTGTGCCCCACAGGCTCTCCACAGAGGAACACAAACAAACCCAAGGCACTGGCTGCTCCTCACAGCCTCTTTCCTTTCTTTCTTTGCTCTCCCCAGCTACGAATGCAGCAACCCCATCTTTGGGCAGACCTTGAACCCCCTGGACCCTCAGAGGAGCCCCGGGGGCTCCTCAGGAGGGGAGGGAGCTCTGATTGCAGGGGGAGGCTCCATCCTGGGCATGGGCTCGGACATGGGCGGCAGCATCCGCCTGCCCTCCAGCTTCTGCGGGATCTGCGGCCTCAAACCCACAGCCGAGAGACTCAGGTAATCCTCAAGTAGTCACCAACTGCAAATAAAATCTAAAATAAGAGTTTGCATTAAATAAAGGAATTTATTTATTTTTTCTAAAAAAAAAGAGAAGAAATGAGACAGAGTAGAAATTCTCCAGAGTAAAAATCCGTTTTGGTTTAGGTGAAATGTACGTCTTTGAGTTAAGTCTGTAGTTTGAAAACACGGCTATTTAGTGTGACTGCAAAAAGCCTAAGCTCAGAGAAACTGCTTCAGTGAAAGACAAAGATAAAGGAGGAAGAGAGGGTGATAGAGAGAGACAGAGACACTGCTGTGAGAGCAGGTCACCCTGGCCCACAGAATTTCTACTCTATCTCAATGGGGCTGCCCCCCAACCTGCTCATGGTCAGGCTGGGCTGAAGGGGAAAGCACTGGGTGGGTGCTTGGAGGGAGGAGGGTGGGTGGATCTTAAAGTGTGGCTTGCTTTGCTCCAAACCTCTCCCAGGAGATGGCACCGTTAGGTTTAGTGGGAAATGGGCAGGTTTTCATTGTAAATCTAGCCTGGAGTTTAAAGTAAAAGGGAGTTAAAGGGGTTAAAAAATGCCAAAATGCAACAGTTTTGGTTAAACCAAAACTAAGATCTGCTGGGGTTTAGGTTTGCTTATTTTGGCCAAAATTTCCTGGTTTGAACTACTCTGTGGTGTTGATGGGTCCCCAGGATGAGGTGAGAGATGAGAATTTGACTCTAAGTTCTCCGAAGGCTGATATATTATATATTATATATTATATATTATATATTATATATTATATATTATATATTATGTTATATTATTTTTATTATATTTTATTATATAATATTATAAGAAAATGGTATACTAAAACTATACTAAAGAAAGAAAAAAGATACATCAGAAAGCTAAAAAGGAATGAATAATAAAAACTTGTGACAGACTCAGAGAGTCCGACACAGCTGGCTGTGATTGGCTATTAATTAAAAACAATTTACATGTTTGGTAAATAATTCTCCAAATCACATTCTAAAGCAGCAAAACAGGGAGAAGCTGAAGCTTCTCAGCTTCCCAGGAGAAGAAATCTTAACAAAGAGATTTTTCATAAAATATCGCAGTAACACTACTGAATTCAAATTTTTGAAATAATTTCCTTCTGTTTCTGGTCCTGAGCTGGAGACCCCACATGCTTTTCAAACATACTGTGAATATTTCCCCGTTATTATAATGACAATGTACTTCTTCTTTTCTCACAGCCTGTCTGGAGTGACTGGTCCTGTCAATGGCATCGTGGCAGGTACATGAATTTTGAATTCCTTTTCCCTATATCCTGTGAAGAGCCTGATGTTCTCCTGCAGGCCAGGAGAAAACCTGAGACAGCAAAGTCCTGTCTGGAGTCCATCTGAAACTTCCCTCATGTGGCTGTGCAGAGGGGTGGGCTGGGGTTGGCACATCCATCTGCTCACTGTGGGTGTTTGCTCTTGTCCCATGCAGTCCCTTGTGCCCTGGGGCCCATGGCACGGGACGTGGACAGCCTGGCCCTGTGCATGAAGGCTCTGCTCTGCCAGGAGATGTTCCAGCTGGACCCCAGTGTGCCCCCCATCCCCTTCAACGAGGAGGTGAGGCCTCACTCAGCAAGCCCTGGTTCCTTCAAGGGTCCAGTTATCTTTACAGGACTGGTTTCCAGTAAAACAGCTCTCTTAGAGGGCAGAATTCATAATTCTCATTTGAAAAAAAATAGGCAAATCAGTAGTTATCCTGTCTGTCTTCTCAGCTGGAATGCTGCTTATTGAATTGAGAGCATCCAGGAAAGAGCAGGGAAGAGGGCAACACGAGGAGCAAATGGCTGGAGATCTTTAGGAAATAATGTGACAGCATGAGAAACTGCTGCAGCAAATCTCTTAACTGAGAGTGTTCCCTTTCTCTCTGCAGCAGACCAGCTTCAGGAGGTTTTTATACCTCCCCACTTTTTAGCAGGGGTTGAATCCCCTTTTCTGGAGTGGCTGTGCTCCTCCTGAAGGAGGGCCTGGAGAAAAAGGCAGGGGTAAACATTTGGAAAGGGTAACTATAGCAAACCAGAATATTAGTCACTCCTTAGCATTTGGAGCTCTTGCCCCCTTCTGCAGTGGGTGTCAGTGTGGGAGCAGACCTTCCCCCAACAGGGGAAGGTGGATGTCACAAATGAGAGATTGAGGTCACCTAAAGAATCACTGCAAAAAGCAGGTTTTAATACAAATTTGCATAAAGGGTGACAAAGTTCAATGACAGGGTTCACTCTGTTACTTATTCTGAAGATGGAGCACACAAAGGAAAATCAGCTTAGTGTCACTTTGGAATGATTTGCCTGGACACTGGGAGTGCAAAGGACAAGGGTGCAAAGGGCAGGGAAGACCCTGCCATTGAGTCACAGGATTCAGAGAGGACTCCCCTAGCTTTCTAAACTCCTGACAGAGCCTAGGCACAGCTGAGTCCAATCCTAGTCCCAGAATGGCAACAGTTCAGATCTAAGAATTTAATAGGGAAATACAAGGAGTAGGGGAGACCCTCCCACTGCATCCAGTCTTAGTCCCAGACCTGGTCAATGGTGGATGTCTAAAGGATTTTCATAGCAATCCCATTAGGAATAGTGTGGGGGTCTCAGTTGTGCGTTTTTCTGGGTCTGGACTGAAGGCACTTGAGACAGTAGTTCATGTTCATACTCAGGTGTTTATCATTTCTTATCAGTAAAACAGTCTCACTACTGTGGGTTCAGCAGCTTTTCATCAGAAGGCACAAAATGGCCAACAATCTCTTGTTACAAGATCTTTTAGGACTAAACTATCCAGTTAAGAACTGACACCCAGATTATTTTGCTTTTTAACCCAATAACTGATCCCAAAAGCCCACAATGTAGACTTTTCTGCCCAATTACAAAATGCCACCCAAACCCATGAAGAAGGAGGAAGAAGAAGCATGAAGAAGGAATCCAGGACAATACCCTGTGCCCTCCATCTTGCTTCCATCCACAACATACTAAAAATCCCAAAACCTCAATTTCTCACCAAGTGATACACTTACACTGCTCTCTATAATCCATTTCACACTTTTGTGGATTCCGGTCTATCCTGAAGTCTAGGAAACTTTCTCCAAGGATGAGGGTCAGTCAGTGCTCTCCTGAGGGTCAGGGCACCCCAGAGCAGACAGAGAAATATTCCTGGTGCCCTGGGTTTCCACAGAACAGGAATGATAGCTGGTGTCTCCTTGCTCCAGGTGTACTCCAGCTCCGCTCCCCTGCGGGTCGGGTACTACGACACCGACGGCTACTTCCCTCTGCCCCCCTGCATGAGGAGGGCAGTGAAGGAAACCAGGAGTGCTCTGCAGGCAGCTGGGCACCAGGTGAGCACCACCACCCCCTGCCCTGATCCCCAGGGTGTCCCCAGCCTCGCTCCTCGCTGAGGAAATCACCCTTCAGAAACCAGGCACAGCTCCCAAGCACAGCTGTGGGGAAAATGACCTGGCTGAGGTATGGGATTATGGTTCTCCAGCCACAGAGACCCCTCTGCCTAAGGGAGAAGTGCATCCCATAGGCAACCAGCAGGAATAATCTCATGGGGAGATTATTGGATGGAAAATGGTTGAACCAGGGCTTCTCTTGGCACATGGAGCCCAGGGAGGTGCTGCTCTGCCTCTCAGGATTATCCACATTTGGGTCTTGGAAGCTATTCACATCCCCAGGCTGCCACATAATCCTGTGTTTTGGTGCAGCTGGTGCCCTTCTCTCCCCCTCGGATCCCCTATGTCATGAATGAGCTGTTTATGAAGACGTTTTTTGCTGATGGAGGCCGTGCCTTCTTGGATGTGTTGTAAGTAGGAGCCCTGTGGCAGCAGTGCTGCCAACACCTCCATCCCCATGCCATGAGCATGGCACAGGCACAGGGAGCCCAGCTCTCCCACCCCAAACAGGCAACACTCAGGTCTCTGAGAAAGGGCAAACAGCTTCTCTGAAATCACCTCATCCTCCTGTCATCTCTCAGCACAGGAAATATTGTGGATCCAGGCTTGAAAGCGCAGGTGAATTCCTGCAAGATGCCAAGGCTGGTGAAGAAGCTGCTGGCTCTGCTTCTTAAACCACTGGTGAGTGCCTGTCCCTCAGGACAGGAACAGGGGCTTCCTGGGGTGACACAGGTTACTGCAGCCCCATGTCATGTCCCTAAGGAACCTTGTGCCTTTCCAGTTCCCCCGCCTGGCTGACCACCTGAGCTCCATGGCTGGAATGAGGTAAGATGGAATTGTCCCCAGGGATGTCCGTGGAAATGGGTGATACCTTCTCCTCCAGGTGTCCTTGGCTGGGGGGGACTGGATTCACAGCAAAAGCTGTGATCTCTCCCTGCAGGGGCTGTCCCTCATTGTTGGCCATGGCTTCACTGCCCCTAGCAAAATCCTGACAGGAATGGGGCACTTGAATGGATAAGGTCATTACAGGAAGCCTGTGGAAGAGATGAGTATTAAATCCAGGCCCATCAGGAAAGCCTTCTCTCCAGCACTTCCAGACATTTGCTGCTTAATTGGTTGGCCAGATGCCAAAGGAAACTTTAGGAAGATTGTGAAAGCTGTATTGTTTCAAGCAATTGCTAAAATCACCAGGGCTTATCAACCCAGAGGACTATTTAAGCAATTCCTTCTCCTCTTACAGCTTAAAGATGTTGCTATGATTTCCACTTGCAGGTCAGTGCAGGAGATGTGGGATCACCAGCATCAAATACAGGTTTGTTTTGAGGACTTTCCTCTTTGGCATCATGCTGCAAGTTGAGGCTTTGTGGCAAGCACCAGGTCAGAGGGAGTCATCAGTTTGGAAAGGGATTGTGCAGGGGAGAGGCTGCTGGGGAGGAGACAGGATGGAGGGAAAGGCACAAAGAATGATAGGAATGGGGTGGATGGGCTTTTGAGTCAGCCCAGACAGAGCTTCAGTGAAGGCTGTCCTGGGAGTGGGCATGGCCAGAGTGGGACCTTCCAAATTCCTGGCCACACGCAGTGGGGGCAAACACAGGCTGCTCTGCCCCATCCCTTGAGCACCTCTGCCTGCTGCTGCCTCCTCAGCTGTGCCTGGAGAGGCTGAGAGGCTGCAGGCATGGCCATGGCTCCATGACATGCCCCTCTCCTCCCCAGGTGTACCGCTCCCAGTTCAGCCAGTGGCAGCAACTCCAGCTGGACGTGGTGCTGTGCCCTGTCCTGGGGCCTGCCTTCACCACGGGATACCCCAGGAAACTCCTCGGTGAGTGAGTCTGGGCCCTTCCCAGGAGGGCAGAGAAACACAGTGGCTGAGACTGGAGGGAAGCACCCACTACCATGCAGTTTCACTATCCACCCAAGCATTAGGAAGGAAAAGTAACTACACAGAGCTCTCTGGGCAGGTGGAGACAGACACAGCTCTCAGGGACTTCAGGGAATATGGAATGTGTAAGTTTAAAGGCAGGAGGCTGTGACATCCTCTCCTGCTTCTCTCAGGTGCCATCTCCTCCACGATGCTGTACAACGTCTTGAACTTCCCCGCGGGGATTGTCCCTGTCAGCACCGTGACAGAGGCGGATGAGGAAGAGCTAAAGCTGTACAAAGGATGCTGTGATGACCCCTGGGACCGGACACTGAAACAGGTATGGGAAATGGTGGAGCAGACAGTGCTGATGTGTGTTCAGGTAACAGTTTCCATGGGATCAGGGGCTCCTAAGTATCTCCATCAGTATGGCCACAAAAAAATTCGTATCTTCATATACACCCCTTGCTTATCCCCAAACCCACCATGAACACGCTGTTCTCCCAAGCCCCCAACAGGTAAGTCACTAAGTTTGGGGGGACTAAAGGATCTCCCACAGGCTGGGCAGGCTGAAGCATCAAGAAGTCATGCAGCAAAGCTTCTGGGAGCAGGTCCTTGCAACAGCCACAGCCCACAGCACTGCACTGCACTTTCCTCCTGTTCCACATTGCCTTCAACCAGGCCCAGGCCGTCAGTGGAGCATGGGTCAGGAACGAGGATGCTGAAGGAAAAGGGATCTGCCTACAGGACAGCCCAAGGCAGAGCTGGCTGTGGTGTGTGTGGGGGAAAGTGTCTCCAACACTTTACCCAAGATTTTGGCAACCATTTCTATCAGAGAAAGGCAAGAGCCTTCCCTCTGCCCAGCACACTAACAGGGCTCAAACTCCAACCTCCCCAGGCTGTGGGATGAGCCACAGGCCCAAACCAAGCTCCCAAAACCTGCTGGAGGTGCAAGGGGTCCCTGGATGGCCCCTGACTGTTCATGCCCCTCACTGCAGGCTGTGTCAGGAGCCGTGGGGATGCCCGTGGCCGTGCAGTGCGTGGCCCTGCCGTGGCAGGAGGAGCTGTGCCTGCGCTTCATGAAGGAGGTGGAGACCCTCAGCCGTGGTGGCAGGAGAGTGGCATAGTCACCGTGGTCCCCAGGGAGAAGGGACAGTGCTGCACGACTGCCACCAGCAGTGCACAGACTGCACTGGGGACGGGAGGAGGAAGGAAACGCCACCTCCTGCCCCCTCTCCTTGCCAATAAACACAGATCCTGTAAGGAACCCTGCAGGACTGGCTGAGGATAGGCTCAAACAGTGGTGAATGTAGGAACTGCACTTCCAGCAAGGATGGATGGCCATGGATGTGGGTTCATCCCTATTTCCACCAGTGCTGCCTCCTGCAGAAGCAGGGTGGTGGAAAGGATTACAGAAGTTCAACAGTATTTTCTTGCTGGCAGCAGAGCAACTTCATATGGATGGAACTATGGGGAATACAGCCGTGTCCATCACTTCCCACTGCTGTAATTTGCTCACAAAAATAAAATTGTAACTATTAAGCAACTCCCATGATAAATTCCAGTAATCCTTCACTGATGGTGATGATTCTATAAACAAAGTTACTACTCAAAATCGTACAAGCACCTGCTCACTAGACATTAAATGGCATCTAGCATGGGAATATTCACACTTATCCACAGCCTTGCTGGCTGTGAGGGATAGCAACAGTCATTGGCCTCTGCACAGCACCAGATCTCCAGCATCCCAAGCACATTTCCAACCCCACAGGAGGGGCACTCCTAGGAGCCTCTGGTTTCAGGACCTCAGGCTGCTCTCTCTGAAGGCAGGAGATAAGCACAGACAGATGCAACTCATTTATGCAGATGGTGAGATCTGGGACAGAAAGGCTGAGATCCCCAGATGGTGTTTGTTAACCCAAACCTGCTTATGCAGGATCAAAGCAGTCAGACAGGAGGAAGAGAGCAGGGCCATTTATCCCATCCCACACAGATGGATAAATTGCTCCCTCTAATAAAACCTCTCTCTCTGTCCTAGATTAAACACCTCAGTCTCTAACAGATAAGCATTCAGGAAACACCACAGCGGGTCTTCCTCATTTATTCCCCATGTCTGCAGCAAAAAGGCAGGTTTCCTTTGGGACATTTTAGAAAGAAAAATAAATATAAAGCAGTTCTGCTATCCCTTAAATATTGGGCTACTTCCTGACAGCAGACAGACTCTGCTGCCCCTTCTACTCCCGACGTAATTTGCAGAAGTACATGGGCCCAAAGTTGGCTGTGAGGTGAGGCAGGACAAGCTCCCCGAGCTGGCACTCCGAGAAGAAGGAAAAGGTGTCCTGGAAGAGCGTCCTGAAGTGGCTCAGGTCCTCTGGGTGCAGGCTGATGTTGAACTGGGCTCGTGCCACGTCCAGAGCCCTCTCCACCACGCACTCGTTCTGCAGCGGGGACAGCGAGCACGTGGAGTACAGCACAGCTCCTCCCGGCCTGGCCGCCAGGATCCCCGCCCTGCAGCACGGGGAGCACACACACGGTCACCAGAGGGCACCAAGGGACATCCCCACCCACCGACACTGGGGACTCGTAGGAAGGGACAGACAGCCCCCACTGAACTCCACAGGCTTGGCAGTCTGGGTCACTGCAACATGAGCAGTGCTTTGGGCAAAGAGTCAAACAGCACTCATATTGATAAAGGATTTAACGTGGGAGATGCTGCTGCAGAGCAGCTGGAAGGTGTAATTCTGCAGTCACATCCAAAGGAATGGGATATATGTACAGGGGAAGAGATTCCTGCAGTTCAAGTGCTGCCATGGGGCTCTCTAATCTGCGTCCTTATTGCCACAGCAGTGACAAATTGTGGCATTTCCCAGCACCACATGTCCTCCCATGTCCTGGGATAGCTGGAATCCTCTAGGGCTGACTGCCAGGACCCAGGAGATCATCACCTAAAATACCTGTACCCATCCTGCTCCTTAGACCTTCTCCCTGTATCCTACAGCTACTGCTGGGGACAGAAGGACAAGGGGGTCAGGCCTTGGTGATCTGACCAAGAACATCTGCAATTTCTTACACTTACTGTGATTTCACACGTTCCAACTACCGCCAGAAAACTACACATGGTTTCCATATTTCCCAGCTGGGGACAGAGTAAGGAGAGGTTTCAGAGAACACAACACAACCGAGCTCACTCACATCAGCAGCTGCAGCTGCAGCATGGGCAGCATCTGGCGCTCTTTGGTTCGCCTCCTGTGGAAGATGTTGTTGTCCTCCTCCATGGCAGAGTGTCTGTCTGTGGTGCAGGGCACATCCACCAGCACCTGCAGCAGCAGAGGTCCCACCTCAGTCCCCTGCACAGGTCAAGCTCAGCAAATCCTCTCCTGCAGCCAGCCCCATGCCCACCTCCTCCAACCCTGCCAACAGCTCTCAGTGCCCAAACACAGATGTGCACCACACTGAACTGTAACCACCTGGCTGTTCTGGCATTTTGGGAACGTGCAAAAATGGTGGAAAACATCCTGCACTAACTCATGTCCTCATTTAATGTCCCTGCTCTGTGTGTGTCCCTGGCAATGCTCCTGCAGCACACACAGGCATTGCTGCTGCAGCTTCCCAGAGTACCCAACCCACCCCTGGAACACCAAACCCATCCCCTGTGGCTGGACATGGCTGAGAAGCCAGAATTACCTAATCTTCACATTTAACCCCTTCCAGGTGGTGGACAAGAACAAGATTTCTAAAGGGTGTTACACAGGCAAGTAAAGGTACAACTCTAGATGCACATATGCACCAAATCCTGCAGGAAGTAGACAGCAGGAGGAAATATTACTCCTTATGTGGCTTGGTGTTCCCTCTCTTTATGTATGATTACAGAAAACTACACAGTTATATGGAAGGATAACCTGCTGTCTTTCTCAAAAAGAGGAGGGAAGTGAACCTGATGGGTTTATCCAACACATACCTTATGAAAAGTGCCTCCTTTCACCTGGTCCCAGTCTCTTCCGTCGTAGGATGTGACACTCACAGTGTCCCTGACTTCTTTGGGGACATAGCTCTGGAGAATCTGGTACAGCCTCTTTGTCCGGGAAACGGAGACATCATTGGCTGCCAGATGCCCTGCAGGACAGAACAGGTACACTGGGATGTCACTTCTGCAGAAACACACCTGATTCCAGCTCTTACACACAGAATCATTAATGGTCAGGCAGGAATGGGTGCAGCACACAGCTCCAGCCCTGTTTAACACAGGAACAAAGGAACACCCATCCCCACTCACCACAAAACCCAGTCTGCAGCAGAGCCAGAGTCTTCCCACCCGGAGCAGCACAGAGGTCGAGGACAAAGTCATCTGGCTGCACGTCGAGTGCCAGCACAGGCAGGAGAGATGCTGCATCCATGAGGTAATAGTCGAGGAGCCCCAGCCCATCCGGTCTGGAAATCATCAGTTTGCACAGCAAAAGCAAATGTTGGAGGGGAAAAGAAGGTAAAAGAGCAGTTGGAAGTGAGGATGGTGACAAATGGAAGCAGCCCCTGAGGCTGGCAGAGACCAGGGTGGTCAGTCAGGGATGTCTCACCGTGCAGGGCGAAAGCGCGTGATGTCACCCCTGGGGAAGGTGTAACACTTGATTTTGGAGCTGATGGATGTGCAGAGTCGTGGGGACATCTCTGCCTGTGCCACAATTTCTGCCTGCATCCCAGTCCTGCCCTCACCAGAGCCCTCCTGGCACCCTGTGGCCGCTTCCCCCACAGCCGCACCCCGCTGACATTGCTGCGCCTTCTGGAGGGCCTCGGAAATGAAATCAGTGGCGTTGAGCAGCTCCAGCTCTTCAGGAACGTGGTCAGCAGCAGCGAAGTTGTTGAGCAGGGCTCCATATTTCTGCTCACAGAGCAGGCCAGCACGGACTGAAGGCCACAGGGCCCCCAGGTGCAGGCTGTAGCTGGTGTCGAAGTGATGCAGCGCCAGCCGCGTGGATGGGATGCGTGGGGCCGTGGCAGCCTGGGGGGCAAAACAACAGAAGTATTAAAATACCTCAACACCCAGCACCCCCCCTCAGTCTTCACGCTCTTCTGGGAGAATCCAGCACTGGGTTCTGGGCAGCCAGAAGTCCATGAGGCCTTTCTGGAGTGTGTGACAGGACCGGAGGGAATGGCATGAAGCTGTGACGGGGGGGGGGACTGCTGTATGACAGGAAAAGGCTCCCCAGAGAAGGGGTCCCACACCAAGCCTGTCTGAGTTCAAGAAGCATTTGGAGAATGCTCTCAGGCACAGGGCAGGACTGCTGGGAGTGTCCTGTGCAGGGCCAGGAGCTGCATCCTGGGGCATCCCCTCCAAATGGGCACATTCAGTGACTCCAGGACTCTGTGAATGGCCGAATGTGGCGGGGCGTCCGGGATGGGCACGCCTGCACACAGAGCGGCGGCAGGAGGGTGCAGCGAGGGGTGAAATGGGGGCATGAGAAGGGGATTTGCACCGGGTGCAATGGGGTTAGCGGGGACAAGAGTGGGGTGCAAGCAGCGCCGTGCGGGGCCGTGCTCCGGTCCCACCCCGGTCCGGCTCACCCATTTCTCCTTGTGCCGGTGCCGGCGCGGCGCCGCTCCCGGTGTCGCTCCTGTCCCCGGTGCCCGGCGCAGCAGCCCGACCGCCGCCCGCCCGCGCCCGCCCAGCGCCGCCATCGCCGCTCGCCTTCCGGGGCGGGACCGGGGAGCGCTCGGAAAGGGATGCGGGCGGCCGGGCCCGGGGAGCGGGGCCGATCTCAGTGATCTCTAAGGTCCCTTCCAACCTAAACGTCCGGTCATTTCTGAGCTGGCTGTTGAAAACGGTCCGGCAACAAACGCGCTTTGCACAGGCACAGCTGGACCCTGCCCTGTGCCACAGGGGAAAAAACAATAACCTAAACCTGCTGGAACCTACATGGTTCCCTTAACCCAATAAAGCCTGAAATCCGTCAGCAAAAGGACCATGAACCACTATATGGATAAACAATAGCCAAATTTATAAGGTGGTGGCTTTCATTCCACTTTGAAGAATAGCCGTGAGATACCCTAGTTTTCCTCGTACCATTCTCTCTTGAGAAAGGAGTAGGCAGAGCACGGACAGGGTGAGCAGAACAGGCTGGTAACTCACACAGAAAGGCTTTAGCTCCCCCCAGGTGACCCTGACCGGGACGTGAGTAGCTGAACCACCCCCATGCACCTGCACAGGCACATGGTTGGTTTCCTGGGCAAGAAGGCAGAGCTGGCGGCTGGCAGGAGGCTCTGCCAGCCCCTGGCAGAAGCAGGAGACAGTGAGGGACAGCTGACAGCCTTCCCCTGAGGGTGTGACAAACTTCTCTCTCCATAAAATGGTCACTCCCTTCAGTCTAACTTAGAACATACTATGTGAACAACACTGGTCTTGAAGGGCTTAGGAATAATCTTAGTGGCTTCAATAGACAAAATTCTTCCCCATGGGATTGGCCTGCAGGAGCTGTCCACCATGGCAGCACCAAAAATGACATTCCCACAAGTGAGAAAAACTCTCCTGCCCTTAACTGGGCTCCGGCACCCACTGATTTCATCTTAACCCAGTGCAAGTCAGAAGCACGAGAACTAGGAAATAAACACAGGGCACTTCCACAGGAACTCTCAATGTTTAATATGGAAAATTACAGAACATCAACACGTTGTTTGTTTTGTTTTTGCAAAGCTGCACATCTTCCATGAGCACAGAGGCAGTGACAGGCTGCCAGGAAGCCGTTTCATTCATGCTCAGCACGGAGGATGGACTGCAGGAAGCAGAACTGTGATCCAGGAACCGCTGGCACCGACTGTGGAAGCAGATGGACAACCATGCCCCTTTTCACTTCAGCTTACTGAAAAGCTTGTGAGCAACCTGGAGAGAAAGAGAGCTCTCAGTAACTCATAACTTAGAGATGAAAATCAGTAAGTTGTTGCCTATTGGTTTTCTGGGCCAACAATGCACACAGCTTCACAGCCCTTGCTTTTGCTCTGCAAAACGTCATTCAAGAATGCTACTGAGATGCCTTGCAAAGCTTCAGCTCAGGTTCAAAAGCTTTAACTTTAAAATGGCAAGTACAAGACAGAAATAGCTAAGTGCTATTTGCAGGGTACAAACACTGGGTTTGAGTTATTTCATTGTTTAATAAGCACAGAATCCCAGCTAAACCTGCTGTAACAAGGAGGAACTAAACAATAAACAAGACAGCGGGACAGAAGGCAGCTCTGCTCAGGCCCGCAGCACTTACACAGTGGTCCCTGGCGTGCAGGAAGTCGAAGAGCTCCTCAGTGCACTGCTCCTCCGTGTGGGAGCGGGATGCCACCCGCTCGTTACACAGCTCCAGCTGTTCCCGCGCCTTCACGCATTTCTCGATCTGCTCGCACTGCTCCCGCAGCGTGGTCAGGGGGTCCTGCGGACACGGCGCTGCGGTGAGCACCGGGACAACCCCGCACGCCGCTTCCCCCGAGCCCCTTCAAGAGGGAGCCCGGCATCCACCCCGCAGCCCGGCCTCCCCAGGGAGCTCCGGCCCGCGGGCCCAGCGCGGCCCCGCCCGAGCCCCCCGAGCCTGTTCGGCGGCGCTGGCGGCCCCGGGCAGCCGGCTCTGGCAGCTGCGAGTCCCCGCCGCGGCTCCTCGTCTTACCACGAGCTCTTGCTCTTCCTCTTCCTCCTGCGGAAAGACAAGAAGCACAGCGTTAGTGCCGGCCCTGCCAGCCGGCCGGGAGAACAAAACAGCCCCGCGGCGCCCCGCGCTCACCTCGGCACAGGGATCACCGCGCTGCCCCATCGCGCTCCCGCCGCACAGAAGGACTCGCCAGGGTCACCCGCCGGAAGCGCCGCTGCCCGCGCCGGTAGCGGAAGCGCTCCCTCCGCAGGGCGGTGCTTCGGCCCGGGGCGCGGCCCTTCCAAACATGGCAGCCGGCAGTGCCTGTGCGTGTTGCCGTGCCAAGGCGGGCATTGCTGCGCTCCCGCCTTTCCTCTCCCTTCTTTCTGTGTGTCTCGGCCTCGGAAGCGGCTCGGCGGGGCTGTTACCGTCGGTCTGTCCGCCCGGTTCTCGGCACGACCTCCCCAACATGGCCGACCGCTTTAGCCACTCCCCAAGATGGCTGCGCGGTGCAGGCGGTCCGTGCCCGAGGCGGTGATGGCGGCCGAGCGGCCGCGCAGCCTGTTCGCGCTGAGCGCGGCCTCCGTGAGCCGCAGCATGGCCGCCCTGGAGCGGGACGTTTGGGGTAAGGCGCGGGCGGCGCGGGGCGGCGGGGCGCGGGGCCCGGGCCTGCCCGCACCCTGCCGCCCTCTCCCTCTGGCTCTCCGCAGCGCTGCCCGGGCACGTCCTGCGGGGGCTCCTGCCGTTCCTCACCATCTTCCACCTCGAGCGGGCCGAGGACGCCGCGCGGAGAGCAGGTGACACCGGCGGGGACGGCGGCGAACTCGTGGGGACACCCCCGGGCGGGAGGGACGGGCCCCTCAAAGTGATGGGGCGAGAGAATGGAGGGATGGCCCGGGAGGAGCCCACAGCGCGGGGACCCTCGGCTGGAGAGAGGAGCCCCGAGCCAGAGCCGTCCCAGGGACACCGCCTCTGTCCCACACCCGGACGGGCTCGGGCTGTGCCCCGGCATCCCATCGAGCTCTGAGCACGACACTGGGAGAGGGGTGAAAGCGCCCGGTTGATGATTCTTCCCCCCAGGCCTCTCGACACAGCCCATCTGGCGCAAGCTGTGGGACGATGTGATGAAAACCAGGCCGCCCAACTCGGAGGTGAGGAAACTCTCTGGTGGGAGAAGGGGCTCGACACGGGAGCTCTGTTTCTGGTGTTTTCCATGAGGTTTTCTTTTTGGCTGCCTCCAAGCAATTCCTGGCACTTGTTTATAAGTGTTCGTAGAGCTCCGGACCAAGGCATGACCCTGGTAAT